>NC_134237.1:108578145-109212645 GCF_965152275.1 Natator depressus
GAGCACAGACTGCCACTACAGCCCCTGTGTAACCAACCGCCCTCCTCCCCAAGTTCCATAGCCTCCACACCCAGACGCCCAAGAACGCGGTGGGGTGGCCACCGGCCAACCAGCCACTCCACCACAGAGGATTGCCCCAAAAAAAGAAGGCTGTCATTCAATAAATTTTAAAGTTGTAAACTTTTAAAGTGCTGTGTGGCATTTTCCTTCCCTCCTCCACCACCCCTCCTGGGCTACCTTGGTAGTCATCCCCCTATTTGTGTGATGAATGAATAAAGAATGCATGAATGTGAAGCAACAATGACTTTATTGCCTCTGCAAGAGGTGATCAAAGGGAGGAGGGGAGGGTGGTTAGCTTACAAGGAAGTAGAGTGAACCAAGGGGCGGGGGGTTTCATCAAGGAGAAACAAACAGAACTTTCACACCGTAGCCTGGCCAGTCATGAAACTGGTTTTCAAAGCCTCTCTGATGCGTACCGCACCCTCCTGTGCTCTTCTAACCGCCCTGGTGTCTGGCTGCGCGTAACCAGCAGCCAGGCGATTTGCCTCAACCTCCCACCCCGCCATAAACGTCTCCCCCTTACTCTCACAGATATTGTGGAGCACACAGCAAGCAGTAATAACAGTGGGAATATTGGTTTCGCTGAGGTCTAAGCGAGTCAGTAAACTGCGCCAGCGCGCCTTTAAATGTCCAAATGCACATTCTACCACCATTCTGCACTTGCTCAGCCTGTAATTGAACAGCTCCTGACTGCTGTCCAGGCTGCCTGTGTACGACTTCATGAGCCATGGCATTAAGGGGTAGGCTGGGTCCCCAAGGATACATATAGGCATTTCAACATCACCAACAGTTATTTTCTGGTCTGGGAATAAAGTCCCTTCTTGAAGCTTTTGAAACAGACCAGAGTTCCTGAAGATGCGAGCGTCATGTACCTTTCCCGGCCATCCCACGTTGATGTTGGTGAAACGTCCCTTGTGATCCACCAGAGCTTGCAGCACTATTGAAAAGTACCCCTTGCGGTTTATGTACTCGCCGGCTTGGTGCTCCGGTGCCAAGATAGGGATATGGGTTCCGTCTATGGCCCCACCACAGTTAGGGAATTCCATTGCAGCAAAGCCATCCACTATGACCTGCACATTTCCCAGGGTCACTACCCTTGATATCAGCAGATCTTTGATTGCGTGGGCTACTTGCATCACAGCAGCCCCCACAGTAGATTTGCCCACTCCAAATTGATTCCCAACTGACCGGTAGCTGTCTGGCGTTGCAAGCTTCCACAGGGCTATCGCCACTCGCTTCTCAACTGTGAGGGCTGCTCTCATCTTGGTATTCATGCGCTTCAGGGCAGGGGAAAGCAAGTCACAAAGTTCCATGAAAGTGCCCTTACGCATGCGAAAGTTTCGCAGCCACTGGGAATCGTCCCAGACCTGCAACACTATGCGGTCCCACCAGTCTGTACTTGTTTCCCGAGCCCAGAATCGGCGTTCCACAGCATGAACCTGCCCCATTAGCACCATTATGCATGCATTGGCAGGGCCCATGCTTTCAGAGAAATCTGTGTCCATGTCCTGATCACTCACATGACCGCGCTGACGTCGCCTCCTCGCCCGGTAGCTCTTTGCCAGGTTCTGGTGCTGCATATACTGCTGGATAATGCGTGTGGTGTTTAATGTGCTCCTAATTGCCAAAGTGAGCTGAGTGGACTCCATGCTTGCCTTGGTATGGCGTCCGCACAGAAAAAAGGCGCGGAATGATTGTCTGCCGTTGCTCTGATGGAGGGAGGGGCGACTGACGACACGGCTTACAGGGTTGGCTTCAGGAGGCTAAAATCCACAAAGGGGGTGGCTTTACATCAAGGAGTAGTTCAGGCAGGACTTCACGGAGGGTTCCAATAAGAAATGGTGCACCTAAGTTATTGTTCTTATTGGAACAAGGAGGTTAGCCTGGCCTCTGATTGATACATGGCTAGATCTACCTCGCAGCACCTTCTCTGTGAGTGACTGCAGTGTGACCTAGAGGAATGAGTCCCCTAGACAGGGGAGGAGGCAAATGAGTACAAAACAAATCTGGTCTATTTCTTGTTTTGATCCACTCCATCTATCTTTTACATCTTTGGCTGGCAGCAGACGGTGCAGAAGGTCTGCAAGCCATCCACATCTCATGGCTGCTCGGCAGAAGATGGTACAGTACGACTGCTAGCCATCCTCATCTCTTGCCTGCCTGGCAGAAGATGGCACAGTACGATTGCTAGCCATCGTCATCTCTTGCCTGCCCGGCAGAAGATGGTACAATACGATTGCTAGCCATCGTCATCTCTTGCCTGCCCGGCAGAAGATGGTACAATACGATTGCTAGCCATCGTCATCTCTTGCCTGCCCGGCAGAAGATGGTACAATACGACTGCTAGCAATCCGTATTGCCTGCCTGCTCACCATTAGACGGTTCAATACGACTGACTGCAGGACTAAAGAGAATGACCTGGTCAAGTCACCAAAAATTTAGTCCCTGCGCCCATGTCTGCCCAGGCGCTCCCAGCTGACGTGGCCAGGAGCACCTCGGACATGACGAGGACGGCTATCAGTCATACTGCACCGTCTGCTGCCAGAAGGCAATGGGTTGCTGCTACTGTGTAGCAATGCCGTACCGCGTCTGCCAGCACCCAGGAGACATACGGTGACGGTTACCTGAGCGGGCTCCATGCTTGCGGTGGTATGGCGTCCGCACAGGTAACTCAGGAAAAAAGGCGCGAAACGATTGTCTGCCCTTGCCTTCACAGAGGGAGGGAGGGAACGGGGGCCGGACAATATGTACCCAGAACCACCCGCGACAATGTTTTAGCCCAATCAGAGTGCTCCATTGGGCTGCTCTGGACAGCACTCTCAACTCAGATGCACGATTGTTTGCCGTTGCTCTGACGCAGGGAGGGGCAACTGAGGACACGGCTTACAGGGTTGACTTCACGGAGGGTTCCAATAAGAAATGGTGCACCTAAGTTATTGTTCTTATTGGAACAAGGAGGTTAGCCTGGCCTCTGATTGATACATGGCTAGATCTACCTCGCTGCACCTTCTCTGTGCGTGACTGCAGGGTGACCTAGAGGAATGAGTCCCCTAGATAGGGGAGAAGGCAAATGAGTACAAAACAAATCTGGTCTATTTCTTGTTTTGATCCACTCCATCTATCTTTTACATCTTTGGCTGGCAGCAGACGGTGCAGAAGGACTGCATGCCATCCACATCTCATGGCTGCTCGGCAGAAGACGGTGCAATAGGACTGCTAGCAATCCATATTGCCTGCCTGCTCACCATAAGACGGTTCAATAGGACTGACTGCCAGACTAAAAAAAATGACCTGGTCAAGTCACTAAAAATTTAGTCCCTGCGCCCATGTCTGCCCAGGCGCTCCTGATCGACCTCACACAGGCGACCAGGAACACCTCGGACATGACGAGGACGGCTACCAGTCGTACTGTACCGTCTGCTGCCAGAAGGCAATGGGTTGCTGCTACTGTGTAGCAATGCCGTACCGCGTCTGCCAGCACCCAGGAGACATACGGTGACGGTTACCTGAGCGGGCTCCATGCTTGCGGTGGTATGGCGTCCGCACAGGTAACTCAGGAAAAAAGGCGCGAAACGATTGTCTGCCCTTGCCTTCACGGAGGGAGGGAGGGAACAGGGGCCGGACAATATGTACCCAGAACCACCCGCGACAATGTTTTAGCCCAATCAGAGTGCTCCATTGTGACTGCTCTGGACAGCACTCTCAACTCAGATGCACGATTGTTTGCCGTTGCTCTGACGCAGGGAGGGGCGACTGAGGACACGGCTTACAGGGTTGACTTCACGGAGGGTTCCAATAAGAAATGGTGCACCTAAGTTATTGCTCTTATTGGAACAAGGAGGTTAGCCTGGCCTCTGATTGATACATGGCTAGATCTACCTCGCTGCACCTTCTCTGTGAGTGACTGCAGTGTGACCTAGAGGAATGAGTCCCCTAGATAGGGGAGGAGGCAAATGAGTACAAAACAAATCTGGTCTATTTCTTGTTTTGATCCACTCCATCTATCTTTTACATCTTTGGCTGGCAGCAGACGGTGCAGAAGGACATATTGCCTGCCTGCTCACCATAAGACGGTTCAATAGGACTGACTGCTGGACTAAAGAGAATGACCTGGTTAAGTCACTAAAAATTTAGTCCCTGCGCCCATGTCTGCCCAGGCGCTCCTGATCGACCTCACACAGGCGACCAGGAGTACCTCGGACATGACGAGGACGGCTACCAGTCGTATTGTACCGTCTGCTGCCACAAGGCAATGGGTTGCTGCTACTGTGTAACAATGCCGTACCGCGTCTGCCAGCACCCAGGAGACATACGGTGACGGTTACCTGAGCGGGCTCCATGCTTGCGGTGGTATGGCGTCCGCACAGGTAACTCAGGAAAAAAGGCGCGAAACAATTGTCTGCCCTTGCTTTCACGGAGGGAGGGAGGGAAGGGGGGGACTGACGATATGTACCCAGAACCACCCGCGACAATGTTTCAGCCCCATCAGGCATTGGGATCTCAACCCAGAATTCCAATGGGCAGCGGAGACTGTGGGAACTGTGGGATAGCTACCCACAGTGCAACGCTCTGGAAGTCGACTCTAGCCTCGGTACTGTGGAAGCACTCAGCCGAGTTAATGCACTTAATGCACTTCTGTGGGGACACACACACTCGAATATATAAAACCGATTTCTAAAAAACCGACTTCTATAAATTCGACCTTATTCCGTAGTGTAGACATACCCTATGTGAAGACTATCACATCCCCGCCATCTAGAGATAGAATTGTGTTGTATAGCTCTTAACACAACAGAGGCCACCACAGATGCTATTCACATATGGTATGTTTTTAGTTGATCAAAAATGAAATGTAGGAAGTTGGGAAAAGTGATTTACTTGTCAGGAAACATGGGAAAATATTATTTATTATTTGTATTACCATTGTGCCTAGGAACCCTAGTCATGGACCAAGACCCCATTGTGGTAGGTGCTGTACAAAGAGAACAAAAAGACATCCCGGCCCTGCAAGAGTTTACAGTCTAAATAGACAGAACAGACACATGGTGCAGGGGGAGTGGTAGACTGAGCGGTTTCCAGATTTCTAGAGAAGAAGAGGGTGCCACAGTGTATGACTGGTTATGCACTTTACTCTTAGAGCAAAGGAGGTCCTTACTGTGCTTTACCTCCACTTATTACCATTTGATAAAGCTCCACTTGGTTGGATCAACAGTTATTTCAACATTCTTCTAGGAGCTGAAAACTGCTTTGAATGTCCACTGTCAGGTAATGCCCCATCATCCTCTTGCTGTGGTACTGTAGATACTGACATCCTCGTCTGGCCATAGAGCAGTGAAGCAGCAGGCCAAAATAACAGTAGGTAGTCCTATTCGGCAACTGATTACGCAACCCACAAGTTATGCAGCAGGTAAATGATGTCATTGGTGTGACTCATGTTAAGTGACAACACTGGATGGCAAACAATCACATGGCAAGTATGTAATTTTTTGGCAAATGCACAATTAGTTATTCTGGCATGTGACATCATTCAGTAGATATCCCCCAGGAATACTTCTGTTGGGCGGTTTGTGTTTAAAGATCAAATAAAAGACTTCTGTCTGTGGAACAACTCCCATTAAATGGTAAACTTGTTAACAACAAATATCCTGGCAAGGACACAACTGCTTTGGTTCATGACATGATTAAGTTAGGCCTGGCTACACTGGCAAGTTTCTGTGCAGTAAAGAAGCTTTCTGTGTTGTAACTCCCGAGGCGTACACACTGCCAAGCCACTTAGTGCGCAGAAACTGTGCAGTTTCAGTGCTGTAAAAAAACCACCCCAACGAAAGGCGTACAGCTGTCTGCGCCGGGGGTACAGCGCCACAGTGCCAGTGTAGACACCCTGGCGATTACAGCGCTGCGATGGGCCTCCAGGAGGTGTCCCACAATGCCTGTTCTCGCCTCTCTGGTCATCTGTTTGAACTCTACTGCCCTGCACTCAGGTAACCAACCGTCATCTCCACCCTGTAAATTCCTTGGGAATTTTGAAAGTCCCCTTCCTGTTTGCTTGGTGACATGTGCAGTGGTCTCAGTGCATCTTTCCAGGTGCCATGCCTGCTTTACGCACCAGGCAATCCCCCACTTGGAGCAATGACGAGCTGCTGGATCTCATCAGCATTTGGGGAGAGGAGGCTGTCCAGTCCCAGCTGCGCTCCAGCCGTAGGAATTATGATACCTATCGACAGATTTCACGATGCATGACAGAAAGGGGCCATGACCGAATCACACTTCAGTGCAGGGTCAAAGTGAAGGAGCTGCGGAATGCCTACACCACAAGGCGTGGGAGGCAAACCGCCACTCCAGTGCTGCGCCCATGAGCTGCTGGTTCTACAAAGAGCTGGACGTGATACTCGGTGGCGACCCCACCTCCACTGCAAAGGCGACTGAGGATACTGCGATGGCTCGTGTGCCAGTCGAGAGTTGACCAAGCCAGGAGGAGGAAATCTTGTACAAGGAGGGTGAGGGGGACCCAGAGGCAGAGGACGACTTGGAGGTCAGAGATGCATGCAGCCCAGAGCTCTTCTCTACCCAGGAGGAGGCTAGCCAGTCATAGCTGTTGGATCTTGGGGAAGCACAAACAGGAGAGGAGGCCCCTGGTAAGTGGCTTTGATTTTGCAAATCGCTGAAGCGAGTTGTTGGAGGGCAGGTGGGTTGCAGAAAGCAGGCTTGTGTCTGTTTGTTGTGCGTACCGCCACATGCCTAGACTGAGCGGCGGAACAGGGTGTTGATTGACTCCCTCCCTTCACAGAAATCTGCCTTGGAGGTCTCCAGGAAACTCTCATTAAGATACTGGGCAATCTGCTGCTGCAGAACTGCTTTGTTTCTTGCCCCATTAAGGGTAACTTTCTCACACCACACTGCTGTCACTGGGGTGGGCGGAGGGAGGGAACATTGCTGCACATAGGTGAGCCGCATAAGGGCCAGGGCAGAAGCCGCCATCTTGGTGAAGACCCTCCCTTGATTCCCTGCTCACCCTCAGCAGTGAGATATCTTCTATAAGAACAATTGCTGTAGATGACAAAACAGCTTTTCTAGTTGTTTATAATACAACACAATGTAATAAGGCAGTCCAAATACCATAAAAAGGTAGCACAATATTTGTCAGACATATATGACAGACAAGACTGAAGACAGATGACATTTTTAAGACGGTAAACCTCGACCATCCCTAATATCTGATTTTCTAAGGTCTACCTTGATCAAAACCATTTGGGCATTTACGAATGGAGACCTGCTTCCTGGCTGGTGTAGGAGTGAGCTGGAAAGTTGATTACAAGCCTAGCTACAAAGAAATATTGACAGCCTCTCTGTGCACATAAAAACATTTTCCAAACATCATTTTTCAATATTTTCGCAGGGAAGACCCTGGGTCTCCTGGCCCAGTTTTCATTAGGGAAAGTCCAGTTATTTTTACTCTGTTCAGCAAAGAGATGCCATGAAACATTTTCTGGGGAAATGTTTCTGGCGGCACTTACATTAGTGCTATATAACAGATGAAACCACATATCAATGCAGCACTGCAGATGTCACCTATTTGCCTAATATTTAGTGTCTTTCAGATAAAATAACTTGTTTGATTATTCTCAAAGGTCCTGCTCTGCCCCAGCTACCCACTGCCTAAAGTGCCAAACACCACAATGGATGGGGGTGGGGAGGAGGAAGATGGACTTGGTTGAGTTCACACCCAGTAACCTTTGTTTTGAAATTCAGGTTGAAAGCACAGAGTTTTGCCGTGGTGAGGGTCAGAACCATAAATCCTTTCAGTGGGTCTGAAATTCAGCCCAAGTTCACAAATCTGCCACAAGTTACATATTTGTAACAAAACAGGAAACCCAGGTGAGTTTCATCTGGTTTGGGATTTCATGTCACCATATGTACTCAGATACTATAGTGACGAGCAGTAATATAAAATCCTGAGATATATTGTTTCATATGTAGTCCAATATCTGTGCTGATGAAGTAAAGTTATAAAGGATCCTCAGTAAAAGCTTCTTCAAAATTATTCTTAGTAGCCTAGGTGTTACAGCAGGCCATTTTATATACAATGAAAAGGGTATATTGGGTAAAAAATTTTTAAAGTGACTACATAACTTAGAATTATAAGTGCTTACGTAACTTAGAATTCAAAAGTGACTTAGGAACTCATTACCTTTCAAAGAGACTTTGGCTGCTAAATGAGTTTTTAAAATAGGACTTAGGTCTTGTCTATACACGAAAGATCACAGAATCATAGAAATGTAGGTCTGGAAAGGGTCATCTCGTCCACCCCACACACTGAGGCAGGAATAAGTATAACTAGCTCATCCCTGATAGATGTTAAACCTGTTCCTAAAAACCTCCACTGGCAAGGATTCCACAACCTGCCTTGGAAGCCTATTCTAGAGCTTAACTAACCTTATAGTTAGAAAGTTTGTCCTAATATCTAAACTAAATCTCCCTTGCAGCAGATTAAGCCCATTACTTCTTGACCTACCTTCAGTGGACAGAGTATAATTGATCACTATCTTCTTTATAACATATCTTAACACATTTGAAGACTTATTAGGTCCTCCTTCAGCATTCTCTTCTCAAGACTAGACAAATTTTTAAAACTTTTTCATAAGTCAGATTTTCTAAACCTTTTATCATTTTTGTTGCTCTCCTCTGGACTCCACAATTTGTACACATCTTTTCTAAAATATGGCACCTAGAACTGGATATAACACTTCAGCTGAGGCCTTACCAGTGATGAGTACAGTGGGACAATTACCTCCCATGTCTCACATGTGACACTTCTATTAATAATACAGTCAAGAATTATATTAACCGTTTTCACAACTGCATCATATTGTTGACTCATATTCAATTTGTGATCCACTTTAAAACCAGATCTTTTTCAGTGATAAAACGGCCTATTCAGTTGTTCCCCATTATGTAGTTGTGCTTTTGATTTTTACTTCCCAAGTGTAGTACTTCGCATTTGTCTTTTCTGAATTTCATCTTGTTGATTTCAGATCATTTGTCAAATTTTTCAAGGTCGTTTTGAATTCTAATCCTGTCTTCCAAAGTGCTTGCAATTCCTCCAAACTTGGTGACGTCCCCCAATTTTATAAGCACTTTCTCCAATCCATTATTCAAGTCATTGATGGAAATGTTGAATAGCACTGGACCCAGGACAGATTACGTGAAGGATCCAACCAGATACATCCTCTCAGTTTGACACCAAACCATTGATAATTACTCTGAGTCCAGTTTTTCAACCAGTTGTGTGCTCACCTTATAATAATTTCATCTAGATCACATTTCCTTGAGAATGTTATGTGGGACTGCATCAAAAGTCTCACTAAAAGGAGGATACAGGATGGGTTGAAGAGGATTACAAGGGAGAATAGGAATAGAAAGAACTTGCAGCCAGAGGGAAAAGGGGATAGACGGGAGAAGAGCACCATCACCAGGAAAAGGCAGGTCTATGTGATTGGGGATTCTTTACTGAGAAGAATAGACTGGCTTCTAACCAGAATTGATCCAGAGAATAGAAGGGTGTGCTGCCTTCCAGGTGCTAAGATACAGGATGTAGACCTGAGGTTGAAAAGGATCCTAAAGGGAGCAGGAAAGAATCCTCTAATTATCCTTCATGTGGGAACAAATGATACGGCTAGATTCTCACTGGAAAGTATAAAGGGGGACTATGCTAGGCTGGGGAAGACGCTTAAGGAAATCAAGGCTCAGGTGATCTTCAGAGGGATTCTGCCTGTTCCTAGAGAAGGGCAACAAAGGTGTGACAAGATTATGACTATCAACAGATGACTTAGGCAGTGGTGCTATAAGGAGGGCTTTGGGATGTATGGCCACTGGGATGCATTCATGGACAGAGGACAGTTCTCTTGGGATGGACTTCATCTGAGTAGTTTTCAGAGTAACAGCCATGTTAGTCTGTATTCGCAAAAAGAAAAGGAGTACTTGTGGCACGTTAGAGACTAACCAATTTATTTGAGCATAAGCTTTCGTGAGCTACAGCTCACTTCATCGGATGCATACTGTGGAAACTGCAGAAGACATTATATACACAGAGACCATGAAACAATACCTCCTCCCACCCCACTCTCCGGCTGGTAATAGCTTATCTAAAGTGATCACTCTCCTTACAATGTGTATGATAATCAAGTTGGGCCATTTCCAGCACAAATCCAGGTTTTCTCACCCTCCGCCCCCCCCCCCACAAACTCACTCTCCTGCTGGTAATAGCAGGATGGAGAGAGTGGGAGAGGATGGGAGAGTGAGTCTCTGTGTGTGGTTTTTGGAAGCGGGGGGGTGAGAAAACCTGGATTTGTGCTGGAAATGGCCCACCTTGATTATCATACACATTGTAAAGAGAGTGGTCACTTTGGATGGGCTATTACCAGCAGGAGAGTGAGTTTGTGTGTGGGGGGGTGAGAAAACCTGGATTTGTGCTGGAAATGGCCCAACTTGATTATCATACACATTGTAAGGAGAGTGATCACTTTAGACTTATGAATCTAAAGGCAGAGGAGGCCTGGGATTACTTTAAATCAAAGCTGCAGAAGCTATCAGAAGCCTGCATCCCAAGAAAGGGGAAAAAATTCATAGGCAGGAGTTGTAGACCAAGCTGGATGAGCAAGCATCTCAGAGAGGTGATTAAGAAAAAGCGGAAAGCATACAGGGAGTGGAAGATGGGAGGGATCAGCATGGAAAGCTACCTTATTGAGGTCAGAACATGTAGGGATAAAGTGAGAAAGCCTAAAAGTCAAGTAGAGTTGGACCTTGCAAAGGGAATTAAAACCAATAGTAAAAGGTTCTACAGCCATATAAATAAGAAGAAAACAAAGAAAGAAGAAGTGGGACCGCTAAACACTGAGGATGGAGTGGAGGTCAAGGATAATCTAGGCATGGCCCAATATCTAAACAAATACTTTGCCTCAGTCTTTAATAAGGCTAAAGAGGATCTTAGGGATAATGGTAGCATGACAAATGGGAAGGAGGATATGGAGGTAGATATTACCATATCTGAGGTAGAAGCGAAACTCGAACAGCTTAATGGGACTAAATCGAGGGGCCCAGATAATCTTCATCCAAGAATATTAAAGGAATTGGCACATGAAATTGCAAGCCCATTAGCAAGAATTTTTAATGAATCTGTAAACTCAGGGGTTGTACGGTATGGCTGGAGAACTGCTAATATAGTTCCTATTTTTAAGAAAGGAAAAAAAGGTGATCCGGGTAACTACAGGCCTGTTAGTTTGACATCTGTAGTATGGAAGGTCTTGGAAAAAATTTTGAAGGAGAAAGTAGTTAAGGACATTGAGGTCAATGGTACATGGGACAAAATACAGCATGGTTTTACAAAAGGTAGATCGTGCCAAACCAACCTGATCTCCTTCTTTGAGAAAGTAACAGATTTTTTAGACAAAGAAAATGCAGTGGATCTAATTTACCTAGATTTCAGTAAGGCGTTTGATACCGTGCCACATGGAGAATTATTAGTTAAATTGGAAAAGATGGGGATCAATATGAAAATTGAAAGGTGGATAAGGAATTGGTTAACAGGGAGACTACAGCGGGACCTACTGAAAGGTGAACTGTCAGGCTGGAGGGAGGTTACAAGTGGAGTTCCTCAGAGATCAGTTTTGGGACCAATCTTATTTAATCTTTTTATTACTGACCTCGACACAAAAAGTGGGAGTGTGCTAATAAAGTTTGTGGATGATACAAAGCTGGCAGGTATTGCCAATTTAGAGACGGACCGGGAAATCATACAGAAAGATTTGGATGACCTTGTAGACTGGAGTAATAGTAATAGGATGAAATTTAACAGTGAGAAGTGTAAGGTTATGCATTTTAGGAATTAATAACAAGAATTTTAGTTATAAGTTGGGGACGCATCAATTAGAAGTAACGGAGGAGGAGAAGGACCTTGGAGTATTGGTTGATCATAGGATGACTATGAGTTGCCACCGTGATACGGCCGTGAAAAAAGCTAATGCGGTCTTGGGATGCATCAGGCGAGGTATTTCCAGTAGAGATAAGGAGGTTTTAGTACCGTTATACAAGGCACTGGTGAGATCTCACCTGGAATACTGTGTGCAGTTCTGGTCTCATGTTTAAGAAGGATGAATTCAAACTGGAACAGGTACAGAGAAAGGCTACTAGGATGATCTGAGGAATGGAAAACCTGTCTTATGAAAGGAGACTCACGGAGCTTGGCTTGTTTAGCCTAACTAAAAGAAGGTTGAGGGGAGATATGATTGCTCTCTATAAATATATCAGAGGGATAAATACCGGAGAGGGAGAGGAATTATTTAAGCTCAGTACCAATGTGGACACAAGAACAAATGGATATAAACTGGTCAATGGGAAGTTTAGACTTGAAATTAGATGAAGGTTTCTAACCATCAGAGGAGTGAACTTTTGGAATAGGCTTCCAAGAGAAGTAGTGGGGGCAAAAGACCTATCTGGCTTTAAGATTAAACTCGATAAGTTTATGGAGAAGATGGTATGATGGGATAACATGATTTTGGTAATTAATTGATCTTTAAATATTCATGGTAAATAGGCCCAATGGCCTGTGATGGGATGTTAGATGGGGTGGAATCTGAGTTACTTCAGAAAATTCTTTCCTGGGTATCTGGCTGGTGAATCTTGCCCACATGCTCAGGGTTTAGCTGATCGCCATATTTGGGGTCAGGAAGGAATTTTCCCCCAGGACAGATTGGAAGAGGCCCTGGAGGTTTTTCGCCTTCCTCTGTAGCATGGGGCACGGGTCACTTGCTGGAGAAGTCTTTAAACCACGATTTGAGGACTTCAATAGCTCAGACATAGGTGAGAGGTTTTTCGCAGGAGTGGGTGGGTGAGATTCTATGGCCTGCGTTGTGCAGGAGGTTGGACTAGATGATCATAATGGTCCCTTCTGACCTTAGTATCTATAAAATCAAGATATATCATGTTTACAGATTTCAGAGTGGTAGCCGTGTTAGTTTGTATCAGCAAAAAAACTGAGGAATACTTGTGGCACCTTAGAGACTAACAAATTTATTTGGGCATAAGCTTTCGTGGGCTAAAACCCACTTCATCAGATGCATGCAGTGGAAAATACAGTAGGAAGATAGATAGATATATATATACACACACACACAGAGAACATGAAAAATGGGTGTTGCCATACCAACTGTAACTAGACCAATTAATTAAAGTGGGCTATTATCAGCAGGAGAAAAAAAACCTTTTGTAGTGATAATCAGGATGGCGCATTTCAAACAGTTGACAAGAAGGTGTGAGTAACAGTAGGGGGAAAAATTAACACGGGGAAATAGTTTTTACTTTGTGTAATGACCCATCCACTCCCAGTCTTTATTCAAGCCTAATTTAACAGTGTCCAGTTTGCAAATTAATTCCAATTCTGCAGTTTCTTGTTGGAGTCTGTTTTTGAAGGTTTTTTTGTTAGAGAATTGCAACTTTTGGTCTGAAATTGAGTGACCAGGGAGGTTGAAGTGTTCTCCGACTGGTTTTTGAATGTTACAATTCTTGATGTCTGATTTGTGTCCATTTATTCTTTTGCGTAGAGACTGTCTGGTTTGGCCAATGTACACAGCAGAGGGGCATTGTTGGCACATGATGGCATATATCCCATTGGTAGATGTGCAGGTGAATGAGCCTCTTATGGTGTGGGTGATGTGATTAGGTCCTATGATGGTGTCCCCTGAATAGATATGTGGACAGAGTTGGCAACGGGCTTTGTTGCAAGGATAGGTTCCTGGGTTAGTGTTTTTGTTGTGTGGTTGCTGGTGAGTATTTGCTTCAGGTTGGGGGGTTGTCTGTAAGCGAGGACTGGCCTTTCTCCCAAACCTCTCCAGTCCATCATCAAGGATCTACAACCTATCCTGAAGGACCATCCCTCACTCTCACAGATCTTGGGAGACAGGCCAGTCCTCATTTACAGACAGCCCCTGAACCTGAAGCAAATACTCACCAGCATTACCTTTTTCTGGTGTTGCTTAATCCAGTTCCAAAGTAGGTTAAGCTAACTTGGAAAAAGGTATTCTTATTCCAGAATAAGAGTTTCCACACAAAGTTATGCTGGAATAGCTATTGGGAAATAACTGCAAGTGTAGATAAGCATTAGGAATCACTTGGGAGGTTTTTGCAAATTTTACCCATTCTTCCTTCATTCCACACAGATAGTTCTAGTTGATTTTGAAGAAATTGTAAGATGAGAATAGATTGGTAGATATGCTAGCACATGTCAAAAGATTTTTCTACATGTTACTGGAAATATATTTACTCCATGCAATCTTATGGAAATAGATTTTTTCCCTTTTGTTTTTTGTGCTAGATTTTTGTGTTGAAGGGGATCTTGGCAGATATATAGCCCATACATTGGCAGTTGGAATGGAATAGAATACTATACCATCATCTGAGAAGAGTCCAGTACTTGTAATGCTCATCGTTAGTATCCTTCACTCCTTACCTGGACATAAAATGTAACTCCAATTAGCGAAGTTTTCGATCTCAGAATGTCAACAGTACTATTCAATAGTAGATGTTTAGGTGATTTTATTTAATAACTTTTTGTAACATGTTTATGGCATGCTGCTATGTACAGGTCCATGAAGTGTTTGTGAGTTAACATTTTAGCTTTTGCAAGTAAGTGGGCTTTGCAGTGTTTATGAACAAACACCATATGTGGACAACAAAATGCAAATAGGTAGAATAAGAGTCTATGCGTAGGTATCAGAGTAACAGCTGTGTTAGTCTGTATTCACAAAAAGAAAAGGAGTACTTGTGGCACCTTAGAGACTAACCAATTTATTTGAGCATGAGCTTTCGTGAGCTACAGCATCCGATGAAGTGAGCTGTAGCTCACGAAAGCTCATGCTCAAATAAATTGGTTAGTCTCTAAGGTGCCACAAGTACTCCTTTTCTTTATGCGTAGGTAGTTACAAGAAGGGGATAAACCAGCCCTCAATGTCCCTTTCTTGATTATTCTAAAGCAGGGATTCCTGACTATCTAGCTCTTCCCAAATGCTAACTGAAAAGAAGGTCCCGGCTAGATAGGAGGAGGCTCCTGGGATGGAAATTGGGGGTATAATAGTATTGAAATGGTCAAGAACCACTTGTTCGATGGTAACATTAAATCAGCTTTTACTACATCCAAGTATCCACCCTATAATTTACTTTAAATGAACAACTTTGGTCTTTCCTTCTCATCCTCTAAAACAGTGATTCTCAACCAGTGCTACGTGTACGCCTGGGGGTACGCAGAGATCTACCAGGGGATACATCAACTCATCTAGATATTTGCCTAGTTTTACAACAGGCTAGCGAAGTCACTACAAACTAAAATTTCATACAGACAGTGATTTGTTTATGATGCTCTATATACTATACACTGAAATGGAAGTACAATATTTATATTCCAATTGATTTATTTCATAATTATACGGTAAAAATGAGAAAGTAAGCAACTTTTCAGTAATAATGTGCTGTGACACTTCTATATTTTTATATCTGATTTTGTAAGCAAGTCATTTTTAAGTGAGGTGAAACTTGGGGGTACACAAGACAAATCAGACTCCTGCAAGGGGTCCAATAGTCTGGAAAGGTTGAGAGCCACTGCTCTAAGAAAACCCCAGTGAAGCGCTAATATCTGAAACTTGCTGAAGTGTGTGCTTAGAAGCTAAAACAATATGATGCAGACTAATAGTCTTAACCAAAAGCATTCACCCTTTAAGAAATGCAGATGTTTAACCTGCCAAGTATTTACTCATCCTCTCAATATGCTAGTTTAGAATGAATGAGTTTCAGTTCCTTCTTCATTTGCACAGGTAGACACAGTAACTAAACAGTAATCAGCTTTTCTGCGGGGGGTGGGTGGGGGGCGTGCAGGGGGCACCCGTTAGTGGTCTCCTCCTTCTAAAATTCAATTGTCTTCACATAAGGCATCCAAAGACTCTGGTTCCTGAACTACATACAGGGCCAGCCCACAACATTTTGGCAACTGAGGCGGGGAGCTCAAATGACGCCCCCATTCCCCCTCGCTTGCGCCAAAACTTTAAAATGTCTCAATTCTGCCTTCTTCCTGTTCTACTCCTCCTATGGTACTGCTCTGCTACCTACCCCAATAAAGGAAAATTAACAACTTAAAATGCCTTGTTTAAAAATGTTAAGTCACATTTAACTTTCAAATGCCTGAACAGCAAATAGAAAAGCAGTACTTGTGGCACCTTAGAGACTAACAAATTTATTTGAGCATAAGCTTTCGTGAGCTACAGCTCACTTCATCGGATGCATTCAGTGGAAAATACAGTGGGGAGATTTATATACACAGAGAATATGAAACAATGGGTGTTACCATACACACTGTAACAAGAGAGTGATCACTTAAGGTGAGCTATTACCAGGACGAGAACTGGGGGGAAAAAACCTTTTGTAGTGATAATCAAGGTGGGCCATTTCCAGCAGTTGACAAGAATGTCTGAGGAACAGTGCAGGGTGGAGCGGGGGAATAAACATGGGGAAATAGTTTTACTTTGCGTAATGACTCATCCACTCCCAGTCTCTATTCAAGCCTAAGTTAATTGTATCCAGTTTGCAAATTAATTCCAATTCAGCAGTCTCTCGTTGGAGTCTGTTTTTGACGTTTTTTTGTTGAAGAATTGCAACTTTTAGGTCTGTAATCAAGTGACCAAAGAGACTGAAGTGTTCTCCGACTGGTTTTTGAATGTTATAATTCTTGATGTCTGATTCGTGTCCATTTATTCTTTTACATAGAGACTGTCCAGTTTGACCAATGTACATGGCAGAGGGGCATTGCTGGCACATGATGGCATATATCACATTGGTAGATGTGCAGGTGAACGAGCCTCTGATAGTGTGGCTGATGTGATTAGGCCCTATAATGGTGTCCCCTGAATAGATATGTGGACACAGTTGGCAACGGGCTTTGTTGCAAGGATAGGTTCCTGGATATCTGTTGTGTGGTGTGTGGTTGCTGGTGAGTATTTGCTTCAGGTTGGGGGGCTGTCTGTAAGCAAGGACTGGCCTGTCTCCCAAGATCTGTGAGACTGATGGGGGGTCGTCCTTCAGGATAGGTTGTAGATCCTTGATGATGCATTGGAGAGGTTTTAGTCGGGGGCTGAAGATGATGGCTAGTGGCGTTCTGTTATTTTCTTGTCTGCATAGTAAACACTGGCATTTTTATCTGTTTGAATAATCAAAGTGGTGCTTTCCGTGCCTTCTTGGTTGCAAAGATTTGAACTGCTTCCTTCTGAAGGTCGACAGTCTGGGCTAGCTCATGCTCTATTGAGATGGTTGCAAGGCCGACCAGCCTCTCCTTTGTCGTTGTGGAGCGTAGATGTGTTTTTATTAACTTCAGCTTGGAGAAGCTGCGTTCTCCACTGGCAACTGTTACAGGAAGTGTTGGAAGTATGCGCAGAGCAACAAAAGCATTTGGAAAGAGGGTGGTCATCCTATTTGTGCACATATATTCCAGAACAGCCTTTGGAGTTGATCCTGCTGAAATGTATCTTGAAAGGGCTTTCAGTTCATCACCTAAATCACTAGCATCAATATCACACATGTCATCATGTGTCAACACCGTCTCTAGTGCCTTGCTTTGCTGGTGTAGGTCTTCTTCAGGTATAGTGAGGAGTTTTGGAATATCATACAACATCCCAAATATACTGCTGTGTTCCTTGAGCTGCATGAAACATTCTTCATTGCACAATCTAGCACCTGGTTAAAGAATTCAACTTTGAATTGTTGTTTGGGGTTTTTATGGGATTATAACATGCCTCGTAATCAAAATGTCTTCTTTGATGACTCTTGTATTCTTGAATGGCTTGGAAAATAGCTTTAGTGTGAAGTTCCTCTGCCAATTTCTGTGCACTCTTCAGAACGTTTTGAAATCCCACATCTGACCGGTAAAACTGTAGGTATGACTTTGCTTTGTGCAGTTGTTCCATTGCTCCAGATATATCAAGGTCAAAACCTTGAGGTCTCTTGCTTACAACATTTATTTCAAACAGTATGTCATGCCACAACACTAAGCCACACAGAAATTTGAAGTTATGTTATGTTCGTTGATTCCATTTCCCTCTGCCACTGTTCTTCTACAAACAGTATCTGTCATAGCATTATCCTCCATATGGCAACTATGGCATCATCTACTTCCCAATTGTTGTTTGATAGGCTTTATCGCCTCCACTCAACTTTCCCATCATGTGGCACTCAGTGGTTTCAGTATCAGAGAGCATGTTCCCAGATGTTGCTTCAAAATTTGCCATTGATGAGTTGATGCAGAGAAAAATACACAGATGTTTTGAATTACATTAAAAAAATCAGCAGCTGTATCACTGACCACCAAGTTCAATGAATGAGAACTGCAGGGGACAAAAAAAGCTTGAGGGTTTAACTCTCGTATCCGTGTCTGCACTCCTCCATTCTTTCCTCTCATGTTGGCACCATTATCGTAGCCCTGACCTCTCATGTCAGCTATCCCAATTTCCATATCTTCCAGCTTTTTAAGAAGCACATTTGTCATACCAGCTCCTGTAGTATCATCAATGTCAATAAATTCTAGAAAATGCTCTGTGACAGTCACCATTGCAGGGGCATTTTCACTAGGCTCTGTTGTTGTTACAAAACGCACCATTAAAGTGATTTGTTCCGTCACATGTGCAGTCCAGAACAACAGAGTAATATCTTGCTGACTTCAGATCTGCCACAATCTTCTGTTTGACTTTTGTTGCCAGTAACTGTATGATCTCATTTTGAATAGTTTTTCCAAGGTTGCGGTGTGTGTACATTTCTTGGGTAGTGACTCTTTTTCAATGCTCCTGAGCATCAAACTCAGCCATCAGCTCCACAACTTTAAGGAAGGTTCCATTGTTTGGCACATAAAGATGATCTGAAGTGTCACACAGTGCTAGGTTTTGGGTAGCAAGCATTCTCACAATGGCAATGAGCCTTTTCAGAACATTTTGCCAGTAAAGAGACTCTGATGCAATCTTCTCTTGATGCTGATCATCTGTGGTGGCCTTTAACCTTAGTCTCATCTCAAGCTCTTTCCCCCTATGGAATGCTCTCTGGTGATTTGCTGCCTTCTCATGGCATGCCAGATTTCTAGCCAGATTTTTCCAGTCCTTTGTTCCTGTAGAACCCAATGTCGCTGTAACATTAGACTGGAAGAGTTTGCAAGAAAAACAGTATGCAGCATTCTGGGTTTTTGAGTACATAAGCCATGGCCTCTCCACTTTGTCACCATTGGGGATTTCACGCCAGTAATGTGTTGGATGGAAACTTCTATTTTCATTGTCTTTGGGGAACATGAAGTTTTTCACTTGCTGTGGCCCATGCAGTACAAGGAAGTCCCTCAGGCTGCTGCGCAAGTGGGTCCACAGTCCTGGATCATCTAGACTTAAGGAACTAAACGCAGCAGCAGCTGTTTCTTGCGCCTCCACCACACTCTTCTCTGATCTACACCTTTCTTCAGGAATGTGCATGGTTACATCCATTTGAGGTGGAGATATGGATGCTGCAGTACCTGCCAGGTCACCTGCACTCTGACTAACTGGACGATCAGGCATCTCCTCACCACCCACATCCTCACTGGGGCCGGAAGACTCACTGTGGACATCTGTGTCCATGTATCTCAACAGAGCTCCTTCCTGCTTAGATAGAAAAGTTTCCTTTTCTTTCTTTCTTTTTCTGAATGCTGCCCCAGAGGGGCGTTTTCTTCTTTCACTCATGACTGCTGTTCTGTGCCAGCTATAGTGGCTCTCAACACTCAATTGAAGGGGAGAAATAAGCAGGCTGGTAGCAGGGCCTGAGGGAAGATTTCCGCATCTTAAGAGCCTAACTGGCTCCTACTACTTCAGCTGACTGCCTGTTCTCCTCAAGTGGGTTCAGGGAAGCAGCAGGAAACAGGAAGCTCCCTGAGAAGCTGGTGTTAATCAGTCCAGACTCCTGGGA
The DNA here is from genome assembly GCF_965152275.1 of Natator depressus. Lineage (NCBI taxonomy): Eukaryota > Metazoa > Chordata > Testudines > Cheloniidae > Natator > Natator depressus. Next base: position 108,598,210 of record NC_134237.1, read on the forward strand.
GTCCTAGAGAGGTACATAAGAGGCTCCTCCACCTCTCTCCCCCTGCAGCTCCTGCTGGTTTCTGTTATTCCCTCTCACCTTTTCTCCTGCCTGCCAGTTATGTCTCTTGTGCCCTCCTTCCTCCAGCACAGCACTCCATCATCTCTGTGCATCTAGAGCAGAGAGAATACATATGCACCAGCAGCAGACACAATTTTCTACACTCTGGGTCCTAGTGGCCCCCTTCCCCCACACAGTCTGGCACCTGAGGTGGCCACCTCAGTTCGCCTCATGGTAAGGCCAGCCCTGACTACATACTAAAACAAACTTGATTAGAGCACTTTAAAATCAAGCTATGGCATATATAAACTACGATGATGTTATTAAGAAAAATGTGGCATATGAGCCTATATCAATACACATATAGTACACTGAGATTATTCCACATGGGGGTGATACTCCTGCAGCAGAAACAACAGGCACACAGACTTAGTATTTCGGCACCCTTCACATGCCATGTCAGACCAGATGGAGTCAATAAAGCCAACACTAAATTATAAAATACTAGAGTATATGGGGGGAAAAGCTGGAGGGAGCTATATTATATGCAGCAGGGATGAAAAAGTTCAGACTGCCTTATTTCTTGAGACAACCAGCCAGTAGGATGTGCCAGCTAAAGGGTGTCACTAGAAACATGGGTGTCCAAGTCTGTCGTACTCCATGGACAGGCAGAACAACCTTTGCCAACTGTGTTTTACTGCCTTTATCCACTGTTTTTAATGGACTTGGACCCACTTTCATATATCACTAGACTCCTCTACTCAATGTCACCTTGTCCTGAAGAATAACTAGGTAAGGAGGTTTCAGAGTAGCAGCCATGTTAGTCTGTATTCGCAAAAAGAAAAGGAGTACTTGTGGCACCTTAGAGACTAACAAATTTATTTGAGCATAAGCTTTCCTTTTCTTTTTAGGTAAGGAGGGTTTCAGAAAAAGAGCACAAAAGAAATCTACTAAGAAAAAGGCAGGAAAGAGAGGAAATAGTGGCAAGGGGCTGAAAAAGGAAGTTCAGAGAGAGCTGGAAGTGAGAATGTGTGTCCTTAGATGGAGCAATACTACAGACATGAGGGTGAATTAAGGTGGCTGCCTCTACGAACTGCACTAACAGGGAGTCGGGTCACACAAGATTAAGAGAGATGGCTTTGCAGTTACTCCTGGGGTAATTTTGTGTCACTCCACATGTTCAGAATTCATGTCCCACACAGATTTCTTTGTTTCCCTGTAGAAAAATGATTTCTGACAGGGAAGCAAAGGGAAGCCACGAGAGTGGTCATATGCCCTCCCTGGCAGCGCACGGTTCAATCACAGCCGGGGGGGGGGGGAGGGGCAGTTGTGCACGAGAGAGACATACACACTCAATCCCTCTTGCTCGAAACTGCAGCACGCTTGGCATGGAGGGGCGGGGCTTCAAGGTGTTTCTGAGGGGTAGGTAGGCTCTGTCCCCTGAGGCAGAACAGAATGTAGCAGCCTGCCTGCTTAGTTAATTGTTCCCATTGTCTTTGTGAATTCCCCCAGAAGTATAAAACAGGTGTAAAAATTTTAAGGCTCCTTTACATTGCCATTATGGTATAAAGGATAATATGGCTTTATAAATGCTTATGGTGCTTTAGTGATTAGAACTGGTCTAAATTTTTTGACTGAAAAAATTTCCTATCAAAATGTGCTCCATGACCTGTTTGCTACTGACCTTTCTGGAGCTAGACAGTAGCCAATATACATTGTGGGTTTAATTCCTCAGTCACTCTCACTTGCTCTTCAGTTGCCTATGATGTAACATTGAGCATATAGCTGCATATATTTGTTGACTAATAACTCGAAATAAAGGCTCATTACTAGCTACATTACTATTAGGCAAGGGGGATTGGGGATTTTCTCCAGTGCTCCCCACTCCCATTCTCCATCCACTGTATTGTAGTTTAATTAATTACCAAAATAACTGAAACCAGTGTGACTATATTGCATTATTTTGACAATTCAAATATGCAGAATTTTGCAGAATTTAAAAATATTGTGTGCAGAATTGTTAATTTTTTGGCACAGAATTCCCCCAGGAGTATGCAGTGAAGACACTGACCTGGGATTCAGAAGGTCTAAGTTCAATTCTTACCTCTGACACAGAATTCCTGTGACATTTTGCATACACAGTCACTTAATCATTTTGTACCTCAGTTCCCTCCTTTGTAAAATGGGGATAATACTTTTCTTCTTCATCAGCTTTGTGAGGAAAATTCCATTAATATATGTAAGGTGCTCAGATACTACAGCAGGGGTGGGCAAACTTTTTGGCCTGAGGGTCACATCGGGGTTGCAAAACTATATGGAGGGCCGTGTAGGGAATGCTGTGTCTCCTCAAACAGCCTGGCGCCCACCCCCCGATCTGCCCCCTCCCACTTCCCGCCCCTTGACTGCCTCAGAACCCCACACCCATCCAACCCCCCCCCGCTCCTTGTCCCCTGACTGCCCACTCCCAGAACCCCACCCCCTATCCAACCACCCCTTCTCCCTGTCTCCTGACTGCCCCAGCCCCTATCCACACCCCCGCCCCCTGACAGGCCCCCTGGGACTCCCATGCCTATCCAACCCCTCCTTGGTCCCTGACTGCCCCGGTCCCTATCCACACCCCCACCCCCTAACAGGCCCGCTGGGACCTGCACACCTATCCAACACCCCCCCCCACCCCGGTCCCTGTCCCCTGATGGCCCCGACCCCTATCCACACCCCCGGCCCCTAACAAGCCCCCCAGGACTCCCACGCCTATACAGTCCCCCTCTGTTCCCCATTCCCTGACCGCCCCCCCCCCCGAGAAACACCGCCCCATCCAACTGCCCTCTGCTCCCTGTCTGCCCCCTGGGACTCCCTGCTCCCCACCCCCTTACTCTACCAGAGCCAGCCACGTCGCCACACTGCCCAGCAGGAGCAGCGGGCCAGAGCACTGGCGGTGCAGCGCATTGAGGCTGCGGGGGAGAGGGAACAGTGGGGGAGGGGCCAGGGACTAGCCTCCCAGGTTGGGAGCTCAGGGGCCAGGCACGATGGTCCCATGGGCTGGATGTGGCCCATGGGTTGTAGTTTGCCCACCTCTGTACTACAGTGATGATTGCCATATAAGAATCTAGACAACCCTGGATCTTATCTCAACCAAAAGGGCACTAGATGAATTAACAGCATTAAGAACTTTTGTATTCCCTCCTGAAAAAATACGTACGTTAAAGAGGGAAGATTCAGAGGTCAAAGTACACTGATGGTTCTCAAAACAGAAACCAAACTTTCTCTGTTTCCAACAGTTGGATCCAGATATGGTGGCTTGACAACATGGATCACCTAAACTGAAGCATAACATCAATGATTGTAGCTAAGAGCAACAATATTGATAAGGGTGTTCTTCACATGGGTGAAGGCAGTCCTCCTGAAGAGGAAAATTCAGCCTTTGAGAGAAAAGCAGCACACCGTCCCCTGCCATTTGAATTGCTGGCATACCAGGTACTGGGAGGCCTGTCTGGGAAAACCAGTATAGACTATGTCTAGTCACTCTTTGCCTTTCAGACAACATGGCCCAACACCACCACTGAAGAACAGGCCCAAGCAATCAGTGACTGATTTCTGATGCAAACAGAGCTGTCTTTGGCATCTGTCACCACTTGTGTCACGTTGAACAAATCAGAATGTAACAACCATTCCCTGGACTGAATCTTCGGTCTACTGAAATCATCAATTGTTTAGGAGGGTTTCTCCAGATAAGGGAGATATACATATCTAAATATTTTTGGGGGGCCCAACATAGGACCTTTAATGGTTCCTTTCGTATGGGCTGACTCCGGGTGCACCTTGTTTGTTTAGTATGGAAGCAGTGGGTGCCATTAAAAAGTCAGCATTTACCAAGAGTTATCATCCAGTATTGTCCAAGATGACCACCATTTCCCCCTCTACTTAGGACAGGAGAGGTCAATCATAATTGTGGTAAATGTTAGTAAATACTGACATTTTAATAGTTTCCATTATAGCACCGCTGAATTGTCCCTGAGAACTTCATACATTTCAGAGTCCAACAAAACCTGTTCTGAGCCTCCAATACTGCTCTTTTTTCTAAGATGTTTCTGTAAACACATATCTCTGACCTGGTCAGATTTAATGTCTGAGTTGGTGATGTAGGTGAACTAGCTATCCCCAGAGATTGACGTCTGTCAGAATACACTAGCAATTCCGGCTCTCAAGTCCTCTGAAAATGGTGATATCTTATGCATAATATTAAAGAAAGCTTGAGATTGTCCTGGTAAGGATGATTTTGTTCAAGTTCTGTGGAAACTGAACTCCTTCTTTGTAGAAGGTGCAAGAGGGCTCTGGAGTGTACTCTACACAGGAGCTAACTCTGAGGCAAGAAACCAGAAAGACCCAAGAAAGATATTACTTGCACAAAGAAGAATGCTCCCATCTAGCTGAGCTGACCAAACTTTTGTTTTATTTTGCTCACTCTTGTGGAAGATTGGAAGGCCATTATTTGACTGCACTGAAATGCCTTGCCAGGCTGTTCTGTCTCTTGACTCCTGGCTAAATAAAGTGCTAGTGCGTTTGATGAACATCAACTGTAGTTTAAGAATAAATTCTAGACATAATGTAGTTTGAATTAGCAAATTGTCCCAATATCAGATTCCTACTTTTACTTTATTCCTTATCTCTGCTACTATCACCACTATAATTTTGATGAAGATTCTTAACGTCATGGCCAGACCAAAGGTCAGAGTAATACATCGGAAATGCTGAGATTAGAACAAACCTTAAGTATTGGTGACAATAATACTCAATGAGGCGATGCAAGTACTTTGGTGGTTGTATATTAGATAATCACCTGAATCGATGGATAGAAAATGGATTTTAACCACTCTATTTTGTAACAGCTTTTGTTTGCAAATTAGTTCAATCTTTCTAAACTGCCGATTGGTCAGCTGTTTCCTGACTTTTTTTGGACAATCAAACAGAATACAGTGTTTGCTATCTATCTGATCTTGACAGATATTACTTCTATGGATAGGAGATAGTGGTTTTAAACTCTGCCTCTCTTTCTCAAGTCTCCAAAGAGGTGTGGAGGGCATCCATTTTCTGGATACAAGATTTAATTTAATAAATGCTAGAACTCGTCTGTTATCACAAGTTACACAGAGACCACCCAACCCAATGATATACATTCCACTACGAGATGGCAAAGAGATACTGTCATTGTCTAGTCAGATGATGTATAGGTATTTCTGTGGAAAACTTTTTGATATTTCCTTTTGTTCTACTAGTGTCAAAGATCTGAGAAAATATTCTTTTTTGGACCACAAGAAAAGAAAGCAATCTATGGTGTCCATTCTGAAATTCAGAATTTTGGTGCTACAAAGAGGCTTTGGACTTTTTGGTATTGTTAGGACCTTGCTGATAGCTTTGCATGGATTATCCCCAAAAGAGGAAAGGCTTTAAACATTGTTATTGGTGTGTACAGAGTGATTATAAGTGATTTGAATACCAGAACCTTAGGCAAACTGCTCTGCCGGCTACCACACTAGAATACATACCCTAAACCTTTGTTGAATCCTAGAGGTAGTCCTGTCCTATGTCACGCAGGAAACTGGAGTCTAAATTACAATGTACTGGGATATTTCTGGCATTCTTAAATCTCACCCCCACATTAGAAAGTTTCCATTGATGCAGACTCATTACTATTCAAAGTTCTTTTTAGAGCCATAACAATTTTCTTATGCAAAGGATCATTCAGAGAAATATTGCCCTCTAGTGGTAGCAAAAATTTTCTTAGACTTGAAATAATAATGGCATCAAAATGCCAAAAATTAAAACTCAAAACACAAACCAACACACCTTGAGCAACATTTACATAAGGGGGGTAGGGCTTGCCTCAGATTTAATCTCAGATTTTAATGCAGAGTGAAACTTCAACATGAATATTTTTAAATATAAAAACATGAGTCAAGAATCATAATCAATAGGCCCAATTCTCTGCTTTAAACTTTCTAGTAACTTTACAAGACTATGATAGAGCTCACATTCAGCTGAATAAAAGAAGCTTGAGGAGTACAGAAATTAGTTTACAAAATTCATTTGCCTCCCTAGAATAAACAGCCACCTCTCTCCTATGTGTCATCGAGAGAGGTGGCTGTTTATTCTAGCCACAGTCTCACTGTGAGGTGATGGAAAATCACCAGTATCACCTTTTTATAAACAGAAATACAATTATATGTCTTTCTGAATATGTTTCATGCCATTAAGTCATTGCAGTATCATAATATTCTCGCTAGATGATGCTCTCCTACACACCTAAGCACAATGAAGAATACAGGAGATGATAGGCCACTATAGAGGCTACAGGAGCTTGATGCTCTTAAAGAAAAAGGGTCTACAGAGATTGCCAAAGTGAGATAAGGAGGATGGTGCACAAAAAAGATTGCGCAGACCCTGGAGTAGGATGACTGTTAGGGTCAGGGAGGCAGAGATATTTGAAAAAAGAAAAGGAGTACTTGTGGCACCTTAGAGACTAACCAATTTATTTGAGCATAAGCTTTTGTGAGCTACAGCTCACTTCATCGGATGCATACTGTGGAAAGTGTAGAAGATCTTTTTATACACACAAAGCATGAAAAAATACCTCCTCCCACCCCATTCTCCTGCTGGTAATAGCTTATCTAAAGTGATCACTCTCCTTACAATGTGTTATGATAATCAAGTTGGGCCATTTCCAGCACAAATCCAATCTAATCTCTGTAAACAGACTCAAAGAACATTCCTGTACCCTTTTCTGAAGCTGAAGCTCTAGACATGAAATCACGCAAGAACTGTTTAATCCAACAGGCCCACTTAATTTGCTAGCCTGATACCAGATGCAGAAAGCTTTAGATTAGCATACAAACTTGTTTCCCTTCCTGGTCTCAGGATGTCCCATTACAAGCTACGCAGTGTTCCACCATTATTTGCTTTGCTTTTTAGCCTCCCTCCTCCCACATTTAATTTGAGCAACATTTCTTTTCAGAAACTGCTTGTTACAGGCAGAACAACAAATGAAGAAAATTGTATCCAGAGGGGAATCCACAAGAGGGCTTTGAAAAGTCCTGTTTTACTATTGCTGTCTTTAATAGAATGAAAGGCAATTTATTCACTCACAACTGGCGAATGGTAAGTGCAGAAGTCACAAATTTGTTGTCTTAGACCTGACAAAATTCCACATTTAGGAGCCATGAAAAATTGCACGAGTTATGGGGCTACCATGTCTCAAGAAAGATGGTCACCAATCCCGTACAAAGGACTTGCTTTACCATGAAAGAAAAACTGTGTGAGAGAAGTAGTCAGATAAAAAGTAGATATGTATTCTAGTGGATTGGTTAATACAATTATTTCAATCTTTCTCTTTAACAAGATTAAATAAAAGGCAGCCCTCTAGACCCTAAGCAGAACGAATTTTCACAAGAAATAGTTATAGTCAGAAAAGACAGCTCATATTTTCATTTTCCATTAAAACACTGAGGCCTGGTCTACACTGGGCAGGGGGGGCAGGAGGGGGGAAATCGATCTAAGTTGTGCAACTTCAGCTACGTGAATAAAGTAGCTGAAGTCAACATACTTAGACCTACTCACTGAGGTGTCTTCACTATGGTGAGTCGACTGCTGCCACTCCCCCGTTGACTCTGCCTGCGCCTCTCGTGGTGCTGGAGTACAGGAGTCGACGGGAGAGCGCTTGGGGGTGGATTTATCGCGTCTAGACTAGATGCGATAAATCAACCCCCGCTCGATCCATCGCTGCCCACCGATTTGGCGGGTAGTATAGACATACCCTGAAAAAGGCCTGAAGACCAGATATGAAACCCAGGTTACCATAAGAAAATAAATATATTGTTTTGACAGCTTTAATTCCTTTTTAACCATTTGGATTTGGTGAAAAGAAATTCTAGGATGTTCAAATGTATTAAATACTTTTGCTAAAACAACAATAAAGCTCTTGATTTTCAGGAAGAGACTCTCTCAACAGTTGCTACAAAAGGTGTTTAAAGAGAAAAACATCTGATAAAACAAAGACAATGTGCAAGTAAAATATAACCATCAAAATATAAAAGTCAATAGGAAACTACTTACAGATTTTTAATATCTACGGCCCCACGGAAAGCCTTCCTTGGAACTGCTTGAATTTGATTTTCACTGAGATCACTGCAAAAAAAAAGATGAAAGGAAACTTAAAAGTTGTTGTACATATTTTATCTGTACAAAAGAATTTTTGTAAAGGAATACCATGTAAGAAAATGATTTCAAAATGAATCCCAACCACTGTAATTCAGTCTACGCTCTTTATGAAATATATTTTATTATAACAACTGACTTGTAATTAACTACAAAGAAGAAATCACATTTCTCATATTACTTGAGCTGCATAGCAATAAAAAGGTCCTCCATGTAATATGTGACAAAATAACACCATTTTTAACAGATGTGGTCAAACTGATTTTGCTTAATTTTGAATGCACTTAAACACTGAGTTCAAACGTTTGACTCAGAATTATGTGACATTCCACTGAAAGAAGACTGAAAATGAGAAGAGCATGGACAGAGAGGGAAACAACCTGCTGAACACAGGAGTTGTCACATTGAATCAGACCTTCACTCTATCTAGACCAGTATACTGTGCAGATAGTGGCCAGTACCAGATGCTTCAGAAGAAGGTGTAGACAGTAGGCAGATGCCCTCACAACTTATCCTGATCTGTAATAATTGGAGATTGGCTTAACCCTGAAGAATAAGGTTTTTAATATCCCTTCAAAAAATTTGTTCGCATTTACTGTATCCATTATCTATTTAAAGAGCCAACCCCTTCTGGAACTTGCAAAACTCTGCCTGAACAACTTCCTGCTGAAATGAGTTCTAGAAAACCAGAGTAAAACTGAAGCAGCGAGCAGAGAGAGAAAGACTGGATAAACAGCAGAGAGGGGGAAGAAAAATTCTAGTGGAGCTTTTGGAAGCTGTTCTTTCCTTAATATAAATTGTACACCAGCTCAGGCTCCCCATCAGTAGAAAACAGAGTTGAGGAACTCGAACTAGTTTTGTGAACCCCCACAACAGCACGAGGAATTCACAAAACCTCACACTTCTTAAGGTTTGTCCATCTCCAGATTTTAAACTACTACAAAGTTTATATTCATATAACTTGCCCTGAAAAACAATCCTATATGTATATATCGCAAGTCCTTATCCAATTTGTTATCAATTTAAGGAAAGGAAGGAAAAAAGCTATATTTATTTGCTAAATCTGCTGTCCTTGGCGCATCTATTATCAAAGTATATCTAAAAATAGGCCCTGCTAACTATTACTAAGAGTGTGTGAAAAGAAAGAACCTGTGAGCTGTGATTTAATTTTCAAGTCACTTATGTAATTTTGAAAATGCAATATGACTGCATTGGTCTGGTGATAAATTCAATGACAAATTCAATTCATTCAAGGAATGAAATAGTGATCTTCAGCTGTAGTTACGATAACTTGATGTTACAGCCTTCTCTAAGAAATTATATTATAATCATAAACAGAGCATATCTATATTTACATTTCTCTTTAAGTGACAAATTTTATATGAATACAATCTTTCACTGCTCCAACATATAAGAAGGGAAGTTAGGAATAACAATTCTTGTCTTGCTAAAGTGACAGGATATAATCTATCTCCATGTAATTGCAAGAAACCATGGCCACATACACATATAGAAAAGGAGTACTTGTGGCACCTTAGAGACTAACCAATTTATTTGAGCATAAGCTTTCGTGAGCTACAGCTCACTTCATCGGATGCATAAAAGTGGAAAATGCAGTGAGGATGTTTTTATACACACAGACCATGAAAAAATGGGTGTTTATCACTTCAAAAGGTTTTCCCACCCAACCCCACTCTCCTGCTGGTAATAGCTTATCTAAAGTGATCACTCTCCTTACAATGTGTATGATAATCAAGGTGGGCCATTTCCAGCACAAATCCAGGTTTTCTCTCCCCCAACCAACATTTCACACAAAGATGGACTACAAGCTGTCAGGAACACTATCCCCGATAATCTCCTCAGACAGAGACAAACACCTACAAGATCTCTATCAAGCATTCTTACAACTACAATACCCACCTGCGGAAGTGAAGGAACAGATTGACAGAGCCAGAAGAATACCTAGAAGTCACCTACTACAGGACAGGTCTAACAAAGAAAATAACAGAACGCCACTAGCCGTCACCTTCAGCCCCCAACTAAAACCCCTCCAACACATTATCAAGGATCTACAACCTATCGACCCCCCCATCACTCTCACAAATCTTGGGAGACAGACCAGTCCTTGCCTACAGACAGCCCCCCAACCTGAAGCAAATACTCACCAGCAACTACATACCACACAACAGAACCACTAACCCAAGAACCTATCCTTGCAACAAAGCCCATTGCCAACTGTGCCCACATATCTATTCAGGGGACACCATCACAGGGCCTAATAACATCAGCCACACTATCAGAGGCTCGTTCACCTGCACATCTACCAATGTGATATATGCCATCATGTGCAAGCAATGCCTCTCTGCCATGTACATTGGGCAAACTGGACAGTCTCTACGTAAAAAATAAATGGACACAAATCAGATGTCAAGAATTATAACATTCATAAACCAGTTGGAGAACACTTCAATCTCTCTGGTCATGCGACTACAGACATGAAAGTTGCGATATTACAACAGAAAAACTTCAAAACCAGAGTCCAGCGAGAGACTGCTGAATTGGAATTCATTTGCAAATTGGATACAATTAACTTAGGCTTGAATAGAGACTGGGAGTGGCTAAGTCATTTATGCAAGGTAATCTATTTCCCCTTGTTTTTCCAACCCCTCCCCCCCCCCCGTTCCTCAGACGTTCTTGTTAAACCCCGGATTTGTGCTGGAAATGGCCCACCTTGATTATCATACACATGGTAAGGAGAGTGATCACTTTAGATAAGCTATTACCAGCAGGAGAGTGGGGTGGGGGGAGAGAAAACCTGGATTTGTGCTGGAAATGGCCCACCTTGATTATCATACACATTGTAAGGAGAGTGATCACTTTAGATAAGCTATTACCAGCAGGAGAGTGGGGTGGGGGGAGAAAACCTTTTGAAGTGATAAACACCCATTTTTTCATGGTCTGTGTGTATAAAAACATCCTCACTGCATTTTCCACTTTTATGCATCTGATGAAGTGAGCTGTAGCTCACGGAAGCTTATGCTCAAATAAATTGGTTAGTCTCTAAGGTGCCACAAATACTCCTTTTCTTTTTGCGAATACAGACTAACACGGCTGCTACTATGAAACCTGTCATTATACACATATAGACACCAGTTGCTGATTCTGGGTATTACAATTAAAATATACACATGAATTGACAAAGTTGAAGATGTGTATTAAAAATTTGAAATTAAAAATTCACACAAACTATTAATGGCCAAAATCGGTCTCTTGTTAACTGAGACGGGAGTCTCCACACACGTCCAGGCACCTACAAATGTCTGGTCAGGCAGATCACTCCACCAGCAATATACTCAGCAATTCTGCTTTTCTGTGAGAGGGAGAATTGAGAACACAGAATTTTTTTCTGCTGGGCCCACACATCAAAGATATCAAATTTCATGTACTGAGGCTGTGTACCCTAAAGTACCCTGCTGAATATGCTAAATTTGAAGCTTAAGGTGCTGGGTTGCAAAGGCTGCCAAGGCTGCTGATCTGGGCTCTTTCTAATGCTATCCTTATATGTGGTAGGAATAGTTAGGTGGGTAGAACACATTTTCAAGAGGTTCATAAAACATCAATTAGATTATATGAATGTTCTTAGAATTATATTAGTAACAATACTTATATGTTTTGGGGCTCTTTTTTAAGAATGAAGTTTCAAATCTACTGTCAGAAAATTATCTTATTTTCAACAAAGCAACAAGCGAATATACTGGGAAAGTTTTCAATATTTATGTAATGTTTCAAGTTTACGTCTTCTCACATTAAACAACTTCTCTCATCATTGGGATAACCTAACAAAAATAACTACAACGGCTTAACACACGTGATTATTTTTTAATTCCTCCAAATACATTGCTGTAAAATCAGTTGACTTAAATAAATGGAGGTACTCCTGATGTACACTGAAAAACGTTGGAGGAAATTCAGGCTCAATGTACAGAAAAACAGACAACAACTTTTTAAAAGGCTAATTTTAACTAAGCTTATTCAGAACTGAAAAAGAACTGCAAATTATAAGCTAAAAGTTTTGAATTCGAATATATTTATGTCTATTAAAACTGATATACATCACACTACATTAACCAATCATCCTATCATTTCTTTCTAGGACTTTCAATACAGTCTATGGATGGTAACCAGGGGATACAGAAGGCAGACTGCACAATATTTATGCTACAACCATTTTTGGTTGCTTTTGTAAGTAGCATCTACATTCTGAATAAAGAAAGCCAGTCTCCATCACCTATTGGTCAACTTCTCCCACAGGCATCTTTGTGCTTTCTTCTATGCCATCCCTTACGTACGGAATGTCCTTCCTGAACTAACCCATAGTGTCACCACCCTGTGCTACTTCAAATCCCTCTTCCAGACCAATTTCTGCTGTGATGCCTACAGTATTTTCCCAAATAGAAACAGCTAGGTGGTTGGCAGGGACTTCCAGTATTTATTTCATTTGTGTGTTACACATATCATAGAATCATAGAATACCAGGGTTGGAAGGGACCTCAGGAGGTCATCTAGTACAACCCCCTGCTCAAAGCAGGACCAATCTCCAACTAAATCATCCCAGCCAGAGCTTTATCAAGCCTGACCTTAAAAACCTCAAAGGAAGGAGATTCCACCACCTCGCTAGGTAACGTGTTCCAGTGCTTCACCACCCTCCTAGTGAAATTGTTTTTCCTAATATGCAACCTAAACCTCCCCCACTGCAACTTGAGACCATTACTCCTTGTTCTGTCTATCTTATAGTTAACAAAACAAAACCCCTTATTCGAAACTGTCTAGCTGTGAGAATAACTGGCATGTGTAAAGAAATCTTCTTATTGTTCCCTTTTCATCCCTTTTCTGCTTATTTTCACTGTTTGTTACACCCATTGTTGCATTTATACTGCAAGCTCTTTGGGGCAAGGCTTGTCCTTTTATTCTGTACAGTAACTCATCACTTAACGCTGTAGTTATGTTCCTGAAAAATGCAACTTTAAGTGAAACGATGTTAAGCGAATCCAATTTCCCCATAAGAATTAATGTAAATAGGGGGGGTTAGGTTCTAGGGAAATTTTTTTCACCAGACAAAAGACTATATTAGACACACACACACACACACACACACACAGTATCAGTTTTAAACAAACAATTTAATACTGGTTTCAGAGTAGCAGCCGTGTTAGTCTGTATTCGCAAAAAGAAAAGGAGTACTTGTGGCACCTTAGAGACTAACAAATGTATTTGAGCATAAGCATCCGATGAAGTGAGCTGTAGCTCACGAAAGCTTATGCTCAAATAAATTTGTTAGTCTCTAAGGTCCCACAAGCACTCCTTTTCTTTTTAATTTAATACTGGTGCACTGTGATGATGATTGTGAAGCTTGGTTGAGGTGGTGAAGTCAGAGGGTGAGATACTTCCCACGGAATGCCTTACTGCTAAATGATGAACTAGCAATTGGCTGAACCCTCAAGGGTTAACTCATTCTTGTTAATGTAGCCTCACACTCTACAAGGCAGCACGAATGGAGGGAGGGGAGACAGCATGGGAGACAGAGACACACACCGTGTGTGTGTGAGAGAGAGAGATGTGCATTGCCCCTTTAAGTACACTGACCCAACTCTTAAGTATACTGCCTTTTTAAGTAGATCAGCAAGCTGAGACTGCAGCTGCTGCCAGGAAGAGCCCTCCGTCCTGAGCCCTGTCGTGTGTCCCCCCCTGCTCTATGGAAGATGGGGTAAGCGGAGTGCAGGAGCAGAGGGGAGGGAGACATCCTGACATTAGCCCCCTTCTTCCCCCCCACCCCCACTCTCCACACACAGCAAGCAGGAGGTTCCAAGGCAGAGGGCAGAAGCAGCACATGGCAATGGGAGAGGGATAGCTGAACTGCAGGCAATTGATAGCCTGCTGGGTGGCTGCTGCACAGGGAACTTAGGGGAATGGGGAGCTGCTGGTCCACCCTGGTTCCAAGCACCCACCAGCTAGCTGCAACGGGCTGCTCTTCCTGCAAGCAGTGGACAAAGCAGGCAGCTGCCAAACGGCATTATAAGGGAGCATTGCGCAACTTTAAACGAGCATGTTCCCTAATTGATCAGCAACGTAACACTGAAACAACGTTAACCGGGACGACTTTAAGTGAGGAATTACTGTATTTGTATGTCATTCCTTAATCCAGCAATCAGAAGGAATTCTGGGTGGGGCCAATGGGACTCTACTGCTCCTCTCATGTGGGTTTACATTACACACTGGTTGCCATTTAAAAGCTAGTATGTACTTACCACATAGGAGCACAAGAAGTAACTGTTCAGACCTTCAGGCCAGGTGTACACTACAGATCTATATCGGTATAACTATGTTGCTCAGAGGTGTGAAAAATCCACACCCTGAGCAACGTATTTATACTGACCTAATCCTCTGCGTAGACAGTGCTCATCAACACAGCTATTGCCTCTCCGGGAGGTGAATTAACTATGCTGTGGAAGAAGCTCTCCCATTGGCATAGGAGCATCTCTGCTAAAGAGCTATAGCAGTGCAGCTGACAAGCCCTTACTTATGGCAGAATAGGAATTAATTGGGGTAACTTTGGTTGACTTTTTAATGTAGACCTCTCCACTTCATATGGGTCTTTACTATCGTTGCTGTGATTGTTTACTACACAGTAGGCTGCAATCAGCGATGGTTGGGGTATACTGTTGATTACAAAAGAAACAGGGGTGTTCTGTGTCCTTGGCCAGCATTTTCCATTCCTGTACTGTTGTACAGCATGCAGTCCTTGTTACAACGAGGCAGCATTTTAGTCATTCTGTATGTACTTTACATAGTTTGTGAAGCCCCTTGGGATCCTTTAGAATGAAAGGGGCTTGTGAAGAGTGTACAAACCCTGCACTGGAAAGGAAGGGGTTAAAGAGCTGCTTAAAAGGGGAAGCAGAGTGGCTCATTGGCAGACAGACAGACACTGGAAGTGAGCTGACCTCCACGCTGAGCTCCTGAGAGTGTCAGAAGTGGTCTTGCTGCCGCAGGCCTGGCCAAGCCTACAAAGCAGGCACCTGTGACTCTCTGAAGATCAGAGATTTTATCTTTATGTTTTTGTTCTTTACTTTACCTTGTGGGAAGAGAGGGGACTGTTAGGAAGTGGTCTAGAGAGGCTGCCCCATAGCACCTGCGGGTGCAGGATTTAGCTGCCTACCTCTGGATCCCAGTGGAGAGGGTGGGCCCAGGCTCCCCTATCAACCCCTAAAGAGAAAGAATGCTACACTGGCTTACCTTGATGCAGGGAACCTAGTTGGGGGGAGAAGATTCTAAAGACATGATAGGAGATCCTGACCCAGGGGAGGAGCCCTGAGGCCTCCTGGTTAATCCTGAAGACTTCCCCAATTGTTATACATACCCCTTTATACATACCCCAAACAGGACAGACTTGAATACGTGACCTGGCCGGATGGCAGAATCACTGGAAGAACTGACCACCACAGTGCAGAGCAGTAGTAGGAAAGAGGGGTACCCAGGAGGAAGACAGCCTGTCACACCCCTACCTGACAAGTAGGTGGTGCCAGTGGTGAGCATCCCCCTTCACAGGGCTCCGTAAGGGTACAATAATACCATAAACTAGTAAAACAAGTGGACATCATGGGTTCAGAAGTATAAACCTGAACTTAAGAGAGAGGGGGCATTTACCTGTTCCAGAAATGAGGATATCAATCTGGGCATTTTACAATAAAGGGACACTCCCACTGAAACAAATTATTCTGCAGCAATATTACAGCCCTATAGTTTACACAAAAGACAGTGTGTCTATGAAAAGGTATTAACAATTCAAGGATGAATGATACAAGTGGAGAAATTAACAAATAATTGTATACAATTGGAATGAAAATAACACAGTAAATTGCAGTAAACTCTTTGCCACAGGGTGTAATGAAACAATATTCAAACCCTATGATAAGTTCAGATGATGTGTAGCAAATCCTATTTGCCCCATGAGCCTCTTCCAGATAATTTTTTCACAGTTCTGTTTAGCAATTTGTAGAGAGGGGATATAATCCACATTATTAGGCCAGTTTCTGAGTTCCATAAGAAGGCTTTGCCCCTTTATAATAGGTACTCAAGTAACTGCAACTTTGTGGGTTTAATCTATCACACGCACTTGGCTTCCACAGCTCCTCCAATAACACTGCATTTGATGTACCACTTCTAAGGTATTAGCAAACAACTGTTTCATCTATATTCCAAGAGCCAGGGTAACAACATGTAACTTTAGCACTTCTTTAGTGGGGGGGAGAGGGGAAGCCCACAACAATGATATTCTGGAGACACATGAGCAGGCCTGTTTTAACGGTTTGTTTGTTTTAAGTTTAAACATGGTTCAGCTGCGTGAAGGGAATATGGCCAAAAACTTTGCTGGTTTGTGTTATTTTGATTGTACCACCCCCCACTCCCAAAATCAACAAACAACCCCCCCCCCAACTATAAATACACACACACCAGAAACCTCTGAATTTTTGTGTGCTTTACTTGGGACTTCTCCTGAATTTCTGCCCTGCTACACAGACCCTTTGAGAATCTGACCTCCATTTTTTGCACCCACAAAGAAGGTCAGATTGAGGCTGGTCTCAAAATCAGACCCTAAATGTGCAGAACCTGAATAAAAATATCCTTGAGCAAATATGAAACAACATATTCTACCAAAAATTGAAACTAAGGCATTTAGACAGTGAAACTGAATGGCTAATTTATTTGTTTTTATGTTGATATTTCAGAGCATACTAGTAAATGAGGTGTAGTATATTTTGTAGACTACCTATAGAAACTCATTTAAAAAACAAACAAATCTACTATTAAATTTTTTGGGGAAAATGGAGCTGGACTGCTGGATTTTTATTTATAAGTATTATTGAGTTTGAGTTTGGTGTGGTGGGAAGCAATTTTACAGCAAAATCTTGCTACCACTTGTATTTCAGACCTGTATAATATGCTGATCTGTTGTCATATAAAAAACTGAAGATATTTGTAGGTGTTTTTGTTTTCCTAGTGATTCTAAGGATAAAGTCACTGTACAACCTAATATAAATTAATCTGATATACTGCATCAGCTCTTAGCAAATGAAGCCAATACTGCATTGCAGCTATTTTATTACCCACCACATATAGCTTCTAGTTGAGTATCCCATTAACCTTACAAAGCAATGCTATTATTTTAATTTTATAAATTGAAATAGCAATGTATAATATCTATATCATGCACTGCTAAGATTGGATCCATTTTTGTGTGTGGGAAAACTATCGTTCAATTTGATGCAATAGATCTTTTGTAGATGGCAAACCTACTTCTAAATTTAATTAGTGGTAATTTTATTTTTCTCCATGGCTTACAGTCTGACCATTGAT
The DNA here is from genome assembly GCF_965152275.1 of Natator depressus. Taxonomy (NCBI): domain Eukaryota; kingdom Metazoa; phylum Chordata; order Testudines; family Cheloniidae; genus Natator; species Natator depressus. Next base: position 108,615,868 of record NC_134237.1, read on the forward strand.
ATCATAAATCTATACTGCCATCTTCTACTTTGTGAAGTACTGAGTAATGGAAAATGAGTAATGTGTCCTGATTTTAAAGGAAAAAGAAGAACTACTGAGTCAGATAGGAAGCACTGAAAACAAGACATTTATTCAGTTTTACAAATCAGTTCAAAAAATGCCTATCTTGTGCCCTTGGTCCTTTCATAATTATTTAAAAACAGACAGACATATATGCATTATACCATAGATCTACTTTATCTCCTACTGGAAAACAAAAAATCAAACCTATATATTCTTCATGAAATATATTATATTGAACCACATGTAGTCTATATAATAAGATTATACAGGGATGAAGTATGAAATAATATTTCTGATTTTCATAAATTTAAGATAATGATCACACAACTTACAAAAGCTGAAGTGGAACAGAAGCATAAGTGACTTTTTGTTAGTTCAGTCCAGAGAAGTTAAAGTATCTAGTGGTGAAGGGTAGAATAAACCAGGTAATGGTTGCAGTATTTGTAGGAGGGATTTAGGAGGGAAGGAGGACAGGGGATGGGTGTTTATCAGTATACCATTCTGAAGTGCAGTTACCATATTTGTGAGCAGACCTACTTCCCCTCATATATGTTCCAATATCCAGCTCCCATTGGCTGCCTATTTTATTTTGTCACATTTCCTAGAGGTGGTTCTCCTAAATCAAACACATTTAAGACCTTATTCCTTGCACATCGTGTAGTCCTGTCAATCTGTGTGAACTGGATGTAAAACTCTACCAAATTGGAATTGCAGTATTTTACATCCATATTGTACTGATGTAAATAATTAGTTCAAGGCAGTGGAGAAACGGGCCCACTGGATCGAGATGCTCTACTCTGAGTTCAGCTAACCACAAAATAGCCTTATCTGAAATGTATCAAATTCTTCCTTAGAAAACAATATATCAAAAGATTTAATGCATAATTTCTTACCTCTCTATAAACAGACAAAACTACTACAGATGAATAATGTGAAATACATATCGTTCATTAGACAAGCATCCAAGACACACTCTCTTATTAAATCTAATTGAATTCTACAATCCTTTGTGTACTCTAGTTTGGTGCAAAACCATACTCTAAATGCTGACGGGGCCCATTCAGCTGCTTGGTTAAACATACTGACTGGTAAAAATAAAAACCACCCTGGTCTTACATTTTACAACACCACACTGATTTATAGTTACTGCCAGCAACATATATGAACAAACAAAAAAAAACCTAAAACAAAATAATAAAGCAGTCAAAAATTAGTAGAATGGGGATTTCCCTTAAATTATTTAACAAATAATCCACTATATAAATTTGGCTCTGGGATTTACACTTGTAATAGAGTACGGGTGAAAGAACCATAATGTGGTATAGCAAAACAAACAACACTTGCTTTTTATAAATGAGATATGCTTAATTAGTTGTTTATAATAAGCATTATTTATTCATTCCCAAACTAAAACATTTGTGTATTTCTGCATATTTATACATAACTGATCCAATCGTTGATGGTCAGGTAATGATTGCTCCCACGATCCATTTCTTTCTCATGGCTAGAGAGGATTATTGCAGTGTAGTCTACATGGAACTGAACCTTAAATCAATCCAGAATTTACGCTGATCGAGAATGCACAAGTCTACTTATTAAACTATTCTGCCCTGTGGCAGCACATGAAACCTGTGCTCCGTAATCTGCACTCCCTATTGGTTTCTGGATTAAATTTAAGGTGTTTATTTATAAAGTCCTATATAGCCTCAGATCTTCTTACTCCAGGGACAATCTATCAGAAAGGTAGGCACACTTGGGTGGCAAGACAGTTTGAAGTACTCCAGGGGACTGTCTGTGACTCCATGTTAAGGTTGTTATAGGCTTGAGTAGTTTACACTTGATAGTTGATTGGTGAAATCTAAGTACAGAATTCACAACTAATATGGGGTTTGTGCCCTGCTTCGTGTCAGCCCTGAGGTTGGTACCCATGTCTTTGAGCCACTGCAGAACAGACTGACACGCCCTCAGCTTTGGAACAAGCTTTTCTTCAAAAGAGATTAGGATGGATAACTGGAAGGTAAGTAAGAGCTTGTGCTTATCCCATATGCTACAGGGATAAGCATATGATCCAAAATCAGCTCTGATTTGTTGACCTTCTGGGAATACTGCAAGGTATACTGTGAGAGCTACTTCAGAATTGGGCCTTTGAGGGGAAACAGATCTGTGGGGGAGAGTGAAGTCGCAGGGGAGTTTTGTGTTCTTCTGTCTCTGATTTGATTTGTTAAAGTAATTTATGGCAGAGTGTCTAATGGTGCTGGATAGATGCTATTTTTCTACATTTGAGAGAGAAAGAAAGAGAAAAAAAATAAATATCCTCTACTCCATACTGGGTTTTCTGTCCAGTGAAGACTTTAGACTGGGTCTTATTGCTTTAGTCTCTCTATTCACTGCCACATAAAACAAGAAAACTATCTTTCCTAACTGTTTCATTGTAGGAAGGAATCTGGTCTAAAAGCCTTTTTATTGCTATACAGGCATTCTTTAGCGACATTACATTTTATTGCATTAGAGTAACTTTTTTTTTTTTAAAGAATTGTTTTCAAGACTGTATAGTGTGATACAAAGAAACAAGAACAATTACCAAGCACCGAGAAGCTATTAAAGCATTATACTGCTGTATAAATGCAAGGAGAGTAAGGAGGATAGAACATTTTCTCTAAAATTAACAGCTCAGGTGAAGACTGAAGTGAATCTATTAAAGCATATTTGGAGTTTAACTTTCCATCGTGGTACAAGGTAGATCACATTGTAACACATCCTTAATAAACATTTGTTTATATATAATCTGTATTGTGACCCTGTTTTCTCTGTGCCTGTCATGCAGCAAATATATTACAATATATAGTACATAAAAGTACCTTTCCTATCAAAGCCTGTTAAATTAGGCTTATCCAGTTAATTGTTCAACACTGACAAGTTGGACTCTAGATCAGTGGTTCTCAACCTTTTTTCATTTGAGGACCCGTAAAAAATTTTGAATGGAGGTGCGGACACCTTTGGAAATCTTAGACACAGTCTGCAGACCCTCAGCGATCTGCAGACCATTGGTTGAGAACCACTAGACAGTCAATGTATGCCAGCTCTCAGTACAGCATAATCTATTTATGACATTACTCTTACAGTTAAACAACTTCTGATTCCTTATTATTTCCAGGCCTCGCTATTTGGCATGTACAGACCAGCTAAGGCAAACACAAAGGAAAATAGATGTTTATCAAGTCATTCTGCAGACAACTGATAAGATAAGTGTAGTTCTAAGAAATGTGATTCTACTTTTCTCTGTGAAATACATTGCTTATCGGCGGCAATAGGATTAGTTTTTGGTTTTCAGAAAATATCCAGTGAAAATGTTCTTCTCCATAATGGAGACAGGGAAGGAGTAAATTGCTTTCAACAATGTTTTGTTGATATTCCACATGGCAGCAGCATCTATCTCATTTGCCAAAGATAAAACAACAAATGATACGCACTAGCGTTAACACCACAGAATTATCCTGTAAATCATCAGTACTGCCCATAACACCATCTTGCACTTCTAAAGTGCTTACCATTTGAGGATTAAAATCTCACAATGCCTCCATAAAAGGTAGATATTATCCCTCTTCAGAGAAGGGAAACTGAGGCACAATGTTTCAGTAACTTGCTAAAGATCACAGAACAAATGAGAAGAAAGGTTTAGGGTAGATCACAGGCCCCCCAATTCCCTGTTCTGTGCTTTATTCACTGCACTGGTTCTGCCATGGATTTGCCAGAAAATCATAGTCAGTCATTTTAACCATTCCTCTGCTATTTCAGGATTGCTCCTACCACAAATATTATAGTGCTCTGTCCAGTTGAGTGATAAATATTGCAAATAATAGCACTTCCACCACTTTAATTTGGAGAACTCCAAGATACAATAAATCTCAGTCAGAAAGGGGTTTTTTCCACCTAAAATTCAGCTTTAACTTTCCTCTTCATTTTCGTCTCATTTCATTTTTAAATTATACCCCCTTTCGCTACCCTAAATTCCCCTCAATCTTTCATGTTTAAACCATTCAGATTCTTGCCATCCATTTGTAAATCTGTATTTGAACACAACTAATGTACTACCCATTTGTAAATAGCATTGTATTATTGTAAACAGTAGATCTGTGTATTGCTCTTCTTGGAGGCCAAGGCAATAGGTTGCATACAACATATAAAAATTGGAATATGAGGCTTTGATTAATAATATTATAGCCTGTTTGCCACCACAGTTTAGCAGCTCCTCCAATACCGGCACTTGGTGTTGTGCCACAAATATCAACTTTACAATAAGTAATATCAACAATTTATATTTCTGTTGTCACTCCAGTAACAGTTTGGTTCCTGGATTCTCATAAGAAATAACACAAACCATATCTGTTCACAGAACTAAGTCTTGATGAATTTACAATCCACGAAGAATGAAAATGATATCAGAGTAGTACCAATTCTTTTGCATTTTTATAGGTTCATATTTAGATTCTGGAATGAAGCAAAACCTCCCATCTCAGTCTTGCCATGAAAGCCAATCTATTGACCACAGAATCAATTCCATCCTGAAATGTCTCCAAAAATGCACTTAAATCAATTTGTTACAAAGGCTTTGCATAAAATTATGCATGGAGAAAATATATTTTGTTTTAATATAAAAATAATTACCTAAGCAGACTCACCACTCTTACTTCATTACAATACAGTACCTTAGCATGACAAATGCTAATTGTAAAAATAAAACAAGAGCGTAAACAGGACCACACATGTACATTACTTGGGTCTTAGCAATTATTTTTTGAAAAGACAAATAGTCTTTCTTCTGACTAGTCTACTCTTCTACTAAATTAATATGTAACGCTGTTGCTTTAGGACTGTAAGAAAAAAAGTTACAACTTGTAATTGTTCTATTAATAGGATGTCAGAGAATGAGACCACCCACAATTTGGAAGGGAATTACAATACTTCTTCAAACTTTGGCTTCAATGCAATCCTTTTTCAGGAAAAAAGTTTTTTGAGAGGACTACTTGAAACTCTTAAGAATAAAATAAAGATTTGTTCTTTATCCCCCATAGAGAAAGTCACACTGGTCAAGTTGATAGAGGTACAGTAGTTGAATGACAGTTATTGACTTCAGGTTGTCATGCATTTGTAATCAAAGTGCAGTTCCTGTAAGGACTGGTGAGATAACAGCACAGCTGTGAAGTGTGAGGGGACTGTTGACCTATAACCTTCTCTCCTAGCATGCAAATTGACTTTTAGCAATATGGACAGAAAGTTTTGTTTAAACGTTTCAAAGAATACAATTTATTTCAACTCATGTATTCTACAGTCACATCCCTCTCTTTGTATATTACTATTTTAATAACAACACTATTAAGGGTTTATTTTCTGTGAGACAAACCAATTATTTTTATTTTTTCGGGGGGGGGGGGAAAATCACATACAAATGTAGGTTTTAGTTTGCATTCCTTCTGAAGGTTACCCAATTCAAATTCATTGTTTGAAATTACTAGCCGAACAACCCTAAAATTGCAAAAATATATATATATATATATATATTCATCCTGAAATAATCTGAAAATGTGTATCATAAAAGACTAGTGTGCTTGCACTATAGCTGCCACAAACCCCACACAACCTACTTATAACTGTAACACAGAACCACAACAGATTTGCAAATGTATTTGCCTCCCCAATCACTAAAATTGTGTAGAATGAGAGGGGGTCTTGCCCAGTCGACTTGCAAAAGTGCAAAGTGAAAGGCTGTTCCTTGAGAGTAGCTAGGAATGCTGTTCAGGCTACCTTGGTCTATCAGCAGAAGGTGGGATAGGATTTTGCCAATCCTAACTGCTCGTACCCCACATCTATTTCAGAGGTGAAGCTGAAGGAATCAAAAACATTCAAATCTATGTATCAGATTTGATGGTTTAGACCCCAAAATGACAAGAACATGCATTTTATTATGGAAAAAAATGATTATTTGCATGTGGATTTTTTTCTTTCTTCACCTGTGATTTTTTTCCTACATACTCACATTTTAAGTTGAGATGGTTTTGCAACGTTTTATTAATTGACTGATGTTATTAATATTTTACTTATTTCCTCTCTGAGTTGCAGGTTGGGAAGAAAGACAAACAAATTTTTAAAATGTATCATCCATTATTTCAGATAAGGCCCCAAAGTATGAGTTCTTTATGATGATCAATCAGGAAGAAGTGCAGAAGCTTTCAGATCTTTCCAGTTCAAATCAACTTCACATAGGTGGCTTCAGTGCCTAGTTTTTGCAGTACCATCAGATGAGAGAGAATTTAAAATCAGATTACAGGTGGATTAAAGAAATATTGCCAGATGAATTTCCAGCCTATATCTAGCATATAATTTGCCAAAAGAAGTGAAAGAACCATTTGGGGGTGTTTTTTGATGTAGTCCTTACACACTAAAAGTGTGAGACAACAAACTAGACTTGCCAAGAGACAACTAGATTTTGAAATACCCATTATTACTGTTGCCTGAAACAACAGCTCTTTGTAGCAAGAGTTGGAAGCAGCCAATTTGTCTTCAATATTTAATATTGTTTCACCTGCTTTGAAATGGAAACTGCAAGCACTTTAAGGAAATGATTGAAAGGTTGTCTGGTTTGCTGTCTAATTTCATTCTATATTCTGTAACCCTGTATCATCTGGTGAAACACTGTTTTGTAACTTCCTGAAACATTGTGAATCACAACAGTTATCCCTAAACTCATTCCAACAACATATGAGAGGGCAGAGGGGATATTTTTCCTTCAAGTGCAGGCCTAAAATATTCAGCTAAACAGCAAGCTGAAGATTTATGAATGCTTTTTAAGATATGCAGTAAAACCTACTTATCACTCAAGGCACAGGAAAAATTCGCTGCTAAAAAGGAAATGATCTCCTAATAAAGGTGCAGTAGAGTTGTACTCACTATGATTAGGGCTACTTTGGGATGGCCTTTTTTGATGAGAGTTGCCAATTAAGTTTAAGTTACACTATAATATATGTAAAACATTAATGGGGTTCAGCCTATCTAATTATTTTTAGATTTCTATTAACAATTATTATGGTTGTTACTGATTGTACTAACAATATGATAGACACAATGTAAACTCAAATGTTTCCACCCTGAAGATATTACTATATCATTATGCCAAGAACATTTGAATGTAGCCACCACTTAACTGAAACTGCAAAATAAATGAATAACAACCACCACCACTATTGATTAGTAAAACAATTTATCTTTTGTGTGTTTCTTGTACTTCAGATGCACAGATTTGTAATGCAGTCTAAGTTTTGAAGAAAAGAGCAAATTGTTCAGGAAATTTAGCCATACTATTTCATATCGTTAGCGTGCACTAGAGAGCTGTATCACCATGAGGAGAATCAGAATTTAGATACTGACGCTGGGAGCACTGCAGAGATAGCACACTCTGTCCATTAAAATAAGAACAGTAATTCATTCTGTCCATCTCTGGTGACTATTTAGATGGAAGTTAAAGAATTCATGGCACTTCTAAACAATAAAAAGGAGATCCTCGACCAGAGAGGGAGCTGATGCACACTTTCTAAATTAATGAGACTCAATTAGGAATGCACTCAAAACAAAAACCTGGATCAGAACATCCAGGTTTCAGATCTGGATTTTCAGAAATTCAGATCTGGATTTTATGGCTTGGGCAAGTTCTGAATCCTGATGTCCCTGCCTAAGCTTGTGGAACACATTCAGTGGCAACATGGTCATTGCACTAACTATAACAAAATTATATTAAAGAGCTGTGGCATAACTCATGTATTTAGTGATAGCTTTGTATTAGGTCCTATGTCTTTCTATCTTTGCCATATTTATCATGTTCTTGTCTTGCTGGATTACTCAAATGTAGTCATCTGCACAAACATTTTTCTTTGTCTCATCTTCTCTCTCCAGTAAGTTCTTAACCAGTAGTCTCTGCTGTCATTGCCCAGACTAGTACACACTGATGGTTCAGACAGGACAGTGTAAGTTAAACACATGAATGAGCTGCATGTCAATTCAACACAGTGAGATCAATGACACACTGTTTTTGATATTCCCCTCAGGCAAAGGGGAATATCAAAATCGTACTTTAACCAGGGGAATCATGCACCTCTCGCAGCCTCAGGCTTTGTCTGGGCCAGCAGAGTAAAGAAACCTTTAATTCTTTCTCATCCCCATCCCCCCTGGCGCCCTCAGCAACCTTGTGACCTCAGCGGGGGTCTTTCTAGTGCACACTAATATCAAACCCAACAGCCAGATTGAAGGGTGTGGCAGAAATCCACTGGCTGCTGCACAACTGAGGGAGAGTTTATAAACCCTTTCCCCTTCCCAAGGCATCATTTCACTCCCAGAAGGAATGGTTCCCCTCCCCCACTTAGAATTATATTGGCACCAGGTTCTGGATGTGCTGTGGGTGAGATACCAGTCATCTTTGGAAGCTAGGAAGAAACTTTTCTGTCATTTTCAAGATGGGGCTGGGGGAGAGGTGGGTGTTGTTGTTGTTGGGGGTGGGGAGAGGGAGTAGGTTGCACTTACTTCCAAGCAGCCCAGAGATCTGGTGGGTAGGTTTGTTTATTAAGATGTTCATATTGTTGCAGTTTGGCAGGTGTCCAGTACAGATGCTCCTTCAACAGAAGGTACTGCTCTGTGACAAACCAAAACTAGAATCAGGTTGAGAGGAGAGCATCTTCAAAGGAAGAGGGTAAAAGGGGGTGGTGTGCCTTAACATTTGGTACAGAGAAAGCCCACTCTCTTTCTCCATACCCTCTTTTTGAATTGAGGGTAAGAAAGAACCCGGACTAACTCAAGGGTTTGGAAGGTGGGACTGAGCTAGGGGTAGCCCTCCCCAAGGTGGTATGGATGATAGATGGAAGGTTGACCTGCACTGGATGAGTTATTGCTGAATAGTTTCTTAAATACTTTAATAGAACTGCAGCCTAGTTAAACTACATGAACGGTGTCTTGTCTTTCTTCCTGTAGCATATGGGATAAGCACAAGCTCTCGCTTACCTTCCAGTTATCCATCCTAATCTCTTTTGTGTGTGTAGAGTTCCCATCACCATGGCATCTGAGTGCCTAGCATCGTAGTGTCACCTGATACACTTGACAGATTTAAGAGTCTGCAGTGCCCTCAACTTCCCTTTTTTCCCCCCAGACCTGATGAAGAAAAGCTGCAAAATCTGATAAAGTTGTAAACTGATGCAGTGGTGTCTGCCTGAGCCTACAGTGTGAATCAGTGGCTCAGAGAAAAGCAAACTCCCACACACCAATTCATCTCATTTGATGTTATGTGTAAAGATTAATGATGACATTTTAAATATTAGCATTATATATTTCACTGATGGTCACTTTGGCAGGTGGGATGGTGAAAGTGTTGGGAGCGAAGCCCATATGAACTGGGAGTTACTACAGAGGGAATGAATGATGAGACAGACAAAGGCAGGGAAAGGGGAAGGTAATATAGAAAGATTTCAGGAAGGAAGAGAAACAGAGGGCAGAAGCAGAGATAGTCATAAAATAATCCTATGTTCCCACAGAATGCAAAAATGCACCTAACAAGAAGAAATCATGATAATAACTAAAAGTGATGCAATTACACAGAGCTTATACTCTAACCTCACTCTTTGTGCAACTTCCCATTGACATCACTTGGAGATCCTCTGTGGATCCAGGGTATGTATTTATGCCAGTGAGTATCCTGGAATATCAAAGTTTTCCATCATCACAGAATAAATTTGACACCCTTGTCTAGCATATCAGAACCAAACCATCCTAGTTTCCTGTTTTTTGGTTAGAGGTTTCAGCTTTATATTTAATTCTGAAACCTGCTTCCACCAACTACATTTTTTTCAGGTAACCTTCCAGGACTTCCTCCACATCTTTTGTCTCTCAACCATCTCTTGCAACTATTCTCCCAGCTTCTTCCAGGTGGATGAGAAGCAAGCTGCAGGAAGCTGTTAAGAAAAGCTTGCGGGAAGCTACTGTCTATGTGTGGTGAACAGACAGGAAAATTTATGGGCTTTTTTTAAAAATCTTGGTTTGGATGGAACTGATGGCATTTGGGGAGTGGAGTAGTGACTAATTTTGATCAAATGAGGAAGATGTGTATTAGGGTGAGGAGGGGACAAACGCTCGTGTTTTGCTTTTGGGTCCCAGTCACAAATAGTTATGCTTTGGGAGTAGTAAACAAATGGTTAGTGTCAGGACAAGGAAGACCAGGAAACTCTAGAAAGAAAGGATAGGATTTTAGAGTAAGGAGAGAGATAAAGGGAAAGAGAGAATTTGCAAGTTAAATGTATATTTTTTAAAAACACTAAATGTCAGGCTTTTCAGTGAACCAATGAAGGTATGTTTTAACTGCTTGGATCCTAACTCTGAACTATAACATACAATACATAAACAAAAACTGAATTTAAGTGCATCTTGTTTAAAATATAAATGTGGTCCTATATGTACACGTTATACTGTACATATGCCAACAGATATTAAATGGAAAATAAACTCCTTGTATTATGTCTTCTTCAGTGTTAGAGCCTGCAGCTCCATTTTGTAGTTAGTTTTCAATGAATTCAATAAGAGTTTTGCAAACTCAAGTATTCTAGCATATATAGCTTGCAATTGCTAATACAGCTATTTGTATCTTGCTCTTCAAGCAGGAGTAGCTTAACATTTATCTGAGGACAAGACCAATTTCAAATTCAGCCATGATTACATGTAAACAATATTTATAGACAGATGAAAAGGTGTAATTTTTTCCATATAGCTGCTATTGCACATGCTATCTAGTGTATTATGGTTAATTCTCAGGCTTAATTCTCTGTTACAGTTCACATGGCCATATACTGTTTTACAGACCTGCAGCAGCCAACATCTGTAGAAAAGGTCCCAGAAATTGATTTAGAGGCTGAAACACAAGCATATCCAATTCTACTTCTTTGCAGGGCCATATATCTTTTGTTAGAAGATGGCCATGTGGTCCCCACATGTGCTGCTGCTAACACAACCCTGCCAGGCACAGATATAGTTATAGTTCGAGGGAGATACCACCTAATGATGGACAGGAACAACCCAATCATTTTAACATTTGTATTTGTAAACCCTACATTATACTATAGGCAGAATTTCTGAATTTCCCTTCCATATTTTTTCACGGATATCAAGATGTTCCTAAAGTACGACAAGCATATGATGAAATATAATGGCATATAATCTAGGACAGACTGCTTTCTGAAACACATCTTAATAGTCGAAAGTTTTAAAAAATAATTGCTCTTCTGTCAAACGCAAAGAAAACTGAACTAGATACTGGAACTTTTTCATTAGGAGGCTTTGGCAAAATAAAGTTAATAGATGGAAAGTGTTCTGCAATTAAACGTGACAGGTGCACTGCTTTCTCTTTGCCTCTAAATCACATCAATACATTCTATCTATCAAAAAGTTTAGTGACATGCATTTTTAAACTTCTTCACAGCAATGTACTATAATATCATTGAAGATACATAGTTTATCACGTTTAAGAAAGCAATGACTTTCTTAAAGAGCCACATTTTTTAGACTCACACATCTGACACATGGCAGTTCTAACTTTTGTCTGACCACTTAGACAGGAATCTTTTAGTAATCAATGGTGCCAAACATCTAAGGTTAGGAATTCAGCACATTTGCAGGAAAACATACAAAATGTCTCATCCCTCACCTATTCTGAGAATAAAGGAAAATGTTAGTGTGACGCACTGTACCCCAAAGTAGTACCCTGTAACCACCATATTCATATATCGTTGTGATATTTCATACAAAGCATGCCATGTAAGATATCATAGGAAAGGTCATGACCTGATGAAACCCATTGTTCTGGCAAAATATGTATATCATTAGTGTATATGAAGTTATGAGATTTTGCTATATGGTTGTTATTGAAATATGTCATAAGTTTGGGAGTCATCCACTGCTAGTTCTCCAGTGACAACAAAGGAGATGATCCACAACCAGGTGGGGGTTAAGCGACCATTAATTAGCAGGGGAGTTGTAAGAGAGTTACACAAGCATCAGATATGTCTGGGCTAGTATTTTCCAAGCACATGGACTGAGGGTGTAAAATAAGGTACAGTGGCATCATACCTTAACCTTTCTCCTCTCCCACCTACTCTGGAAGCAACAAAAATGCTGAAATGACAAAGACTTAAATTTAGGAGACTGGTCCCAGGCTTAAAGGGAAAGCCTGTGTATTAAGGACTTGTAACTTACCTGCAACATTGAAAAACTGCTTGATCCAAATACTGCTTAGTTTAAATGAGGTTCAATATTTAGACTGTGTGCCTACCTTTTATTTGCTTTGGTAACTATCTCTGACCTTTTATGCCTAGCATTTATAATCACTTAAAATCTATCTTTCTGTAGTGAATAAACTTATTTTAATGTTTTATCTTAACCAGTGAGTTTGTCCGAAGTGCTTGGGAAATCTCAGCTCATTTTACAAAGGCTAGTGTGTTTCCTCTCCACATCGAGAGGGGGGCAGACTGGGTAATGACTTAAATTGGTCAGGCTTTTGACAAGGGCAAGGCAATAGAGTTCTGGGGTATGAGGGTGAGGGCTTGGGATGTTTGCTGGTATCTTTGTCGGTGTGATCTGTGAGTGGTTCAGGGTGCGTTCATGTAATTTAACTGGGTGTGGGGCTCCACACGCTGCTGTGGTGTGAGTGATAGCGCTTGGTCTGCTGCTTGTCACTAGCAAAGCATTGTGAAAGACAGTCCAGGCTGGAGAGTTAAGAGGACACAGCGGTACCCCAGTTCCAGGTTGTACCCTGGGGATCCTGTCACAGTTAGTCTCCAGGCCCATCAATCTTCCACAAAGATTAAATAAAATAAATATTCACGAAGATACTGTAGCAGCATGTAGTTGTAGTGCATACCCTGAGGTACCGTGTAGTGTACCTTTGGAAAGGTAAACTGAAAAGAAATTATGAAAATTCTATTAACTTCAGCAATGTGGCCTCAGTGTAGCATATCATAATAATTACACACCTAACTGGGAGCATGCAAATAATCTCATCCTTATTCAGGAAAGTACTGAAGCGTGTGTTTAATTTACAGCATGTGCTTAAATCCCATGGACTTCAGTGGGACTACTCACATGCTTAATGTTAGGTATGTTATCAAGTGTTTTACTGAATCAGGAACCAAGTGCTGAATGTCCCATATACTGTTGTAGAAGAGAAGTCAGGGCATTTTATATGGATTTGCCAATCTGTTTTATGTAGAAGACACTCAAATACTAGGGTGACAGGTTCAGACTGTTCTAAGGTAGGCAGATAGGACATAAAAAATATGAACTTACTTTCTTTCTCCCACCACTGTTTCACACATGCATCCCAGCCAGCTAGTTCAGTGCTGTGATGAACTACTATGCACTGTGTTGTGACATCACAGTTATTGTTCCATGGAACTGGCCCACTTATACATTCTAGTGAATTCTTTTCATGCTTAGAAACTCCTCACCTTCCAAAGTTGTTTTAAACTATGTAATTAGTTATCTGCATGGGGGAAAAACATTGGATGGATTCTATTTTAAATTGGGAAAAGCTATTTTTCCTCCATTCAGGCACTCATAAAAAAATCTGAAAATAGTTTTTTCTCAAACTCAGGAACAACCTCCCCACCTTCTACCTGTGGCTCAAAGAGAGAAAATTTCAGCATAGACAGTGAATATTTCAGAAACTTTGCAAAACCAGTACAAGACATTTTAAAATTTATGGCACATCTATATCCTTTGAACCAGATCTATGCTCTTACAGAGCATCATGGTATCTGTAACATCCCATACAGCATAGTTTATGCTGGAACTTCACAGCGGAACAGGAGCCAGACAGCTAGCACAAATGTCACAGGCTCTAAAGGAAAAGCAACTAAAAACTCACTTTATAATTTGTATTCCTGACTGTCCCTGTTAGTCTGGTTAGGTGGGTAGGAAGCACTTTGGACCTGATCCAACCACACTGAAGTCAATAGGGAGTCTTACTATTTTCTTTAGTGGGTTTAGGAGCTTAGGATCAGGAACTTCTTGCTGAAGGTTACAAAATGGCCTATCTTCTTTGTATTTATATTTAAAGAATTCATGGAAAGAAGTAAAACTATGATTTTTTTTTTAATTCAGAATTTCATGGGGAAATGCCTAAGTGTTTTCTTCAGATTGAGATAAGCACATTCAAATACTTTTCCACAATATCAATTTTGTGTAGGCTGGGAATTAGAGAGAAAGGTCTACAATCTGTGAAAAAGAAAAGAACAAATTCAACATGATTCTAGTATATCTGATGGAGTCCCAGATCTGCAAAATGTACATTTCTTGCAGTCTGTTATTCTCTGGTCCAATTTTTGTCAGACATTTCCTTATGCACCCAGTGAACTGTCTGCTCGCCCACTCTTAACAATAATTAAAGAGGGCCAGATTGTGCTCTCTGATATTATGTGCTATCCCAGTATCTGAGTAGAAAATTCATCAAAATTGTATATTAACCTTTACAAACAAACAACGTAAGCAAGCAAATGCAATTAATCATACACCATGATCCCAAGAGAAGAACTGGAAAAGATGCATTAGATGATCCCATCCTTTGCCTCAATATATGTAGTCGTCTGTCATCCCTCCCCCACCCCCCCCCCCAAAAAAAAAAAAGGATTTCTCAGACTAAGTCTCACTTTAACAGGCACAGAGTTACATGCTAAACTGTAAGCACTGCTTAAATCCCATTGACTTCATTGGATTTGAATACATGTTTAAAATTAAACAAGCACTTATGAGCTTTGCTACAGAAAGATGGATTTAAGCACTCACTTAAAGTCTTTGCTGAATTCGTGCCTTAACCTACACTAGGCATTACCAAAATCCAATACTTATTTATCAATTCACAATACTGATGAATATTCCATTCATGTAAGAAGGTGCCGTACATTCAAAGTGCTTCTTATTCAGACTCTTCCTGCATACCTCTTTCAATTCATGCCTGAAAAAAAATATTTTAATTAGGGGCACATTTTATTCCCATAGGAAAATTACCCTCTGTGTAAGTAAATCTTTTGAATCAAGCCTTCCATATCTAAAAATTAACTTGGTCAAATGTTTTAATACATGGTATAATGTATAATCTGAAGAGCACAGGAAATCTCTTGCTCATGGTCTGTTTTTCACAATATTTTCAATATTTAATGATTCCCACTCCCGTCTTGAAATAAGGAACACAAAATCTTTGATCCCCAGACATCACATTTTACATTCTAAATGGAAACAGAGTAGGCAAAAAGGAATTTGAGTTATAAAGGGGCACTGTTAGATTTTTTTAAAAAGTGTATTCATACATACATATTGAAGTAATTATTCCTTATGGTAACTAAGTTATTAATAACATTTTATTAACAAACTACTTTTCAACATTTATTATATTGGTTTACATTTTTCATTTTTTTTCAACTTGGACATTGAAAACAGAGTTGTCAGTTCCTATCTATTTCCCTCAGAATTTGAAAAATCATGGAAATGATCTGTTGAGCCTAGATTTTGTAAAAGCTTGTGTATCCCTTCTTCATCTCTCCCATACCGCTTACAAAATTTAAGCTTTCAGCCACATTTTACCTGCAGAGTATTGCTTTAATGTAAAACCTGTACATTTTTATTAAATAATTTATGCTTTTTTGAAACCTAGAAGTTTTCAGAAAGCAGAATTTAAAAAAAAAGAACCTTAACGTCAACAATGCCATAAATTTGCAGACTGCTAGAATCCAAATACCTCAGATGACAGACTTAACCATAAAATGAGGAAAGGTTAGTCTGCGCAGCAATTAAACACCCACGGCTGGCCCAGGGCTGCTGGCTCAGGCTGTAAAATCGCTGTGTAGACCTTTGGGCTTGGGCTGGAGCCCAAGCTCTGGGACCCCGCAGGGGGAAGGGTTCCAGAGCCTGGGCTCCAACGCAAGCCCGAATGTCTACACAGCAATTTTTATCCCCTAGCACAAGCTCTGTAAGCCCCAGTCAGCTGACCCAGGCCAGCTGCAGCCGCACTTGCAGGTCTTTTATTCCAGTGTAGATATACCCAGCGGGTGAAATCCTGGCCACACTGAAATCAATGGCAAACCTCCCATTGATTTCATTGGGACCAGGATTTCACCCAGAGTGTATTACAACAAAGTTATGTGCATGTCTCTGTCTGTTCCGTTCTTACAAGCAGGCAGGATATTGTAATAATGAATCTTTATGATGCTATGCAAAAATGAATCTAGCCCTACTCTGAAAGCTCTTTTCCCTAACTATACTCATCAAGGTTGTGATTGCTTCTACTGTTGCAAATAATTGGCTCTCTTTAAAGATGTCAAATTCAGTTACCATTTCTATATTTGATTTTCTGATATTTTGCCATACAACTCTCTAAAAAATACTCCTAAATGTGGGATGGGAAATATGTCCATAATTGTTTTTGATATCAGAGATGGAATGCTGTTATGTAAAATGGCTTTGTATTTTGGTAGATTAAAATCTATATATAATCAATACAGTCAAAAAACAAGAATTATATACTGTTGTATATAGTATATAATGACCTAATCATTGCTAAAACTAAAAGGGTTTAAACTAGAAAGGTAACAGGCAACACAAAAATAAGGGGATTTGAAGAATTTCACGAGAACTTAATTTAAAAAAAAAAAACTACCATCTTTTTTACTTTAATTTGAATTTTGCTCATATAACTCCCAGAAATCTTTTGCTTTGCTTTCCTAACTAGTTCCCCTATGGATTAACCTTTTCCCACCTCTGGTTGTATACACACTGAAGAAACTATTTCTATGGAGCTGCTGGACAGTTCATTAGAGCAGTTCCTGCTGTTTCTTCCACCGAAGAGGAGGGGACTGTAGTCACCAAACAGGCAAGGCCAGGTCGACATGTTTCCTAACAATTTCTGGCATCTTTGATCAGGCTGGTGGTTGATACAAGATTCAAGACAAAAAATATATGGGCAGGATCTTTGAAGAATTTCCTGCTGCTCCTTTGGAAACCAAAGATCACCACATGCTAATTCACACAATATATTGATGTCACGGAAGAGTCAGAGTGGAGTTCTTTCATGCTGTTGAATTCTTTTAGGCTGTTTTGGCTTTTTAAAAACCAAACGAAGTGTGTTTATACGAATCATTTAACGCACAAGCAGGAGAAGTTAGAATTTACCTTGGTAAAAGAACACTGCAAGAAAATGATTCAAAGGCAACATGACATTTAAGAAAGTTTGAAGATTTGATATTTAAAATAGTATTGTCCAACTTTAAATTGTGATTCAGACCAACAAAGTTTAAAAGCAATCCTGCTTTTATACTTGGTCTTCAGATTTGTCAAATCCTTGAGAGAGAATGCTTCATTTTTTCCCCAACACACTGTGTTATGTCACATAGTGGCAAAAAATGTGAAGCTGCCTTTAAGTACTTGAAACAGAGTCCTCCGTGTTCAGATCCACTTCCAACTGTTCAGCTAAGTCTCTCTCCTTGACACCTTTGGTGGCCAAGCTGAAAAAGTCAACCAGTCTGAAGTAATGAATGAATAGTCTAGGACCTTTTCATAATGGTGTAGTTGATTGAGGCCTGGTTTGAGAGGCCTTACCTCATTTCCCACACATTTTCTGACCTATTTTGTCCGCCTTTTCTCAGAAGGGTTTTGCCTGTTATATTGTGGGCTAAGCAGTAAACTAATTATCTTGTTCAAATCCCTTTGCAATGCCTCTAATCCTATTAGTTATAAGAATGTGTGAATACTGATTGCACAATTAAAAAAAAAAAAAAGAGAGAGAGAAAAGTCCAAGTGGCATGATCCAGGAGTACCCTCTAGCCAATTCTTTTGACCAAGACTAGAGTGGACACCCAAGATTTCTATCCACCCATGTAAATAGCAAAGACAGGCTAGAAGACAATTCATAGCTTTTGTGTTATAGTTTTCTGTTGTCTTTTATATCTACTCAAGAGTTGCTACTACTACAAGCCAATAAAGTTCTGAACTCTTTACTCACAGCAGATCTTGCTGGCCTCTGACCCCAGTTAACAACTAAATTTCTCTCTTTCCCCTTCAAAATGAACATTTTAATGAAGGGGGATGACAATATTACAAAGTGTCAAAGAAGCCATATGAAGCGCAGGAAATGAACAAATGTTAGTATAGGCCTCTATAGGCCCTATTTCTTTGCTTCAAAGAATTATCACACGTCTTATTAAAGGCCTCTCTCACTCTGCTGAAGATACTAGAGCTGTTGCCTCCTGCTGTCCAATACTGAGTGAACTTTAATCACTTTTCCTATTTTGTTCACACTGGGGAAGGAGCCAGGCTCCAGTGAAAAGCCTGCAGTCACAGTCGATGTTAAAGAGCATGAAATTTATCTGACTTCCATAAAAGATGAGTTCTGCCCTTCCATTCCTGCTTTTGCTAAGCTGGCTGCTCCGGGGACAGCTATTCTCTCTTCCAAAAACAAATATTTGCTTTTAGTGTGGATGGATGCTGCTGCCTAGGAGCCTCCTTTCCCTCGCTTTTTAAATTGTAAACCTAGTTGTTTCCCCCTACAAAGAACAACTGTGGTCTTGGGAAAGAAATTTAACTTTATCATTTAGACACACTGTTTCGCAAATGAAGGTTTTAAAAATGCAAATAGTTACTGTTTTACATGAGTGATAAGCTCTGGCTAATTGGTTACTATAGAAGCAAGTTCAGTGGAATTCTCACAGTGGAAGAGGCAGATTTACCTAATACTTTTTTCTGCACAAATGTCACAGTAGAGTAACAAAATAAAACCCACCTCTAAGTAAGAAATATTTCTTTCATTATGTACATACCACCTTTCACCTCAATTTTCTTCCAGTGGATAAAGACTGAAATTAAAAAATTAATAACTTCATTACATTCTCTACCCCAAAATCCTTAAAAATCCGAAATGGTTCCTGTGTGTTTTTGGGAACAATCATCTGAATTTTTTCGACCAAACTAATTTCCATTAAAGACTAATGCACAGCTACGTAAGATATATAGTAATTTAAAGGGTTAAAATCCTGTAATGTATATCTCTTGGAAAAATCAGTATAATGCTTCCTAACCAACCATAGAAGCAAGTAATCTCCCAGTGTGTACAGCTCTTAGGAAGCATATATGTCAGAAGTAGTATCAATTCCCTTTCATTTCATTATTAGAGCACCTCACTCCAAATACAGGACTGAACAATCTACATCTGTTCAGAAACAGCAAGACCCCCACTAAACAACTTCAAAGGAAAATAAAACCCCAAATTTCATATATGCCATTAAAAGAATTAACAAGCAGTAACAAAAAATGTACCAAATGGGCTTGTTTAATAAAATACCAGACTCTGTTAAGATGGAATGAAAAATAGTGCTTATTCATTGACCATCAGTTCTGCATGCCATAACCCAATCTAATCCCCAATTGATACTGACAACTGCAATGACAAGGGCTAAATTGGAGTCATAAGTGGGAGTAATGATAGCCTGCCACTTCAGTATGTCAAAAATTTCCAGATTAAAATTAATACTACACAAATGCTCTTCTGTAAAGTGGAGACTTATCAAAGCAATGGAAGCACTTGTTTAATGGTAACGCCTCCTGAAAATGTGCCACAGAGTCTGAGAACAGTGACCAGTCAACAACAAAGGTTAGCTGTTTGTCAGAAGGAATGAGATAAATATGAGAAAATTGTTGATGCTGTATTTTTAGTTCTGGCCACCTAGGGGCACTCGAAGTCCTATAAACACTTTATAAATTCCAGATTTGATCTATCACCATCCCTAAGGTACAGCACAGAACACATTCCCCACCAAATCACTCTGCAATATATACATCATTTAAACAACAACGCTGTTATATATTATTAGCTATTGACACTTAGGTGTAAATATAATGTTAAGCCAACATCCATTCTCAAATAGTTGTTTTATTCTGAAATAAGTTTATAAGTGATCATATTTTCTGCAAATGAATATGAAAGACTTTTTCTTACACTCTGAGTGACTGTCTGACACTTCAACATACCTTCAATTTTTTCAATTAATATGCAAAAATATACAGATTATATCATTTGAAAAAGTGGATTTCAAGTTTAACTCTAGACTTTTGCTTCTGAATTGCAAAGCAGCTAAAAACTGCTTGGAAAGCTGCCTTGCAGGAATTCTCTCAGCTATAATTCATTATAGTGTTGGAAAGAACAAGACAAAAATGGGAATTAATATAAAATCCAGGAAAGCAACAAAAGGTCAAGTGAATTGCAATATTTTCTCTCAAAAAATTTCTCATCTTTCTTTTATATTTATACATAGATAAACCACATGGTTAGAATTTTATTCCTGAGACCCAATATTATAATATATTTATTTGTACTCTTTGAGCAAAAGCACTGCTTATGATTAATCTTCTACATTTATTATCAAACAATTGCACTACATTAAAGGAAATGAGGAGATGATCAACAAAATAATGCATTAGACTGAACCAAGTAGGTCATAAACTCTAAACTGCAGCAGTCCATCAGCCAATCATACCTGGTCAAGTTTTACAGTATGAATGGTCTGACTTTCTGTGACTTTTTTGTTTTGCGTTGTTTAAACAGGGTTCACTTAATAAGCAGAATGCAGACCTGCAGCTTTCCTTTGTGGCCAACTTCACTTGCTCCGAGTCTTAGAGAATCTTGGAACACTGCAATAGTTCTTAAAGGAACTTTGTCCTGCAGCTGTTATTAACTAGCTTTGGATGTATGGATCTCCATTGACAAGCACCTCATGTAGAGAGGTTAAAAAATTGCTACCATATCTTGTCAACTTTTTTAAACACAATGTAAAGGTTTTAAAAAAAAACAAACAAAAAAAACCCTGTAGATGTACAACCCAATATACGTGTAAACCCTCATTTTTATCATCTTTAGCTGCCATGAAATTATGAAAGAAATATTTCATTTCATACAGTGGTAATGCGATGTTCCACTTTCAGCAGCTGATTTCAGTTGGTTATAAGACCTTCACAGATTTAAATATTGGACAAAAGTTATAAATCTTTTTGTTAAGTCCAATATTAAATAACAAAATCCTGCCTTGTAAGAATGTTCAGACTGTAAAGTGAAGCACTCTATAGTTAAGCAATGCCAATGTTAAGGCTGCCTGCACAACCTTAACTCTGACCCCATGTGCATATACATTATATATTCATTATACATTCAATTATGTGATCACATAGTACATGATCCCTTCATCACTCACTGAGCACAGGATCCCTTCATCACTCACTGAGCACAGCAGTTGGACTGTATATATTTTGAAACAGCTATTCAATATTTGTATTAGCACTGTTCAGCAAGTGACACCAGCTTCATTAACTATACACAGTCCTGCCTCTGTACTATACATGCACGCCTGATTAGCTAAATACTGCCCTTGCTGTTAGCAATGGTCCTAACATCTGTCAGTTATATCAGTGTAAATCTGGAGTACGTACACTGTCTTCAGATTTTATAGATAATATTATATGTTACTTTTAATACACAATATTTTTCAGTAATATAGAGGATTAATCAAGAATGAGCTCTTAATTTACAAATACCAGTGGGTTGAAATACCGCACAATCAGTAGTGACAGAAAGTTATTATCATATAATAGCTCTTTTGTGGTACATGCAAGATTAATATCCAATTTCGTCCAACACTGATGGGAGAAAATGTGGTAACAGATTCAAACAAAGATGGTTTCCAAACCCATACTATTACTGTGACAGAGCCAAAGAGATCTTACTTCTCTGCCATAGTCACATCCTGAAGAACTTTTCCAAACCATAAATCTACTCAGCTAAAACCAAATGATGCCCATTCATCCTATAAACTAGTACTTTTCAGTGTGATTACTTATCTTACTTCTCAGATAAAATCATCTATATTTGGCATACCCTTCTGGGCCACCAAGAATGACAAGCTAAGTATGGCACCTGAAACAAAACACCCTCTTTCTAAAGATTAGCCCACTCATACACGTGGTAGCTGCAGAAGCACTGCAGCAATCAGTGACTACATATCTATCTATCTTAGTACTTATACTGTCTCCATTACCATAGTCTCTGAGCACCTCAGTCTTTAATGTATTGAGCCTCACCACTCCTGTGAAGTATAGAAGTACTGTTACTCTCTTTTTAAAAGATGGGAAACTGAGGTACTGAAAGACCAAGTGGCTTGCTCACAGTCACAAAGAACTCTGTGGCAGAGTAAGGCATCGAACTCAGGTCTCCCAGGTGCCAGACAGACGAATGCCCTAACCACTTGAACATCCTTCTTCTCATCACCTTAATCTGACCCTTGATCTTCCTGGATGGTAAGAAAAGGTGGGGGACACATGGGACTCCTAACAAAAATTGTCAACATCTCCTTTAATTAAGGGAAACTACAACCTGCCCTAGAATGCACAGTAGACTGATCAGTATTAAAGAAACAACTATTGAATGCTAGAGACCTCACCAATTACCAACCAGTGTCTAACCTTCCCTCTTCTAAGAAAGTTAATTGAGAAGCTAGCAAGAAACCCTTTACAACAGCACTTGTTAGCCAGTAGTATTCTGTATCCCCTCTCAGTCAAGCTTCAGGATAGGTTATTATACAAACAACACTTGCTCTGATGGATAACCTCCTCTGTTCCATAGAAGGAAGAAATATATCCACACTCATTGAGCTGGTCCTCCCTGGGACATTTGATACTTTTAATCACTCAAAACTTCTGTCTAGCTGAAATGGCTCATGTCCTTCCTACCAGAACAAGATATAAAAGGGTTGTTATTGACCACTGTTCTTCCACCTGAACAACCCTCTCATACCTCACAAGCCCAATTATTATTATTAAATATCTGCATGAAGTTACCGGGAGAGCTGCAAGACAACAGAGGCTAAAATATGTAAATGACAACCAGCGCTACAGGTCCTTTAAGTTAAACATAAACAGCGCTATCTACCAACTTTCCCAATGACTAGCAAAAATTAGCCAAATGATGAAGAACAGCTGGCTGAAGATTAACCCAAGCAAGACTGCAGTAATGGTGGTAGGAAAATTGAAGCACTTTGAAAAAACCTACTTCCTCAGTCTAAAACATCCCCCACTATAAATGACACCTCCCCTTACATTAATCTGTGCCATAGTCTTAGGGGTTCATAGAATCGTAGAAGTGTGGGTCTGGAAGGGACTCGAGAGGACATCTAATCCAGTCCCCTGCACTCAAGACAGGGCTATGTAATACCATTCTTGGATTCTTCAGTGCTATTGGTTGCCCAAATATAGATGGCAGAAAAACCACTCTCTGCCATCTGTGACAGGCAAGAAGACTGGCCCCCAGATCTGGCCACAGTGATCCACACATCTGGGATTGCCAAACTGCATTACCACAATTCATATCTATCTAAGAATGAAGCCACATCACATGAAAAAGGCTTCAACTGCCTTAAAGCATAGAAGTTCATCTGCTTAGCAGCACTAGTCCATACGAATTTATTACTCTGGTGCTCTGTCCTATGTGCTGGCTCCCCAATGAATAGAGTCTAATTCAAGGTCTCTGCCTTGAAATATAAAGCCTTCCAGGGGACTGAGACTACCTATATGAGAGACCACCTCTCTGGTTACAGGCATAACCTATGATGATAGCTATGTCTCACTGTTGACAATCAGATGAAGCCTGAGAGTACAGGAGATGGAACTTGCATGGGAGGTGGACCTGACTCTGTAACTTATTCATCTGAGAATTACCAGTGAACTCACAATTTTGAGAACTAAATGCAAAACTCATTTCTGACATGGCTTGTCCTCAATAAGGTTTTACATACTACCTATACACTAAAAGAAATAATCCTAATCAATAAAGAAAAAGATATGAGATTTCTATTTTTAAAATATGTGGGAGGTACACTAATACAATCATAATGGGGACCAGACAAATGTCTTTTATGTCCCATCATTTAAGTTAAGTCCAAAGTCAACACACAAAAGCAACACTAGAACTCTTAGATGCAATCGGGAGTGGAGATTGTTCGTAATTCTGAAACATTCATAACTGTGAACAAAATACTATGGTTGTTCTTTCAAAAGTTTATAACTGAACATTGACCTAATTCAGTTTTGAAACTGTACTCTGCAGATGAAAAATGATGCTGTCCCCTTTTTTTAGTATTTTACATTTAACACAGTACTGTACTGTATTTGCTCTTTTCTTTTTTTTTTTTTTAGTCTCTGCTGCTGCCTGATTGTGTACTTCGGGTTCCAAATGAGGTGTGTGGTTGACTAGTCAGTTCATAACTCTGGTGTTCGTAACTCTGAGGTTTTACTGTATTTGCTGTCTTACCATATGTTGTTTAAAATATACCTTGATTTGTGTACTCTTTCACTGAAGCGTAGTGAGTTAGCGATTGCCAGTAGTACAGGGCAAAAACCATTTTCCCCTGTGTTCCTCTGTAACAGGTATTGACAGTTAACTGCTTTTGGAACAATGATTTTGACTTTGCACTGTAAATCCATAGTAACATCCCTACTCCATACCCTACATATACACACTCAGCTATCTTTGCATGTCTCTGTATTTCCAGTGTAGTGAACTTGCAGAACTATTCTAGTTTAGAGATCTGTCGTCATTTGTACAATAAGACCTCTTCAAGCTTTTCAGTCTGTATGTAAACCAAGTATTTTAATTAACTTTGGATGAAGCTGGCAACAGTTTCTTTACATAAAACATTCCAGACATTTTGCCATCAGGTGAGAATAGGAAGGTTTTTACAGGGGCAAAATATATTTTGATTGATTTTATATATTTTTGTATTTTAACTAAAAATAAATTTAACTTTAAAATAAGACTTTTCTTTGAATATGCCAGATTTCCTACTTAGCATACTAAAACGTATAGCTGAATGGTTCCATTGACAATGTATCTAGCCAATGGGACAATATGCCAATGGAAGTATTGTGTCAATTAATAGTATTTTTCAATGCCTGATCACAGCAAAAGTTCAATAATATAATAGTTTTAATGGGGCTCAGCTTATAGTGTTTGGGTTAAACCGCAAATGAATCACATATGATTAAGAAATATTACCAAAAGAATGAAGAAAATAATTAACCTAAATCCCTTTTGAATACTGAAAGATAATGAGCCAGTTTCTGCTCTCATTTACTCCAATGAAAGTCCAGAATAACTGAGTTTAGTGGAATTATTCTGAATTTATTCTAGAACAACAGAATCCAGCCCTTTATCTTAAAATTGTAGTATTTTCATGCACACTTAACTCCATTTTGTGAAGTTATTATTCCTAAAACTGTATTGTTTATATTCAGGTGTCACCTAAAGGGTTTATATACCCATAGGACCCTACTGTGGTAGGTGCTGAACAAACATAAGAAGACATGGCCTCTGCTCTGAAGAAATAACAATGTATTTTAAGGCAAGTCAGTATGACTGGGTAGGAAAAATAGGCAGGAGCAGGCAGGGTGAATTAGGATAGCATTCATTAGAATACGCAATACAGTAGTATGACACTGTAAACAGCGAGAAATTTCAAACATTATTATAATTATTTTATTTTTGTCTAATTCTGTGAATTTTAGGATGATTGTTACTGATACAGGAGAAGAAACAAAACGCCGACTTGTAATTAACGTGTGAACATCCTATTTTAATTTTTGTTTTCAAGCACCCACATTCTCACCTTCATTTGTAACTGAAGTGAGAGGGTTTGAAAGATTATTAAGTAAAAGTATTTTGGGGAGAAAAGGTAGCTATCAAAAGAATTTTTAATCTAAAGGATATCACTATTTTATTTCCTGAAATTAGTTTGAAATCAGGTGCAATAACACAGCGTGCATGTTCACAACCTGTGGTGCTAATGCCAGCTAGACATCATGCAGATTAAGCCTATTTACCTGAATGTCAGTAGGCTCATACAGTGTCACAAAACTAAACAAGCAGAAGCTGCAAAACTCACTACTCAGCAAGCACTATTTCATGACCATCTGTACAAGTGCTGTTTGTCTACTCACTAGATACCATACAACAATTTATCAATACTACAATGGTAGGTGTAACTGACAGCTTTTTAGAATAGATGCATTCCAAGATTCCATCATAAGAAACTTTAGAAAAATATATTCAAAGATGATGAGCAACATTACCTGATTTTATATTTTACCATCTTTTCATAATTACTGTTTAGTTGTGTATATTTTTTCTTTTCTTATAATAAGTTAACAATTGACTTTGCAGGGATTCCAGAAAAAAAAAATTCTTTGGAGAGTTGAGCAGTTGAGCCTGCATTGTTGCAAGGAGTAATTATTCGTGGTATCTGCACAATGTTAAACTAATTGCCCTTACATTTCAAGTGCAGTATCAAACACCATGTGATGGTTTAAACCCAGCTCTGCCTTGTGACCAAAGTTCTATCCCAAGAGGTTGGCAATGGTGTATTATAACCATTTCCTTGCAAATAGCTCCCACGGCTTTGAATTGTAACTCAAAGTCAGTTGATTAAGCATTTGTGAAGGGCGAGAAGGAAAGTGATGATCACAGACATACTGACACCTTCAACAAAGATCAATAAAATGCCAGTTCACGTTAAAAGCAACCTCATTATGCGATGTATGTTTGAGGGGATATGTGGGAGTGGAATACATTCATGGGGTTTTTTTCTTTACAAAGCTATCACTCTGAAGTTTACAAATCAAAAGCTAGGCCAGGGAAACAAAAATGAAGGATATGCACACAAGATAATAAGCCAACTCCTAAATCTGACTTTATCTTCTAGCATGTCACAGCATACCAGTGACAGCAACAAACTCTGATGGGATACCATTAGCAAACCCTACAAACAATTCCTGCAGGGCTCTGATAAGGTAGACTGGCCTGCATCAGAAAAGTGAAGCAATCATTACTTCTGAAATGAGAGCAAAGATGTGCCATACAGTCCCATGAGGGCATGTGTATGTACTGTCAAAGCGGTAACAACAACAACAAAATACCAAAGGGAATTTCAGATCACTTAATGCTGCTTTCTGTCTCATGGATTTGATATGCCACATTATTGAATCACAGGACATTTATCAGCTTTAGCCAACTGTTTTCTTTCCTGTCCACTAGGGAGAAATTAATCTATTTATGATTTTCACTTTAGAAATCTTTCAAACAAGTAAAAAGCTGGGGAGCTAAATTAATGGGGAGCTAAATACTAGACTTTTATAGTCCCTGTCGTAAGGTGCAGTACAAACACTGATTAAAGACTCCCAATATCCTTGTGAGGTAGGTATTATTATACCTTTTTCACAGATAGGTACATAGAGTCAAAGATGTTAAATGCAAAGAATCCCAGAATTCCTTAGTCTCACTTTGCTGGCTATTGACTTGAAAACACTGTCTTCCCTCATATTTCCATTCGGTGAAAATATTGTTATTAAAATATTGTTATTGCAGTCCTAAACTCAATTAAGCAACAGCTACTTTTATTCTACATAGTTTACTGTATAATTTAACGTGAAAAATGAGCTAAAGGCAATTTAAAACTCTAAACATAAAAAAAAAACCCTTTACATTGAAAAAAAAATGTTTATGGCTTTAGTGTAGCTCCCAAGCAGAACACATAAACATATGGGGAAAAGAATAAACCCCTTTCAAATACTCATTAAGATGTAATTTTCAAAGAATATCAACCCATTAAATATTTGCAATCACATATGGTACGAATCTCCTACTTTTCTGACATTAAGTTATGTATCTTGTTTTTTTCCTTAACTACTTATCACAAAACTATCTATCTCACTATCCTTTTTAAATGATGAAGACTATATATTGGTATGATGCAAACTACGTGGAAATAGGCTCCATAGAATGG
Source organism: Natator depressus (assembly GCF_965152275.1). Lineage (NCBI taxonomy): Eukaryota > Metazoa > Chordata > Testudines > Cheloniidae > Natator > Natator depressus. Next base: position 108,643,872 of record NC_134237.1, read on the forward strand.
TGGTTATTTTTCAGGTTTCTGATGTTTAATGAAGTGTTATTAGAAATCACACATTCTATTTTGCTTCACAAATTACTGAGACATCATGTTACATCTTTCAGCTTTTTGTGCTGTAGTTTGGAACATTGAAATTTTGCTCTTCAGAAAATGAAAATCTTATGCAGGATTCTCACTCTAAGGTCTTGCATCTGCACTATGGGTCATGCAGGAAATTGCTCTCATTCGTAAGATTTTTGGCCCTCAACAACATCTGTAGTCTGGCTGAAGGAACTATCTTACTGAATATTCTCCAACTTGAGGTTCATCAGAAGGCCCAGAAGATTTCAGCCAGTTCCTTGCTATTGAAATAACTGCCCAAAATTCCTAATTACATGTAAACAAACCAAATATTATACAAAGGGAATCATTAAATCCCTTATGTGGCTGATTACAACTATCCAGGATCCAAACCTCACTATGGCAGGGAATGGTGGCTGTCATGCTTAAGACGGAGTGAAGTTTGATATTTTCTACAAGACTTATTATAACAATTACATCAGAAACAGAAATGCCCTCATAAAATTGTTTAGACATGGTCTACTAGTAACAGCATTGCCGAGTAAACAGATGGAAAAGAAAATGAAAATTGGGTGGCATTTCTAAAGGTCTCTCAACTCAAATGCTTGGAGAAAAAAACCCCTTTCAGATGGGCATGCAGGCCTGGGGAAAAAGTAGAGGAAAAATAGAAGACTCTCAGAAGTGGCATGCGACAAGGATATTTCAAATGAGTTTGTGACACCATGCTACACTAAAATCCGTTATGAAGTAGATAAGCCCCCAAGATCTGAAATCTACTAGCTTTGTAACTGAATTCTCTCCCACCCAGAAAATGATCTTACATGCAAAGCACTTAAGCTCACAGCCATCAAATAGCTGAAAAAAGTCTTCAATGTTTCAGTCAGAACCACATAAATAACCCATGACACGAGCCTCTCAATAAACCATGCCTGAACCTGCCAACCAAGGTTGCATTGATACTAAACTACTGTTGACTAACTCCAGATAGGCTGAGAAAACTTCCAAACAAAACTAGGGCTGCGTGTCAACACATGAATATGGTTAAGCATTCTTTATGTATAATACGTCTGTGGTGCACTCCACCACAGAGCACAGGGGCCTTCCCAGAACTTGAGTTCCTTTGAGATGCTGATTTACTTACTGCTTACATATGGAGTTGGTCAGTGCCTCCAGGTAACCTAGAGGCACTGACGACCGTCAATGCCTTCAGGAATGCTAGAGGAGCTGTTCTACTCCAGAGTGCTTGAGAGTAGAGCCCTGCATGAGACCGTTTTTAATCCTGCTCCCGTCCCACTCCTGCTATTATGGCAGCAGGTCCTGCAGGACCCATGGGATCCTGGTCCTGCTTCAGGGCTATACTTGAGAGTCTATTGTATGTACAAGGACCCAAGAGCCTTCAGCAATGGAGTCTTGACAAAGCACTGAGGGACTGGCACTGTCTGCAGAAGTCCTAAAATTGAAGTCAAATGCTCATGCATCAGTATTTTCTGCTGGGAGCCTAAACGGCATCTGTGAGGGATCCCCAGGGTGCACCTTTAACTCTCTCCAGAGTGGACTATATATCACAATGCCTTGCTAGTGACTAGCAGCAAACCCCTCCAGGTGATGTTACCACTCAGCACATAAGGAGGTGTTAGTTCTGTTATACAAGGCACTGGTGAGACCTCGTCTAGAATATTGTGTGCAGTTCTGGTCTCCCATGTTTAAGAAAGATGAATTCAAACTGAAACAGGTACAGAGAAGGGCTACTAGGATGATCCGAGGAATGGAAAACCTGTCTTATGAAAGGAGACTCAAAGAGCTTGGCTTGTTTAGCCTAACCAAAAGAAGGCTGAGAGGAGATATGATTGCTCTCTATAAATATATCAGAGGGATAAATATCATGGAGGGAGAAGAATTATTTAAGCTCAGTACCAGTGTGGACACAAGAACAAATGGATATAAACTGGCCATCAGGAAGTTTAGACTTGAAATTAGATGAAGGTTTCTAACCATTAGAGGAGTGAGGTTCTGGAACAGCCTTCAAAGGGGAGTAGTGGGGGCAAAAGACATCTGGCTTCAAGACTAAGCTTGATAAGTTTATGGAGGAGATGGTATGATTGGATAACATGATTTTAGCAATTAACTGATCTTTAACTATTCATGGTAAACAGGCGAAATGGTCAGTGATGGGATGTTAGATGGGGTGGGATCTGAGTTACTACAGAGAATTCTTTCCTGGGTATCTGGCTGGTGAATCTTGCCCACATGCTCAGGGTTCAGCTGATCGCCATATTTGGGGTCGGGAAGGAATTTTCCTCCAGGGCAGGTTGGAAGAAGCCCTGGGGGTTTTTCGCCTTCCTCTGCAGCATGGGGCACGGGTCACTTGCTGGAGGATTCTCTGCACCTTGAAGTCTTTAAACCATGATTTAAGGACTTCAATAGTTCAGACATAGGTGAGAGGTTTATTGCAGGAGTCGGTGGGTGAGATTCTGTGGCCTTCATTGTGCAGAAGGTCAGACTAGATGATGGTCCCTTCTGACCTTAATATCTATGAATCTATGATTGATCCACACACCCAGGTCTCTCTCCTCTTCTGTCACTTCCAACTGATGAACCCCAGCTTGTTGCAGAAATTCTTGTTCTTAGACCATTAGTGCATGATCTTGCACTTTGTACTATTGAATTTCATCCCATTTCTGTCACTCCCATTTTCCAGGTCATTTAGACCTTTCTGTATAATATTCCAGTCCTCCTCTGTACTGACGATACCTCCAAACTTTATATCATCGGCAAATTTCATTAGTGTGCTCCTATTTTCTGTGTCAAAATTTTTAATGAAAATATTGAAGAAGTCTGGTCCTAAGACTAGTCCTTGAGGAATTCCACTAGTAAACTTCCTCCTGTTCAATAATTCACCTTTCAGCACAACTCGTCTTCTCCCCTTTAGTGTTCCTTATCCATCTTACAATGATTGCACTAATTCCCATCTTCCCTAATTTAACTAATAATAGGATCGTGGTCCAAGTGATTCTCCAAGCAGTCAGATTTTCTACTGAATAAATCAAGCTAGTGATAAAGCTAGATAAAGTGGAAACATGCAGAAAGTTTCTGTTGAACAGCACTATAAATATTGTTAGTATACTACTGAACACTCTTAGTTTAGTGCAAACTTGGACTAATTCTGCCATGGAAAAAAATTAACATGCATGAGAGATTTCATGGAAGGGGAATGGCACTAATGAATTTTATATAATGCATGTATGTACATATGCACTTACATGGAGTTTCTCATCTGAGAATCTCAAAAGTGTTTTAGAAATGCTAATGAATTATCGTCACAACACCCGTGCAAAGTACATAGATATTATTTTCCCTTAATCTGTTTATTTCTTGCTCTCTATCTCTCTCTTTCCTTTGGGTTATCAACTCCTTGGGGCACAAACTATTCCTTTGTATCTGTCTGAAAAGTGCCTATTATCATCATAGGAATTTCCATGATCAAATAAAAAAAAGATTTACCCTGGGTCATACAGGAAATTTTTCGCAGACAGGAATAGAATCTAGATCTCTTGACCTGTCTTACTCTGCCTTAGCCACACAATGATCCCTCATTCGCAAGGATTATTATATAAACTCAGTATTTTTATTCTTATTAATTATCTCAATTGTGATAACATTCAAGCCCCCAGTCAGAAGCATGGTCCTACTGTGTGAGGTACTGCCCGAACAGGAAAATCAGTCATTGCCCCAAAGAGTTTACAATCTAATATGAAGCAAGAGGAACAAGGGAGCGTAACAAGCAATAGGAGGGAAGGAAGACAAAGGTAATACTAAGATCATACAGCTACACAGGTCAGAAATATATACAACTTGATGGCTTTCCAGTATTTGAAAAGTCCCAGCCTCCCCTTTTACAAATAAATACTATCAACAATACCTGACTGACATTCATCCTACTTTAGCTCCTCAGTGGTTAGCTAAACAAGTGGGTCTTGAGCAGGGTTGAGAAAAACATTCCTTTTTGAAGAAAGAAAAAACACCCAGTGGGTTTCATAAATTGTTTAAATTTGAAGGCCACTCAAAAATATTTCTTTAGCATAAATACTTTCAATCTGTACATGAAATTATTCTATGCAATCAAAAGGGGAAGTGCTGAGAACATCAAAGGTGTTTGTTATATCTAATAGGAAAGTCATAGTTGAAAAAAGTCATGTGAAAAAGGACGTGAAGAGACTGAAGTAATAAAAACAAATAATTATTCTAAGGCAAAATGTCAATGGTTTAAGTAGCAAGAGAGATGGGATTCAGGTCCATCTCAACAAGTACAGAAAATTGTTTCTTTGGATCCTTCAGAATCACTGAATAAAATGTTGTCTATTGATGTGGAAGAGCAGAATACTGATGATCCCACAAAAGAGAACCCACATATTTCTCAACAATGGAAAAATCACATTTGATACCTTGATATTTAACAAATAAAAATTCCTTTTCCCCATAATTTATAACCAAGTGAAAGATAAACATCAACAGGTCTTTTCCACAGCTGATTGAAGAAGTGGCTCAAGGAGCAATTGACGTCACACTATCGTCATGTATTAGAAAATTTAGTCTTGCTGTATAAAAATAAATAGATTACAATGCCTTTCAGTGGCTTGTGAAGGTCACATTCCTTCAGTCACCTATCAGAGTGGGAATCTTACATATGGCTATTGTTTTGGTTTGTATTTGAGACTTGTAAAACTTCCCCGTATCTTCCCCACCATATTTGGCTATATCTCTGTACCACTTCTTAGGATAAGCAGCTATCTCATCCAAAATAAATGTCAATCTTTGGCAGGGTATTTTATATCTGGCTTTCAGTTCACTCCCACTTGGAAAGTGGACCTCAGTGATTTCAAGCTGTGCTTGGAATGATCTGGTTTAATCAGCGGGATCTAGTTAGACTTTGTGAAATAATTTTGAGTCTTTGATTACCAGAATCAAAATATTCATCTACTAAACCAGGAGGCCAAAGAAAAATTATAACATGTAGGAGACCCAAAATATTCAGATTATGCTAGGTTTTCAATACCACAGTTACCAAAAGTACTGCCATGACTTCAAACAACAGGAAACAGTGTTATGCCAAGTCTTCAAAGTGACGCTTGCATTGCTAACTCCTGGAAGCTGCAGTGCAGTTTTTTCTCTGCCTTTGTGACTGTACTTTACTCATGCATACATGTGACTTTATAAAAGTACCTTTCATGACTTAATATTTCTCAGTTGCCTTCAAGTGTAGAAATTTCAGTTCAGAAAAATACAGAACAAACCAAGCAGACATCCTTTTAACCAGACTTGAGAATAGGTAATGAGTTGATAAACAATAAGATCCCAATTCTCCAATATTTCTTAGCTGGGCTCTGACATAGTGGAGTGGGACAGCTCCAAGATGCTAGATGCAGCTCCATGATTCCATGCAGCTCTATGCCAGCAGAAGGTCAGGTGTAGCACAGCTTAGCTCTACTACATCCCTCATCACCCAACACTAACTCAGTCCACCCTTATAAATCCTCCTTCCTTCTTCTTGCACCAGAGTGTGAGAGGCTGCTGATATAGGAGGTCCCTATGCTGCCTCAGCCCTCTCTCTGCCGGTGGAGATTACTCCTACACAGAGGAAATTCTCTCCTGGGAATCTATAGCTGAAGTAAGGCCCCTTTGTGGTGTATAGGCAGCACACACTGGCCTTAGCAGAATGGTGAATTATCCAGCCTTAAGTCTCTATATCAGGGGTGGCCAACCTGTGGCTCCGGAGCCACATGCAACTCTTCAGAAGTCAATATGCGGCTCCTTGTATAGGCAGTGACTCTGGGGCTGGAGCTACAGGTGCCAACTTTCCAAAGTGCTGCAGAGTGCTCACTGCTCAACCCCTGGCTCTGCCACAGGCCCTGCCCCCACTCCACCCCTTCCCGCCCCCTCCCCTGAGCCTGCCGTGCCCTCGCTCCTCCCCATCCTCCGTGCCTCCTGCACACTGCAAAACAGCTGATCGGGAGGTGTGGGGAAGGAAGCAGGAGGCGCTGATCAGTGGGGCTGCTGGTGGGTGGCAGGTGCTGGAAGCGGGAGGGGGGCAGCTGATGGGGGGCTGCTGACCTATTACTGTGGCTCTTTGGCAATGTACATTGGTAAATTCTGGCTCCTACTCAGGCTCAGGTTGGCCACCCCTGCTCTATGTTAAATAAGAAGCCTTCCACAAATCGCAAGCACAAAGATTTCTCTCTTCCAGCCCATTCAATGGCAACAAATTTAATATAATCATGTGTTTCATTCCCCTTCCCCCCAATATTTATAAATACAGAAAGCATAAGATTGCTAAAGAATTAGAGAGGACTGTCATGAGACAGCTATCTTGAATAGATCCTCTTCTCTGGCCTCCCAAAGCACCCATTACCTTCCAACTCCTCATACAAAATGCCTCTAATGTAATCTTCCTTGCTTATCGAGCTGATTAGTCCCATTTCAAATCCCGCCCCCAGCTCTCTAACCAACATATTAATTTTAATCTTCTTATCACCACCTTTAAAGCTCTATATAACTGCCTCCTCTACTTTTCTCCCCTTGTTTCACTCTGCATTGTCCGCACCCTTCTGCATCGCTGATGTTCCCAGGCTCAGCTGGACATTTTTAAGCTTCTTGTACACATACGGTCATCTATCATTCCCACATGTATGACACCATAAGGCCCTTACCCTCTCAACATTTAAGTCCCGCTTGAACATCTGCTTTAGTATACTGTTCACAGTTATTGAGTTGATATTACTGCCTATTGTTGCTCCCCTTTCCCTTATCTGTATACTTGTCTGTCTGTCCCTAGATCGTGAATGCCACAGGCCTGGGATGATCCCTTTTCAAGTGTCTGGAAAGCACCTAGCATATTGCGGGTGCCATCATAAATAAAGAAAAAATAATAAATAATAAAATAAAATAATAATAATAAAAAGTTGATGTTAGGATATGGATCCTATGACTCTCCCCTACTGCTTTTATTCTGCTGGTCCATGTTTTCTCTCATGTGAACTAAATTCTCCCTTAAAAAAGCTACAACCATTCAGCAATCAACATTACTATTTAATTTTCCACCAATGGGTATTAATTTCCACTACAAATTCTATCTGCCTCCTAAGAGGCCTATATCACCTACGCAAATGCTCCCATAACAGATTTGTGGAGTGTGATGCTTATGGGCATTTCAACCCAGGTCTCCAAAAAGACAGTAGTGTATTTCTTCCATCAACTAGATCATCAAGCTAGGCGGAGCAACAGACAAAATGAATATTTTTAAGTTAATATAATTGCCAGGCCTACAGCACTAACACAGGAGATGCATTAAAGTATTAAAAAAAGGTCTGAAATTTCTAATTTTTGCATGTGCCTTGTGCCATCGTATAAATTTCCATTGAACAGTGTGAAAAAGGGGCTGCATTTTGAGCTTCATGATTTCTTCCCTATCCTATCTATTTCCCAGAGACAGGCTACAGCAATGTCATATAGTCATTATTTAATGTGATTGTAGTCAGATTATCCGTGTTATTTATATAACCTTCAACAGCTTCTTAGCTCCCAAGATGCTTAACAGCAGAACCCACTTTGAGAACAATCCACAGTTTTGCACTTCTCATGGCCATGAAAGTCAAGTGGACCCTGTGGATGGCACCTGTCCTTACTCAGAGATAAGAGGATGGAGGGTGAATTTATTCCTGCCAATGTACAAAGCAGTATTGCTTTAAAGCTTGGATGAAGCCACAGTTTCATTCTCATTAATTAGACAGAGTACCAAAGATAGCGGAACCAGGAAATGAGGGAGGCAGCTGAGTAGTGAGATCCAGAATATCATTATTAAAAAAGAAAAGATTTTATCTGTACTGTGAAATACACTTAAATCTTTTAATACATTGTACAGAAGGACTCATAGTAACATTAGCAGATAGCTCTCGTCAGTGGGACATGAAATATTGTGGATTTTTCACGAAGTATCAGTCTTTTTAACAGTCTGAAAGGAAACTCCATCTGAAGTATTGCTGCAGCACACATACTGGACACATTCACTGCAGCACACACAATGGACAATTACATTACCTAACCATATAGTAAATGTTGTGGCCTCTATATAGATAAATTATCACAGCACAGTGTGTCATAGCATATACATATTTTTATAATTGTTCTAAGCAAGGAAAAGGGATGCCTTCCACCAAAAGCCTCATGACAGTGAGAGTTTATAGGCCATACTTCTTTGTTTCCTTTTTTTCACATTTGTACAGCCAAAGGCAAATGTGAATACTATTGTATTCTTAAAATGATTAAGTCAGGAGAACATGTTATGGTCCTTTTAAGTCACATTCAGGTACTTCAGGGAGTTATACAATCAAGAACTTACACAGTGAGTGAAACTGGCTACTTATAAAGGAATTGGCTTACAAGAGCAGAAGATTAATTAGGCCTCTATGATTGCCTACAAATTCACAGCAAATAGAAACAAAGGAAGACAGGCCGCTATATCTGGGATGTAGACAGTGCTCTGGGTTAGCATGGAGGACTCCGACTCAGGACTTGTGGGTAGGGTTGCCAAGTTTCTAATGGCACAAAACCGAACACCCTTGCTCCACCCCTTCACTGAGGCCCGCCCCCACTCACTCCATCCCCCCACCCTCATGCGCTTTCACTGGACTGAGGCAGGGAATTGGAGCGCAGGAGGGTTGAGAGCTCCAGCTGGGGGTACAGGCTCCAGGGTGGGTCCAGAAATGAGGGTGTGGGAGAGGGCTCCGGGCTGGGACAGGGATGCAGGAGGGGGTGAGGGCTCCAGCTGGGGATGAGGGGTTTGGAGTGCAGGAGGGGGCTCAGGCTGGGGTGGGTGAGGGGTTGCAAGGTGCGGGCTCCAGGAGGGGGCTCAGCTTTGGGGGAGGGGGTTGGTGTGTGGGTTTTGGGAGGGAGTAGGATGCAGGAGAGGGTTCCGACCTGGGTCTGGGTGTTGGAGTCGGGGGGGGGGAAGGGGGTTTCGGGGTGTGGGCTACTGCTGCGTGGTGCTTACCTTAGGTGGCTCCCAGTTGGCAGTGCAGCAGGGCTAAGGCAGGCTCCCTGCCTGCCCTGGCTCCACGCAGCTCCTAGAAGCAGCCAGGATGTCTGGCTTGTAGGCATAGGGGTGGCCAGGTGGCTTTGCCCCGCAGGCACTGCCCCGCAGCTCCCATTGGCTGTAGTTCCCAGCCAAAGGGGGCTGCGGGGGCGGTGCTTGGGGCGGGGGCAGCGCGTGGAGCTTCCCTGATCTCCCCTGTATGCCTAGGGTCTGCAGGAACATGCCAGCCACTTCCAGGAGCCGCAGGGAGCCTGCCTTAGCCCCACTGCACTGCCAACCGGACTTTTAACAGCCTGGTCAGCGGTGCTGACTGGAGCCACCAGGATCTCTTTTCCACCAGCAACTCTACTTTTGGGGTGTATTCAGATGGAACACTGGCTAAATTTGTGACCTTTGTAAAGCCATTTATTTTAAATGACTGTGCTCTACCTTATCAATCCATTAACCAGGTTAATGGGGTGTCTGAGGCTTAATTGAACTATGTAAAAAACAAAACAAAACAAAAAAACACCTTTGGTTGGTACTACATATGAGCAAAGGACATTGTAAACATTACCCTTGACACAGTTCTGATAATATAAAGGGGCCTTAAATAGGTGTAAATAGATTCACCTTAAATATGTTTAAACATACTTTCAGGAGTCTTCACTCTTGGTATAAATGAGAATTAGTCCCACAAATATCTTGTGTAAGGTTTAAACAATTAAACCATTACATTCCAACAGTATAGAAAAAAAAGTCAACCATTATACTTTGTCTATAACAGTTGTAGTGTCTGTTTTGCCTAGGATAATGGAAATATAATTCCTTTAAGGAAATGCACATGCTGGGATAGGATCACATGGGACTGTGGTAATCATTTACAGAAAGACAGGATACTGGGAAACTATGAAGACCTACTTCCTGAATGTCTTGTGAGATAAACAGAGCAAGTACTTCTGATATATTAAAATAAATACTGACTTTACTTTAGGATTGTGATTGTTAAAAACTACCCTGAGCAAACTGTTTGAAATGTACTGTTTGAAACAATCCTGATTTGGCAGAGGGATAGGCTAGATGACCTGACACGCCTTTTCCATTACTAATTTCTATGACTTTAGGTACTATTGATTATACAAATTTCTAAAAAGACTAGCAACATAAGAACAGTTTTAAAAGAAGACCATATTTTTGAAGACATTAATTTTCCTACAAATATTTAAAAGAACGGTGTTATCTTTCAGATTGATTCATCACTAGCTGTTTTTAAAAAAAATCAATCACTGAAAGAAAACCATATAAATTATTAAGGAGAAAGTTTTAATAAATTATTTGCCAATGACATTTAAAAGTACAATTACAAATAGTACTTGACATGGCCACCTACATGTGCAATATAAATGAATCCTAATTATGCACCTTACAGATACATACTAGATGCCAGGACAGGAACAAAAACATCTCTTAGGATAACGTTAGTGCCAAGTTGAATGTCACCAGGGACCACTTCAAAGGCCAGTCTCTTGCATCTATAAAATCAAGTTTAAATTATCTTCCGTGAGGTTAGTAGTTGCAATGTTACTATGAACAGTCAAGATTCATACATAATTTATGAGCAAACCAGAGTGATATATTGCTAATTTTCAAATGTTCTACTACGCTTAGCTATAAATGGTTATTTAGGATAGCTATTCTATTTTTGGTTTGCAGTATTTATATTAAAAAAAAATCAAAAATGACTAAAGCTAAACTGCAAAGGATCAATAAGGTCTCTCTGTTCATAGCAGTCTCACTCTAGGCTTGATTGATTAGTCTTGATGCAGGCAAACTTCCTTTGATGTGACTAGACATTTCACCTGTGGAAAATATAGCAGAATTGAACCAATTTCTGTTTTTAAGCCATTTTGCTCCCTCCCACTTCATCCTGTATCAGATTGTGATAAACTGCATTTAAAATGAAACAGGAAAAGCAAACTACCTAATATGCATTTCATTGTGATGTTATCTTGCACATTTCCAAAAAATATACTGAGATTTCACTACCAATTACTGAATTATTCAATGTTTTAGTCATGATCCCATAGTCTAGTTAAGTGAGGAAGAGGAGGAGGATCTGAATGGAACTGAGGCTCAGAGCTCATTTTATTGTAGTTTGTGGACTTCATTTTTAATTGTTTCCTTTATCAAGTCTTCCCCCATTGCAGGTCACCTTAAGTGGAACTAGCAGATCCCTCAATATCTAACCAGGTAATCAGCCAACAAAATAGAAAACATGTGGGACTCTCAACCTCCAGACACTTCCACTCACTAAGGGCTCCAGGGAAGAAAGCCAAGCCTGCTGCTTGACAGTTTTAGTTTATGTGAGTTCACACCAGACCAATCTCAAAGAAAAATTCTGGAGAAACTGCCAAGTTTTGCCTGGTCTCAGGTAGAACCCATTCATTTTTCACATTTTTCGCCCCAATCCATATATATCTTCCAAGTGCTTGAAACTCAGCCAACCTGTACAAACCTGATCCAAGTGTCAAGTATCAATTATTAAAGTTTTACATAGCTCCAGTTAGGACAGACAAGAGTAAAGCAAAAATAATTTAACTTATTTTATCATTCCCCCTCTAAGGAAAGTAACCACTGACTAAAATTTCTTTCTAGTATTAGCATGAACAACCCTACCACATTTGTGAAGGAAGAAGGGAGGGAGTGGGCATTTCCAATGAGTCTGGGGAATTATACACAAGGCAGATCTGCCCACTATAACCCTTAACTTGTTTGTCTGAAAAATGTGACACTTTCCAAGCGATCTTTACTTGGATTGACACAAGTTGCTGTTAAGCAAGGAAAACTTTGCTTCAACTACACTCAACGGAATCTTTTTAATATGAGAGCCTGGTCATCAGATTGTAGCTGAAAGTAGTACATACTAGTTTTCTTCAGCACTACTGTATAACTAGTGTCTAAATAGAGTTAATACATTAGATTAATCCGTGTTGGAAATCCACTGGTTTCAATAGAGATAAAAAAGGAATAGATTTTCCCCCTTAAAAAAAAATCTGCCAACACAACTTTCTGGGAAGAGAAAAACTGAATATGAATTTTAGATTTTTGAAGTACTTATTTCTGTAGAAATGTTTACTCAATCACTGAGAAAAGGAGTACCTGTGGCACCTTTTAGAGACTCTCTAAGGTGCCACAAGTACTCCTTTTCTTTTTGCGAATACAGACTAACACGGCTGCTACTCTGAAACCTGTCAATCACTGAGGTAAGAGATGAAGACCTATTAGGTGATTCAGTTCAGTCACACATGGTGTATGCTAATTATGCTGTTACTCTCCAGAAGCCCTAATTTTTGCAGTGTTTGAACTCCTACAGCTCCCATTCAAGTCAATGACAGTATCAAATGTTCTGCACTCAAAATATCATGCCACAGAGGTCTAGCACTTGTCTTGCTATCTAATCAATTGCTTTAAAAATGATCAACAGATGATGGACCTACAGGACAAACTTAGAGGAACACTTTTCTTTTCTTAAAAAAATAAAATCCGTATATTTGCTTTTCTCTTGTCTCCCAGTACATTTCCCAGTTAAATGTAATTTTCAGTGCCAGAATAAATTCATTAATTTCTTTAATATCCCAAAATGGATATACTCCCAACCAGATGTTTCAGTTTTCAAACTAGCAAAACATGTAAGAATGTGCTTAATTAAAAGTTCAGCAAGTCCTGTTATGAAGAGGGGGCTAATATAGTACATTTTCAAGTCTTCTGGTTATTCTCTTATCCACCCAAATCCTGCTTAATTTTACACACTGTAGGTGAAATCCTGGCCCTACTGAAGTCAATGGGAATATTGCTACTGACTGCAGTGGACCCAAGATTTCACTCTGTGAGTAGTCTCAATGGAGCTGGGATTAGTCACACTGCATAATATTAAGCACATGCATAAGTCTTTGAAGGATTGGGTCCATATTTTTAATTATTTATTTTTACAAGGTGTTTCTTCAAAATTGGTCAGACTTTGTTGATATATTTTCTTCTTAAGGAGAGATTTTGAAGAACAGTAACAGTATCTTATTTTTCAGCTATCAATTCCACACTTCTCTCTTATAAATGGACATATTTTCACCCTCGCACTTCTTCCTCTCTTCCCTCACAAATATATTTAAAAGTCCTTTAATTCACCCCCATATTACTCTGGAAAGCATTTTCAGCTGCCTCTCTTCTCCCTGCAAGCCTTAAAACATACTTGTACATTGACAATTGATTATATAAAAACAGGACATTTTAATTAACACATTTACTCCTTGTGTGTACTCACAGATCTATACGTTAACTTAAACTTGCTTTTCACCCATCAACTTTTTTTTTTTTTAAACCTTTGTTAGCACTGCAGAGCCATCATAGCTAAGAACAAGCTGGGCTCCACTTCTCACATATCTTCCTAAGAGTCGTTAATCAAGCTTGAGTTGCAAAAGCAAACTACTGACACTTGTGCAAGTAAGACTTGTACAGGTGTAACTGAGGACACATCTTGACGACCAAAATCTTTACTACTGGAAATGATGTTAGAGAAGAAAAAAAAAAAATCAAGGCTGACTTTTGAAAAGCAGCTTAATTGTTTAATGCCTATATTTAGTTTTAGTCTGACCTGGAAAGAATCACTGAAACCACATCTTGCCTGTGTATTCAGTTTTGTTGTTTCATTCATCTTTTCTACTTCAACCACAGGGTTGTTTGGTTTGTTTGTTTTGAGCACTCCCTCATGAAGCCATGCTGGCCACCTCTTCCTCGCATTCTTCTTTTACAAAGAAAATGTACTATGCTGTACAGTTGCAAGTCTCTTCCAATTGCAACTGTAATCTATAGTAGTAGTGTATTTAAGATTTTCCAGCCTTCTTTCACAGAGGTGAATTTCATTTTTTCCAGTGACTGCTGCTGCTCACTAAAAATTCAGTTCCCCAAAAAATTATTTTCTGAAATCAAATAGCCTTGTGCTGTTTGCATTCTTCCTTACTATGCCAAATTCAAGCAACTCATAGTTACTGGTTCCTGTTTTCACATTCTCAATTTCTCCCTTTTATTAAGGAGTAGAGGAACTAAACCCAATTAAGTTAATACAGAATAGCGTACAGATCACTACCGCTTTACCATATGTTAAGCAGACTCGTCAGTGAAAAGCAGAGGTCTCCTACTTAGTGAGGAGAAAAGGCTAATAATGGAAATATCAAGGAGACTATAGTGTTTAATGCCTATTTTGCTTCACTCTTCGCTTAGAAGGTTAATGGTGACCAGATGCCCATCACAATTAATATTAATATCATGCAAGAAGGAATACAAGCCAAAAATGGAAAGCACAGAATACTAAAGAATATTTAGATTGTAAGATACGTTTAAGTAAGTAGGGCCTGATTAAATTCAACCTAAGATACTTAAGGAACTAGCTGAAGCAATCTTGGAACCATTAGTGATTATCTTTGAGAAGCGATGGAGCCTGGGTGAGATCCCAGAAGACTGGAGAAGGGCAAACGTCTTTAACAAGGAGAAGAAAGACAACCCAGGGAATTATAGACCAGTTAGCCTACCTCAAAAGATATTGGAACAAATTATTAAACAATCAATTTGTAAGCACCAACCTAATTTGCTTCGTCAGGGTTACTGGCCTAGTGGATAGGAGAGAAGCAGCAGACATGATATATCTTGATTTTAGTAAGGTTTTTGACACAGTCGCATGTGACATTCCTACAAGCAAACTAGGGAAATATGGTCTAGATTAAATTACTATAAAGTGGGTGCACAACTGGTTGAAAAAACATATTCAGAGTTGTTATCAATGGTTCACTGACAGACTGGGAGGATGTATCTAGTGGGGTCGTACAGGGATCTGTTCTGGATCCAGTATTATTCAATATTTTCATTAATGATTTGGATAATGGAGTGGAGAGTATGCTTATAAAATCTATGGGTGATAAATATCAAGCTGGGAGGGGTTGCAAGCACTTTGGACAGGATTAGACTTCAAAAATGACTGTGATAAATTGGAGAATTGATCTGAATTCACTTAAGACAAGTACAAAGCACTACAGTTAGGAAGGAAAAATCAAATTGACAAATACAAAGTGGGAAATAACAGGTTAGGCAGTAGTGCCGCTGAAAAAGATCTGGAGGTTATAATGGATTACAAATTAAATATGAGCCAACAATGTGATGACTTTGCAAAAAAAGGCCAACAACATTCCGGGGTATATTAACAGAAATGTCTTAGGTAAAACATGGGAGCTAATTGTCCCACTCTGCTCAGTGCTGGTGAGGCCTCAGCTGGAGTATTATGTCCAATTCTGGGTTCCACAATTTAGGAAACATGTGGACAAACTGGAGAGGATTCAAAGGAGAGCAACAAAAATGATGAAAGGTTTAGAAAACCTGACCTATGAGGAAAGATGAAAAACACTGGGCATGTTTAGTCTTGAGAAAAGAAGTAACCCGGGGGAGGGGGTTGCTGAAAATCTTCAGATACATTAAGGTCTGTTATAAAGAGAGCAGTGAGCAATTGTCCTCTTTGTCCACTGAAGGTAAGACAAGAAATAAATCAATCAATTTGATCTGCAGCAAGGGCGATTAAGGTCAGATATTAGGAAGCACTTTCTACTGATAAAGTTAAGCCCTGGAACAGGCTTTCAAACAAGGTGTGGATTCCCCATCATTAGAGGCTTTTAAGAACTGATTAGACTAACTCTTGTTGGGATGATCTAGCTATACTTGGTTCTACCTCAGCACGGGAGATGGACTATATGATCACAAGGTCTCTTTCCAGTCCTACATTTCTGTGATTCTATGGTTAAGGCATCAGCCTTTTTACTTAGCTCATTACTCAGGAATATATATATTAAAAAATTACTGTATCAATTTAACCCTTTCAGTTTGGCACAGTGGGACCATTCTCAGATCAAGGTTTGTGGCACCCTTGTTCTACACTTTGGTGTCTCCCCACCCCACCCAACAGCTCTCAAACTTCATTGCATGCCAGCAGTTCTTCATGTTTTTCCCCAAATCTGCTGCTCCCATTCCACCAAGTTCCAATCTCAGGACCAAACTGCTCCCATTCCACCAACGCAAACACTCTCAACTCCATCCAGTCCCACAGACAGCCGCTCCATGTAGCCCACCTCATACAACTGACTTTCAGGCTATTTTATTCACATATACCCCTGCACACAGATTTCACCTGAGCTTTCCTGTCTTTCAGTACAGTAGCCTCTTCCATCTGACTATTTTTCCATCCTCCTACCACCTGTCAGTAGAATTAATCAAAAAAGATCCTTCAGGAATGATGGGATTAATGTCACCTAACCTTTTGACAGTTAGTGATGATAATAAGCACCGCTTACCTTTTGTATTCAGCTGAGCAATTGAGAAAGAATTTCTAAGTGAAATAAAGTGTTACTATTCCTTTTTAAAAATAGACATGTTTATATATACAGTCATCTGTTTCTCCAAACACACACACTGTAAATTCACAGGAGTGGGCACTTATGAAAGCTCAGGTACTAAGTCAAGAAATTATTACAAGAGTTTCTTCACAGAAATAAATTTTTGTGTGTCCTTTCCCTAGAGTTGCTTGATTAATTCTTTTCATTCACAAGGAGTTTTGTTCCTCTGAGAAGGATAATAATTTTTGTAAAATATCAAAAAATAGAGTTGTAAAAGCCTTTGTAAAATACCTCTTCCAGAAATAATATTCTATACATTATGATAATGCTAAGTATTTATAACGTGTTACATTTTCAAAGAACATTAATCCTCCTGTGATAGGGTGCTCTGGGTGGCTAGTGGTGTACACTTGCCCTCCAACCCTTTGTCACTTTATTGCAATGGGCAGGGGAGATGGTAGTGGTGCCTAGTTCCTGACCCCAGGGCGGGAGTATTTGGGCCTCCTCCTACATCTGGGCTTTTGGCCTTACATGGGGTGTGGTAAGAGGTCACGGGCTCTCCCTCTCCACTAGGTCCCAGCCTGGGACCCTATAGGAAGAAACACCAACAGGTTCTTTCTGTAGAGAGCATAAGTCTGCTGCCTTTGGCTACTTTGTAGCTATGTGTTCCTTCAGTCTGGGGCAGGGTCCAAACAGTCAATAGCTTCCCCCCACCCAGTCCCCACACACACCTTCAAAAAAGTCTAAATAAGCAGGGACTGCAAGACCTGCTGGTTATCTAAGTAGATGATGGTTTTCTAAGGCCATTGCCTGCTCTGTGATTGTCTCTCAGCTTCCCAGAGAAGGATTCTTCTCTCCTGCAGCCTGCCTAGGCCCTGTATTGCCTTCTGAGCTCCTTTTAACCTGCTCATCCAGCCGCAGCACACCAAGGCCACTAATTTCTTTGGGCCCAGTGTGGGGTTTGTATACCGCATCACACACCTTTCTGCTCAGCCCCTGAGCTGTGGTGTCACAGTGCTTCTTTAGGTTTCCTTTGTGCTGTGAAAAGAAATCCGCATTTTTATTTTCTAATCCCATGCAGTGGGACACTTGGAAGTTATACGGTTGCAGTGAGAGGTACCACCACAGGTCACTTGCAGGTTTTAACTAGTGTAAATGGTGAATTCTCTGTAACTTGAAGTCCTTATATCATGATCTGAGAACTTCAGTAACTCAGCCAGAGGTTAGGGGTCTATTACAGGAGTGGGTGGGGAGATGTTCTGTGGCCTGCAATTTGCAGGAGGTCAGACTAGATAATCACAATGCTCCCTTCTGACCTTAAAGTCTATGAGTCTATCATGCATTGGCTGTGACCTTTCATGTAGTTCACTCATCAGAGTGGTGCTTGGTCACTTACTAGACAGAAGAAAAGGGCTACCCCTTCCTCCCCCCATAAATAATATCGCAGGGCATTGACAGCCCATTTCACTAACAGAGCCTCTTTCTCAATGACGCATCTCCTCATGGGAACAACTTTCTACTGAGCAAGGGGATGGGATGCTCTTCTCCTCCAAAGTTTTAAGACAGCATCAACTCCAGTCATGACATTGGCTCCTTCTCAGTGTTCTGAATACATCGTTGCAGTTTATTCTCCAACAGATCTTTTTGAGCGGTCCCAGATGGTGGTCAGAGTATCGCCATCTGCTGGTTGAGACAATATTATTGTTCATGCTGCTGCACTCCCATTTCTCTAATCAGCTGCTCCTGCTTTTGGGAACTGAGCTGCTGGAGCAGTTGGTTCTGCTGCTGTGTCACCTGCTTCTGCTGGTTCTCTGGGACCCACTTCAGCAGCTTCTCAAAATCCATCCCTGCTTTCCCTCCTCCCCTTCTCTAAACTACTTTCAGGTCCAGGATACTATCTTGCCTTCATTCTCCACCACATGTGATAGGGTGCTCGGAGTGCCTAGCAATTAGTGCAGTGATGCTGCTCGGCAGGCCTGGAGGGGCTGGGAAACCTGAGCTCAGTATTGCCCTTACATCCCTTCGGGCCAAGTGGGGGTTCATATACCCCATCACACCTCCCAATACCTATGTGGGGCAAGCGAGTAAGCATTGTTATTCTTATTTTGTGGATAGAGAAGCTAACAACTGGAAGTTCAGGGACTTGACCACAGCTATACAGTGAATCTAGGGACCTGTCTACACAAATAATTAGACTGCAGCAAGCTGGGGTGTAAATATGCCATGCACTAGCCTGCCACGGTCTGGCTGCATGTACACTGCTGATGTGCATTAACAGTCCACTAATGTCCTCTTTGAAACAGACTAGATGAAAACACTAGATCATCAAACCACTCAAACTATTAATGAACACAAGCAGTTAGAACATAAGAACGGCCACACTGGGTCAGACCAAAGGTCCATCTTGCCCAGTATCCTGCCTTCCAACAGTGGCCAATGCCAGGTGCTTCAGAGGGAATGAACAGAACAAGTAATCATCAACTGATCCATCCCTATTGCCCCAGCTTCTGGAAACAGAGGCTAGGGACACCATCCCTGTCCATTCTGGCTAATAGCTGTTGATGGACCTATTCTCCATGAATTAATCTATTTCTTTTTTGAACCCTGTTATAGTATTGGCCTTCACAACAGCCTCTGGCAAGCAGTTCCACAGGTTGACTGTGTGTTGTGTAAAGTAATACTTCCTTTTGTTTGTTTTAAACCTGCTGCCTATTAATTTCATTTGGTGACCCCTAGTTCATGTGTTACGAGAAGGAGTAAACGACACTTTCTTATTTACTTTCTCCACACCAGTCATGATTTTATAGACCTCTATCATATCCCGCCTTTACTCATCTCTTTTCCAAGCTGAAAGTCCCAGTCTTATTAATCTCTCCTCATATGGAAGCTGTTCCAGACCCCTAATCATTTTTGTTGCCCTTTTCTGTACCTTTTCCAGTTCCAATATATCTTTTTTTGAGATGTGGCGACCACATCTGCACCCAGTATTCAAGATGTGGGCATCGCGTAGATTTATATAGAGGCAATATGATATTTTCTATCTTATTATCAATCCCTATCTTAATGATTCCCAACATTCTGTTTTCTTTTTTGATGGTCACTTCACACTGAGTGGATGTTTTCAGAGAACTATCCACTATTGTAAGTTAGACAACGGCAAGCTACTGCAGTGCTCGAATCACACCCCAGCTTGCTGTGGTCTAATTATTCATGTGGACAAGCCCTATGTCAGAGCTAGGATTTAAATTCAGGTGTTCCTTTTTCTTCTCCCTCCACACACTGACTAACACATATGTGGGTGGTTTCTGAAATTTGTAAATACCAAAATAAATAGTGCATGGCTATGATCTGATTTAGAAATACAAACATTTGTTAAAGTGAAAGAACATGTGGCTTTCGGATGGTAAGAAAGTGGATGAGAGTTAAAAAACCTTTTAGCCCAGTCACGTAAGGAGATTAAGTTTATATTTCTCCAATGTTCTTTATGGTGGTGTAGGGAGGAAGGGAACAGCTGTACAATTATATTGTCACTTTTTTACAAAAGTACATAAGAGTATTAAGATGCATTTTTTACAGGCAGGAATGTTTTATGATCTTTATACTTCCTTTTAGACCGAATTCTTCTGTTAACAGTGGGTCATCTCTCCAAACGGAATGTGGGACAATGGATAACTGCTGTACAGTGTGTCTTTAAGTAAATTATTCTGCCTAGATTACACTTAGACATGAAGGGAAATATTTTATAACCTATTGTTGCACAAATGGAAGAATGGAGTGAATGGAGGAGATTGTTCAACGCTCTGTGAGAAATGAGTTGGTGGTCTCAGTCCCTAACGTACCTGTGTCCACACTGTAAAACTACCATCACAGCTGACACTAATTATCTCTCTGGTTGACCTTCTTGGCAGAAGCATTCAGGAATAAATATTATTAATTTATTGTATTACTGTAGCATCTGCTAGCCCATGCTAGGCACTGAACAAACATGGAGTAAGAGACAGACACTTACAAATTTAAATAGACAAGACAAACTAAAGGTGAGAGGAAACACAGACACAGAGAGGTGAAGTGACTTGCCCAGGGTCACAGAGCAGGTCAGTGGTCAATCCAGGAATAAAACCACTCAATGCCAAATCCGGTGCCCTATCCCTGAGACAACACTGCCTTCCTAGGTAGTAATACACCTTGTTAAATAAAATAACCTGGTTCTGATTTTAATCTCTCTTTTTTTTGGGGGGGGGGGGAATTGCACAATATTATGAAAGTTTAAAATGTTTTGGAAGAGCATGCACAGATATTTTTTCTTCATTCCACCACTGGATAAAAATACCATTGCAATTTGTACTCTACATACTGTTTTAAAGCTTCAGTTATAAGTGCTCTTTGGCATCTGTGCTTTATAAATGATTTTGACCTTCTAAATTGAATCTAACTTGACAAAAGAGTAATTCATTCCAACATTTAATGTGTCTTCATTCAACTGAATCTAAACTGTAGACAACCCAAGTCTGACTGAATTGAATGGAGGAGTTGTATGTACAGAAGGATTCACTAGTTTAACTCAAACTTTACTTCACAGTCAGCACATTCAAAATAGGCTCAAAATCTGTGAAAAGCAGCACATTGGTTTGTTGAATGATTTTATATTTCAAGCTCAGCCTAGCACATTAGATGAATAGTCCCAGATCTTAGAAGGATGCCATGAATTTGCATGGTGTTGGTTTTTTTGCACTTTACTGAAATGCTCTTGTAATGGTACAACATTAATCTACTGTATTTGCACTACTACATGAGTTATTGCTTTTAGTAAGGATTTTTCCCCGTTAAGTTTTTCAGTGAAGTGTGAGTGGTTAAAAAATTAGGCAGTGGGGAGAGGAACAGGCAAGCTTTTTCCCACCTCCAGCATCTTCACAACACTCAAAGAACAAGTCCTGGCTTTACAGTTTTAAAAAATCTGGGCATATCTACTTATTAAAGATGTCAGACTCAAAGCTATTGAAACCAAAGACTTAGGTAGCCATAGAACAAATCTGGCATAAGCAATGACCATCTCACCAGTATGCCTTCACTCTGACTTGGAGACACAATTTGGAGTGAAAAAATGGTTCAGCCATCACAGCCATTCAATCCATGGCCTTTCCAACATGGCTTTTAATAAGCAGACAGTTAACTCCAACATAAGGGCAGTTTTATAGCATGGATAACTGTTCATGATGAACAGGACTGAGATTAGTAACTCATGAAGACTACCGGATGGCTTTAAATTGCTAAAAAAATTTGGCCTCTGAGGAAACATGATTGATGGTTAAGATCTAGACTGGGACTTGGGACACCTGAGTTCAATCCCCAGCTCTGCCACAGATTTTCTATGTGGCAAGTCACTTAATAGCTTTGTGCCACAATTTCCTCATCAATAAAAAAGATGAAAATACTTCCGTACCTCACAGGGGTGTTGTGCCAACAAATACATTAAAGATTGTGAGGCGCTCAGATACTACAGTACAAAAATACAAAATACCTCAGTTAGGTAGATAAATTAAGATTCTACTATCCTTATGCATAACAAGCAGCATGTTGAAATCAATGGGACTACTTGTGGAGTAAGGTACTAATCAATGGTGGTTAAAGCTGCACAATTGGACCCACAGATATTACTTTTAAGTAAATTTAACATGCAGACAAACTTAAATCTGTACTGTTAAACACATTAAGCTTCAAAAAAAAAAAAAAAAAAAGGATTATCCCACACCGCAACTAGTAGTAAAACTTTTGTGAAAATGTAATTTAGAATTTCAAATGTGGTCTTGTTAATCTGTTATCTAACTCACTTGAAATCAGTTAGTTTATCAATGAAATCACTGTCGTTTTACAAGTTCATAGCAATCTACTAAATGCACAGCAGCCACAGGTCACAAGAGTCAGTGGTATCCATCTATTTTAGTGTGGTGAACATATGTGTTTGCAAAGAACTTGATCTCTCCCCTACTGGGTATACTGCATATGAAAGGCAACAGTTCCTTGCAAATCAACTAAATGGGATTTTTGCAGTATTGAATAGCTGTGATACATAACAGAAGAAAAATATGAGCTGTACAAGAAAGACTGAAGGAAGAGGTTGCAAAGAAACCCGTTGAATTCAAGCCAAACCATACAAAAGTCCATCACCAATACCACAATAAAATCCTTAAACACTCTCTCTCTCTCTGTGTAAATATATATGATTATAAAATGCAAATAAATTATTTCCACCATTACAAATCTAAAGTAACATGGTGGAAATTCATGAGTAACAAGAGTAGGCTCTTATTTATTTATTGTCAGACAAAATGTTTTTGAAAGTGAATATGTTAAAACACCCTAAATATTTTATTATTCAGGATTTTGACTAATTACACAAAGCTTTATGGGTTCTACTGACCAAAAAAGTTAGTGCAAACATGACAGCTGAAATTTTCAAAGGGTCACTGCTTTTGGACACTCAGCTTGGGACAACTACAGAAGTACAGAGCACCCAAAGCTCCAACTGAAGTTAAAGAGAACTGTGAGCAACACCACAGTAACACCCTCATTTTCAAAGTTCGACATTCAACACTTTAGTACTATCAAGCCTTCAGGCTTTCCATATACAGGGCAAAATTCTTCTCTCAGATCCGAGGGAGATCTCAACTACAATAATCTACTTTACCTAAATTTTCAGGTCAATATCAATGAGTGTTCCAAACACTCAGGTTAACAACAGATGATCAGATTGGGGATCTACCATATAGATCTGAGGGAGAACAGATTACTGGAGTAACTAGAACTAGGGGTCACCTGATCAAATCAATAGGCAGCAAATTAAAAGGAAACAAAAAGAAGTATTCTTCACACAATGCACAGTAAACCTGTGGAACTCATTGTCATAGGATGTTGTGAAGACCAAAAGTATGACTGGGTTCGAAAAGAATTAGATAAGTTCATACTGGGTAGGTCCATCAATGGGTATTAGTTAAGCTGGTCAGTTGCATAACCCCATGCTCCGGGTGTCCCTAAACTTGCAAGTGCCAGAAGCTGGGACTAGATGACGAACGGTGGATCTCTCAAAATTACCCTGCTCTGTTCATACCATCTGAAGCATCTGGCACTGCCGACTGATAGAGAACAGGATAGTGGGCTAAATGGGCCATTGGTTTGATCCAATATGGCTGTTCTTATGAGTGGAGATTAAGTTTGCATATAATTTTTACGCAATAATTCAATTCAGCCACAAAACTGTACTATTAATGTACAAAGTGGGCCTGATTCTGATCTCTTATATCAGTTTTATAAGGGTGTAAATATAAATATAAATTTTATACTATTGTAAGTGAGATAGGCATCACAACAATGTATATGTACATGTATATGGTATGTGGGTTAGGGTTAAACAAGTGTATGTTAGTAACCACACAAAGACAAGAAAAGTCCTCCTTTTAACTGTGTAGAGACTGAAAATGAACACAGTAGTAAAGACCATTTTGCTGCATCCTCTAGGCAACAACAAAATGCTGGCACAGATGATAGCAAGGTTTGCTTAACTGAAAACCAGGAGAAAAACAATTTCTGTTACCATTCAAATATTGTCTTCCATTCACCCTTCTCCCACTCCAGTCACAGTCTCCCCATCCCCGCAAACTTGCTATCTTGCCAGTTGAGAACTGTGATGTCCTGCCATGCCAGCTGCACCGGGTAGTCACTGTGTTCCAGAGACATCACTTCCTATTAGTGACTGCCAAAAAGTGATGCTGAATTAGGGTAGTCGGGGAGACATGAGGAAGAGTTTAGGATGGATGTATCATTGGCTAGAAAAACGACCAAACAAACAAAAACCAGAAAAACTAGACTTTCGCTGCCTGGCTTACTTACATGCATCCGATGAAGTGAGCTGTAGCTCACGAAAGCTTATGCTCAAATACCTTTGTTAGTCTCTCAGGTGTCACAAGTCCTCCTGTTCTTTTTGCGGATACAGACTAACACGGCTGCTACTCTGAAACCTTTTTTATTTATATGAACTGTTCAGTTGAAAAAATGAGAGAAAAAATGACAACTCTCTGGTATCGGACTCCAGTCCTTTCACACACATTACTTTCCTTCCCAACTGGCATTGCCACTCTTTCAGAAAATAAAACTTTGTGATAAGAAAATGAAGAAATATTTGGATGGGAAAAAACAAAAATCTGAATTGTTAGATACCATATAATTAGAAGGGATGAGTAAACTTTTGCTTTATTGTGAATACTGTGGGCTTAAAAGATCCTCTTCTCACCTGCATCAAGAGTAGGAAAAAAAGGTTTCTGAACTGTACTAGTTTTATGCACCAATAAAGTAGATAAAACGTTCTTCATTTATTACAACTTATCTCATATTACAAATACACATGCAACTACATACCTAGATAGTACGAAAATAATATATGCTTCTTGCAAGTCATTTCTCGCCCCCCAAAAATCATAGCTACAGCATCAAGGTTCAAATTACCTATTAACTTTTTTCTCTCGGAAAATTATTTAAAAAATTCTTGAGGTAGCACACCACAAGTAATGTAGCCAAGTAATGCAGAAACATCCTTTTTAAATGGTTAGCAGACATGTTAGAAGTGCCCACAGACAGGGTATAGTTTACATACCAGTTCTTTTTAATATAAAAAGCTATACCATACTTTTATCAGCTGTGTGCTCCTGTTTTATATGCAACTTCAAAAGGTATTTAAAATTATGTTAAGAGGGCTTTAACAAACAAGAAAGTCATGGTTTTGAAGTGTTGTTTTGGTACATACTGTTTTTTGTTAATACGTATTATTGTATAGGACCTGTTGTAATGAATCGACTTGTTTTGAGCCAAGGATGCTCTCTTAGTCACACTAATACAGCACAGGAGTGCAGTACACACAGATTTCAATTTATTTTAAAAAATGTTCAAGCATGAGATTAAAAAGGTAGAGGGAAGTAACACTCAAAACACAAAAAAGAGTTGGCACCTTTTACTCATCACTGACAAACTCTTGGCAATACATACAAATGGCTCCAGAAGAACAATTTGGGAAGTTACATAGCCATTGTGCAATTGGTTACAGAAAGTATACATTTTGCAGCGCAGGTACCACATGAACGTGCGTAAATAAATCAGTTCACATACAGAGCCTCTGCTGCTTTCTTGGGCATATACAGAGGTGCTGGAACTAAGGGTGCTGGGGGTGTGGCTGCACCCCCTGGCTTGAAGTGGTTTCCATCATATACAGGGTTAACAATTTGGTTCAAAGGCTCTCAGCACCTCCACTGTACACTTTAGATAGATATAGGTTTTCATACTCTAGGAAAAATCTAATAGTTCAGTGATTAAAAGGCTTATTAGCCTTCAGAAAGGGAGAAAGGAATTCACTGCTTTAGATGTGTGCTAAACAGTCAAAGATTGGTCTGAAAACTGCCTTTTCTATAGAGCTGATAATAAATTTGCAATAGAATGACAAGATCACCACTTGCTCAGCCTCCCCAGAGTTAAAACTATGAAAGAGATGCACAGATATGTAGAGATAATGGGGGATTTTTTCTTCCACCTTCTGACTGGTAGTAAAAAGTATACAGTCACATTAGGATATCTTTGTTTCCCAGGTCATATGATAAGTGTAAAATACCAAGATTTAACATAAGACCCTGACCTGCATATATTTATGGACGTAACTACTTATCCAAGAGATCCACTGACTTCAGTGTGACTACTCTTATGACAAAAACTACCTATATGACTAAGCTTTTGAACGATCAATCCCTAAGTCTGCAGCCAGAAAGGATAAACCACATGGCATGAAGTGCTGAGGCATGACCTTATATAAAAGTTCTTTCTTACACATTATGAAAAAGCCTTCTAGAGGGAACTCGAGGATACATTTCAGGTGAGGTGGAAGAGGAGTAGTAATACTTTACCCAGGACTCTACTGATTTTAAACCTAGAAGCGTTCACAGGGAGCACAAAAAAACCCACACACCTATCTTGGTCAAATGACCCCCTTTTCTCCACACCAAAATCAGAGTTTATAACAAGACTCTCATCTCATTAGGAAAGATAGTGATTGTCCACCCCAGGAAATTCATTGATTCAGCTACATTTCAAAGCATATGCATGGAAAGTCCTAGTTAGCCAAGTGTGGTGGAAATTGTGTGACACTAACTCAGAGCTTCCCACTACCACAGACAGAAGCATCAGAACATCAGAGAGTCCCTTTACATCCATTTTCTCTATAGGTCATCACTGTTCTCAGATTACCTGTGACACCAGTGGTCTAGTTGTGCTAATGAAAAAAATGTAAAAAACACAATAACCAACAACCAGAGAAAGGCTAGGATATAAAAATTCCTACAAGCCTACACTACGTCATAAATCATCTGCTTAATCACACCCAACACGACGGTAAACCAGTTTTTGACATCTCCAGAATGCCTCTACTCAACATTTGACACGAGCACCAACCACTTTGAAGAACTAACAGCCTATTTTGTGGACAAGATCCCTTGAATCCAGGATAATGGCGAATGAAAACAAGGCCACCAGTACAAGAGCAACTTTTTTTTCTGATTTTGGCCCATTTCCACAAAAGGCTACCCTTGAAACACGAAGAAAATCCAGATAGCTGCCTTTGGTTTGGAGTCAGACCCATCGTGGCATGTGAAATACAGTCATGAGCGCCTGGGCCCAACTCAGAAAAATGAGAAAATAAAATCAGAGTAAAACTGATTTAAAATTCCAATTTCATGTGCAACTTTTAGCTATTAAATTAGCAAAATAGTTCTTCCAGATGCAGAACTGCCGCTCCAGTGTGCCAGACTGTAGAATGGACATGGGCATATGCAGCAAGGGACCCAAAGCAGGAGGAGGACTTAATGGAATTGACAGCTGCAGCAAAGAAGTAAAGGGCTCTTTAAAACATTTCTTTATTTATTGAGCACATGTGCAGTTAAATTAAACCGTGGCCAAAATTTTGACAGACACATACCACTAGCCAGGGCTACGTATCAGTCTCATCTTCCCTGGTGATTTTTGGGCATGGTATGGGCACTACGGCAAGTGCTCAAAAATCAGATGGGCAGAGCCTTACAAGCTGCTGTTGGATCTGAGTGGGATGGGAGGGGGACTTCAGATATGCAGACTGCAAACCTTTTCTTTTTCTGAAGAAAGGGAAAGAACCAAGCAAGTAGCAACTCCAGCCATTGGGGGGGACAGAATACAATTTAAAGATGGCTGCTACTGCCATCTTTAGGATCGGACAGGATAGCTCCTAACTCCACCTCCATTTTTGTTATTCCAAGAAGGAACACAAGGGGCAGAACCTGATGATGATGTGGAGTTCCCTTGATGACCTGCAGGGAATGTGATGTTACTTACACTGGCCCCATGCCCAGCATACATGCAGAATCTGCCTGAGAGTCAATACCTCAGAATACTGTAAACTAAGGCATGTCTACACTACCACTTATGTCGGCAAAGCTTATGTTGCTCAGGGGTGTGAAAAAACACACTTCTGAGTGACATAAGTTTCACTAGCATTAGTGCTTGTGTGCATAGTGCTATGTCAGCAGGAGAGCTTCTCCTGCCAACATAGCTACCACTGCTCGCTGAGGTAGATTTTGTGTTGAAGGGAGAGCACTCTGACATTGGCATAGAGCAGCTACTTGAGCAATCCTAAAGTGGCACAGCTGCACCTGTAGAGCTGTGCCGCTGCAAGTTCACTAGTGTAGACATGGCCTAAGGAGCACACTGTTACTAAGTATTTGTGGACATGCAATTTACTAAAATGTGGATTTAGTGAGCTTATGTCACGCAGCAAACCAGAAAATTTGGTGATGAAAATAAAGTGGGAATTTGTCTTAATGTTGTTGGGCAGCGCCAATTTAATATAGACTAAATTTTGACCTGGGATTAATCTTTTGCTCTATGCTTTTATTTTTTTTATTATAATGGTAGATGTGTATATCCTAGGCAAAGGCTCACTAAAATGTGATTTAAGGGATACCTCAATTGTTATATATATATGCACACACAGCTATAGTCTTCCCCTGCCTAAAACAAATCATAGAATCATAGAATATCAGGGTTGGAAGGGACCCCAGAAGGTCATCTAGTCCAACCCCCTGCTCGAAGCAGGACCAATTCCCAGTTAAATCATCCCAGCCAGGGCTTTGTCAAGCCTGACCTTAAAAACCTCTAAGGAAGGAGATTCTACCACCTCCCTAGGTAACTCATTCCAGTGTTTCACCACCCTCTTAGTGAAAAAGTTTTCCTTAATATCCAATCTAAACCTCCCCCATTGCAACTTGAGACCATTACTCCTCGTTCTGTCATCTGCTACCATTGAGAACAGTCTAGAGCCATCCTCTTTGGAACCCCCTTTCAGGTAGTTGAAAGCAGCTATCAAATCCCCCCTCATTCTTCTCTTCTGCAGACTAAACAATCCCAGCTCCCTCAGCCTCTCTTCATAAGTCATGTGCTCTAGACCCCTAATCATTTTTGTTGCCCTTCGCTGGACTCTCTCCAATTTATCCACATCCTTCTTGTAGTGTGGGGCCCAAAACTGGACACAGTACTCCAGATGAGGCCTCACCAATGTCGAATAGAGGGGAACGATCACATCCCTCGATCTGCTCGCTATGCCCCTACTTATACATCCCAAAATGCCATTGGCCTTCTTGGCAACAAGGGCACACTGTTGACTCATATCCAGCTTCTCGTCCACTGTCACCCCTAGGTCCTTTTCCGCAGAACTGCTGCCTAGCCATTCGGTCCCTAGTCTGTAGCGGTGCATTGGATTCTTCCATCCGAAGTGCAGGACCCTGCACTTATCCTTATTGAACCTCATCAGATTTCTTTTGGCCCAATCCTCCAATTTGTCTAGGTCCTTCTGTATCCTATCCCTCCCCTCCAGCGTATCTACCACTCCTCCCAGTTTAGTATCATCTGCAAATTTGCTGAGAGTGCAATCCACACCATCCTCCAGATCATTTATGAAGATATTGAACAAATCTGCTGCTATATCACTTTTTTTTTTTTTTTTTAGATTATGTATAATTGAGATGCTGGATCATGAAACTAAGATTACAGAATATGCTAGTTATGCTAAAGAAATGACTCCCACATTGCATTTGCTTCCTGCTCTATTACAGGCAGTTCTCGGACTTACAACACAATTGGTTCCTGAAAATTGTGTTGTAAATCGAAACATTGTAACTCGTAACCACAATCCACTCCATAGTGGGACAAAGCCGAAACCAACTGTTGTAAATCAAATCAGGGTGTCAATTCAGAAGTGTTGTAAGTGCCATTCATTGTAAATCGAACACTGTAAGGTTGAGGACTGCCTGTATTTCTCTTAGGTCCCTTATTCTGGATCCTGGCAAACTGAAGAACCTTATCAACATTAAACATTTATGAAGAGTATTTTTGCACCTGTATTTTTGGGGGGGAAAGGTTTTCCCTTTAATTAATCATCACAAAATTTCTCTTTTTTGGCCTCTTTGTCTATGAAATGCACAGGTGAACCTGGCAATACTGCATAAAATAAATCTAGTATTGCAAAGAGAAAATGTCAGTAATTTTACTTTGCATACATTTTAGCTCTTTTGTTTTGGATTTTTTGCATATAAGTGGAACGTGCTCTCATGATTCAAACTCGTAATACTGCATGGGCCTTCTAAATAAGAACACACCACTGCCCTATGCTATAACAGCTAACAAAATATTTATGGGCATGTCCTGCTATAGATACTTGCAAACAGCTCACTACTATTAACATTAATGAAAGTTATTTGTACACTGACAGACTAGACCCCTCACACTGCAATGTCTTTGCAAGCAGTTAATACCTGTGGATTTCAGTCTCTGTGATGGTCTGTGAACACCATGATAAGTTATTATGAATAAAGCACTTAGGGCTTGTTGAAGCTTTGTGCTAACTTTGCACCTGCACAGGGGCCCCAACTTTCAGGAGGCCATGTGGATCAAATGCTTCTATAACTGAAGTTAGTCATCTGTATCAGAATCACAGCAGACTCCTTCATAACAAAGTCTTTTTTGTTGTTGTTGTTAATTAAGACAGTACAAAAAATAAAGTTACTTATTCAGTCATGAGGACTGAATGCTCCCAGTAGGTAGTCTTTTCCACAATTCAATTTCCCTGATGGGACTCCAAGAGGAAATGAAACAACAAATTGTACTCCTGATGATCTAAGCAGAAGCTGCTATTCCACAGGGAGCCCTGCTAGGTCAATTAGTTCATCATGCTAATAGAATAGCAATCCAGGAACCAACGTCCCAGCAAAAAAGCTTGGAAGGAGGAAAAAAAAAAAAAAGGTTCAATGCCCTGTTGTAAGACTGTGTCCAGTGGAGGCTACTTTTAGGGAACAGAGGTTTAGTTCAGCAACAGCACATTTATACAGGATACAAATAGTGCAGCAGCACTGAAAAGGCAGAAATGTTGCTGTATAACTGAAACGAGGTGAGTGAGGTGGACTGACTTTGTGTGGCTTGAAAGCTCGTCTCTCTCACCAACAGAACTTGGTCTAATAAAAGATATTACCTCAGCTACCTTGTCTCTCTAATCGCCTGGGACCGAGGTGGCTGCAGTTGCTCTGTATACGGTATAACTGGACTCACTCCAGTGTGAATTGACTGGAAGCAGTCCACCTTTCTAGAACTTAAAACTCCTATTGCTAAGCACTGGGCAAGTTTACCTTACTGCAATACTTCACTTTTAAATTAGTTATGTATTAGATAAGAACTTGCAATACTAACATTTTTCTTAAAAGTCAGAATGCAGTGCTCTAGATTTATTGTTTTATCGCATTTCTTATATATTATAAGCCATTCTACAAACTCTGAAAAGTTGATGTTATTTTTGTACTAATAACCTATTACACCAATATGGGATAAAAACATTTTTGGTAGCAAACTTTTGATTACTTTAACGTTTCTCCTGTTGTATTGGTTAGTGTAACAGTCATAAATTTGGCGTGATTCATTGTTGCCACAGGTGTCCAGTATAGAATTTTACTCTAATTAGGATAAGTTAAAATTTGCAATAGGAACAATTGAGGCAGCACAAAAACACAAAATATACAGAGAAACAGGTGGAACATAATTGTATTCTAATACATCTTTGCAGATGTTGCAGTTTTTCACCTGTACTTTGAATAGGGAGTAATTGTATGGTATTGGTTGGCTGATGTTGGTTTTTAAATGGCAACCATTGTACCTGAAATTGGCAGATCAGCTGCAGAATACATTGCAGGACTCCTATATTCCTGCCATCCTAAATCTGGGACTCCTAAATTCCTGCCATCCAATTGTTCTGTGACCTTGAACAAGACATTTAACACTCATCTCATTTACTCCACCTGTAAAATGTGGAGGACAATATTGTTATTTACCTACCTCACAGAAGGGGTTGCAAGGATTAGTGACTGTACAGAGCTTTGATAATAAAAAGAGCTATATAAATGTTAGCTTGTTGTATTATTTCCATGTGCACATAGCAATATAAAATAGTTGTTTTATACAAAGATGTTAAATCTAAGATAGGTATATTAGTAGATTATGAATGTAAGATTTGACGATGAAAATACATTTTCCCCTGCAAAGCCTCTTTAAATATTTTAAGGCTTTGCAACAACAAAAAATACTTTTATTTTGTTTGTTTCAGACTGGTCACAGCTGTACACTAGCAAGGTGCATAAAGAAAAGTGGATTATTCTGTCCTAGTTTACTTTATGCCATCAGCTACTGCAATATAAGACCTTGGTGCTTTATTTACAGAGTTTCCCACTGACAAAAGGTAGCACTGCATAATGAGTACACAAATGCATTTTCAAGAGCACATCTTGAAAGCTGTTTTTATAAAATGCCTTCTGGCTGCAATATTTGAATGTACTGTATGCTGAGAGTCAGTAGGGACAACACCATAGATGTACTTTGTTTGGCTCCTAATGGATTCAGTCCTGAGTAGCATTAAAAAAAGCTAAAGCTTTACCATTTTATGAATGTCTGATCTCTCTCTGTGACCCTACAGTTGAAGTACTGTAGGACAAGAGTACAGTCTATTTATGGGAGATATATACTCCAGTTTTGTTTTTTAAAAGAATGAATAAAATGCACAGCAGGGTTTTCTTTGGACAGAAATAATGCTATAGAACATCTCGTCCACATAGCCATAACTTCATTAGTTTCCAACAGACATAGCCAAACAGCCTTTGGAATTTAGACACTATATTACAATTTTTCTGTTCTTGAGAAAAAAATTTAATTAGATTTTTGACAAAAAGGTTTATGTTTTGAAATGCTTACATGAAGAATATTTGTGTTGTCTTTCCAGAAATGTCGCTAAAACTGATCATTGCTGTAATTTTACATAGCAATATGTAGTTTACTAACAAGCATATTTAAAACCTGATCATTTATTTGCATCATCATGAGAAAAAAAGAAAGGCTATTAACATTATAGGAACTGGAGTTCTTCAAGATGTGTGGTCTCTATGGGTATTCACTGTGGGAGCACATGCACTCTTTGTATCCAGGACCGGAAATTCTTCAATAGCAGTGTGTTGGTCCTTGCCTGTGCTCTTCGGCTCCTTGTGCTCCCAACCAAAGGCATAAGGGGCAGCACAGACAGACTGCCTCTCCAGTTTCTGCTCTATTGCAAGTAAGAGTATCCAAGCAGAGGGGAAGGATGGTAGATCATGGGGACCACACACCTCAAAGAACTCCATTTAATACAATGTAAGTAACCTTCCTTTCTCCTTTGAGTGCTGGTCTCTATGGGTATTCTCCGTGGATGATTCCCAAGCAGTGTCTATTGAGGAGAAAGGTGAGAGGAGCTGCTCGGCACCACTGTCGCAAGGGGTAGAAAGGAACTGGAGATGTGATTGGTCTGCATTGCCCCTTATGCCTTCAACTGTGAGCACAAGGAGGTGAAGGGCGCAGGCGCAGCCCAATGGACACTGCCTTTTGAACAATTTCCGGTCCCGGGCACACCCACATCGATTACCCATATGGACCAGCGCTCAATGAAGTATTGTAATACCAGCTTTTCATTTATAGCACAAATATATCTGAATGGTTAAACAAAGTCACAGGAATATACCAATTTTATGTGCCTCATTAGCAGTTATCAGAAGTATTTACAGTAAGGCTGTCAATTAATCGCAGTTAACTCACACAATTAACTCAAAAAAATTAATTGCAATTAAAAACATTAATAACAAATCATCACAGTTTTAATTGCACTGTTAAACAATAGAATACTAATTGAAATGTATTAAATATTTAGGCATGTTTTTCTACATTTTCAAATATATTGATTTTAATACAACACAGAATACAAAGTGTACAATGCTCACTTTATATTATTTTTATTACAAATATTTGTACTGTAAAAATGATAATAAAAAGAAATAGTATTTTTCAATTCACCTCATACAAGCACTGTAGTGCAATCTCTTTATCGCGAAAGTGCAACTTACAAATGTTGATTTTTTTTTGGTTACATAACTGCACTCAAAAACAAAACAATGCAAAACTTTAGCGCCTACAAGTCCACTCAGTCCTACTTCTTATTCAGCCAATTGCTAAGACAAACAAGTTTGTTTACATTTATAGGAAATAATGCTGCCCACTTCTTATTTACAATGTCACCAGAAAGTGAGAACAGGCATTCACATGTGACTATTGTAGCCAGCATTGCAAGGTATTTACATGCCAGATATGCCAAACACTTGGGTGCCCCTTTATGCTTCAGTCACCACTTCAGAGGACATGCTTCCATACTGATAATGCTCATTAAAAAAGTAACGTGTTAATTAAATTTGTGACTAAACTGCTTGGGGGAGAATTGTGTCTCCAGCTCTGTTTTACCCACATTCTGCCATATATTTCATGTTACAGTAGTCTCAGAATGATGACTCAGCACATGTTGTTCGTTTTAAGAACACAGTCACTGCAAATTTGACAAAAACACAAAGAAGGTACTAATATGAGATTTCTAAAGAAAACTACAGCACTCGACCCAAGGTTTAAGAATCTGAAGTGCCTACCAAAATCTGAGAAGGATGAGGTGTGGAATATGCTTTCAGAAGCTTTAAAAGAGCAATACTCCGATGCGGACACTACAGAACCCAAAGCACCAAAAAAGAAAATCAACCTTCTGCTGGTGGCATCTGACTCAGAGGATGAAAATGAACATGCATCAGTCCGCTCTGCTTTGTATCATTATCGAGCAGAACCCGTCATCAGCATGGATGCATGTCCTCTGGAATGGTGGTTGAAGCATGAAGGGATATATGAATCTTTACCGCATCTGGCATGTAAATATCTTGTGACGCTGGCTCCAACACTGCCATCTGAATGCCTGTTCTCACTTTCTGGTGACGCTGTAAATAAGAAGTGGGCAGCACTATCTCCTGCAAATGTAAACAAACTTGTTTGTCTTAGCAATTGGCTGAACAAGAATTAGGACTGAGTGGACTTGTAGGTGCTAAAGTTTTGCACTGTTTTGTTTCTGAGTGCATTTATATTTTGTACATAATTCTACATTTGTAAGTTCTACATTCATGATAAAGAGATTGCACTACAGTACTTGTATTAGGTGAACTGAAAAATACTATTTCTTTTGTTT
Source organism: Natator depressus (assembly GCF_965152275.1). NCBI lineage: Eukaryota > Metazoa > Chordata > Testudines > Cheloniidae > Natator > Natator depressus. The sequence continues at coordinate 108,679,090 of NC_134237.1, forward strand.
TTTACAGTGCAAATATTTATAATCGGAATATAAGCACTCTACACTTTGTATTCTGTGTTGTAATTGAAATCAATACATTTGAAAATGTAGAAAATATCCAAAAATATTTAAATATATAGTATTCTATTATTGTTCAATAGTGCGATTAATCACAATTAATTTTTTAATCGCTTGATGGCCCTAATTTACAGTAATGCTACTGCTGATAAGAATGCCATAGAAAATACATCATTCTAATAAGATGGCAACAATAACCAATTTATGAAGTGTCACTGTGTGCATGTGATTTGTATTTAGATCCAAACATAACAGGAACATTGTTATATATATGTGACTGATTTCATACTACACGGATGTCCTAGTACAAACGTGCAATCAGAAAACAAGATAAACCAATGTGACAATTTTTACTGACCATGATCCATGAAAGACCTAGTCTAGTTTCAGCTCCACAAGATGTTAATTGTTTGCAACAAGTCTGAGCTTTCAAAAAATAAATTATGCTGACTTCATCACTTTAAGCGGATGTGCTTGCAGAAGTGAAGGTATGAATGCACAAGCAATATGATGAAATGGCATGTAAACCTGAGTAAGGTTACAAGGTTAGCTCATAGCTTACATGGTTTAACAACTGACTTTACATTCCTAGGGACCATGCATATGTTGTCAGCTGTAAGAAGCAGGGTCAGGTGGGACTCAGATACGAGCTAGGAGTCCCTTACGTGGATCAACTGAGAGTATGTAAACATAATATCAAAGCCAAATAACCAAGTTCCTAAAGTTTTTCCAGATCCCTGAACAAAAGTAAAGTTAATGCTATAGCAACCTGTGGAAAACATCTCAAACAGCAGGTGACGCAGATAATTCATACCAGAAGATAGCTCAACTGCCAAAAATAGTGTCAATATATGATCACTGTCTATACCCTCAGTCAGCAGGATGGGAAAGCAGGATTATGACCCAGAGGGAAATGTGATAGGCTGGAAGTGAGATTAAAATGATTTATCAGAATAGTTGTCTTTCGTACCTTGAGGATAAATTCTCTGCAACTTGAAAAATGCAACACACACATAAAAAAGTCTCTCTTGTAATTATTCTATTTCTTTTCTTTAGAATAAACAAAAGGAGGTATTTAAGGAACCATAAAAGCATTGTGCCATTATCATGAAAACACATAAGTGTCTGTTACAACCGATGCTGTTTCCATATGATAGCTGTCAGGAACAATAATAATTGATTTTCACGTATCTGCTCCCAATAACAATTAATAGCTTTCAGAAAGTTCACCACATACTACGGATCTTCCTTTTCCACCCTTCGCCGCATTACCATCTTGGATTCTGCACTCAAATGCTTAGTTCTAAGAAAAAAAGTGATGATGCTGGGAATAAAATCTCTCATAATTAATTTGTATGTGGCATAGTTTTCAAAAATACAGATGAGTTACTCTAGATAATGAGATCTGTCACATGATGTTGTCTACTTTGTACCTTAGTCTAAAGTTCTCATTAATTCCATAGTAGCCAAAGTTTTATTTTGAAAGTGAACATCAATTCCAGACAAAAGCATGGAAAGGCTGATTTGGAATGCAGTGAGTAAAGCATTAAAGGATGGTAACAATCTATGTCAATCAATGTGGTTTTATGGAAAATGGGCATTGTCAAAAAATGTGATATGCTTTTTGAGGAGATCACAAGTTTGATTGATAAAGGTAACAATAATGACATAACATACTTACAGCTTGTTTAGATGGCACGGCAAGGTGCACTAAAGGAGTGTGATTTGTAAAGCGTACTGATACGCTGTACTCTAATTGCCCCATGTAAACCTAGCTGGGGCACTCTAAAAGGTGCATAGTTTATGTTAATATAGTCCTGTTTGAAATGGGACTACAACACCACAAACTAGGTACCTTTTAGAGCATGACAGAGGGGGTCTACACAAGGCAGTTACAGCACAACACATTGCAGCATTCTGCAAATCACACCCCTCTAATATACTTTGCTGCTGCTGCATAGACAAGCCCAAAGACTTCTGTAAGACATTCGGACTTAGACTCTCATACTATTCAATACCTTTTTCAATGAGCTGGAAGAATATATAAAATCATTTCTGGTAAAATTTGCAGATGACACAAACATTGGTGGAGTGAAAAATAATGATTGGGATAGGTCAGTTACAGAGATTCACCTGAATTACTTGGGAAGATGGGCTCATTTGAACAACATGGATTTTAGTACAGACAAATGCAACGTTACACATACAGGATCAAAGAATGCAGGTCACACTTCCAAGACAGGGGACTGAATGCTGGAATTCAGTGACACTGAAAAGGACTTGGGGTCATAGTAATGACTGAACCTGAGCTCCCAATGTGATGCTGCAGCTAAAAGGGTGAATGCAACTTCCAGATCTATAAGCAAGAGACTATCAAGATAGATCAGGGAGGTGGTATTACCTGTAAAAGGTGTTAGTGAGACCATTACTGGAATACTCTGTCCAGTTCCAGTGATCACACTTCAAAAAGTACATTGAAAATTGGAAAGCGTTCAGAAAAGAGCTACAAGAATGATTTTGAAGTCTGTAAACCATATCTTATACCAAGACACTAAAGAAGCTCAATTTAATTATTTATCAAAGAGAAGGTTAAGAAGGGACTTGATTGTGGTCTACAACTACCTACATATGGGGAAGAGATTTCTGATATTAAACAGTTCTATAATATAGCAGAAAAAGGCATAACAAGATCCAACAGTTGAAAACAGAAGCTAGACAAATTCAGACTAAAAACAAAGAGCAAATTTTTAATAGTGAAGATAATCAACCACAGGAGCAACCTACCCACAGAAATGGTGGGTTCTCTGTTACTTGAAGTCTATACACCAGGTCCAGATGTTTTTCTAAAATATATGTTGTAGCTCAAACAGAAGTTATGGGCTTGATACAGAAATTACTGGGTGAAGTTCTATGAATTGTGTTATGTAGATAATCATAAAATGATCCCTACTGCCCTTAAAAATTTATAAAACATCTCTTTGCTCCTGTGACGGAGTGTATTTGGCCTTTGTGGTTCCCTGCTGGGAGCCCCATGGTCCTACTAGATCCAAGAAGCAGCAAACTGATCAAAAAAGAGAAGCAAGGTGGATCCTCCAAGATTACCTAGAAAGAACTTGACAGACTGTTCATTTTAGAAACCACAGAACTGGTACTCCAAGGTCTAGAGGAGCTACCAACAGCCAATCAGGGCCCTGCTGGCCCAGATAAAAATTTGTTTTCTGGCTACATTTTGTATGGCTGGGTTTACATAGAGAGAGTGAGAGAGACAGAGAGCACCCTGAGATAAGGGTGAAGCTAAAACAGCCAGGTACGAAGAGGTCCAGGGAAGAAGTTGCACCTAACTGGATCAAGCTGTATGTGGTTGCTGTTTATAGGGTCCCTGAGTTGGAACCTGAATTAGTGGGGGTGGTGGGGGGGTCAGGTTCCCTACAGGCCATGGGGTAAAGTGGGATAAACCCCAAGATGGGGGTGGAACTTATTTGGAAGCCTGAACAAAGGGATGTATTTCAAGGGCCCAGAGCCAGGACTGAGGCCAAATAGACTGTTTAGTTATTGGACTCTTAATACCCCAGAAGGGGTTCATTTGGACTTTGTGACTTGGCTGGATGGCCAAGACACTGAACACCCACCCAGGTTGGCTGGCAGCCAGCATGAGGCACCAGGGGTGAGAGAAAGAATGCAATACTGTACCCAGCCGCAAGGAGGCACTGAAGAGATGATTGCCCTTTCACAGCTCCCCTACACCACTTCTTTGTTTCTGTGCATGGTTATACACTGACGTCCATTATGTTTGACTGACTTTTTTTTTTGGTCGATATTGACATATTGTGGAGTGGAAGGAGGAATGGGTTTAAGACTTGTATTGCTTAAGTCCCACTGACATTCAGTGGGACTTGGCTCCTTAAGTCCCTTTTGTAAATGGGTCTTAGGCTCCTAAGTCACTTAGGGCTTTTGAAAATTTTACTCAGTACAACTCTGTAAATATTGGAATTCCTGCTTAAAATATCCAATAAAATTTGCTTGTAGTAAACAACCAGCAACTGACTTGTCTAGTAAGAAATCCAATCAACTTCTGCAAAGAATGCAAGTACTGTGCCAAATTACATCATATGCCACATTTATTAATTCCAGAAGTAATGAACCCACTGGCACTTCACTTGTTGGTCTCAGCTCTTCTCCGTTTTCCTGTCTGTTGCATCTCCATCTCACACACTGTGCCTATTGTTTGAACTAGCCATTTCATGCATCAGGAATACTGTGATGGTTCTTGGATGAGTCAGTATACTGTGCTGACGCATTTTAAACAAGTACAAACTCATTAACAAAAATGACAACCTGGAATACAGAATTTTGTAATAAATTCTAGAAATTATTTGTCTATGTAACCTTATTAAACATGATACTAGATATCTGGCACCCGATACTACTTTCCATTTTTTTAAAGGTTTTTCAAGGTACAGGCCTAAATTAGGCATTATCAGCAGGCATATTTTACTGGTATTTTCAAATTGTGTGTGGAATTCACCAGTCCTGGAGACACTTTACTTGGGTTTTGTACAGAGATCTAAGTATGAGTAGAAGCAAATAATGCAACACTGGAACAGCCAGCCAGCCACAGGCTGTACACGCATTTGTGGGTGTACCAATGGGCTAGAACAACAGCCACTGTTCCCTTCAATTTTCTCTATGCAGAGAGTCAGGCAAAAGGATTGGCCTCAGATGGCTTTTATACTCCTTCCTCAAGCCTGTCTCCAATTTTGCCTCCAAACAGAACCAGTGCAGAGACAGAAATACACATGAGCCTGCCCCTGTCAATTCTCACACAGCTCAACCATGGGGATTTTCTACAAACATCTTCCTTTGTCTTGTCATGCTGTTTATTCATCTGTGTTTTTGTGCTGCCTACTAAATAATTAGCCTTCTATAAGCATGTGGATGATTAGTAAGTATTACTTATTTTCAATAGCACCCACACTGCCCTCCCACCATAAAAGACATCACAGTGCTTGACCACAAAAAGAAAGACTATGAAATATTCTAAAAAAAATCCAAGATGTAATCCATTCTAATTAATGCACCAAGAAATATAAATTCAGTGTTTCACTTTCTTTTTTATTTAAATGGTATTAGAGCAAAATGCTAAGAATTAATAGTATCTATAGTTTTTTTTTTCAAGTAACATCTTAGAGTCTCAGAAAATAGGAACATTTGTGGGTGAAGAACTGCTGAACAGAAAACTACACTATCTCCTTTCTTCAATGCAGGAGTAGCCCCTGCAGTGTCACAGTAACTTTTTGATGTATTTTTCAAAAGGTTTTTCAACTCAACCTACCAGGTGGTTTTAGGAACTCAAATTTGTATACTGGAGCCCTCTGCCAGCAGTTATCAAAGGATATGTGGCATGCATCCGAACATTGACAGCATGATCAGTCTGTTTCCATATTTTTTTTATATTTATGATCGGATCCAAGTGTGACTTTGCAAATCAAATTATCTGGAATTTTAAGTCCTTTATGTTAATGACATGTTCCCATTGTATTACCATTTGTTGTTATTTTGGGGTTTTTTGGTTTGTTTTTATGGGGAAAAAATCAACATTGATTAAAACAGCTTGAAAAAAGGCCTTTCAGTTTGTATTGACCTAAATAATATGTGTTTTCTTCAAGAGAGTTTGATCTGACCAAACATTTTTTTCTACCCCAGTATCAGGCATAGGTTACATAGAACAGAGTTCTCAGGTACCCATTTCAACTAAGACAGGTTTGATTACATTAAATATGTGCTTCCCTAAAGTATGCAAGTCAACATGGAGAAACTGTTAATGAACAGCGGGATTTGTATACAGAAATTACTGGTAATCCTCCAATTCTGCCTGGGTCATCTCTCCCTTGAAGAATAGAAGGAGTGAGAGAAGAAACCCCAAAGCTACTCCCTTCCAAATAGCGACAGTGAAGAAACTCTACTGTGTGTTCCCTGAAACTTTCTGGAGAGAAGGAATGAAGATTCTGTCTGCTCTACTTTCTCGAACAAAGGAAAAGTAAAGAAATCCAGTTTCAGACCCCCCCATTCCTACACTGAAGAGGAATGAAAGCTTGGTTCCTCTACCTTATCTGAAACAATCTTCTGTGAAAGCCTGTTGGCTTTCTACTCCACTCACCTCAAAAGTCTCTGGGTTTTTGCCACCCAGTACTTTCAGGGGCATCCAGCAAAACTGTTCACTTCCATCCTGGATCTTCAGGGAGACAGAGAAGATAGTCCTGATAAGCCTGAAATCCAACTAAAGCTCTCCCTAGGCACATAGCTGCTGAATCTATGGGTGGCGGGGGGTGCTGTCTCACCCCCTGGCTTGAAGTGGTTTCCATCATATACAGGGTTTACAGTCTGGTTCAATGACTGTTAGCATCCCCGGTATACAAATTGTTCTAGCACCCCAGCCTAGGCAAGAAGGCAGCCTTCCCATCTTCCCTTTTGCTGTAGCAGAAATCCACTTCTGGTCCCTTTACTTTAATTCTGCTGCCTCTTCAAAGTACTTCATAGTCATGATACCCCAGTGTACCAGAATTTGTGAGAAGAAACCATGGTCCTCATCTGAGCCAGCTAGCCACTAATTACAAATCCAGGAATGTGATGAGAGGGCCAGTTGGCCATCCCAAGGCATAGCTCCAACATGTGACGAGGAGTCAATGGGAAGAATTGGACAAGCAGACATGGTCTCAGAACCCCCAAATAGAAATTTTGGCCAAATCTCTTGGCCAAATCTGAACACCAGATCTACTGATCAATAAACTCCATCTTGAATCTAAACCAGTTCTCAACATTTCAATATATGTTGGTAAAAATTGACTACTTTACTATTAACTGAAGCCAACAAAGCGCATCTCTATTTAAACCAAACTATTACAAGCACAGTGTCAAATAGTGTAATATCCTATTATTAAGCTGAATATTATGTGTGAAATGTTTTCTGAAGCTGTATGCAACAAGATACTAGTAAGTGAATCTATGCTTTTCAATGCTATCCTATTGGATACCAACTCAGTGAGGACCAGCCAATCCACTGATAACCCAAATCTCATGCAGTAAAAATGTGGGGACCTGATTTAATTTAAATTCCAATGCTTTGAATGTTGTATTTTGTGCTGTACCTTCAAGAAAGGCAACATTAGGTCTGCCAGATGGAGGATCACTCTGCAGTTCAAAGATGGAGACAACTTTCTGAGAGTCTTCAAGGGTGGCTCTTAGGAAAGGCAGCTATACTCCACAGAGCACCAGTAGACTTCTCAGTAAAATTCCTGTTAGCTGTATTTGATCTAACTTATATCATTTAGCAATATGTAGGAAGGACTGAACTGCTCCAACATGGACACCACATTTATGCACATGGACACCACATTTATGGTACATGGCTGCAGAAAGATAACTTTTGCTATACCTGGGAGACAGAGAAACCATTATTAATTACAGAAAAGCAGAAATTAAGAGAAATTTAATGTTCCAATTCAATAGATTAGTAATTTGGCCTATCACAGAGAGAATGAGGTACAGAAATAGTGTACATTTAGAACTGGTGTAGTAAAAAAAGCCATTAGCAGGCAACACTCCTCCATACTTATATCAAAAGACACATGAATCCAACTGGCAGGCAAGTAGATATTATCAGCATTGGAATAGAAAGATCAATACTGGCAACTGAAATTGGATGAGGAATTTTACAATATTGGAGCAGAAAGATCAATACTGCCAACTGAAATTGGATGAGGCATCTATTCGGCTGTATATGTTTAATGTGCCCATGGGGACATTACAGATTTTGTACATCATCATCTGGAATTAAATCAGATTGGGAAATATTCCAGAAAAAGAAGACTGGAACACTTGAAGTATATGTAAACTGCTAATGACATGATTATTGTTGCAGCTCACAGAGCTGATCATGATATCATTCAGAGGACAGTAACAAAGAGAGCAAAAAGGAAAAAAAAAAGTACAGATAAGATACAATACCATACCATGTTGCCGAGGCAAAATCTATGGATCATCTGGTGATTCCACATGGAATTAAACCTGGCCAGATAACTGTTAAAGATACTCAAATGCCAGCTCCTTTAGGTAAAGGAAGTTCAATCCTGTAAAGATGACCAATGTGGTACCACTGAGGGCCAGAGTGGCACTGTCCTTCTCATTCTCTGTTTTCTCTACACTTTCTCTGAGTTATCTCAACTGCAAACAAATTCAATTACCATCTTTATGCTGACAACTCCCAGGGCTACCTCTCTACTTCAGATCTGTCACTTTCTGTCCAAATTAATATCTCAGCCCATCTCTCTGACACCTCCTTGTAGACATCTAGCCATCAACTCAAGCTCAACATGGCTAAAATTAAGTTCTTAATCTTACCTCCTCAAGCATTCCCCACTACCTCCTTTCTTAATCACTGTTGAAAACACCACTATCCTGTCTGTCACTCAGGCCTGTAACCTGGGCCTCTCTCTAGGTCCTTAAAACACCATTTATGTCTACATCTTGTAGAATATTTCTGCATAGCATCCCTGAGATACATCCATAGCTAAAACTCTTGTCCAGACTCTCAACAATCTTGATTACTGCAACTTTCTCTCCTCTGGCCTTAATAAATACAGTCTTGCCGCACTCATCCATTCAACTCATCATGCTGACCAATATTGTTTCCTTGTACTCCCCCATCTATCTGTCTGTATCCATTGGCTTTTTGTCTTATACTTCAATTTTAAGCTGTTCGGAACAGGAACCATCCTATTGTTCTGTGTTTGTATAGCGCCTAGCTCAATCCATGACTAGATATCCTAAGTGCTACAGTAATACAAAGGTAATAATAATGATCAGTCTGTCATAAATACCACTCTCCCACTCATTTTTAATCAAAGTGGCACTGGTCAGACAGCTCAAGACATGAACAAGCCTACCTCTAAAAACAGATGCCTTGTTTCTAACTACAGAATAACAGTCAAATCCATTCCTGTGATATCTGCCAACGAAAGCATGCGCTCCCACTGGCAGCTGCAAACATAAAAACCAGCTCCTGCCCAAAGTCGGATAATTAGCTCAACATATTTTTGTTGGCCATTGAGAGATAAGTAGTCTTCCTAAAAAACTGGCTTGGCCTTTCCTGCAAGTTTCTCTGGGTGACTGCAGTTGGAACCTCCTGATCTACCACACACAGGAGTTTTGTCCTCCCACACCTACTTTTGCTCACAAATTGATGCTATAAAGATATATTGAAGTGAGGGGGCAGCTTGTGGGGCATGCTTTGTGTAACGGTAACAACTAGCCACTGAATGCATCCGATGAAGTGAGCTGTAGCTCACGAAAGCTTATGCTCAAATAAATCTGTTAGTCTCTAAGGTGTCACAAGTCCTCCTTTTCTTTTTGCGAATACAGACTAACACGGCTGTTACTCTGAAACTAGATTCAGTGACTACTGACCCCAGTCACGTGACTGTGGTATGCAGCTTTGGAACCCTCATCCAGATCAGGTGATGGGGTGTGGGTGTGTGCGAGAGAGAGAGAGAACAATCTTCACTCTTTTCCCATTGCTCTTTTGTGTCCTATTTTTATTGTAGCTCAAATAAGAGAGAGAAACTGGAGATGCCCAAGACAAAAATCTAACAAACTATGACTAATACAGTCCTCAAGAAAGGAGAAATACACACAGTGTAGCAGTATAAGACGTTGTGCGGACCCTATATACAGAGTAAAAGAAGAAATGACACAAAAATGGAAAACAATGCTGAATGCATTGTATTGCACACAGAGATCCCAAGCGCAGGATGTTATTCTTACCGGAAAGTTCAAAGAACTGGAAATATACCAACAGGGTTAAACACCAGTAACTAGCTCCAAGACAGACCACCAAGGACTGAAGCAAGGTGAGGATGTCTTACTTTGAGCCTAATAAGAGTAAGAAAAATGGGACTACACAAGTCTGTAGCACCTATTAAGAAAGTGAGGCGGAAATCTATAAAGTCTTCACTGGGGATAGAGTATACTCCAGTAGGCCTTTTAGAGACAGTAAAGTTAGGTCTGCCATGTGGAGGATCTACCAAGTGCAGATACTTCCTGGGACTCTTCAAGAATGGCTCTCAGTTAAAGCAATCATACACTCCACAGCTTGAACAGACAACGCAATACAGTTCTTGTTAGTTTAACTTATTGTGTTCTGTTCGTCATTCAGCTGTACCTAGCCCCGTATCAATTCTGATCTTTTCCATACCCATATAAAGAACACCAAAATCCATCCCATTGATTAGTTCAAACACCACATTCTCAGCAACTGGTTGTGTGGTGCATCCTGTGGAAACCTCCTTTTAAAGTTAGAGCACTAAGAGAAAAGGCAGCATACACAGAAAGAAAATTTAGGACATTCCATTGCAGCTGTAAGACTGAAGGTGAGGGAGAATATGTACTCCACATTCCCTTTTTTTTACCTATTCATACAAGTTAGTAAGTTAATAACTACCTATATATATCAGTAATTAATGTACAGTTTAAATCCATTTAGAAGGACTGTAACATGTTTTTGCTTGCTCTTTGGGCAACCAACCAGAACCTGGCAGAGGAACCCTTCTAAATATAAAATTGTTTATTTGACAAACTGTCTTTTAATATTTGGATATTGTAACTTTCACTAGTGTGTCATAAGAGACTGTATAGAAAAACATATCCACAGTATAAATATAAATAGATACAAAACAGTGACAACACAAGGCCCACACATCATTTAAATCCTGCTTAAGTGCCAAAATAGGTCTTAAATTATGCATGGAACTTGTTCTGGTATACAGGGAGTATTTTATCCCAATAGAACTATTTTTATTATTACCAATTTTCAAATTTGATGATTACCCAAAGTTATAGAAAAAATTACTTTTTTTAAATCATCTTAAAATATTCCAAGTTTTTTGTCAAATTAAAACCACAGAGATGAAAAGTTTTTTAAAAATCATGCATGCAGACTACAGTAGCACACGAGGTCTTTGCACAAATGCACATACCATCCTTCTCCCAAACCAGTGCAAAAGGCATTATTCTGCCGATACTAGCAGCCTTAAATCTCTAGTGCATGCTCACTCTGAGAAGAGGAGACATCTGATCCAGCTGTTCTCATGATCCATGCTTTATTGGCAGAAAACCCAATAGGTTACACAAACAGTTCAAAAACCAATAAACTAAGGTGGACCATTAATAGACTGGTGCACAAGACCCTGTACGTCTGATCCCAGAGATGACCAGATAGAAGCCAAAACCAGCATTTCTCAAATGCGACCACCAGGGGCTTTTCGTGTGGCCACAACAGTCTCCTGGATGGTGACGATGGGGGGCCAAAGCATCACCCCTGGACCACTCTGTTTTCCTGGCCCTGCATCCATCCCTCCATCGTCCCAGGCCCCTGCTGCCTTCCCCAGCCTACATCCACCCCTCTTCCCCATCACTCCTGGACACTGCTGTTCTCCTGTCCCCGCATCCATCCACCCATCATCTCAGGCCCCCACTGCCTTTCCCAGCCTGCTGTTTCCCTGGCCCCTGCTGACTCCCTCTGACTTCCCCCATCCAGGGCTTAATTTGTCCTTGGGCTTTCTGAGAAAACTGATATTAACAAACATGCAAGTATCACTTTTCACAGCAGACTTACTAGCTACCTGTGAAAAGTGATATTTGTATGTTTGTTAATACCACTTTTCACAGCCTCCCAGTTAGCTACTAAGTGTGCTGTGAAAAGTGATATTAACAAACATAAAAAGATCACTTTTCATAACATTATTTTTATTATTAAGTCTGCAAAAAAAACCCCTACATAAATAAATTACAATGATTTGGATAGCCACCAAAAATTTGTTGCGAGAACCCCTGGCCAAGGAGTCCGTGGGAAAGACTACACAGCATAAGCAATTAGGGAGTAAGACACAGTACAGTATCTCCTCCAGAAAAGGCAATAGTGAGCAAATCATAAAGGTAATGGAGCAAAGGAAACATATAGTAGGTAGGAGGGGAAAAACAAGGTGTAGAGGGCATTAAAAGACCACTTACACTTGAAAGATGTCCCTATATGTCCTGTAGCTGAAGAAAAAATATGGAATCTACCAGACTGATGGGTTGAAGGGACAATCAGTATCTCTGATTCCTAACCTGGGCAGGATTGCCCCTAAGATCAGAACCACTTTTCCCCTCCTCAACAAAGCAGAAACTGAACCTACTGTCTCTTAGATCCCATGCTACTCCTAGTGGACACAGTTTTCTAACTCTGGCCCTCATGCCAATGCACATATAGAGTGCGTGAATGAATCCAGGTACACCACCCAGGGAGAGGCAAAACTGCTCCAGCAAGATCAGTAGCTGGGTTGGGTCACCCGGATAAAATCTGAATACTGGGAAACTTATTTATAATAGACAGGCATTGTCAGCATTTCTATTTTAAATCCCTATTTTCCCAGGGTTTCAATACACCTATAGCAAATCACACTAGCCAGAAACTTGTCATACAAAGTCTCAGCCACAGAATAACATTTAAAAAAATCTGAAAAATAAAGTTTGGACATTATTGTGATTTTTGTTAAATGAATTTATCCAAGATCTCCTACAAAAATACAACTGTAATTTCAGATGTGTTTGAACTCCTACAAGTGAAACCATATTAGTTTTTTGTTTCTTTTTTTTTTTTAACTCTTATTCCACATACATAAAATGAACTCACAACTTTGGGAAAATTATATTAAAGATTACCAAGTTATTTTGATTTTAAACATCTATAAGCAAGGTGATTGCTGAAAAAACTAATATTCCCAAATATTCTTAGCACACCGACTCTCTGAGCGCGTGAAACAACCACACTCTACGAATTATTACTAACATTAAGAAATGAAAGACTGGTTAACACATAGACCATAACAAGCCCGTTTTGAGCATGTATTCAGAGACATATAAGAAGAAAAATTGTGTTGGGCTCCCAAACTAACAACATTGAGTAGACCAAGGGCATGTCTACACTTACCAGGGATTGACGCTGCTGCGATCGATGCAGCGGGGGTCGATTTAGCAGATCTTCATTAGACCCACTAAATCGACCACAGATCACTCTCCCGTTGACTCCGGTACTCTATCAGAATGGGAAGCATGAGGTAAGTCGATGGGAGAGCGTCTCCCGCAATGCAGCGCAGTCTAGACACCGCAGTAAGTCAACCTAAGCTGCGTCAACTCCAGCTACGTAATTCACATAGCTGGAGTTGTGTAACGTAGGTCAACTTACCCCTGTAGTGTAGACAAGGCCTGTGAAGAAAGATCAAGAGAGGTAATCATACCAAGTCGAGTCAAGGAGACAGGCCTTTTTGATATTATAAAGATAAATAAATGTTCATGAAAGATACTAAACTGAAATCACTGAAAATTATGTCCTCTATTTCCTCCCCACAGAACAGGTACAATACAATACATGCAGTGTTGGTTCAAGTTTCCCCACTTACGTGCCTCCCACCTTGTCCTGGAGATAACATTACCCATATTATTCTTGGCTATTCTGTTAGGATTCTTAGCAAGGTGCCTCAGCTTCTGTGGACACTTGAATATTTACTGGAGACTTAGCAATTGCATTTGAGGACCAAAACCCAACTCAACTCACACAGGATTACCAAACCATCACTAGGTGCCTGATCCTGCTTCCAGTGAAATAATGGCAAAACCTACACTGATTTAAATGGATTTTAGATTGTGCCCTAGGTCATATGAGTTTCAATCACCACTGACACAAAACTGATTTCAGTTAGCAAACTAGGACTGATAGGCTCTCATCCTTTATACTAAAGCCAGGAGTCTTCATCCTGTCCCACAGTACTAAATGTTACAGCAAAATTTTCTATATGCATGTATCTACTGCTCAATTCACAGACATATTTAGAGGCTTTTAAAATACTAATACATACTAATATTTTAAAAATGTATGTAAAGGTGATCTTCCCAATTCCTTTTTAAACTAAATATAAAGACTTATTCAAGGATAACCTGATTCTAAAAATACATAAAGACAACTAGATATCACAATGAATTTATACTTTAACATGATTTTGGTGTGATTGGACTGACACTGCATGCAATATCTACATAAGACTTCAGTAACAAAAATAAATTAGTACTTACTTTTCTGACTTGGGACATATCATTAAAAGAATTAATTATAGCTTTCAGTCATTTAAAGAACTAAGGTCCTGAAGAGGTATGATACAGTTCCCAGTACTCAAACATAATCATCATTCAAGTAAGGATTTAACAAACTGTGTTTCAATGGTTTGAGGTCCCAGTACAGTGAACAAATAAAAGTAAATTACTAACGGAGTTTTTCCCCGTCACTTGTTAATTTATCATGGTATTCACACAGATGAAAACTAGTGCCACAGGACATTACCAGCATACTATATCTGATGCATATGCATCATTTTTCCATAGATTTCTTGTTGTACCTTTACAAATCCTTCTCATGTTTCATATCACTGCACATCAATGCACAACCACAATTGTGCTATTCTTTTACATATTAAAGGACACAAATACAGTCTATACAGTAATGTTCTGGTATTTTTTAATATTACAAACTGTAAAAGGAAAAACCCCACTGTGATCACTGAACTGTGTCATACTACTTCCTAGGAAATCTCTACAGAGATAAGATAACAGAAACTAACCTTTACAAATCAGTCTGGGAACACAGCTACCATAACAATGCTGGTTGAGTTCAAATGCTCAGTCTACAGGGAATAGGAATGTAGCATCACTCAACAAAATAACTTTTTTCATTCCTTTATTTTATTTATTTAATGCTAGTGGAAATGATCCTTCGATAGGTCTACTTAAAAGTCACTCACTCAATGGAAAAGGCAAATATGCCTACAGGCTTTACTAACCTTTATATTTTCTTATTTTTCATGTAATCAGATGGCAGGTGTTGGACACCCACAGATCCTCACACATTTATAATTTATGTCATGTGTTTCCTATCTCTTCTCCAAAGACATTCACGTGAGCTACATCCACCCCATAAACACATCATTCCCTTAGTAAAGGGTTCTAAGAATTTGCATTATTTTCTCCCTTTCTCTGTTAGAATAGATTTTCCCCCCAGGAAACACTCTCTGGTCAGTAGCTGACTGGAAGTCTTAGCTCTCAGCATGTGTGGCAGGCAGAGGTCATCACCCACAGCTGCAAGCCAGCTGAGAAGCAGCACCCCACCCTTTCCACCAGCAAACAGGTGATGCATGCTGGTGCTGCCACCAACCAGAGGAGTCTCCTCCAGGCTGACAGGGCAGGAGCCAGAAGAGTTGGGGCTAGAGACAGCATATGGAGGGATCAGTAGCAGCACATAAGAGGCATGGGGCAAAGGGGAAGCAGGAATGCTGGGCAACAGGCACTTACTTCACAGCAGTTGGGGATACTGGGAGCCTCAACCCCCAATATGGCCCTCAGTGGCCATTAACAGAGCTCTGCGGATAGGTGCCGTACCAACATCACTCCTTGGCCTGGGTTGGGGGACCAGAGCGGGGGTTGAGGGGGGGGGGTATGAAAAGCTGCAAAGCCAGCTGAGAGATTGAGAGCTGTGCCTGCTTCCTGTGCTGAGGGACCAAGCTGTCAAGTGCTTGCTTCAGCTCTTAGAGCTGTCCTTTCCCAGGAGATAGTGTAATGGGGAAAAGCAGCCAATCAGGTGGGGATTTCCCCTCTGCACTAGAGTCTTCCCTGTTTAGTGTTTATCTGAAGGTGAATTGCTTTGGGAGAAATGGAGCAAAATTTCTCCAGCTATTTTTGATTTAAAGGAGAATGAAAAAAAACCTAACACTTTATGTCCCTTTTTTTTTTTTTAAAACACCACATAATATTTAAAAAAATCTCTAAAGTCAAAATACGGCATGGAGATATACATCATTGAGGATTGACATCTTTGCCTGATTTGAAAACAACTAGATTTGATTTACCAAAACCAAGAGAGTACAAAAAACCATAAACTGAACCAGTTCCATGTTTGTTTGTTTTTTTCATCTTGCCTTTAGGTGTGCACTTAAACAATGGTCACCCTAACTTTTTCAGTTGCCTTAGATAGCTACAAAGGACGACACCAACATGTGGGTATTTCCTATAAAGAAAGGCAATACTCAAACAAGAACTACTTACTAATTTGTTAGCCAAAATTGCCAAATGTTTAAAGCATGTGTTTTGAAAAAGAATAAAAGGCAGCCATTTTAGAACTCTAATAAGGACTAGGTGTTTTAATTGTAATGCAACCAAAGGACAGCACATACAGCAACATAGCACCCTTTAAAACTGGATAAATGGTTTACTACTGATTTAGGGTGAAATGCATCCCTAAGCAATGGGTCAAAACAAGGCCTTTGCACCATGTATGTCCTGTTCTCCCACAGATAAAAGGGTCGTAAGGACCAGATTGTGCAAGCTACTGAGTGTTTCCTAGGAGATTCTTTGTGTGCTCTCCAATCCAACTGACTTCAGTGACTTCTTAGGGCATCCACATTTATCACCTCTCACGAGGCACTAATCAGCTTGCAGGAATAGGCCTTAAGTCAGCGACATCAGTATCTGAAGTACTTTTTAGAGGTCTCATTCAATCATTATGCAAAATCCTTTTTACCTTATAAAATATGATGAGTGTCAGCTCTATCCTGAGCTATGCACACTCTCACAGTAGGGAAAATAAAGAATTATATAGTACATGCAAACATCTGAATTCCATATACCCATAATTCTCCATGATTTTTCTCTGAAGGCCCAACTCAATGCTCACTGAAATCAAGGCCCATAAGCAACAAGTTATGTAATCTAGACTTGCTCCTTTTGCCCCCTACCACTTAAGAAAGACTGTATATATTTTCCACCTTATTCATTATTTATTTATATTACAGTTGCAAATGTGATGAAGACTGCATTGTTCCAGATACTGTACACACACATAGGAAGAGACAATCCTTGTCCTGGAGAGCTTAGAATTTGAATAGAAAAGAGAGTGGGAGAGGAAGCAGAGGCACGAGCAGGTGAAATGACTTCCTCAGGTCATACAACAGGTTAGCAGCAGAGGCCGGCATAAAGACCCATGTTTCCTGACCACCAATCTAGTGCTGGGTTCACTACCCTTTTGAAGAGTATCCTTTTGGTTGTCAGGTTATGTCTGGATTTGGATAACATATTGCAAACACTTATTCTTTGAACAATAACTAAATTTGTCAAGGCTATATTGCTCTTAACTTGTCACTGACAATGATGAAACCTACAGTACTTCTTAATAGACCCATAATCTGCTGATATTGTCTTCTCCCTCGCCTTAATAAAATGTTTGAAACAAAAATAAATTCAAATTCAAATACAATTAAAGATGTGAGACTAGCTAAATAAAATACATTCAAAGTGAAGGCTGAAAGTCCACTGTCAATTCTGCCTCACAGGAAAGGACCTTCATTTTCCTTTGTCCATTTCTTTCTTGGTGGAAGTGTGGCATTTACAGAAGCTTGGGCCTAATCTTCAGCTGGTGTAAGTAAGCATAGCTCAGTTGACTTTATTTTATTGACTTCAATGGAGCTATGCTGGTGATCATAGTATTTTTTTCTGTGGTTGAAAACACTTTTCAAATGCAAGAACTGTCTGGAACCCATGGACCCCCTTCTCCCCATTACCCACAACAAATACTTTGGTGAGTGGTCTTGCTCCTTCTGAAGTAGTGTTCTGCCCCACCGCCTACCTTTTTCATCACACTGTAATATGGTTTGTTGATGCCTCAGAAACATCAATAGATGGCAAGCAGAAGAGACCACCATGTAAAAACTTACAGAAAGTTCAAAAACTGGAATCTTAAAAAGATCAAAGCAAAAAGTGGGGAATGATGCAACGATCTCTATTGATCGAGATGATCTTTCAACTGACTTTAGGCAAGTCTACGCAATAGAATTAAGTCAACTTAAGTTACGTCAACGTACAGCCACCGCAGTAATTAAATCGGTTTTGCATGTCCACACTACTCTCCTTCTGGCAGTGGTGCACAACCTCGCCAGGAGCGCTCACACCAATTTAACTGTTAGGCTGTGTATACACTGCCACTTTCAGGGCTAAAAGTTTAGTTGTTCAGGGGTGTGAAAAAACACCCGCCCCAGCGACAAAAGTTTTAGCACTGAAAAGCTCCAGTATAGACAGCAGCTGCGCTGTAATGTGGGCAGTGTAGGCACACCCTTAGCGTGGGGCACTGTTGGGCACGGACAGCCTGAGCCCAGAAGGCGGGGCTCCAGCTGTCAGCCCTGGGCAGCAGCAACAGTCAATGTAAGCAATGTAGTGTCTACACTGACACAGTGTCGACCCAACTACATTAACCTAAGCGCTATGCCTCTCACGGAGGTGGAGTTATTAAGTCGGTGTAGTGGGCTACTTACAACAGTGGGAACTACATTTCAGTGTGGACACTTACATAGTTAGGTTAACACAAACTGGCTTACATTTGGTTCTGCATCTTTGAGGCACACCTTGCTCCTACAGAGAGGCAAAGCTTTACTCAACTAGTTTAACATATGTTAAAAGCACAATGCCTTGCTTATGCTAGGCTCTTTTCATGTTACTTA
Source organism: Natator depressus (assembly GCF_965152275.1). Lineage (NCBI taxonomy): Eukaryota > Metazoa > Chordata > Testudines > Cheloniidae > Natator > Natator depressus. The sequence goes on from NC_134237.1 coordinate 108,697,773, forward strand.
ATGCATATTAGTTGGCACCTGCAAACAATTAGGTTAGACAAGGCCTGATTTTTTATTACTACTTACATAAAGCAATGTTCTGGATACCAAAATTCATATACCACATGGGATGCAGTAGGCTCTAGTAGCTGAAAGGGAGATTTTTCAGCCTCTGTCTGAACTTTGATCTTTTTTTCTTCTGATCATTTTTAAATGCAAAAATGATAACAACAAGTAAACAGCTATCAAACTAACTTTATTTTTAACTTTAGAAATAAACTTCTATTCATTGAATAAATTAAGTTAAATTAGAGCTAAATGCAGAACTGAGCTGAAAAAAAACCCGTTTTATCAGACCTACTAGCAAGTCAGTTTCATTCTCCTACCCCCCACTTAAAAAAGTTAATTAAAATAGTTAGTTTAAGGTGTCTTGTATTCAGACTTACATTTTAAAACACTAAAAAAATCCAATCCCTTCTGTGATCCTGATTATTCACAGATTATAAAGTCAGAAGGGAAATATATCACAAAGGCCATAGAACTTCCCTGAATTAACTCCTGTTTGAACTAGAGCATATCTTTAGGAAAAACAGCCAAACTTGATTTAAAAATGTCCATGATGGAGAATCCACCACAAATAGGATGCTTACAGAACTGGATGACCAACTCCTTAATGTGATTTGGTGGTTTGTAGCTGACATCAACTAATACCCCTGCTTGTGCTTTATCTGTTTTGAACATCTATCCATAAACATTCAAGACAATTTGCTTCCAAGTTGTCAGTGATTAAAACAGGTAATGCCCCCCCTCCCTTTTTTTAAAGTGCCACTCCTCATCCCGTTTTGCCCACTTAATCCTGAAACTTTGCCAAAACAGACACTTCAATCTCAAGGAAAGAAAAGAAGTGACCTCAAACCAATCAGCCTTCAAATGAAATGGAGCTGAAAACTCTTGCAGAGCAAGTTCCCATGAAATAGGCTTGTGTCCCCATTACAGTGAATGGAAGTGCAAAAGAATTAAAGTAACATATCTTGTCTCTGTAAGTTTTCCATTGACAGCATCAATCTGTTTGCTGTAGAGATAATGACTAGGTGAAGATGCAATAAAAAGTCAATCATCACTCCAAAATCTCTGTCTTCCTCCCTATCAAAAAAACTGATGGCAAGGACATGGGGCTTTGGTTAACCAACAACCTGGAGGCTTTAAAGAACTGGTTTAAACAAAGTAAATAACTTGAGTAATCAAAATAGTCTTGGTTAAAGCAGAAAAGAGTAAAGATTAGAAAAACTGGATTTTGCTGGCGCAATGTATAACCAAAAAGAAGAGCTGATTTAGTGAATTAATCACTTATCTGACCAAGTGGAACTTTTAACTAAAGAGCAATAAAAACACCTCATAAAAGCAAAGGCACTTCGGATATCCACTAACTCAAAAGACTGTTAATCTTCAAACTTGATAGTTACAATGAACCTCCCCCTCTTTAAACCCTTGGGGTTAGATATAACTCATATGAACTGCTGAAATGAAAAAATGCACGGCATGTATTAAATATCCCAGAGGCAGCAGTACTTAGTCCTCTAACAAGCAGTTGGAGTAGCTTTTTATACCTGAATGCTCCAGTGAGCTGTGTGTGTGTCCCGAACTAGATGGTATTTTTACCTTGACATCATCCTTCCTTTTTCTTTCATAGGTTGACACTTTTTTTTTTAATACACTCAGAGCAGGCTAATCTGAAAGCCATCTTTTCTAAAATGGTGTTTACTCTAGTCAGATAAGATAGGAATTTTATAGAAGACCGGAAAGTCTAAATAATGTACACATTTCATATCTTCCTGGGAGGAAAAGTTTAAAACAAAAACTTTCAGTTGGAGCTCACGAAGTAGCAAGTGCTGTCAGAAAAAAAAATGATTTTGTGAAGATTTCTAAATAGAAAACAGCAGATTAATTCAGGGTCCTACACATCTTCAGTTTAGTACATGTTGGCGTTGCTTTACAAAGGCTAAAAGGGCTTATCGGAAAACAAAAACACTCCATGATAGCAAGGAAGATGGGCAAGAACTCCTATATCAATGCCTGTAGTGACAAACAGGAGCTATAATAAAAGGCTTTGCGGTTGAGCAAAACTTGGCAGTACATGCATAGTGCTTAATAGTGCATATCATAGGCAATTCGTGCATTGGCAGTGCTGGTGTAAAAGAGTCATGGAGCATACAAAATATGTTCAAGGAAATAGTCCTGGCTCAAGGGGTTCCACCACTAGCTCTGTGCCACCACTGCAACAGCCCCCTCTGTAAAGGGCTGTCCTAGTTTGTACTTGGGACCACACCAGCTCCCATAGCATCTTGAATAGAGGAAGCTCCAAATGCCTCCCCTCCATTTTTGTACAAATGCAAGGACGAATCTGTCCCCTACAGTATGTCTATATTGAGGCATGACAGCAGCATGCGTAAACATACCCGTACCAGTTGACCCACACTAGTACCATTAACAATAATCGTGTAAACCTGGTGACAGCATGCCAGGGACCTACTCCCGTTACTACCCTGTACTGAAGTCCGTGCCACTGTGACTACACTGCTATTTTTAGTCTGCTAGCATGGGTAAAGCTAGCACAAGTATGTCTACTCACGTTGCAATCACACCTCATACTGCAGTGGAGACATACCTTTATTCTTCATGGGAGCTTGCTTTTCCTGGCTAGAAATTACTGGTAGCTGCCGGACCAGTGACTAAATCAGCTTCAGGATTTGGTCTGCCTGCACTTCCAGTCAAAGTCAGAGATATCTCTGATGAATAATGAATAAGGGGCAATAAGAAAAAGTTTAGTCCTACCTGGACTAAATAGTTTCCATTCTCTTTCAAGGATAGGCATGGGGAAGAGTGAACCAGAGCATTCATACCCAGAGACTCCAGACTGGAGCTAGCCTGCTGAAACACACCCAATGAACTCTTACCTAAACAGACTACTTAATGTGTTAATCCTATTGAAACCCCATATATATTTAACTAACTCAGGTTCAGGGAAATGAACTGATATTTTTCTTTAAGTTATTAAAGAAAGCTAGGGCTCAGACATAAAACAAACCAGAATCTTAACACAACTGTTCTAGCAGCTTCCAAATCTGAGAGGGATCCAGATAGTGAAGAATCATCTCACAATTCCCCACTTTACGAACAAGAAAACTCCTTCTATTTTCTTCTGATGTGGAATAATAGGCTATAAAATAATTAATGAAAAATAATCAACAGTGCCTCATATCCAACCCAGAAGAGGAATAAATTCTGTAGTCAGAATCTACCTATCAAAAGCAGTGACCAAAGCAGCAGAAACACTGAGCCTCAGAGGTTTCAAGAAGGTGTGAAGGGAAGGATTTCTACATAAGTGTATGGCAAAAGCTGACGCACTCTCATCACAACAAATACTAGAAGAAGTGGCTTGACTGGAATATGCATTATCCTCACTCTGCTCTGTACATCTCGATACCAGACCTCATGTACTGCCCAATGGTAGACTGAGACATTTTATCATCTAAGTACACAGTATGGGAATGACAACTGGATCTAGGGTGCTCTCAGGCAGCAGCCATCATATCCAATACTTTCTAAAATCCCTCTGGATGCTCACCAGGACATGAGAGGAAAGCTATTGAAGTGATAGTATTTCAGTGAGAAAGAACCTCAAGAATTTCTAGTCACAAGGACATACAGAGATATGCATCTTTAAGGTCTACTGAAGCTAAACCTTCCTCTCTGTCAATACTGATCAAATACCTTTTAATCCAGATTCATCCATCAAATCTAACAGTTGATCATTATTAGTTGCCCAATCCTCATCCTCAAACATTTTGGTATTAAGTAGTAAAAAGTATGCTGGAGCTGTGCAGAAACTAGGGTTTCAGACAAACTACCTCGTCCTCCAGTGGATGTAGGGATAGGTTTTATCAAACTATGATTTTTCATGGTTTGGCTCCAAAACCAGGGAAAAACACTGATGGTTTAAACTGAGTTCATCTGAAACTCTGAGGTTGTTTTGAATCCAAATTTTTAAAGTAGAACTGAGTGGTTGCCATCAGTATGAACCAAGAGAGGCTACACAACCCCCATGTTCATTGAAACCACTGAAGTATTACAGTGGATGGCACTGATTTCCTGCACATGACCGACTGTTTCTGTGAATGACTCTCTTTTCTCTAACTCTTTCAGTAATGAGGAAAATCATGTATCTTCAAAAATGCAATAGAATAATCATGAGTACGGCTGAGCAAACTTCAGAATTTCCATTCCACTTGGCATATCAACATTTGTTTTTGTCCAAAACAGGGACAAAAAGTTGAAATTTTTCACAGAATGGAAATTACAAAAGAATTCAGTTCAGAAACAAAACATTTCAATGCTCCCAAAAATCAAATATTTTTCATTTTGGTTTACTGAATTGACCCCTTCATTCCAGGTCAGTTCAATATTAAACCATATTTTCCTATCATGGCACATTGCCACATGGGAGTTGTAGTTCAGGAGCCTGATGCCCCATACTCTCCTATGGGCCAAACTACATCTCCCACAAAGCTTCAAATAAAGCTTATTCAGAGGGAGATCGACAACATTGAGAGCCCTCTAGGGAGCTCGGCCCACAGGAGAGAATGAGGGCCCAAACGACAACTCCCATAAGGCAAGGTACTGATAGGAAAATGCAGCTTAATGATTTATTAAACTAATTTGAAATACAACATTTTGGATCAGTTCAACAATATATTCTGATTTGGGTCTAAATGACCTCAAATAAAATATTTAAATTTTTATTTTCCTAAAGGAAAATTGAAATTTTTTTTTTGCCAAAAATCAAGCTTTTCCCATGGAAAGTTTAGATTTTGTGAGGCAGTGCCAGGCACTCAGCTGGCTCTGGGCATGATCGCCTAGCAAACCAATGACCTCAGTTGGGCCCAGTAAACCCTCACTGACTGTACTCCCTGATTGGGCAGAAGGGCCAACAGATCACCATTTAAGCCTTATAACAGCAGCAGCACAGTGGCTGCTCAGTGCAGTCCATGCCCACAGCTGTGCCAAACCTACTTCTTTTACTGGCCCTTGCTCCAAACCATGGCTACTCCCACTCCAGCTCTAGTCCCTACCTTCCTCAGGACTTGTGACTCCTGACCTCGACCACTGGCTTGTCTCCTGACCACTACTCCAGCTCTGCCCTTTGGTTCTGTTCTGGCCCCTGATTACAACTACAGGCTTGAACCCTGAAAACACCTCTGTTGGAGTGGCGAACAGCAGAGAGGCTAACAGAGGGAGTTTGCCTGGGATCTGTATGAGAGAAGGTACGCTAAGGGCTGCATTAGGGAGGCTGTGTTGGTGAGTATCTGACTGTCTGATGTGGGGACAGTCTGACCGTTTGACCGTGTGCTTGATTGGTTGTTTGAAAAGTGTGAAATGGGAGTGCTTTGTTCCAGGTGAGCCTTGAGTGGGCCTGACTGTTATAAAAAGCCAGTCAGCTGCAAACCAGCTGAGCGGCGAACAGCAGAGAGGCTAACAGAGGGAGTTTGCCTGGGAGTTCGACCGGGGAGAGCCCACTGAGGCTTACATCTTGCCGACTTCTCTGAGTAGTTACTACAACTCCTGAGGAAGCTCTTAGAAGGAAGGTAATATGGATGGGGAGCGTTCAGCTGTTGTGACCTTCACTGGATGTGCCATGTTTGTCTTTCTTCCACAGGACAAAAGTGACTTTGTCTGTACAAAGTGAAAGCTGGTCTTCATATTGGAAGAGAAGGTTCAAGGTCTGCAGAGACAGGTATCAACCCTGCATTGCATAAGAGAAACTGAAGATTTCTTGGACAGACGTCAGGATATGCTTCTACGGGCACAATGTTCTGAAGATTCAGAGCAGGCTGCGCAGCGGGGACAGGAGGACGGTGAAGAAATTTGGCAGCATGTGACCTCCAGAAGAAGAAAGGGGAGCGTCCATGTACCAGCAATGCAGATACAGGTAAGCAACCGTTTTCATGTTCTCTCCACAGGTACTAATGCAGAGAGTGGACTAGATGATACATCTGAGGGAAGGGAGCAGAAGGAGACCCCGCCGATTGGAAGGCATGAGATGCACCATCTTAGGGAAGGGAGTTCCTCGACCACTGATCCCAAGAGAAGGAGGCGGGTGGTGGTGGTCGGGGACTCCCTCCTCAGGGGGACTGAGTCATCTATCTGCCGCCCCGACCGGGAAAACCGAGAAGTCTGCTGCTTGCCAGGAGCTAGGATTCATGTTGTGATGGAGAGACTGCCGAGACTCATCAAGTCCTTGGATCGCTACCCCTTCCAGCTTTTCCACGTGGGCACCAATGATACTGCCAAGAATGACCTTGAGTGGATCACTGCGGACTACATGGCTCTGGGAAGAAGGATAAAGGAATCTGAGGTGCAAGTGGTGTTTTCGTAGAAGGAAAAGGCCTAGGTAGAGACCGCTGAATCGTGGAAGTCAACGAATGGCTACGCAGGTGGTGTCAGAGAGAAGGCTTTGGATTCTTTGACCATGGGATGGTGTTCCAAGAAGGAGGAGTGCTAGGCAGAGATGGGCTCCACCTAATGAAGAGAGGGAAGACCATCTTCTCAAGCAGGCTGGCTAACCTAGCGAGGAGGGCTCTAAACTAGGTTCATCGGGGGAAGGAGACCAAAGCCCTGAGGTAAGTGGGGACGTGGGATACCGGGAGGAAGCACGAGCAGGAGAGCGCGAAAGGGGAGGACTCCTGCCTCATACTAAGAAAGCAGGACAAACAGCAAGTTATCTCAGGTGCCTATACACAAATGCAAGAAGCCTGGGAAACAAGCAGGGAGAACTGGAAGTCCTGGCACAGTCAAGGAACTATGACTGCTCAGAGCTCCGGTATGAAACTGCAGAAAAACCTGAGAGTCTCTGGATTAAGTTTAGAAGTGTGAGCAACAAGGGTGATGTCGTGGTGAGAGTCTGCTATAGACCACCAGACCAGGGGGATGAGGTGGACGAGGCTTTCTTCCGGCAACTAACAGAAGTTACTAGATCGCAGGCCCTGGTTCTTATGGGAAACTTCAATCACCCTGATATCTGCTGGGAGAGCAATACAGCGGTGCACAGACAATCCAGGAAGTTTTTGGAAAGTGTAAGGGACAATTTCCTGGTGCAAGTGCTGGAGGAACCAACTAGGGGCAGATCTCTTCTTGACCTGCTGCTCACAAACCGGGAACAATTAGTAGAGGAAGCAAAAGTGGATGGGAACCTGGAAGGCAGTGACCATGAGATGGTCAAGCTCAGGATCCTGAAAAAAAGGAACAAAGGAGAGCAGCAAAATACAGACCGTGGACTTCAGAATAGCAGACTTTGACAACCTCAGGGAACTGATGGTCAGAATCCCCTGGGAGAATAAAATGAGGGGGAAAGGAGTCCAGGAAAGCTGGATGTATTTTAAAGAATCCTTATTGAGGTTACAGGGACAAACCATCCCGATGTGTAGAAAGAATAGTAAACATGGCAGGCGACCAGCTTGGCTTCACAGTGAAATCCTTGCTGATCTTAAACACAAAAAAGAAGCTTACAAGAAGTGGAAGATTGGACAAATGACCAGGGAAGAGTATAAAAATATTGCTCGGGCATGCAGGAGTGAAATCAGGAAGGCCAAATCACACCTGGAGTTACAGCTAGCAAGAGATGTTTAGAGTAACAAGAAGGGTTTCTTCAGGTATGTTAGCAACAAGAAGAAAGTCAAGGAAAGTGTGAGCCCCTTACTGAATGAGGGAGGCAACCTAGTGACAGAGGATGTGGAAAAAGCTAATGTACTCAATGCTTTTTTTGCCTCTGTCTTCACGAACAAGGTCAGCGCCCAGACTGCTGCACTGGGCAGCACAGCATGGGGAGGAGGTGACCATCCCTCTGTGAAGAAAGAAGTGGTTCGGGACTATTTAGAAAAGCTGGACGAGCACAGGTCCATGGGGCCGGATGCGCTGCATCCGAGTGCTAAAGGAGTTGGCGGATGTGATTGCAGAGCCATTGGCCATTATCTTTGAAAACTCATGGCGACCGGGGGAGGTCCCTGATGACTGGAAAAAGGCTAATGTAGTGCCCATCTTTAAAAAAGGGAAGAAGGAGGATCCGGGAAACTACAGGCCAATCAGCCTCACCTCAGTCCCTGGAAAAATCATGCAGCAGGTCCTCAAGGAATCAGTTCTGAAGCACTTAGAGGAGAGGAAAGTGATCAGGAACAGTCAGCATGCATTCACCAAGGGCAAGTCATGCCTGACTAATCTAACTGCCTTCTATGACGAGATAACTGGCTCTGTGGATGAGGGGAAAGCAGTGGACGTGTTGTTCCTTGACTTTAGCAAAGCTTTTGACACGGTCTCCCACAGTATTCTTGTCAGCAAGTTAAAGAAATATGGGCTGGATGAATGGACTATAAGGTGGATAGAAAGCTGGCTAGATTGTCAGGCTCAACAGGTAGCAATCGATAGCTCCATGTCTAGCTGGCAGCCGGTATCAAGTGGAGTGCCCCAAGGGTTGGTCCTCGGGCCGGTTTTGTTCAATATCTTCATTAATGATCTGGAGGATGGCGTGGATTGCACCCTCAGCAAGTTTGCAGATGACACTAAACTAGGAGGAGAGGTAGATACGCTGGAGAGTACGGATAGGATACAGAGGGCCCTAGATAATTCAGAGGACTGGGCCAAAAGAAATCTGATGAGGTTCAACAAGGACAAGTGCAGAGTCCGGCACTTAGGACAGAAGAATCCCATGCACCGCTACAGACTAGGGACCGAATGGCTCGGCAGTAGTTCTGCAGAAAAGGACCTAGGGGTTACAGTGGACGAGAAGCTGGATATGAGTCAACAGTGTGCCATTGTTGCCAAGAAGGCCAATGGCATTTTGGGATGTATAAGTAGGGCACTGCCAGCAGTTCGAGGGACTTGATCATTCCCCTCTATTCGACATTGGTGAGGCCTCATCTGGAGTACTGTGTCCAGTTCTGGGCCCCACACTACAAGAAGGATGTGGAAAAATTGGAAAACATCCAGCTGAGCCTCAACAAAAATGATTAGGGAACTGGAACACATGACTTATGAGAAGAGGCTGAGGGAACTGGGACTGTTTAGTCTACGGAAGAGAAGAATGAGGGGGGGGATTTGATAGCTGCTTTCAACTACCTGAAAGGGGGTTCCAAAGAGGATGGCTCTAGACTGTTCTCAGTGGTAGCAGATGACAGAAAGAGGAGTAATGGTCTCAAGTTGCAGTGGGGGAGGTTTAGGTTGGATATTAGGAAAAACTTTTTCACTAGGAGGGTGGTGAAACACTGGAATGCGTTACCTAGGGAGATGGTGGAATCTCGGTCCTTAGAAGTTTTTAAGGTCAGGCTTGACAAAGCCCTGGCTGGGATGATTTAGTTGGGGATTGGTCCTCCTTTGAGCAGGGGGTTGGACTAGATGACCTCCTGAGGTCCCTTCCAACCCTGATATTCTATGATTCTATGATTCTGACCTCTGATCACTAGACCAGGCTCCTGGTCAGACCACTAGATCATACCACCACACCTTGGTTTATGATACAGAGAGGGGACGAAGAAGGGAAGTCTCTTGGGGTGAGTTGCTGTGTCTGGTGGCAGTGGGGAAGCACCTGCGCTGTGGTGAATCCCTGCCCCACCCTCTCAGGGCAAGTTTAGGAGTTTGGAGACCAAAGCCCCAAAGGCTGCAGCTCACACTTTTCTGCTAAGGGATGCTTCACCTTCTCCCTGTGCTTGCAGGCAGGACTCACCCATGAGGTGGTTTTAGGATAATTCCAGGTCCCTGGTGTCTCCTTCCTGCTTTTACTCCTCTCATCTTCCTGACAGTCACACTCTGCAGCTGCTCCACACCCCGCCAGGTGCATCTGCAATGGGGAGCATGAGACGATACAGGAGCCCTGGCAACCCGGCTCTGGAGGGAAGGGCAGGGCAGGGCAGGACCAGCCATATCTCCTTCCCTTCTGCCTGACAGCAGACACATTGACCAAGGTGGCAGGTAAGAGGGGTGTACTTTGGGTGGACCTGGGTGCTAACTGGGTGGGCCCTGGCTAACCCAGTCTCACCAGTGGCTCTGCCCTGGTATCATGCTGTTTCTATGAGATGTGAAGAAGATGTAGAACTGTGCCTTGTCAATTATTGTCACTTGAATTCATTACCCGATTACTCTCTCTTTCTCCCTTCACACTGACACTGAATAGGCTACAGAAGAATACTGAGCCTTGGTACACTCTAAAATATGAGCAGCTGCCCATCATCATTCTCTAGGGCCTACTTGAGAGAACAGAATGGAGCTATCTCAGTAAGTTTCCACTAAACGTGCTTATCTCCTTCAGGTGGAAGATCAGGATTCTCTGATAGACTACATCAAATACCATAGAGAAATGTGGGTAGCACAAATAAAAAGTTTGTCACGATTAGAGTTGTGGGTGGCGTTTTTTTTCTTTTTAAAGTAAAAAGCAATACTAACAAAACTTGAAATAAGATTTCTACATTCCCAGGGAATTCCAGGATAAATATTTCTCTCCCCTAGCTCTGAAGTTTGGGTCATGTGGCTTTCTTGTACCATTCACAGTAGTGTACTTGTGTTTGAGTGGTCCAGCCTGGATCATGAACCTTTTATTGAAAATGAGCCCTCACAATTATAGAACTGCAAGCAAACAGCATGAAGGCAGCCTGCTTTGTGCATGTATTATTCCATTTGTAGACCCTGCATGGGGCATGTTTGCTCCTTCCTTGCATTTCTGTTTCAGAATAGACTATTTGCACACAAACTGATAAGCACAACATTCAAGCTGGATAGAAAAAAGATAGGTTTGCTCTACAACAACGAGGAGTCCGGTGGCACCTTAAATACTAACAGATTTATTTGGGCATAAGCTTTTGAGGGTAAAAAATGAAAGCTTATGCCCAAATAAATCTGTTTGTCTTTAAGGTGCCATCAGACTCCTCATTGTTTTTGTGGATACAGACTAACAAGGATACCCCTCTGATACTCTACCACAGCACTTTGGAGCAATAAAAGTCAAATGAAGATGGCCTTTCTGATTTTAGATTTTATTTTATTTTTTACTATAGGAAACCACTTTCCCTCAATAACATTTTCAACAGAAATATGGAAGATATTTCAGACCTTGCTTGATGTCTACATTTAGCTGTAAGTTGTATCCCTCCAGTTAGGCAAAATAAGTCCTGTGAAATGTGAGGAGGTATGGGAATGGCTATGTTCCCTAGTAAATTGCCTTCCTTCTCATATTAGTTCTCAATTTTTTAACACTATAATCCAGTGTAATAAAATAATAGCTATTTAGATATAATTTCTAAAAGCTCCCTATAGTTTCCTTTTAACACTGGAACCTTTTATATGCTATTGAACAAGCCTCTTAAGCGACAGCTACTTAGCCTTTATGGGTTTACATCACAAAGCAGAGACTTCATAGTGACTGGCTTAAATATTGTCCTCTTTGAAAAATGGGGGGAGAGGGGGCATATTTTATTTACTTTGTTTTTATTAACTCATGCCAGATTTCCCAGAAAGTTTTGGCAGAAATACTTGTCTGTTATATTGTGAATATACCAAAACTACGAAGGCCCTAGGAAAACAGGTGGCCCCAATTTTATATACGATTCCGGGACACAACTGAAACTCTAATACAAAAACAAAATTAATAAAAAGTAGATACAAATTTTCCTATGTCATTTTCTTCTTGCTAGCTGTAAAGCTGAAGCAATGAGTATGGATACATTTCCACAATTCTGGTTTTACTGTTCATTCTCTTTTCATTTACACTGGCAGATTAAACGTTTTGCCAGAAAGTTTTGTTTTTTAAACCCACAATGTATTTTATAGACTATAGACGTTTCATATTAAGAAAAGAGCAAATCACATATCTAGATTTTGCTTTTCAGTGTCAATTGTTTTGTCTGTACAGTTTTTTCTCCTCTGAATTCTCTTTACAGAATGACTCAATACTAAAAATTTCCCTCTTTGTTTAGCAGCATTTTTCCTATCTACATATACAAAATTTGGAAACTACCCACAACAGATACAATTTTATCTCACCATTTGACAATTTAACATTTCAACTCTAGAGCACACTTTATTGTGACTCTTGGAATAGTGAGGAACTTTCTCATTACAGATCAGCATGAGTACACTCAATGTAGATTTGCTTGAAATTATACATTACATATACACAATTATACTATATCTATATAGATATAAAAATACACGGATAACAAAATGGATACTGCAAATACAAATGAACTTGGCTGATAGTGTCCTGATCCAAAGTTAGAATTTGAAGCTGGATTTTTACATGCAGTGATCCAGAATCCAAAGCTAAATGGCAGGAATCATGCAACAACTGTTCCCATAAGATTGTTTGCAACTTCCCTCCCCACAGAGCTCTTTCATCAAGCTGCCCCTACATCCTCCCCTTTTCACTTGTTACCAAAGATTCTTTGTAAAAATATATAAAACTTGCTATGTATCATCAGCTGGTAAAATTAATGATTTGACAATCAGTGGGGCCACTGGATGATTGAGATGCTAAAGGAGCACTCAAGGAAGATAAGGCCATTGAGGAGAAGCTAAATGAATTCTTTCCACTGGTCTTCACTGTAGAGGATGTGAGGAAGATTCCCACATCTAAACCATTCATTTTAGGTAACAAATGAGGAACTGTCCCAGATTGAGGTGTCAGTAGAGGTGGTTTTAGAACAAATTGAGAAATTAAACAGTAATAAGTGACCAGAACCGGATGGTATTAACCCGAGAGTTCTGAAGGAACTCAAAAATATGAAATTGCAGAACTACTAACTGTGGTATAACAAGGAGTCCAGTAGCACCTTAAAGACTAACAGATTTATTTCGGCATAAGTTTTCATGGGTTAGAACCCACTTCATCGGATGCATGGAGTGAAACTGTGGTATGAAACTGTGGTATGTAACCTATCATTTAAATAAGTTTCTGTACCAGATGACTGGAGAATAGCTAATGAGACGCTAATTTTTTTTTAAAAGGCTCCAGAGGTGGTCCTGGCAATTACAGGCCAGTAAGTCTAACTTAAGTAACAGGCAAACTGGTTGAAATTACAGTAAAGAACAGAATTATCAGACACATAGATGAACATGATTTGTTGGGGAAGAGTCAACATGGTTTTTGCAAAGGGAAATCATGTCTCAATAGTCTATTAGAATTCTTTGAAAGGGTCAACACACATGTGGACAAGGTTGATCCAGCAGATATGGTGTACTTAGGATTTTCAAAAAGCCTTAGACAAGGTCCTTCACCAAAGGCTCTTGAGCAAAGTACAGGCAGTTCTCAACTTTACAACATTCGACTTAAGATGAATGGCACTTACAACGTTTCTGAATTGACATCCTAATTCAACTTACGACCATTTTCGACTTTACGACACTCGGTCCCAGAAAGGAGCATACTGCGGTTCCGAGTTACAATGTTTTGACTTACAACACAATTTTCAGGAACCAGTTGTTTCATAAGTCCAAGGACTACCTGTAAACTGTTATGGGATAAGACGGAAGGTCTTCTCATGGATCAGTTAAAAGACAGAAAACAAAGGGTAGGAATAAATTATCAGTTTTCAGAATGAAGAGAAGTAAATAGTGGTGCCCCCCAAGGATCTGTACTGGGACTAAAGCTGTTCAACATATTCATAAATGATCTGGAAAAAGTGAAGTGGAAAAATTTGCAGACAATACAAAAGTACTGAAGATAGTTAAGTCCAAAGCAGGCTGCAAAGAGTTACAAAGGGATCTCATAAAACTGAGTGACTGGGCAACAAAATGGCAGATGAAATTCAATGTTGATAAGTGCAAACTAATGCACATTGGAAGACATAATCCCAACTATACATACAAAATGATGGGGTCTAAATTAACTGAAACGCTCAAGAAAGATCTTGGAGTCATTGTGAATAGTTTTCTGAAAACCTCTGCTCAATGTGCAGAGGTAGTCAAAAAGCAAACAATGTTAGGAACCATTAGGAAAGGGATAGATAATAACATAGAAAAATATTAAAATGCCACTATAAATCCATGGAATACACACACCTTGAATACTGCGCGCAGTCCTGGTTGCCGCATCTCAAAAAAAGATTAGAATTGGGAAAAGTACAGACAAGGGCAACAAAAATGATTAAGGGTATGGAACAGCTTCCATATGAGGAGAGTTAAGACGACTGGGATTTTTCAGCTTGGAAAAGAAATGACTAAGAATGGACATGACAGAGGTCTAAACTCACGACTGGTGTGGAGAAAGTGAATAAGGAAGTGTTATTTACTCCTTCACTTTACACAAGAATCAGGAGTCACCCAATGAAATTAACAGACCACAGGATTAAAACAAACAGAAGTACTTCTTCACACAGTGCACAATCAACCTGTGAAACTCATTGCCAGGGGATGTTGTGAAGGCCAAAACTAGAACAGGGTTCCAAAAACATTAGATAAGTTCATAAAGGATAGAGCCATCAATGCCATTACCCAAGATGGCCCGGGAAGAAACCCTGTGTCCTGAATATCCCTAGCCTCTTTCTGCCAGAAACTAGGAGTGGGCAACAGGGAACAGATCACTCAATGATTGCCTGTTCTGTTTATTCCTTCTGTAGCACCTGGGATTGGTCACTGTAGGAAGACAGAATACTGGGCTAAATGGACCATTGGTCTGACCCAGTATGGCTGTTCTTATGACTAAATATTCAGGAGAGATAGGGTTTTTTTTGTTTTTTTTAAAGAGGTTCTTCTATATATGAGCAATTCAATTGAAGCTTTGCTTGGAGTGTTGCTGTATTTTTTGTTTTGCCAGATTTTACTACTCTTGCTATGAATAGTACCTTTCTCCTCATGTAGTCCTAGTAAAATTAATGGAGCTACTTGTGTAGAAAGACACTGTTCAATATAAGAGTGACAGAATATGGCCTTTAGTGAAATATTCGATCTATATTGATAGAACTATGTTCCAGGCAGCAACCCTGCAGCTAGTGCCAATTCTGGCCGCAGTCAGAGAGTGAAATCTGTTTAAGTCTACTATCGCTAGGCTGTAGATGCTAGGCAGAAATACCAATACTGGTACATATTTTGTCAGCTGAAAGACATAACATGCCAAATCTGAACTCTGATGAACTCTGAACATTTTTATGTGTGCCATGAAGCACTTATCTCTAGGGAGTTCCACAGTCAGTAATATGGTATGACTGAATTTTCCTTGTACTCCACTGAAATTCTGCACCTACTGTTAATGGGTAATCAGAAACATAGCTGGCCTTCTATGTAGTTCATTTCAGCCTTGCTTATAGGTTTTTAATATATTAAAACAAAAGTAAAAAATGGAATACCACCATTCAGCTAGGAGTACATGACATTTGTCACCTAATACAGAGCCCTGGAGAACCTTTTTGAAAGGAAATGCATAAGGGAATTTAGGAAAGCTGAGTTATGTATGATCATGTTTTCCCCACCCACCTCAACCAGAATTACAGAAGCACCATTAAAAAGAATAGAGCTGTCTACAGTACCCCAGATTATAACCTGAAACAGAAGCCAACATCAATACAACTTTATCACTAATCTAAAGAATATAAGTTAGAAAAGAAATGCTTAAGATTCTCATAGTTCCACTATCTCTCTCCCACCCATCCCATGGAATATGAGTGAAAGAGCCAGCCAGACAGGTACACATGCAGCTTTACACATTTATACAACGTCTACTACATGTAGGTCTGTATCTCTCTATATATACATATTTTATATATATATATATATATATATATATATATATATATATACACACACACACACACACACACACACACATATTATATATATATAAAAACGTAAGACTGGTCCAGTAATTGGGCTAGCAGCCCAGGTCTTGGGAGACTCTGGTTCAATTGCCTCCTCTGTCCCAAAACTCTTGGGAAAGTCAGTCTGTCTGTGCCTCAGTTCCCCATCTGTAAAACTCGGATACTAGTATTTCCCAAACTCTCTTGAGAAACACAGATCCATTACTGAGCCAACCCCTCATCTGAAAGTTTCCATAACTCACCACAGGCGGAACTCCGCAATGAAAAACCAGAAGAAGTTGCTGTCCACTGGCGACTGTTCTGAGCAGGGTGAATGTAAATCAGACCAATACAGATTGGAACAGGAAAACTGAATGAACTAGTCACTGAATTGAGCTAGTTAAATAAACTGAATTGGGAAAAATATTCTCTCTGCACCTACAGAAGAGGCTGCCAAAAGCTGGTTTAGGACTTCAACAATCTCTGGTTCTAGGTGCCTAGCCAGTGACTTCCACAAGTTCAGTGGTTTCATTTTCTTTAAAACTTTGGCAGCAAATACGTACCACTTGAATATTTTAATTTAATTTAAATTATAAATTATTTGAATATAACTTTACATAATTTCAAAATATATTTATTTTTTTAAAAATAAAAAGGTATTTAAATAAAATGTAAATATCTATTTTTAAAAAGATCGTTGCTTTTTTTGCATCCTGGTTCTGATGCTGTGAGGATCCTGGAAGTAAAGAGAGAAGGAAAGATTGTAGTGGGACCAATGGAGTACTTCCCAACCGAAGCAATCAAAAATCTGGAAACAGGCCCACAAAACATGATATTGGTTTAAAAATTAGATTAAATATACTGTATAGATCATCATCATCATGTCTTTCTGGTTTTTGATCCTATTGGGTGAGCCAAACAGCCCCAATTTGTTTGAAATCACTTCAGGAATAGATGTCAATTTTAAATGATCCTCCATATTGACTACTTGGAGTACAACTCCACTTCTCTCTCTGAGCCCTTCAGATGGGGGAGCTGCTATTCTGTCGCTCTCCATTTCTCTACTTTATCATCTTCCTTATACCTTTTAGCCCTTCCTATCCCACCCAATCTTTTTCCGCATTCACATTCCTACTCC
Organism: Natator depressus; assembly: GCF_965152275.1. NCBI lineage: Eukaryota > Metazoa > Chordata > Testudines > Cheloniidae > Natator > Natator depressus. The sequence goes on from NC_134237.1 coordinate 108,714,714, forward strand.
CATACTTCATAGTCCTATACACTCTGGTCTTCCATGTGCTCCCCTGCACCCCCTAATCCCTCAGATTCTCCCTCCTAAATTTCCCTGCATTATCTTGCACCCTGTTCCACACACATCTTCCCTCCTGCACACTCATTTCCATACCTGACACTTGGTTACCTCTTTCCCCAAATATTCACCAGCCCTCTATTTTCTCCCACGTTCTATTTCCCACAGTGCCCTTTCTGCCTCTGGATACTGTAAGAGGCCACAGTCCTCTCTGAGTGAAGTCTGGCTTCACTCACACATGGAGTCAGAAGAGGTGGAGCCTATCTTTCCTAAGGGCTGCCCAAGCTGCATAGGCTATAGGGAAATGTTTGCCACCTTAATTGAGGGCAGCTTTTGGAGTCAGGCTCACTGAAAACAAAGGGAGATGGCAATCATTTTGAAAGAGAATTCCTCATGAGTTTCTCTGAAAAAGAAGATTTTATGTGCCAGCCTCTACTAAAGAATAAACACAGAGTGATTAAAAATAGCAAAAATAATTAATATTTATTTTTAAAAACTTCCAGTTGCACCATTTACCTATCCGCCTATTTTAGCATAGATATAAGGTACTCTCTCTCCCTCTCAATTGGGTTGCATTACTGAAGTCTGGGGAAGATACAAATCTCATTACTTCTGGCTGCCTACAACACCCACACATGGTTTCTGGATCCTCCCAGATCCCTTTTTATAAAAAAAAAGGGTTATCCTGATTTCTGATAGCTAGCCAGACAAATGGCAAAACATGTCATTCTTCAGTTTATTCCAAGAATTGTTTGTTGGTGGGGGTTTTTTTGTTTTGTTTTTTTAAACAGGGTGTCACGTTATTGACTTGAACTGGGACCATATAAAGAAAAGGAGTACTTTTGGCACCTCAGAGACTTTATTTGAGCATAAGCTTTTGTGAGCTACACGTGGGACCATATAGAACATGGTTGCAACCAAGGTCCTATAGTGGCACCAAATCTTGTATAAAGGGGGTCAAATAAGGTGTCTTAGACAAGGTTATGGTTTGCTGGTTATGATTATGCTGTCTATATGTGTGTATCATTTTTGTAGTTAAAGTTATGAATATTGGCTCTACACTGTCTGTATTTCAAACTTATGCTATGCTTCTGGGTGACACCCCAGACAAGTTGGTGTCAGCTCTGCCTAGCCTGCTTGATGGCCCATTAAGGACCATCAGCTATACAACTGAGCCATTGAGAGAAGGCAGACACGCCTTGTGACTCTGCAAGGTATGCAGAGACATGCCTATGGACAGAACTCTGAGGTTTTTCCAGGCCATGTGATGGGCAGCTTGTCTTTGGAAGAAAGACAGACAGACCTACATGGCAAGAGAATATAAAAAGCTGCTGCAGCTCCTCCATCTTGTCTTCAATCCTGCTTCATACCTCTGGACGAACTTTGCTACACTGAAGCTTTGAACAAAGGACTGATGACCCATCCCAACTGCGGATGTACTCCAGAGACTTGATTTGAACCTGCAGTCTATTCCATCACTGCTACAAGCCTGAACCAAGAACTTTGCCATTACTGTATGTAATTGATTCCATTTAACCCATTCTAACTCTCATCTATATCTTTTTCCTTTTATGAATAAACCTTTAGATTCTAAAGGATTGGCAATAGCGTGATTTGTGGGCAAGATCTGATTTGTATATTGACCTGGGTCTGGGGCTTGGTCCCTTGGGATTGAGAGAACCTTTTCTTCTTTTACTGGGGTATTGGTTTTCATAACCATCTGTCCCCATAACGAGTGGCACTGGTGGGGATACTGGGAAACTGGAGTGTCTAAGGGAATTGCTTGTATGGCTTGTGGTTAGCTAGTGGGGTAAAACCAAAGTCTTCTCTGTCTGGCTGATTTGGTTTGTCTTGGTATGCATAGAAACTCCAGCCTTGGGCTGTAACTGCCCTGCTTTGGGCAATTGGTCCTGAATTGGCACTCTCAGGGTATGTCTACACTACGGAATAAGGTCGAATTTATAGAAGTCGGTTTTTTAGAAATCGGTTTTATATATTCGAGTGTGTGTGTCCCCACAGAAGTACATTAAGTGCATTAACTCGGCGGAGTGCTTCCACAGTACCGAGGCTAGAGTCGACTTCCAGAGCGTTGCACTGTGGGTAGCTATCCCACAGTTCCCGCAGTCTCCGCTGCCCATTGGAATTCTGGGTTGAGATCCCAATGCCTGATGGGGCTGAAACATTGTCGCGGGTGATTCTGGGTACATATCGTCAGTCCCCCCTTCCCTCCCTCCCTCCCTCCCTCCGTGAAAGCAAGGGCAGACAATCGTTTTGCGCCTTTTTTCCTGAGTTACCTGTGCGGATGCCATACCACCGCAAGCATGGAGCCCGCTCAGGTAACCGTCACCGTATGTCTCCTGGGTGCTGGCAGACGCGGTACGGCATTGCTACACAGTAGCAGCAACCCATTGCCTTGTGGCAGCAGACGGTACAATACGACTGGTAGCCGTCCTCGTCATGTCCGAGGTACTCCTGGTCGCCTGTGTGAGGTCGATCAGGAGCGCCTGGGCAGACAGGGGCGCAGGGACTAAATTTTTGGTGACTTGACCAGGTCATTCTCTTAAGTCCGGCAGTCAGTCGTATTGAACCGTCTTATGGTGAGCAGGCAGGCAATATGTCCTTCTGCACCGTCTGCTGCCAGCCAAAGATGTAAAAGATAGATGGAGTGGATCAAAACAAGAAATAGACCAGATTTGTTTTGTACTCATTTGCCTCCTCCCCTGTCTAGGGGACTCATTCCTCTAGGTCACACTGCAGTCACTCACAGAGAAGGTGCAGCGAGGTAAATCTAGCCATGTATCAATCAGAGGCCAGGCTAACCTCCTTGTTCCAATAAGAACAATAACTTAGGTGCACCATTTCTTATTGGAACCCTCCGTGAAGTCAACCCTGTAAGCCGTGTCCTCAGTCGCCCCTCCCTGCGTCAGAGCAACGGCAAACAATCGTGCATCTGAGTTGAGAGTGCTGTCCAGAGCAGTCACAATGGAGCACTCTGATTGGGCTAAAACATTGTCGCGGGTGGTTCTGGGTACATATTGTCCGGCCCGCGTTCCCTCCCTCCCTCCGTGAAGGCAAGGGCAGACAATCGTTTCGCGCCTTTTTTCCTGAGTTACCTGTGTGGACGCCATACCACCGCAAGCATGGAGCCCGCTCAGGTAACCGTCACCGTATGTCTCCTGGGTGCTGGCAGACGCGGTACGGCATTGCTACACAGTAGCAGCAACCCATTGCCTTCTGGCAGCAGACGGTGCAGTATGACTGATAGCCGTCCTCGTCATGTCCGAGGTGCTCCTGGCCACGTTGGCTGGGAGCGCCTGGGCAGACATGGGCGCAGGGACTAAATTTTTGGTGACTTGACCAGGTCATTCTCTTTAGTCCTGCAGTCAGTTGTATTGAACCGTCTAATGGTGAGCAGGCAGGCAATATGGATTGCTAGCAGTCGTATTGTACCATCTTCTGCCGGGCAGGCAAGAGATGACGATGGCTAGCAATCGTATTGTACCATCTTCTGCCGGGCAGGCAAGAGATGAGGATGGCTAGCAATCGTACTGTGCCATCTTCTGCCAGGCAGCCATGAGATGTGGATGGCTTGCAGTCCTTCTGCACCGTCTGCTGCCAGCCAAAGATGTAAAAGATAGATGGAGTGGATCAAAACAAGAAATAGACCAGATTTGTTTTGTACTCATTTGCCTTCTCCCCTGTCTAGGGGACTCATTCCTCTAGGTCACACTGCAGTCACTCACAGAGAAGGTGCAGCGAGGCTAGATCTAGCCATGTATCAATCAGAGGCCAGGCTAACCTCCTTGTTCCAATAAGAACAATAACTTAGGTGCACCATTTCTTATTGGAACCCTCCGTGAAGTCCTGCCTGAAATACTCCTTGATGTAAAGCCACCCGCTTTGTGGATTTTAGCCCCCTGAAGCCAACCCTGTAAGCCGTGTCGTCAGTTGCCCCTCCCTCCATCAGAGCAACGGCAGACAATCATTCCGCGCCTTTTTTCTCTGCGGACGCCATACCAAGGCAAGCATGGAGTCCGCTCAGCTCACTTTGGCAATTAGGAGCACATTAAACACCACACACATTATCCAGCAGTATATGCAGCACCAGAACCTGGCAAAGCGCTACTGGGCGAGGAGGCGACGTCAGCGCGGTCACATGAGTGATCAGGACATGGACACAGATTTCTCTGAAAGCATGGGCCCTGCCAATGCATGCATCATGGTGCTAATGGGGCAGGTTCATGCTGTGGAACGCCGATTCTGGGCTCGGGAAACAAGCACAGACTGGTGGGACCGCATAGTGTTGCGGGTCTGGGACGATTCCCAGTGGCTGCGAAACTTTCGCATGCGTAAGGGCACTTTCATGGAACTTTGTGACTTGCTTTCCCCTGCCCTGAAGCGCATGAATACCAAGATGAGAGCAGCCCTCACAGTTGAGAAGCGAGTGGCGATAGCCCTGTGGAAGCTTGCAACGCCAGACAGGTACCGGTCAGTTGGGAATCAATTTGGAGTGGGCAAATCTACTGTGGGGGCTGCTGTGATGCAAGTAGCCCACGCAATCAAAGATCTGCTGATATCAAGGGTAGTGACCCTGGGAAATGTGCAGGTCATAGTGGATGGCTTTGCGGCAATGGGATTCCCTAACTGTGGTGGGGCCATAGACGGAACCCATATCCCTATCTTGGCACCGGAGCACCAAGCCGCCGAGTACATAAACCGCAAGGGGTACTTTTCAATAGTGCTGCAAGCTCTGGTGGATCACAAGGGACGTTTCACCAACATCAACGTGGGATGGCCGGGAAAGGTACATGACGCTCGCATCTTCAGGAACTCTGGTCTGTTTCAAAAGCTTCAAGAAGGGACTTTATTCCCAGACCAGAAAATAACTGTTGGGGATGTTGAAATGCCTATATGTATCCTTGGGGACCCAGCCTACCCCTTAATGCCATGGCTCATGAAGCCGTACACAGGCAGCCTGGACAGTAGTCAGGAGCTGTTCAACTACAGGCTGAGCAAGTGCAGAATGGTGGTAGAATGTGCATTTGGACGTTTAAAGGCGCGCTGGCGCAGTTTACTGACTCGCTTAGACCTCAGCGAAACCAATATTCCCACTGTTATTACTGCTTGCTGTGCGCGCCACAATATCTGTGAGAGTAAGGGGGAGACGTTTATGGCGGGGTGGGAGGTTGAGGCAAATCGCCTGGCTGCTGGTTACGCGCAGCCAGACACCAGGGCGGTTAGAAGAGCACAGGAGGGTGCGGTATGCATCAGAGAGGCTTTGAAAACCAGTTTCATGACTGGCCAGGCTACGGTGTGAAAGTTCTGTTTGTTTCTCCTTGATGAAACCCCCCGCCCCTTGGTTCACTCTACTTCCCTGTAAACTAACCACCCTCCCTTCCTCCCTTTGATCACCGCTTGCAGAGGCAATAAAGTCATTGTTGCTTCACATTCATGCATTCTTTATTCATTCATCACACAAATAGGGGGATGACTACCAAGGTAGCCCAGGAGGGGTGGTGGAGGAGGGAAGGAAAATGCCACACAGCACTTTAAAAGTTTACAACTTTAAAATTTATTGAATGACAGCCTTCTTTTTTTGGGGCAATCCTCTGTGGTGGAATGGCTGGTTGGCCGGTGGCCCCCCCACCGCGTTCTTGGGCGTCTGGGTGTGGAGGCTATGGAACTTGGGGAGGAGGGCGGTTGGTTACACAGGGGCTGTAGTGGCAGTCTGTGCTCCAGCTGCCTTTGCTGCAGCTCAACCATACACTGGAGCATACTGGTTTGGTCCTCCAGCAGCCTCAGCATTGAATCCTGCCTCCTCTCATCACGCTGCCGCCACATTCGAGCTTCAGCCCTCTCTTCAGCCCGCCACTTACTCTCTGGTTACTTACTGGTTCTGTGGATGAAGGGAAAGCAGTGGATGTATTGTTTCTTGACTTTAGCAAAGCTTTTGACACGGTCTCCCACAGTATTCTTGTCAGCAAGTTAAGGAAGTATGGGCTGGATGAATGCACTATAAGGTGGGTAGAAAGCTGGCTAGATTGTCGGGCTCAACGGGTAGTGATCAATGGCTCCATGTCTAGTTGGCAGCCGGTGTCAAGTGGTGTGCCCCAGGGGTCGGTCCTGGGGCCGGTTTTGTTCAATATCTTCATAAATGATCTGGAGGATGGTGTGGATTGCACTCTCAGCAAATTTGCGGATGATACTAAACTGGGAGGAGTGGTAGATACGCTGGAGGGGAGGGATAGGATACAGAAGGACCTAGACAAATTGGAGGATTGGGCCAAAAGAAATCTGATGAGGTTCAATAAGGATAAGTGCAGGGTCCTGCACTTAGGATGGAAGAATCCAATGCACCGCTACAGACTAGGGACCGAATGGCTAGGCAGCAGTTCTGCAGAAAAGGACCTAGGGGTGACAGTGGACGAGAAGCTGGATATGAGTCAACAGTGTGCCCTTGTTGCCAAGAAGGCCAATGGCATTTTGGGATGTATAAGTAGGGGCATAGCGAGCAGATCGAGGGACGTGATCGTTCCCCTCTATTCGACACTGGTGAGGCCTCATCTGGAGTACTGTGTCCAGTTTTGGGCCCCACACTACAAGAAGGATGTGGATAAATTGGAGAGAGTCCAGCGAAGGGCAACAAAAATGATTAGGGGTCTAGAGCACATGACTTATGAGGAGAGGCTGAGGGAGCTGGGATTGTTTAGTCTGCAGAAGAGAAGAATGAGGGGGGATTTGATAGCTGCTTTCAACTACCTGAAAGGGGGTTCCAAAGAGGATGGCTCTAGACTGTTCTCAATGGTAGCAGATGACAGAACGAGGAGTAATGGTCTCAAGTTGCAATGGGGGAGGTTTAGATTGGATATTAGGAAAAACTTTTTCACTAAGAGGGTGGTGAAACACTGGAATGCGTTACCTAGGGAGGTGGTAGAATCTCCTTCCTTAGAGGTTTTTAAGGTCAGGCTTGACAAAGCCCTGGCTGGGATGATTTAACTGGGAATTGGTCCTGCTTCGAGCAGGGGGTTGGACTAGATGACCTTCTGGGGTCCCTTCCAACCCTGATATTCTATGATTCTATGATTCTTCAGCCCGCCACCTCTCCTCCTGGTCATTTTGTGCTTTCCTGCACTCTGACATTATTTGCCTCCACGCATTCGTCTGTGCTCTGTCAGTGTGGGAGGACAGCATGAGCTCGGAGAACATTTCATCTCGAGTGCGTTTTTTTTTCTTTCTAATCTTCACTAGCCTCTGGGAAGGAGAAGATCCTGTGATCATTGAAACACATGCAGCTGGTGGAGAAAAGAAACGGGACAGCGGTATTTAAAAAGACACATTTTATAAAACACTGGCTACACTCTTTCAGGGTAAACCTTGCTGTTAACATTACATACATAGCACATGTGCTTTCGTTCCAAGGTCGCATTTTGCTTCCCCCCACCGCGTGGCTACCCCCTCAACCCTGCCCCTACCTGTGGCTAACAGCGGGGAACATTTCTGTTCAGCCGCAGGCAAACAGCCCAGCAGGAATGGGCTCCTCTGAGTGTCCCCTGAAGAAAAGCACCCTATTTCAACCAGGTGACCATGGATTATATCTCACTCTCCTGAGGATAACACAGAGAGATAAAGAACGGATGTTGCTTGAACGCCAGCAAACATACACTGCAATGCTTTGTTGTACAATGATTCCCGAGTACGTGTTACTGGCCTGGAGTGGTAAAGTGTCCTACCATGAAGGACGCAATAAGTCTGCCCTCCCCAGAAACCTTTTGCAAAGGCTTTGGGAGTATATCCAGGAGAGCCGCGAATGCCAGGGCAAAGTAATCCTTTCACATGCTTGCTTTTAAACCATGTATAGTATTTTAAAAGGTACACTCACCGGAGGTCCCTTCTCCGCCTGCTGGGTCCAGAAGGCAGCCTTGGGTGGGTTCAGGGGGTACTGGCTCCAGGTCCAGGGTGAGAAACAGTTCCTGGCTGTCGGGAAAACCGGTTTCTCCGCTTGCTTGCTGTGAGCTATCTACAACCTCGTCATCATCATCATCTTCTTCGTCCCCAAAAACTGCTTCCGTATTGCCTCCATCTCCATTGAAGGAGTCAAACAACATGGCTGGGGTAGTGGTGGCTGAACCCCCTAAAATGGCATGCAGCTCATCATAGAAGCAGCATGTTTGGGGCTCTGACCCGGAGCGGCCGTTCGCCTCTCTGGTTTTCTGGTAGGCTTGCCTCAGCTCCTTCAGTTTCACGCGGCACTGCTTCGGGTCCCTGTTATGGCCTCTGTCCTTCATGCCCTGGGAGATTTTGACAAAGGTTTTGGCATTTCGAAAACTGGAACGGAGTTCTGATAGCACGGATTCCTCTCCCCATACAGCGATCAGATCCCGTACCTCCCGTTTGGTCCATGCTGGAGCTCTTTTGCGATTCTGAGACTCCATCATGGTCACCTCTGCTGATGAGCTCTGCATGGTCACCTGCAGCTTGCCACCCTTGCCAAACAGGAAATGAGATTCAAAAGTTCGCGGTTCTTTTCCTGTCTACCTGGCCAGTGCATCTGAGTTGAGAGTGCTGTCCAGAGCGGTCAAAATGGAGCACTCTGGGATAGCTCCCGGAGGCCAATACCGTCGAATTGTGTCCACACTACCCCAAATTCGACCCGGCAAGGCCGATTTAAGCGCTAATCCACTTGTCAGGGGTGGAGTAAGGAAATCGATTTTAAGAGCCCTTTAAGTCGAAATAAAGGGCTTCATCGTGTGGACGGGTGCAGGTTTACATCGATTTAATGCTGCTAAATTCGACCTAAAGTCCTAGTGTAGACCAGGGCTCAGTTGGATCCTGCCAGAACCAGCATCGTTACACAGGGATAGTGCTTTTTTTACATTTGTACGGCATCTTACATACTACAGGTGCTACCAGAAATTTAAAAAAAAAAAAAAAGAGTGACTTTGATAGCAAAATGTTCCATAAATGTTCCATTGTGAGGGCTAGTCCTACTATAGTTCACTTTCTGTATTTCATTTATTCTGAATGTTTATTTGTTGGGAAAAATAGGGGTGTAAATTGGTCCCCATCACAGATTGCGCCTTGGTGTGGACTCCCAGATAACTTACAGAACAGAAACAAGTTACAGGTTTAAATTTGCACTTTCCCTCCCCAAAGCTTATTTTCAATTTTAGGCATGCAAAACAAAATCCTTTGTAAAATAACTTTGATTTAACATAAGATTAATTTTTTTTTGACAAACCTTATTCCCACTATAATCACTCATGTGCCCTTCAATATCTACAACAAGAATACATAAAATTATTTTAATCTCACTTTCCTGTTTTTTTCACAGCTCAACTCCCTTGACCTTCAAAAGCACATCTAGATGTGTCTTTTTCCCATTTACCCTCTGCTGCAATTGCCTTTTTGGTTTTTCATGAATTAGGCCTTGCCTACACTCCCCCCTTCCCTCAAGCTCCTGGCTTGGAACATGGAGGCAAGAAGTCCCAGATGGCTTCCCTCTTCCCCTCCTGCCTCCCGCCCCCCACCTCTGTGGGGGAACATGCAGCTGAGAAGCCATGGGTGGCTTCTTCCCGCTCCCAGGTGGGAGTGTGGAGGTGAGAAGCTCCAGGGAGCAGCCAGGTTCCCAGTGGGAAGCTGCATGGAGCTGAGAGCCCTGGCTCTCAGTCCCCAACACTGCCCCTCTTCAGTCACTGGAAGCACTCCTGGTGAGGACATGCACCACGGACAGAAGGAGGGTGGACATCAGCCACCATAGTAATTAATGCAGTGGCTGTAAGTTGATCTAACATAAGTCAATTTTCAGAGTAACAGCCGTGTTAGTCTGTATTCGCAAAAAGAAAAAGAGTACTTGTGGCACCTTAGAGACTAACCAATTTATTTGAGCATGAGCTTTCGTGAGCTACAGCTCACTTCATCGGATGCATACGATGAAGTGAGCTGTAGCTCACGAACGCTCATGCTCAAATAAATTGGTTAGTCTCTAAGGTGCCACAAGTACTCCTTTTCTATAAGTCAATTTAAGATTGTAGTGGAGAATTTAGGTTATGTCTACATAATGATGGAAAGGTAGGACTGGAAGGGACCTCAATAGGTTGTCTAGTTCAGTCTCTGCACTGAGGCAGGACTAAGTATTATCTAGTATTAGTAAATATAATCATATTTACTACTTTAGATTATATCCATAGTTTTAACCTTGATCAGTGCAAACAATAAATCAGTTCCTTTCTACACTTTCAAAAAATCTTTGTTCAGTCTCTAGAGAGGGAACAGTCCAATTTCCTTAGCCTCACTGCATGACAGGTTCTACAGGCCTATCATCTTCCCTGTTAACTCACCACGGCAGGCTGTGCATACAGTCTGGAGCCTACACCAGTATAGCTATGTTGACATAATCCCATAGTGCAAACGCAATCTACATTGATAGATGGGGTTTTCTATTAGTGTAAGAACATCACCTGCCCGAATGAAGTTATGTAAGTTAGAGGAAGCGTTCTTCTGTTGACAAAGCTGCATTTACACTGGGAGTTAGGGCGGCATAGCTACATCACAGCTAGGTCAGGGTTTTTCACACTCCTGACCAACATAGCTGTGTAGATGAAGCCATGGTAACATTGTCTCTGGTACAAAAAAGGTAACTGCAGAAAGTATTTATTTCATTGGCATCCACAGCAACGTTAAATCTTGTTTTGTATTTTATCCCTCTAACATATGCTAGCATCTTGTTTGCCTCTTACTGACATGCACTGGGTTAAATGGTTTCAATGATTTTTCAACAATAGCCCCTAAATACTGATCAGTGTGCAATGCTGCCTTCAATTTACATATTTTCTAGAATGAATCCTTGCCCCAAGGAAAATTGTTTTATGTTTTTCTAAACTCAGCTGCATTTACCAAATGCTGGCCCAATGTACCGGAATAATCCGCATCCTTTTGAATTTGCCCACACTATTCCCCATTACTTCTACTACTTTCAAATTATATCTCTAACAAATTTAGAAATACCTGTATTGTTTTATAAAACCCTAAACCAGATAATTAAACACACACCACCACACGGTGTACATATGTAGCCATGCAGGGAGAAATACGCACATGTGTCTCAGAGGTACTAACACGGACTTATGAAATGAGAACATTTTTAAGTTTTAAAGTGTGACAGTTGGCATTTCCATTTGTACATTACTTGCCTTGTTCACCTATTACTGCACTACCTTGACAAGCCATTAGAATTTTTAAAGTGCCATCTGAACAGCCCAAAGAAGTGGATTTAATATTTGACCTGAAAGACAGTATCATAATAGCAGAGCATAAGAATCAATTTATGCTGCTATCACAAGTATATATGAAGATCATTAAAAGCGACAGTAAAAGTTAAGTTTACAAAATTAAAAAAATGCTACAGTATGTGTTGGCATTCAATCCACACACATTTATAGAAACTGCTGGTTAGTCCAGGAACTGTGAGGTCTGCTCTAGGGCAAACTCCTGGTTACCAGGTCACAAACACAATTTGGGATTCTTATAAAAGCATCTTCTCTACCAATAAGACTGCATTTTGATCTATAAAGTTAGATGTGTTTGCTGGAAGAGTCGTAAACTTCCTGGTACACCCTAATGACAAAGAAGACTTCCCTGTTCACGGGCACCACTACCATAAACAGATAAGTCAATCAATGAGAATTACCCAGAGAAAGTTTCAGCACTGTGGGAGTGTGACAGATGGCTGTGCCTGAACATCTGAGTTATCATTTCTTTGTATAATCGTGTCCACAAGAGATTTGCTGCATCATTTAAGGTTGTTCTGCATGGAGAAAACTCCCTTCCAGCAGAGTCAAAACAAACCCAGACTTGCTACTAAGCTAACAACCCTTCTAGAAGAGTGAGAACACTTAATCACACAGCAAATGGTCATGGCTTGGCATGAAAGAATGCCCCTAAATGCTATTTTGAAATTTAATCTGAAAACTGGACAGCAAAAGACAGGGGAATACCATGAAAGAAGAAAAGGTCAACGCATCTTGCCAAGAGATCTTACTCTTGAAAACCGAGAGAAAGAGAGAGACAAGCAATGAGCTCCAGGGACCACTCATGGATTATGGAAGAAAAATGACCGAATTCTGAAATAAAAGGCCTAAACACTACTTACCATTAAGGGCTTGTCTACACATACAGCACTGCAGTGGCACAGCTGCACCAATGCACCTGCGCCACTGTAGCGCTAAGTGAAGACGCTACCTATGCAAACGGGAGAGCTTCTCCCATCATCATACCTACCACCTCTCAGGGAGCCTCAGATTCATAATTTAGCATTTTAGTCTTCACTTCTACAAGTCAATGCTTTCTAAAATTTGGATTGTCTTCATCTGTTTCTTCTCTTTCTTAAACAGTATCTAGTTTAGAATGTAGATTTGACTATTTATGTGGAGGTAAATAAGGGTTCAAGAACTCAATCAGGGAATCTACAACAATTTTTTTAACTGCATGCTTAAAAACCCTTAACATGAACTATGATGTACACACATGTAAACTGAGTAATCATACAATTAATCTTATTGCTCTAACCCTCATCCTTCCTTGCTCCAACCCCTTCCCCCATACCGTTTGTCAGCTCCACTTGTTGTATGTGTCTAATATTTAGACCAATGATACTCAGACCTCAGTAGTTCAGGAGCCAAATTAGTGATCAACAGTATCCAAAAGAGCCACAGTAGTGTGAAGCCATTGTTTCATTTACTCTAGTACTATAAACAAGATGATAGGGGAAATGTTTAGTTTTTATATACATATATTAATCTCACAGCAAATAAGTTAATAACTTAACTTAATTGGTTAATAACATAGTAAAAGCATCCTGATTGGTTATTAATTAAATCACACCGTGTTTTAATACCATGTGTTGCAAAAAGCCACAGGAGACACATTAAAGTGCCACTCGTGGCTTGAAAGCCACAGCCTGGGTATCACTGATTTAGATCATAAACTCACTGGGGCAAGGGCCAGGATTTTGCCTTCTGTGAAGTGCTTAGAGAAACTTTGGGTTCAATAAAATTAATAATAGCAACAACAACAATAATAAATATGCACCCATCCTTCAGATATCAATTAAATTTTTCAGATCTCAGGTTCTTACAGAAGGGACTTCTTCATGTATTTGTAAAGTATCTAATACAATGAGGCCACAATCGAGAATGGGACTTCTGGAAGTTACTGTGATATAAACATTATGTAATCATAATAAATAAATGGTTACTGATTATCTCAGGGGATGAACAGGCTTTACCTTCAGAGAAGGTGGAGCAAACAAGTGGGTTTACTGCCAGGGACTCAAGGAAATTTTCTTAAAAGGGCTTGGACAGGAATACATATTCACACCAAAACAGGTGGTGTGATCAGGGGTCCATGCTACCAAAAAGGAATTCTTAGAATCACAGGCTGCCAGTCAGCAATGATTTCCTTTTTCATCGGGCTAAAAAACGTACATGAAATATAAAACCATTAATTAAAAAATATTGGCAAGGAGAGAGGCAAGGGAAGACTATCCCAATGGTCTAGAAGATAATAATTCAGACATGTCCTACAAGAACTGTATGTCTTGGAGTGGGTTACACAGATCTTTTGCTCCTTGTACTTAGAATTATCTCTGCAACACTCACAGCCCCCCAGGATGAAGTGAGCTGTAGCTCACGAAGGCTTATGCTCAAATAAATTTGTTAGCCTCTAAGGTGCCACAAGTACTACAGACTTAACAAGGTTGCTACTCTGAAACCTGTCACTTAGGAATGTTACATATTCATTGTTTCAGTGCCCTATCCTAATCTCAGTAGTATGTTTGTGATAAAGGGACAGCTACTGTCAGGTAAATGTGAAATCCCAGTCAGACAGCAAGGGTCAACCTCAACGTTTATCATATGTTTATTAATGTATTTATCAATTACATTAAAAATCTTTAGTACACTAGGTAACTTAAAACACTTGCTTTCATTGTTTTAACACAATGCAGGTCAAGAGCAGCTAAGGTTATGCTAAATTGTTCATGAAAGTGGGTCAAGCTAAAAATGGGCATGGCTTTTAAATTTGACATGTTGGCTTGCTTTAAATAAAAATAAATAAATAAATAAATAAAAGTGGTCCAGTACAAACATCAAATGTAGCATGCCTTCTACAAAGTTGAAAAGGACAGTACAGTGATAAAGGGAGGGAGGTACATGTCAGAGAAGAGGTGGTATATTGAGATTCAGAGCAAGGCTAGGTTGTATTCGTTTTAATTTTATAAAACGTATTGGGAGACTTCCTTTTATGGGGTGCACGTGTCTCTGTGTGTATGTTGTGTTTTCTTAATTATATAATTTTAAATAAATAGAGTATGCTAGTTGTGCTTTCCCCAAGGCTTTTTAAATAATCACACATTTGACTTGGTGGGCATCAATTAAAATTGCTAACTGGCTGGTACAGTGTGTGTTTGTCTTTTAACTAGACAGTCATGCACACTACAATAGGCAGCTACAAGCCTGCATTTAAAAAGTCATTGGTTTAGCACGAAAAGGGTCATCAAAAGCAACCACATTGACTGGGACTCTCTGAATCTGTAAGCACTCGGCTGGTATGACTTAGGAGGTAGAGAAAAGTGACTGGAAGGTTTTACTCAGTAGGAGGAGGGTTTCCAAGCAACCTTGCACAGTTGAGCAGCCTCAAGCAAGTGGAACAATGGCTAATACTGGCAGGGCTCCATTAAAGTGAAGCCTGCAGCAACATCATTGTGTTCCTACCACCAGTGGCTATAAACATGGGCTACATTAAATAGGATAACAAATAAAAGAAAAACAAACCTGGGTATGGGTGAGCTGCGGGGGAGGGTGACGGGGGTGCAGCCTGCATATTTTTGGTGCTGTTTTAAGCTCCTGTACTTGCAGGATACATTGAATGAATATATTTAAGAAACTTGGTATTTTAACACATACAGATTTGGCTCTTTATCTGTAAATTAAATGTTTTTAATAAATTTAGGTTTTGTTCCAAGCTAAACTCTGAAAAACATCCACATATAATCTGGTCTTTTTGCATGACTGGCAATATCAGGACAAGAAAGTTACTGGTTTACCTTGTTTAAATACCAATTCACCAGTTAAAAATAAGGTTTAGATCTTTAACAAGATTTTTTAGGGTAATTCCAACCAAGACTTTTCACACCCTCCTTAGCCTGGGCTTATAGAAAACTTTGTTTTTCTGCTCTTTGAAAAAAAAAAGTAAACAGCAATTAATCAGAGGTTTAGGAATTTGGTCTACAAGGCTGAATAATGTTGGGGTTTTGAAGGTAGTTTAGAGGGCAGCTACTCACAGCCCATCTATAGCTGTGGGCAGAGTAGGTGAAAAGGGAGAGAGATGTTTAATAGTAGTGTTCATTTGTTAAGAAAGGGGCGAATTGACATTTTTCCTTTCAATACTAGCTCATCCTTTTTAAGGCCACTATTATTTTATAAAATATCTAAAAATTTAAATTAGCCACCATGTCATGTTATTTTACTCAATGAATTCAACTGATTTATGGTACTGTATTGAGAGCTGCAATGAAACATACATTGCTAACCACATTTTTCTGCCATTCAGAGGACCTATGTTATTTGCATAACATTAAGGCACATTTCTTTTTCCTTTCTTTTTTGTTTTTTTTTTAAGTCAAATGTAAACAAAACCAGATCACAATTTCTGTTTTAACTGATTTCAGAGTAGCAGCCGTGCTAGTCTGTATTCGCAAAAAGAAAATGAGTACTTGTGGCACGTTAGAGACTAACCAGTTTATTTGAGCATAAGCTTTCGTGAGCTACAGATCATGCATCCGATGAAGTGGGCTGTAGCTCACGAAAGCTAATGCTCAAATAAATTTGTTAGTCTCTAAGGTGCCACAAGTCCTCCTTTTCTTTTTTCTGTTTTAACTGAAAATTTTGCATACAAAAAATACCCTGCTGCAAAACAACTTAAGTAACATCTTTCTTCACTCACTAGAGGAGATAGTATTTTAGCAGGTTTGGCTGAGTTACTTAATCTGAAAGCTGATCTCTTTCATCAGATGGGTTCTGTGTGTAAGACAGAGATTTGCTCTAAAAGGAAGCACCAAAGCAAATTTAAAGATTTTAATAAATATGCTTTATCAAAAATAGAGGAAAGGAACATTACACACTGCCAAAGAAATAACTCTGGCAACTCTGAGTGAAATGTTAGTATTAGCATCACTGTGTAATTTAATACTAAACAGTGTAGTGTATATGCCACAAGTTCAAGGGGGCTATATTTGTTAGGAAAATCATGTTGAATCTTTCCTGTTTTTCTGAAGATATTTTTGTGTCATACTTGTCAGAAAAGCCAGGCCAGAAACAATAAATTATACACTTTTACGAAGAGGTTTAAAAAAGGGGGGTGTTGAGGGGGGGAAAGGGGGAAAGAAGAAGTCAGTAATAATTGAAAAAAGTACTGTTTTTTTTTCTCTGAATGAACTAAAAACAGACTTTCTGTCATGCACTCAAACTTTGAGAACTCTGAAAGGCACAAAATTACCAGTTAGCCAACTGCTGTGTAATAAAGGATATCTATAGATAAATCAGATCAATTTACAGGCCAGGGCAGAAGCATTGTCTGTTTACCAGGAGAGGAGGTTTTAAGCAGTATGATTTAATATTCATTCAGCCAGAAGAAATGCATTACCTCAAGACATGTATAATGCTGATAATTATACACTTGTTGCCATGCAATTTTTGAAGGTTCATTGGATTCATTTAAAATTTTTGGGGCTTGACACAATTTACTTTAACCATAACTTTCCAACTTTATTCAAATCAAAGTGAGAACATATCAACTATTTCATTTAAAGCTTTAGAAGTAGAATTATGTTGAGCAAAAAAGCAGAGCCTACTTTCAGATGCATTCACAGGTACACAAAATGAGTTCTCCATTACAAAAAGTAAAATGGGAGAGTTTGCCCTGTCCAAAATAAAGGTGCCTGTGTTTATTCTGTTGCCATATTACAACAGATGGTGATAATGCGTAATTAGATTTAGTAGTCTTGGCTCACTCAGATCAATTTCTATAGTTTCTGCCATCATTTAATCATTTAGATTGTTTGCAAACCCTATTTAACCTACAGAAAAGACATTTACATCAAGCTGTGAGCATTCAGGCAAAAAAGCTTTTAACAATTTAAAATTAATGTATTGCAAGGAATATAAATGATTGTAGCTGAAAATTTAACTTGCAATAGGTTTGTTCTGCATCTTGAAAAATCTTTCCTCTAAACTTGAGGAACTGGCCTTGTTTTTAGTTTGTCGTTCATAAATGCACATGACTATTACACAGTTGTTGGGTTTTTTCCTTCACCCTTGGACGTCTAATCAGTCCAGAACCCAGATTAGGACTGTCAGGTTGTCTCAGGAGTTTACAGTGAGTGCTCACTAGAGTGCCTTTAATCCTCCAAGGTTTACTCAAATGTCACAACCATCTGGAGGAAAAGGAGGCTCCCCTGCTAGGTTCCACTGACCACAAATTACTTTCTAAAGAGAAAGATGACAATAGAAAGCAAAGCAGTTGGTAAATATTTTAATTTTTCTTTTCCCAGATAGTGAAACAAAACTTCTTTTGGTGTCCTGAACAAAAATACACCTCATTACATCTAATAAAAATTACTAGAAGATAATATGTAAGGTAGTCATATGTGCAAACAGGTATAAAGGGAGGAGATTATTTAGGATAATAAATAAACATTATTAAAAACTCATCCTAAATATTTCTTATTATTTATTTGGATTGTGGTAGTGTCCAAAGAATCCAATCTTGATTGGGACCCCATTGTGCTGGGTGTTATACAAAATACAGACGATGACACTGTCCACAACTGCACCTTTAACGCAGTTTTGATTAAAAAGAGGAAATCTGATATGGAGTAAATTATAGCACTATAGTTTTTCTCACAAATAGCAGTGAGGTTTTTTGCATCCCCTCAGCAAGTTCCTGCTGCCTGTAAAAAAAATCTGGATCTAGTTTTCCCCTCTGTTTTAGAAGGTGCACTCATAATCCTTTTTCTCTAAGAAAAGCCACTTCCCTTGTCTGGCATAGACAAGACTGGGAAACCAGCTGCATCCCATTCTTTAAATTACTGCATCTACAGCTGCACTTACTTTCCACATAGTACTTAAAGTTCTTACCTGGGTTTAGAGTCAAAGTTATCCATTTAAATTGTTTTAAAGTACTTCATTTCAAAATCAGTCAAAATGGGGAAATAAGTAGCAGTATACACATTTCTGTTCTAAAGATAAAAATCTTTGCTACACTTGTTAAAATATCTTGCATTCCTTTCATTACTTCCTGCCATTCGTGTCTACACAAAATTTCATGGTTTGAAAGTCATTAAGAGAGTGTGAAAATGCTTAACAGCACTGAGTAGCTTCAGACCATCATCATTAAAGCTGGGAGAGCTATTTTCAGCGAACAAGTCCTCTTCCAAATTCAATCTTTTCATTCCATTAGTGAAATTTCTGTGAACAGACTCATTTTTACAAGGTTATGCTTCACTGTTAAAAATCTGACATGACTCTATCTTCAGCTATTCACTCTCTCTTATATCCATGATTTGTGATTGGCCACCTAAACCTTATGCTACTGTTACTGCTCCCTGATTGGTTTGCTGAAATTTTATAAACAAAAGGTGAACACTTTTGGTGTCAACTGCAAATATCTTTATTCACACTGCAATCGCTTTGTTTGCATATGAATCCATCTATTTAATTAAAGAGCAACTACTTCCCAAATTTCCTATGATCAAAAAAAAAAAAAGATCGGTATTCACTATAGGTCACAGAAAAGCAAAACTAGCAATATGAATTTCTGACTGCGTACAGAGGTTTTTACACCTCAAACAGTACCAAGGGCCTTAAAAACCTATTCTGAATTTGCAAAAAATCCTAAGTTTCCACTATTCATCCAGGTTTAACCAACATTAAGCTAGATGCGTTTTACTTTACATTTGATTTCTGGTCTTTACATCCATGCTCCTAAATTGCCACCTTTACAGTGTTATTGAAACAAGAATAAAATGTTTTCAAATAATGACAATGAAGTTTCACAGGGCTAAGGTAGGTGAGGGAATATATCTTTATTGGGCTAACTATACAGAAAGCTTGTACCACCTTCCACCAACAGAAGTTGGTCCAATAAAAGATATTACCTCACACACCTTCCCTCTCCCCTACATTGGAATCAACAGAGCTACAACACTGCAAATCAAGTTTTAGATATTCTTTGTCCATTTTTGTTAATAAACTGTAGACACTATTTTGGTGTTAGATTTTGATACATCATTATTGCCTAATCTGTTAATTCACTATACAATTCAAAACACTGTATTTCCTTCTTCACTGTTACTATATGACTTACCGGTATTAGTAATAAAATTAAGTATGTCATTTGCATTCCTGACCACACCATATTTTAAAATAAAATTTACTCATTAAAAATGTATTCACTTCTAGACCTGAATTGGACATAATTATTAAACCCAAAGACTGTTTTTCTAAAAAGTCTGAAAATGTCACCTGAATTTAAAAAGTGAAAACAGTGAACACTTATAACTTCATCAGTCTTCATTAAATTAACAAAGGGAAGAAAGCAATTTTATCTTTTTTTCCCTAATATGTTAGCAAAGGCATTACTTTGGCTAGCCTTATGTCCTACTTTCTGAAAACTCTACTTCATTTGTTTTCATTACTCTTCTGAAAGAAAACAAATGGACCTGGGGACCCACACATACGCACACCAAGTATCAAATGTCAACTGCCAAAATAACTATAAGCTGGATATGCCTACCACATTTTAAAAAATGTATCTAATATGCAAAATTTTGAAGGTGGGCAATATCACTTCTGCCACCTGTGCACAAAGGTGGACAAAAGGCAGAATCTGTTGTGATGGTTCTCCAGTTTTCCTACTTGTACCTCCATGTCACATGTTCGCATATCACGTGGAGGGTACACCAAGACAGGCTCATTTAATGAAAATTAGCTTACACTTACTCCTCTCTCACTTTAGTTCACTTGGCTAAAATGGAACAATTAGTGAAACACACAGAATTCAATGCAGGAATAAGATGCTGTTGGCAAGCTTTCAAACAGTAACAAAACACTTAAATGGACTCATCTTGTACATTTCCACCACAGTAGCCATTTATTTTAATGGAAGTACTGTCTTCCCAATCTGACACATTTATACTTCCATAAGCTCTAGATACATTAAGTACATAACCACTCAGGGTTTATTTTTCACTATCAAGCTAAAACATAACTACTGACTATTATTAAAAAACAACACACAAAGGACAGGTAAACTGTCAACAGAGCATGAAACGTATTAAATATCTGATAATCTAGTACAAAAGCAAAGGGGTACCAACATTTTCTATATGATGAGCAGTAATTTAGCAGGTTAGTTGGAACAGTATTTATAAAATGAGTTGTGCAAAAGACACGCTAAGTACCACTATAACATGGTGGTTCAATCAATCATTGGGAAGCTAGAAGAAAATTGACAGAGCACAAAAAGAAAACCACACAGATGTCAGTGCTCTATGCCTATATTTTGCCAGCAGCAACTGGAAGACTATTCAACAAACAGCAGCAGATGTAATGCCATTTCAATCCTGTAAGAAAAATTAAAAGATAGAAGTGACACAAAAAAGGCACGGCCCAAGGTTACAATAGACATCTGTCATGTTTTGAAAAAGGCATTTGCCAAGGAAGTTATAGCAACTTCTCTACTAGAAATGTCAAAATATAAAATCCATTATGTTCTACAAACCCATTGATAAAGGCAATTAGTGAAGGATAGTTCATATACAGTACGTAAAGCAAACTATATTAAAGACAATATTTTCAATACCTAACTAAAGCACTATTGTTTATGTGATATCATAGGTATGTATCATTAATGCGGATTACATAGGCTGTGATTGAGTAAAGAACTTCAGCACATATTTAAGTCCATCTTATGCACACAAACATATGCATAAAATTAAGCATATGTTTGTTAACTTTCCTGAGTAGGGATGGACTTGAGAAAGTTTTAATAACTTTGCTGAATCAAGGCCTAAAGTATTTGTATGGTATTTTCAAGTGCATTGATGTCTTGAAATAAGTGTGACAAGAAAATTACAAGTAAATTTAGATTCATTTTAAAGACATGCTTACAAGATTTACTTGGCAACATACAATACAGTTCTTCCTTTACAACGCCTTATATAGTGTCTTTAAATATTTTCCAAACAAGCACAGGCAATCATAATGTGATGCTAGCAGACCAAGTGCCAGCTCATGCCAAGGCCCCTAGGCCTCACTGAACACTGACAGATGCACAGCTGGAAACTAGTCTGTCTCACTTGTGTGTTAGTATTGTTAAGACAGATATTGACTTATACCAATGTGTATAATATTTAGACTTTATGAAATGCCTGTAAATTGCTGCATGAATTAATCTCATTTATAACCTCTATATCGCATGATATAAGGTTATTCTTAAATGTTTGTTCTGAAACTCTAACTCAACCCACCCTCCCGCCCAAAACCCAACATTCACCTAATGCAAAATGCTGGATTTCTACAGAAGGGGTTATCTCCTGCCCATCAGGTTGAATCCAGATGGGCCATTGTGGAACAAAGACTTTGTTGACTGCTTTCCCCACAGCCCCGAAGAGGGTACATGCCCAAGTTCTCATCCCATCACACCTTGAATGCCTGTTAAGGAGAACTTAGGATTCCTTTGCTGCTTGAACTCTACAGGGCGAGGATTTTTAAGCATGTGCAAGGAATCCCCAGCTGTTTTGCCTGGGTTAGCCCAAAAGGATATACAAAGTCTGCTTACTATAGATGTTGCAATTGCCTTTTGAAACCTGACTGTAACTAATTTGTGTGTGTATGCTTACCTGCCTTAACCTTGTAAATAACTGTCATTTCTTTTTCCTAGTTAAGAAATCCCTAGTTAGTTTGCTATATAGTTGGCTACATGAGTTGTCTTTGGTGTGAGATCTAAGAGGAAAATTGACTTGGGGTAAGTGACAGGTCCTTTGGGACTGGGAGTAACCTGAATATTTTGTGATCTTTGGTGTAAAGTTTGTCACAGAGTCAAGCTTGCCTGGGTAGCAAGATAGATCAGAATGCCCAAAGGGACTGTCTGTGAACTCCATGTTAAGGCTGTATAGTGCCTGAGGAATTTACCCTTTGTTACTTGGTTGGTGAAATCTAAGTGTACAACTCACAACCAGTTTGGGGTTTGTGCCCTGCTTCTTAACAGTCTGCCCTGTAGTTGGAATTCTCGCTCATGAACCACTCCAGATAACGTGACACATAATATCTGTTATTCTTCCATTATTAGTAGACATTTGGACAATACGGTCAAGTGTTTCTTACATATATTAAAATTAACCAATAGAATACAAGTATCTTGGGTGAGCTGAGAAGTGTAACTTCTATAATTTAGCAAAATCAAACTACTTAGATGGTAAACTCTTTTGGGTAGTTACCCAAAAAAGGTGTCTTTTTGTTCTCTGTTTGTACAACATGTAGCACAAAGGGGCCCTGGTTTATCAAATACTTAGGATCCGAAAATAGTTCAAGTGATTAAAAATGTGTTCTCAGAGACAACAAGACTTTTCCACCATAAAATTTCAAAATAGTTTTTACTTCTCAACTCTCAGTAACTACTCCTTACTGACATACATATAATAGCTAGATAATCAACTGTATCTATAACATAACTATGCTATTACTACTTCTTGCAGTAAACTAAGCTGATGGTGGAGTCACAAAATATTTCATTGCTTCTTTGCATCTTTATGCTAGAAATGCTAAACCAATTTTTGCTATTTCATCCTTGTTTACTTTCAAAGACATGTGAATGTTCTTTGATGTTTATCCTCTATCTGATAAAGTGCAACTGATACCAAGAAAAACAAATGCATTGTTTGTCTAAATAAAATGAGTTCTCAATGTAATATTTTAACATAACCATTGTATAATTAATACATTATGTATATACATTAGACTGCAAACCAACAAATTAGATACAGGTTATTACAGTGTAGATTTTAAATCTCTCTATTCATCATGTTCATCACACCAGTTTAAGAATAATAGCTAACTGGAGAAATTCAAACTATTTCCTCATGATCACCACGATGGTGTGCTATACTCAATCTTACCCATTTTTCTAATCTTAATTACTTACATTTTAAATAGAAAACCCTTGGGCAAACAAAACAAACATACTATTGAGACTATATTTCCCTAGAGATCTACAGAAAAGATGTCCAAATGCCAAGTAATTAAGACTAAAGACTAGAAACAAACTCATTTAGGAACTGTACAACTGTGGGGGGAAATAAAGGTAATGGGACAAATATACAGAAATGCTGAACAGTATTCACTGTATGCGAAACAGTAAGATAAACCAAATTAAGAGTCAAATTAGCACAAGTTTTAGTTTAGTCTTTACAGCCTGTCCACACTATATCTACTTTTCTTTTTTTTAAGTAAATTGCTAATATGGTTCTAGTATAATTTCTCTCATGAATGTGGAGAGGCATTGAGAACCATGTAACAGTTTACAGTATTTTGTATAACAATTATACAACACAAAACATCTTCTTAGAAGAAATAATATGAACAGTTTATTACAAGAAAAGTCTCTTTCTACAATAGTCAAGAAAACAATCCTTTAACACAAACTCTGAATTTCCTAGGTTTATAACACTTGGTTTTGGGATAATTTCAACATCCCTGAATTGTATTTTACCTTAAATTACTGATATGTACTCTCAACCTGAACTTCATTTTAGCATAGTTTTTGTATGAAAACAACTGCTAACTATCCAGAAGAACAGTCAAATGTATACTTGAAATTTATCCATATCACCAAAATTACACATGACAGACTTTGGCACACATCTGAAACAAAAACATTTTACATTATGACATTTGAACCTAGGATAAAATGAGGGAACCAAGGATGTCTGTAAAGCTTTTTTTTTTTAAATGTAGTCCAGCTGACAGTGAGATGCCTCCCATTAATGTATAAGGAGCATTTAAAAGTAATTTGTTGTGAACGTTAGCCCTTCTGCAAGCTGGAATAAGTTGAATAGATATGCACGTTTCCTGAAGTACTTTTGTTTTAGGCAACATGAAAAAAAGCAGTCAAACAGTTTATATAACATCTCATTCTGTGGACAAGAGGAAAAAAAGTATGATTAGAGATAGATAGAAAGACAATGGCTTTAAAGGTAAGAATCAGTTTCATAGACATACAAAGTATTATGAACGAGAAGTGAATTGTCAAATTTTTAAATTACACCAACTGGGTGCTAAATTCGTTTGTTCCCCCACCCACCCTTCAAAAAAACAAAAAATGTAATCCACAGCATAAACAACATGATGGGTTGTTTATGTTGACAGCTCTGTCTGGAATAGCTTCATGGATCTTGGATTTTGATTTCAGGAAATAAGAACAGATGCCACAGTGTAGACTGGCCAAAAGATACATTACACTGGCTAAAATTAAACTTCCCAAATGAGTAAACATTATCCATACCAAAGAGTGCAACAGGTACTCATAAATCACTAAAACAGATACACAGGAGAGGATGGGGGGAGGGAGAAGAAAAGAAATAAACTGCAGATTCTGATAAGATGGGACCAAACTTGGAATTTGTCCCACATGTGGGTACAATTATAGCAATCTATGTAACATTAGTTGCTATAAAACAATTAAGGGTTGGCAGAATTAAATTAGTTTTTGATCATTTCAACAGATACTAATTTTTAAACTTTTTAGTGTGTTTTTTTAATCAATTTAATTGTTCACAGCTGGAGGGGTCAGACAACAGTTATTTAATGACAGGAGACATTGAGATTCCAAAAATTAAAGGTTTATGACTGTGAAAACACCAACTGTCAATGTCACATGTCAAAATACATGAAGTAAATATCCTTAAATCAAACTGAATCAGCATTTTTCTTACTTTGCTTATCTGTAAATTTCAACATTACTGATGGAAACATTTTTTCTATTTGTATGTGTACAATGAAATCGACGTTTATCAACATTTACCCATAAAAATCTAATCCTTCCAAGCCTAAACGTAAGGTTGTCAGGTTCCACTAGGAACTTCCATTTTATTTTTAGAACTTGACAATACAAACAGTGCCTCATCTTTGTAACAATAATCAGCAAACCCTTATGTTATGGCACAGTGGCAGAGAGAAACAATATTCTATTCCTAAATATAATTACAACTCTATCAAATGACTACGATCAGTGGTGTTCCGCAAGATAAAACTTTCAGACTGGATGAAAATGGCTCATTTTACCCACTTGCTATGCTACTGCTGATAATTTATGTCTAAATAATGACAAATACCAAAAATGTTTTTATTTCCGATATTATGTGAAAACAAGTCCATTAAAATACAAATATAGTCAAAACAGGAAGGTGGTTATAACTAGGGCCCTACCAAATTCACGGCCATGAAAAACACATCACGGACTGGGAAATCTGGCCTCCCCTATGAAATCTGATCTTTTGTGTGCTTTTACCATTACTTCTGCGGTGCCTTCAGAGCTGGGTGGCCGGAGAGCAGCAGCTGTTGGCCGAGCGCCGAGTTCTGAAGGGGGTGCCCTGCCAGCAGCAGAGCAGAAGTAAGGGTGGCAAAACCATGCCATGTCACTCTTACTTCTGCACTTCTGCCTTCAGAGCTAGGCGGCTGGAGAGTGGCAGCTGCTGACTAAGGGCCCAGCTCTGCAGGCAGCAGCGCAGAAGTAAGAGTAGCATGGCATGGTAGCAGGACCGCGACATACCCCCCCCCCCCCAACAACTCCTTTTGGGTCAGGACCCTACAATTACCACATCATGAAATTTCAAATGTAAATAGCTGAAATCATGAAATTCGTTATTTTAAAAATCCTATGGCCATGAAATTGACCAAAATGGACAAAAATAGGGATATTCAAAATGATAGCTAATACTGAATCTTAACTGGTACTATGCCAGTGTGGACAAAAAGATAAGGGAAAGGGGGAAGGATGGGATGCAAGATCATGAGCTGGAGAGGGACAGCTGTCACTGGGATGTCATCTGTCAATTTAGTGACCTGTATGGGACTTGGGGTTTTTAAATGTTTAATTTACTTGGGTTGGGTTTCTTTAAAGACAGAACTATATCCTCTTTGGTAGCTCTCACCTCAGTTGGTAAGGCACAATAATACCTATTTGAACAGAGGCGGGAAAGGGAAGTCAGTAATGTACTTGACAGACCAAAAGAATTTAAAAAGAAGAGTTACAGTGTACTGACTAACTACACTTTAAAAAAGGTTTAATAAGGATAGTATCAACTAGACACTGTACCAGTCATTCCTTACCTGTACCAGTCTATTTGAGAATAAGAGAACCTTGGACCCAGTAATCACAAGACATCTTTATTCAGTATAGTTAGAAATTGGCTCACAGAACAGGAAATATTTCAGGAAAGCAAATTGTGGGGTATTTAAAAACATGTTATAGGACATAGTGTTAAAAAGCATCAGAATAAAAGACACCTGAGAAATCCTAAAATATGCCATAATTAAGACAAAAGGAGACTACCAATTCCTTTGGAAAAAAAGGGAGTTGGATGGTGGCCTCTAAGAAGGTTGTCAAAAAAGGTTTTAAATCTGTATGGAAATTGGAAACCTTGGAAAGCAATCAATCAAGAATATTCAGAGTTAATGGATTTAAAAGATTTATACAACCAAGAAAAAACCATCTTGTTCCAACTATACTGGCCAGACACCACTATTTCTGTAGTACTTACTCACATTATTTTGTTTTTATTGTAGTCAATTATGCCTTTAGGGTTTGATTGTGCCTTAAAAGACATAAATCTGCATTGGGAGGTCAACTGTGCTGAGGCAGCTCTGCACCAGGAACCCCAGAAGGAATTCCAGCTGATTCAGCCTGAAATCCTAATGTGACTCCCAGGGAGTTCATGTTGCAGAAGCAGCTCTGCTACCTTTTAAAACAGGATGCTAGGTAGTAATGCCTAAAGTTAGTGAGTGTTTGCCTCAAGGAGTATTAATTTATTGTTATCAATCCAAGGAAAGTAGATTGGTGGCCTAGATGAATGAGTTAATAATTCTGCCTGGTTTTTACTGCATTTTTTCCCAAATAATGATGACAGGGCTTGGGTGATATTGATGAAGGTATTAATATTTACTGAATACTGACACTTTAATTAGGTTGATTTAACCAATTAGAAAGGAAAACCAATCACGACAAGAAGCTTATTGTTTTGTCTCATGCAAGTTTGTAGTTAACTGTCAAAATAGAGGTAATATAATCTGGTATCTGATTTGAACTGAGTATTACTGTACTCTACTGGAAGGAAGACAGGCAACATTGGGTAAAGTCTAATATTCTGTTTTCTCCCTAGTTTATTTTAAAGGCCTGTTTTTTTCCTGAAAGTAATAAAAATGTGAAATAATTTGGTGGGATTGTTAGAATCAGAAAGAGACTGAGCTGGTTTTGACTCCCTCTAAGTATGGCTGACTCTTACAAGGGCTGCTCAATGCACCTGTGAAGATAATGGGACAGTCAGAGGGCACCAGTGACTTGGTTCCCCAAGCTAACAGAAATTTTTGTAACACAAGCTGACAAGTATGAACAATGTTATAAGATATTTTTAAAAAATATACTACTGAACAATTTTGGAAAAATACTTATTTTCTCTAGTACTGCACTTTGTAAAGGCAAGGCCTTCTGTGGCATCAGAGAGGCAAGAGAAGGAGAGGTTACTCACCTGATGCAGGAACTAGAGTTCTTTGAGATGTATGTCCCTGTGTGTGCTCCACTTCAGGTGTGCCTGTGCCTGCATCTTTGACTGGAGATTTCTGATAGGAGTGCCCGTTCGGCCCACACATGCACCCCATACATTCTCGTGCCCTGCACCAAGGCTATATGGGGCTGTGGACGTGAACCACCCGTAGTTCCTTCTCCACCTCAAAATCATGTAAGGGTGGCACCAAAGCAGATGGGAAGGAGGGCAGGAAGTGAGTAAAGAGGTAAGTATTTTTTGTAGATGGTTTTCGACTATTTAATAAAACTGGTACCTCTGAGGAACAAAATATCTCTATCACTGAGAACCACTGAGGAACCATGCTTGGAGTCTCAGAATCCACAAGTTGGGATGAAGTGTTTGACCAGCATCTCGAGTCAGTAGGTGAGGATGGATTCAAAGCTTCCACAAAGGATGAGAGATGTGTCTGATCAGATAGGAATACCAGACTTACCTTGGTCATGTTGGTGCGCAATCAGTTATGATTCTGACCAGATCTTGTGAGAACCTTTAACAATAACAGTGTCAGTTCATATGTGTAGAGAAGTCCACTTGTCTAGGAGATGAGAAATGCATGTCCTAGACATAGGGGATCAAAACCTCCCCTGGAACAATACCTGATGCATTTTCTGTTGGCTGCTGTGGCAAACAGATTGATCTCCAGGAATCCCCAAGCTAAGAATATCAAGTGGAGGACTCTGGAGTTTAGTTTCCATGCATAATTTAGAAAGAAATGTCTGCTGAGGTCATCTGCCATTGTGTTTGGAATAGCTGGGAGGTAAGAAGCAGAGATGACTATGTAGTTGGTTATGCACCAATTTCAGAGTTTTATTGCTTCGGCATAGAGAGAGATGGGGAATGTGCTCCTCCATGACTGTTAATATAATAATCATGCATGACACACTTTCTCTCATTCTCTTTACTGACTTTGATCTCATTAGAGGTAGAATG
This sequence comes from Natator depressus, assembly GCF_965152275.1. Classification (NCBI taxonomy): domain Eukaryota; kingdom Metazoa; phylum Chordata; order Testudines; family Cheloniidae; genus Natator; species Natator depressus. The sequence goes on from NC_134237.1 coordinate 108,743,605, forward strand.
TGTAGGAAAGCATTTTGCACTAAGCATTTTTGACCTTGGTCAATTCCAAAAAGGTTTATGCGGAGAAGCTGCTCTTGCAGCAACCATTTCCTCTGCACTGTCTGAGGTACCAGATGTGCCCTCCAACACAAAAGCAAAGTGTCCGATCTTATCACTAGGGTAGGGGGAATCTGAATGATGGAACAGTGTGCAGGTCTTGGTCAGGTCCTCCCACCAGTTGCGAGAGTGTAGAACCCAATGGGGAACAGACTGTAACCTGCCTAGACTGTGTCTGTTTGGTTTGTAAACTGTTCAAAGCCATCCCTGTACATATCAGAGATGTAACCTGAAGTGCGGCACTAGAAAGACAAAAGCTGATGTGTCCCAGCAATTGAAGACAATCTCTTACTATAACTTGAGGACCGCCCTGAATCTCTGAGATTTGCTAGTGCAAGAAATCTGGCCTCTGCATACAGGGAAGCTCCTATGAAGTCTACATGCTGTAGTGGAGTCAAAGGGGACTTTATTGAGTTGATTTGAAAGCCCAGGCCGTGAAACAGAGAACACCTGATCTTTACAGACTCCAGTACTTCCTGATTATGACTGGCCCTTTATCAGCCAATTGTCTAGGTACAGGAAAATGCCCAAACCACATAGGAGGAGAGCAATTACTGCCAGAACGTTTGAGAACACCCTAGATGTCAAAGATAGTCCAAAAGGCAGCACCTTGTGTTGGTCGCATTCACTGTTCATTCAGAAATAAAGAAACCTCTTGCGAGTGATGGGTGAATAGTGACATGAAAACATGTGTCCTGTAGGTTTGGAGTTGTGAACGAATCTCCTAATTCCAACAACGGAATTATTGCTATCAGGGTTACCATCCTGAATTTTTGCTGTTTTATATCTGTTTAGAGACCTGAGATCTAAAGTTAGTCTCCTCCCTCCATTCTTTTCGGATATCAGGAAGTACTTTGAATAGAATCCCCTCCACCTGTATTGCACAAGAACTGGTTCTATTGCTCCTGAACATAAAATGAGGTCACTTCCTGTTCTAATAATTGATCATGAGAGGGGTCCCTGAAGAGGGATGGGGAAGGCGAGTGGTTAGGAGTGATACCTTTCAAATGGACAGTGTAACCTGATCTTATGGCTTCCAAAACTCATTTGTTCAATGTTATATGGTCCCATACATCCTGAAAATGGGAGAAGCAGAAACCAAACGGAGGTAGGGGGCTGTTGCAGCTGTGAAGTCCTGTTGATTGGATGGTTAAGACTCTCAACTGAGCCATCGCAATTGTTGCTAGAAGCGGTCCCTCCTGAACATTGGCTTTAAATTGGTCATGATGTTCCTCAAGCAATGCTTAATAAAGTAATTAAATTTGTTACTATTTAAGTAGTCTTATTTGACTATGACTGCCTGATGGTTTGCTCTTCTGAAATGTGGCCTAAAAGATTGAGCCTCTTATGGTCCTTTCCTGCATGTGGTCAACTTTGTGAGATGTTGCCAGCCTCATTCATTTACAGCCTCCACTACTAGGGAGGTCAGAGCTGGGTGAAAATAGAAACTCTCACTGATGACATAGTTGCCATGTGGTTATCAGCTGAGGTCTATCCTCCTGTAAAACACAGTGTAGGAGGGAGAGTGATGTGTTCTAGAATAGACAGGGAGCCTTGCACTGAGATCTGAAAAGTTCTCTTCCACTTACTCCAGGGGTGGGGGTGGGGGTAGGGGAGGACGCTGTTCAGCTGGACAAGTACACAAGGGTGAGTATTGTTCTCTAGATGATAAAGGGGTCAGTGACCAAGAGGATCTTGATGCTGACAAACCCTCAGCTCCCACTAATAGGGAAGACTCTGGGTCCAAAGAGACTGCAGGTCCTTAGGGTACCGGAACTCTTGCAGCAGCAATGGTAACCAAGACTAGCCCAGGTGAGGACCTGGGGAAGACAGTTTCAGTACCTACATAGTACTGAGCACTTAGCTTGGAAATGAGTCTGCTCAGATTCCCTTGTTACAGTTGTAGATCTGGCGGTCTTTGGTACAGTTGACTTTTCTTGATATCGGTACTAAGTGTTGTTCAGGAACAGGCTTATAACTCTTTTCAACCGCATCTCTGCCAGTCTGAGTCTGGGTACCTGAACTCGGTCCAGAGTCTGTCTTTTCTTCTTGGCCTTTGTGGTACCAGCATCACTTGGAGTGTGCATGGAACTCCCCTTGGGACCTGATGTCTCTGTAGATTTTTTGTGTGTTGGTCACCAAGATCCTCTTGGAGATTTACTACTTACCGCTTTCTGTTTAGAGGCAGATGCAAATGAGAACTTAAGTACTGTAGATGTACTCAATGTCATGGTACTGCATACCTCTAGCAGTCTCTGGTGACTGAGATCTTAAACTGGACAGGCACTAGTGGTACTGGGAGGTCCTCCACCCCTGGATCCGAAGTTGGATATAAAGCTTGCTCCATCATCAAGAGTCCAATTTTTTATTTATTTATTTATTTATATTTTGGTATTTACCTTTAAAGGATGTGCAGACCTTGCACTTACTGGAGATATGGATATCACACAAAGAGCACAGGTACTGGGAATGATCAGAACAGATTTACGGCAGGAGAGGAACCTCTTGAATCCCAGGGAATCTGGCATTCCTGAGGAAAGTAATGAAGATGACAACCCCAAGAAGGGGAAGTTAAGAAAAAAAAAGATATTTTTATTTTTGAGAGAAAAAAGTAACAAAAAGTAACAAAGGGGACAACTGTTCCAACACTATAAACACTGAAATAAACTAACTACCTAAGAAAATGCTAAATATTAGAGAATAGACACACACTATAGACTCCGTCAAAGGCCAAAGATGGTTGAGAGGGAACTGTGGAACATTCACATGTGCAGCAACATATAGCCTCAGCAAGGATGCAGGTAGTCTATACCTGGGCCAAAATGGCACCACTATCATAAATCTTCAATCAAAGGCACAGGTGCACCTGAAGTGAAGCACCCACAGGGACACTACTTGAAGAAGAAACATTTTTGTCGGTCCCGTACACACAAATGATAAAGGATTTTAAAGATAATAGCAAAGTAGTTCACAAATAGAGAATTCAGAACAGTTGTTTCATGTTTATACTTCAAAACTACAGATTCACAAATAAAAAGCACTTAAAGGAACCTCTGATGTAGGGAGAAAAGTTTTAGCCTTAAATAATGCATAGAGATCACACTTTAGTGCTCTGTGATATATAAAATAGATTATACTGAAAGACTTTAAAAATTACATGTTGCTTCTCTACTTTGATAGAACAGATTAAGTTAGAATATTAATTTACAGAAGTTACCAGTGTTCAGTTGATTTGACATCTAAAACTTCCAACCCTATAAAGCAACAATAACATTTGTACAAATGAGAACATTTTAACAATCTCTATAACTTTATTTAAATTATGTAAGGGCAAATATTAGTTTTGCTAAATACTGAAGAACCCCATCCACCTCCAATTTTGGATGACCTCAAAGTAAGACTGCAAACAAAACCAATAATACAGAGAAAAAAAGTGGAGTGCAAAATTGACTACACATTGCCAGCAACTAAGAGGCCAAGGGGAATGTTATAAACTTAACACCTGCTACTGGCAGTCCCCAAATCCCACAAGTTTTGTGAGAAAGGAAGAATGGCAGGGTCATTCTGCCCAATTATTGTCAATTTAAAAGGCACTTTGATTTGTTGCCCATTAGAAAAGAGCAATCGGAAAGTAGTAATTCCATCATTAGCACTTCTCTTGGTATAACAGTGTGGGAAAGTTTTTCATCTTTGCCTCCGAAAATCAGCTTCAAGAAAAATAATTTAAGCAATTCACACTTGAAAGATGCATTCATCGTTTCAATTTCCTAATCTTTTCTTCCCTCAAAAAAAATGCAAACATGTATATCCGTTAAGAAGTACGGACCTATCTACTGCACACATTAGTGTTTAACTGCAAAGAGAAGGAATTTAAAACTATCCAACAAAGAGTTACAAATTATAAAAGCAGAATAAGAAAGTAATGGAATATCTGCTGGCAACTGCCGTCTTTTAATGGAAACCTCTTTATTGGCATCAGCTGGAAAAGACCAGCCTGCACTTATACCAGCATTCATTTTGTTGTTCTTGCAATAATGACTACCATTACCATACTTTTTTTCATCCATCACAACAGCAAACATGCCCAATACAAAGAGTCTGACTGAAGAGAGGTACTGTTTAAATAAGACATTTTTCTCACAAAAAAAGGCAAGTCGGAATATTTTACCTCACTAATACACATGCCTTTTGAGGAGACTGCCAGCCCAAACTTTCAGACTCATGACATTCTAAAGGTTCAGACCCAAACCTGAATTGTGAATCTTGGAAGTATAACCCAACACTAGTTATCAAATGATGGGGAAGTATAAAGTTTGTGACATAGAAATTCATGTCCATGTCACAATCCATTTTTTGTGTTAGGTTGCCGGAAGGAAACATGTTACAAAAAAGAATTTACATAGGTTGTGAAATTGGCTGGTGATATAAACAAAAAAAGCAGTTATCTATATGCCCTATCTGACAAGTATATTCAAAGATTCTTTCATGGTGTTCGTAAAAAGAAAAAAGAAAAGGAGTACTTGTGGCACCTTAGAGACTAAGGTGCCACAAGTACTCCTTTTCTTTTTACGAATACAGACTAACACGGCTGTTACTCTGAAACCTTTCATGGTGTTGTTTCACAATAGTCTGTGCTTGAACTGTATCAACTTGTTTGAATTCCTTTGACCATCTCCTAGGACTAACAAACTGCAACTGTTTTAGCTCTTTTTTGGATTGAGGTAATAGCAAGGACCAAAGTGGTCATTAGAGGCAAAAACATCAGTTTAAAAACATATTGGAACTGACAAATTTGACCATTGGGTAATTTCAGTGAGGCACTGCAATGCATTTATCTTACTAACTGGTAACCTTTCACATTAACACCCAGAACATTTATTTCAGTGCCAGTCCCCAAGTATAGCCAAGTTTTCTCCTGGGTTCCTCAGAAGAACTTACAAGATCTTCTGTCATGAACACACACATGACCTGTTAATTATCTATTTATTTAAACTTTTCACAATTAATATGAGTTAACTTGGCTTCAAAACAATTTAATTTAAACAGCAGAAGATAAAATTAACTTGCTCCCTGATTAATTTACTAAGAGCCAGATCCAAGAGATCAGCCATGAAGGAGGGACTGGGAAAACATCTAGGATAAAGGGAACAAAAAATAGCAATAGCAGAAGATTGAGAAGAGGGAAGGAAGGAAACAGCGTTAGAGGATACATGACCAAAACACGTTCCACAGGAGGCAAAGAAATAAGGAAGATAATGGGGGGGGAGGAAAGGGACAGTTAACCATTCAAGCAGACAAGTGCATCAGGATAAAAGGTTGATGGGAGATAATACTGGAACAGTGGGGAAGGGTCAGGGAAGAGAATTATATACAGTGATGAGCTGCCAGAAGCTGAAGAACCGGTTCCTTCAGTCGCTCCAGGTCTTCGGCAGTACTTCGGCAGCACGTCCTTCAGCTGCTCTGGGTCTTCAGCGGCACTGAAGGACCTGCTGCCGAAGTGCTGCCGAAGGCCCGGGGCGATTGAAGGACATGCCGCCGAAGACCAGCAGCGAGTGAAGGACCCGCTGCTGAAGTGCCGCCGAAGGCCCGGAATGCTGCCGGGTGAGTAAAAATTCTCAGGGGAGCTTCCCCAGCCGAGAGCTCAGGCGGGACGGACAGGATGGTCTCGTGGGCCGCATATGGCCCGCGGGCCAGAGTTTGCCCACCCCTTTAACAGCTGGTTCTAAACTGGCTTCAAAATTTAACAACCGGTTCATGCAAACCAGTGCGAACTGGCTCCAGCTCACCACTGATTATATATCTGCTGATGAAAGGAGAGAGAAAGGAAAGGAGAAGAGGAAGCAGATCGTTACTGGCATTGTCGATGTTCTAGAAGCTTAGCCATGCAGATGTTATCTGTAAACTAGCACCAAAAAACTTAGGCCAAAAATTTTCAGTCATGAGTGCCTAAAATTAGGCATCTATATTTGGGAAGTGGACTAATTTCAGAGGAATCAAGCCCCTAGAGATTCTGTTGCATTTCAGGCACCATGTTTTAAAGTTTTGGCTTTAATCACTGTACTTGCTATTGTATTGCCAGATTTCTTTCAGGACATGGTTGTAAAATTATTTTTGATAGATCAAACAATGTCAAACCTGCTACAACCCAGTGAAATACTTTAAAGGTGCCAATCACACTGATATAAAAGACAGAACTACCAATTTATTAACTTGATATTAGTGCAAATGTATGATTACCTTCTTTAGTAGTAAGAAAGATAGGAGAAAGGTTGAATAAAAGCAGTAAAAAGAATAAAAGCTCTTATCTACTCAAATATAATATGAATGAGGACAATAGGCCAAATTAAGCCTGGTGTAAGTGGGTATAGAAGATGACACTGCTTATGTCAAAGCTGAGTTTGCCAACGCACTTTGCTGTCCCCCACCCCAAAAGAAAAGTTTCAAGTTTACCTGATTTTCAATTAGCAAATAAATATTTACCCCAGCATGTAGCATCACTGTGTTTGCCCCCACAAACACTATTCCTGGCTCAGAAAAGATCTACTCAATGTATAGCGGCAGTCAAAAAAAAAAACAAACAGAATGTTGGGAATCATTAGGAAAGGGATAAATAATCAGAGAAAATATCATTATACATCATTGCCTCTATATAAATCCATGGTACTCCACATCTTGAATACTGCATGCAGATGTGGTTGTCCCATCTCAAAAAAAGATATAATGGAATTTGAAAAGAAACAGAAAAGGGCAACAAAAATTATTAGGAGTATGGAACGGCTTCCCCATGAGACAAGATTAAAGACTTTTCAGCTTGGAAAAGAGATGACTAAGGGGGGATACGACAGAGGTCTATAAAATCATGACTGGTGTGCAGAAAGTAAATAAGGAAGTGTTATTTACTCCTTCTCATAACACAAGAACTAGGGATCACCAAATGAAATTAATAGGCAGCAGGTTTAAAACACACAAAAGGAAGTATTTCTTCACACCACACACAGTCAGCCGTGGAACTCTGTGCCAGAGGATGTTGTGAAGGCCAAGAGAATTCAAAAAAGAACTAGATAAGTTCGTGGAGGATAAGTCCATCAGTGGCTATTAGCCAGGATGGGCAGGGATGCAAAACCATGCTCTGAAGTGTCCCTAGCCTCTGTTTGCCAGAAGCTGGGAATGGGTGATAGGGGATGGATCACCTGTTCTGTTCCTTCTCTCCGAAGTACCTGGCTTTGGCCATTATCAGAACAAAGGATATTGGGCTAGACGGACCATTGGTCTGACCTAGTTATGCTCGTTCTTATGTTATACACAGGTCTCTTGCATTGAAGATATGATTCTATTAAATCATCTAATCCAGCCTCTTGTCAATGCAGAACTGTCCGTGGTAGTATATCTTTCCAATGCTTTGTCCCGTCTAATTTTAAAAATGGCTCAAGTAATTTGTCTTCCATACATACTGATAACTACTTTGCTTACACATTGCTCTCTCCTAGTCATTTCCTGGAATGCCTCCATTCAACAGTAAGTACTCAGGGAATGAATATTGATTTTTGTATTCAGCTTCTTTCATGTTTGCTGTTAGAATTAAAAATATGTTTGCTGTATTTTTCAGAAGAAAATAAGAGTAGACTATTTTCCTTTTAAATTGTTTCTGTTTTCCAAAGAGCATCTTTATCAAATGACAGGGGAATAGGTTAATAAACCATTTACTAGAATGAAAAGCAAAGGAATTTATAATCTGCAATTTTAGGTTCCACAAATACTATTAGTGAAACTACTTTTCTTTTAATGCAAAAAATCATTCATTTGCACATAAACACACGCAAACTACATAAACACTGCCACTTGAAGTAGTAAAAAGGTAATATATTAAAATACTTTAAATATCTTTCTTGGATGTTTGTGTTTATTGAACAAAGCATCTAGACAGCCCTTCCAGAAATGCATTAAAAAAAAAAAAGAACAAATCACCTTCTTAAGGGTCTATGCTTTCTGATGATATACAGTCTCTACACATATTTTTATTGTTTCATAAAGACTTATAAATGAACAAAAAGTCCAGTTTCAGTCATAGTTATTTCTATATTATCTTTTAGGTTGATTTGGTAAATATATAATTATATTCTCTTTTAAAATTGTGGATTTTCCATGTGGAGAATCCAGTTTTAAAGAATACCCTATCTTTTTATCAGACTAATCCAGCTCTGCTATTTTTCTGAACTGCCTCAGGAAGAAATAGCTGAAAATGCCTGTTTAAAAAGAAATTAATGGGTAAGTCAGCTCTGACCAATCCTTTGCAGCTTGTAAGTATATCTTTTCATTATATATCTGATAGGATCATCTGAAAATGCTTTTTCTCATCTGTGTTCACACAAAATTTGCTTAATGCTTCTGACATCAGGAATGTCTAATTAAGAAAAGTATAGAAAGTGCAGTAGCCATCTCCATACAGTTTACCTGTATTTTTCTTTGAAAACAAATATGAGCTGAATAGTCCAATCCAACTTTTCATAGCTTGGCGTTTTCCAGTAGAGACTCCTATTTTAATAGAGCCCCCCTCTCCTCTGCTCATTGCTGTGAATAGTCAATGCTAGTAGAGAGCTGTTCATCCAACTGATACCCAAATACTTAACCATACTGGCGTATGTTAGATTCAGTGTCCAAAATCGGCCAGCTTTGGTTGAATATATAGACTGGACAAGGGAGATCAGGACCTGTTTCCATTTGATAGAACGTGACTGGTGAGCAAGCTGGGACTGTTCCAAGATTCTTCTGCTCCCAGTAGACAAAGTATAAACCAAGCAAGCAATATGCCTGCAAGCTATCACAATGATTCAGAAGAAAGGGTGTTGAACTGATTTAGAGCTTAGTCAGTGGGAGACTGCACTCCTGCTTCAGGTTCATACTACCTAAAGAAATCACTCCATCGGACAATCAAAAAAGGGCATGTCACTTTCTAGAAAGTCAGAAAAATCACTATGATTTTAATTCAAAAATATGAACTGAGATGATATTACCTATCCCAGATAACTGGTTTTCATTCTGCATGTACAATAAGCTTCCAGACAGACCATTTTTAAAGTGCTTTAGTTACATTTAAGATATTTCAGTGTATTAATTATACACTATAGTACATACCTTAGCAGAGAAAGCACAAATAAAAAATCATCATTTAGTGCCCTAAACATATTAAAAGTTGAAAATTCGCTACAAAGAAAATGCTTTATACAGAATATAGAAAGACATGAAAGAAGCAAGTCCATTTGGAAATGCTGACTTTTTCCACAAACCAAGCTAAGGAATACAGTAATCAAATGTACAAACACAGTATATAAGAGCTATTACTCACATTAGACCGTATAGCAAAGCCATTATTCCTGTCTCAACACGATCCTCACCCACTCACACAAAACACAAGACAGTGAAAGAACAGAGGGTAATGTAAAAAAAGCAGCTCATTAGCTATGGATGGAACAACACGACAGATGTGTAATCCAGTTGCTTAATGCACTATTGGAAGGTGCTCAAATACCACGGTGATGAACACAGTATAAGAATGTACATAGAACAGAAGAAACATTATGGAAAAATTTCCTTTCAACCACTCAGCAGGCCATGTTGCAGTCTTTTAATGACTCAATTGTCATCTCATCTGGTCCACTCGTTATTTAACCTTGTATGAGAAAGGTAGACATTCAATACTAGGTGCCTATCAAGACCTCTAACCAACCTCGATTCCTATCAGTTGTACAGTTTGATGGGCCAATAGAGCGCAAAACTGCAGTAGTGCAGACTATCTCCTGGAATATTGATCTATACCACATGTAAAGAAAAATCTATACTCCAGTTAATGACTAGAAGAGCACCATAGAATAAGCCAATCTCAGCTAAATTTACAGGATCTGTGTTCTAAAATAAAATTTGGAAGGAAACTAAGTGATGGCAGACAGGATCACAAGGAAGTGAATGCAAGCAACATTAAGACTGAAAAAGAGGCAGGATAAAAGAAGTGGACAAATGTAATCTACGAGGATGGTGAATGAGAAAGTTTTTAAAACTAAGGGCCCAACTGTCCAATCCTTACTCATTTTAACTGTTTTCATTCCCTCAGGTAGGACAAATGTCCGTTCATGGCTCCACCTTCTGAAAACCCACTTCCCCACCACTTGTTTATCAAGATGTTTCATTCTGCAGAAAACCAGCAACAGCTTTGCAAACCACTGGTTATCTACAGCCAGCAATTTGAGAACCACTAGATCATGCAGTTAGGGCTAGTTCATACTCATCTGAGGACTTCTGTAAAGCCATGGAATGAGACCTCCTTGCTGTGAGGTCTCAGAATCCTGCCTGATCCCTTCACCAAATGCAAATACCATACAAGCATCTGCATGTGTATGGCTGGAGAGCTGTAAAATCCAATTAGCAGAAGTAGTATACCTTGGCCCAGAATTGGTGTGTATCTCCATGGAGAGAGTTATGGGGATACTAAATGGTGTGTAACCATTAAAGAGAAAGAGGGAAGAACTTGCATTGTGTCCCCAAGCTCAGGGCCGCTATAAAGGGAGAAACAATCTGATTTCACAAAGGTGGATCACCATCATGTTCAGATACTATGATGAGGGGAGCTATATAACAACACAGATAAACATTTTCAAATCTCTTTTAGGATGAAGCACCTCATATTGTATGTCACGATACTGGAATACGAATAGTAAACATTGCACTAGAATTTCAACCTTCCCCCCTGCTGGGGTCTCAATATCCTGAAGACCCCAGCGTCTTCAGGCTTACTAGCACTGTCTGAAGCACCCACAAGTACAACACACAAATAACTTCAGTAACTAAAGAAATATGATGTTAAAAAAACAAAGCAAATAACAAAAACAAAAAAGAATGTTAAGGAAATTTTAGGAATTCAACAAAATATCCTGATCAAGGCAAGTCATGAGACTTAAATTGTTCAATGCAGGTAGTCCACTTTACATAGGCCGGTAGGCTAATTATATCAAACTCCCATAAAGAATCCAATTACACTTTAAAATGCATTTGTTTTACTTATTTCTTCAGAATTAAAACCATGGACCTTTGAGGGTACACTGTTTTAAGCATAAAAATATTCATATATAAAAAGTTACTGAGATCTATATTGTGGCTGTCCTTCTTCCCCTAATCAATGGGATGTGTTTTCAATTACCACAAACATAACCTAAGTATAAATTTACCATTAAAAAATAAACCTACACAGCCTGCAAAAACTTCTCTTTAACACCTGATTTTCTTTTTAGTTGTTTTTAAAAAGATGACACTGCATGTTAGTACACTAATTTTATATTTATTTTTAAATATTTAATATTATCAAAACTAATAATTTAATTAGGACTTATTCATTTCACTTCCAATGAAAAATGTGTGGTGTGTGCATACTACTACCACCACCACCTTCAACTTTCACAAGGTAAGTAATCTGGCAGCCTCCACTAGAGTCTCACTTCACCACTCCATTTAAAATAGATTCTTTTATACCTGTAATAAAAGAACAGAAGAAATGCTTCCGTCCCCATTCTCTTTCATCTCTCAATACTAATTTTCCCAGACTTAAAACAGCATTCTTAGTGCTAACTCTAACCCTGGGTTTCTTTCACAGCACTTTATTAACCCAATTCATTTACAAGGAAACCCTAGCAGAATTTATTTCATTTATTACTATTTTTACGTCAAACAAAAACTCTCCTTTTTCAAACAAAGTGATTCTCAATTACTGCAATATGCAGGATAGCATGGCTCATTTCACCACTCAGAACTAGCTAATTCAGCAAAACTTGCTGTTTCAATTGATCCAACACTAGCTTATTTCCAGCTTCCTCTCTTACAAAAGGGAAAAACAAACAAACACTAACATAATAGGTTTATAAGCAAATTCTGATGCCTTTCATTTACCTTAAAATGAAGCATATTATCCTGTAAAGTACAAATTGGAAAGCCCTATTTTGGCAATCTAGCTCACACTTGCAGGTTTACTCATATACAATGTAGCTTCCAGCCTTTTAACATCTAGTTTAAAAAGCTGTTTAAATGTGATCTGGATGCTTTTTACAGATTTCTGACCATTGGGGGGAGATTTTTAAGAGCCTGTTGTGTTGCCGTAATGCTGCTCCCAGTGAGTTGTTAAAAATCTCACCCACAGAGTTTAAAAAAGAAACAAAACATTCAGTCTACAAAAAGCTATTGGTCAAAATTCTCAAGCATCGGTGCATGTAGCTAGTCATTTATTTAGGTGTCTGCTTTTCAGAAGTGCACAGCATTCTCAGCTCTATTAGCAGCTACCGAGGCTGCAGGTGCAAAGCTCCTTAAAAAAAAATATATATATATATCAGGCTACTTACTTAGCCCTGGTCTACACTACGAGTTTAGGTCAAATTTAGCAGCATTAGGTCGATTTAACCCTGCACCCGTCCACACGACCAAGCCTGTTTTGTCGACTTAAAGGGCTGTTAAAATCGATTTCTGTACTCCTCCCCAGCGAGGGGAGTAGCGCTAAAATTGACCTCGCTGGGTCGAGTTTGGGGTAGTGTGGTCTGAATTCGATGGTATTAGCCTCTGGGAGCTATCCCAGAGTGCTCCATTATGACCTCTCTTGTCAGGTTTCCCTCCCCACTCTGAACTCTAGGGTACAGATGTGGAGACCTGCATGAAAGCCCCCTAAGCTTATTTCTACCAGCTTAGGTTAAAAACTTCCCCAAGGCACAAATCCTTTGTCCTTGGAAGTACCCAGCCACCACCAAGTGATTTAGACAAAGAATCAGGGAAAGGACCACTTGGAATTCCTATTCCCCCAAAATATCCCCTCAAGCCCTACACCCCGTTCCTGGGAAGGCTTGAGAATAATATACCAACCAAATAGGTAAACCAGATTCTTAAAAAACAGAACTTTATTATAAAGAAAAAAAGTAAAAGAAGCACCTCTGTAAAATCAGGATGAAGTTAACTTTACAGGGTAATCAGATTCAAAACACAGAGGATTCCCCTCTAGGCAAAACTTTAAAGTTACAAAAAACAGGGATAAACCTCCCTCTGAGCACAGGGAAAATTCACAAGTTGAAAACAAAAGGTAATCTAATGCGCCCTGCCTTATTTACTTACTCTTTTTGCAATACTGAGACTCACTTTAGGATGGCTTATAGGAGAAGGAGTTTTCTGACCTGGTGCTTCTTTGCTTCCCAAGAGAACACACAAACAAAGCCTTCGTGCCCCAAGATTTGAAAGTACCTTCTTTCCCCATTGGTCCTTTTGGTTAGGTGCCAACCAGGTTATTTGAGCTTCCTAACCCCTTACAGGTAAGGAGGAATTCTAGGCTACCCTTTGCTGTATGGTTATGACAGCTCTGAACAGCACTCTCAACTCAGATGCACTGGCCAGGTAGACGGGAAAAGGCCCGTGAACTTTTGAATTTCATTTCCTGTTTGGCCAGCATGGTGCGCTGATCAGCACTGGTGACAATGCAGAGCTCATCAGCACAGGTGACCATGGAGTCCCAGAATCGCAAAAGAGCTCCAGCATGGACCAAACGGGAGGTACTGGATCTGATCGCTGTATGGGGAGAAGAATCCATGCAGGCAGAACTCCATTCCAAAAGACGAAATGCCAATATATTTGCCAAAATCATCAAGGGCATGATGGACAGAGGCTACAACAGGGACACACAGCAGTGCCGCGTGAAAGTTAAGGAGCTGAGGCAAGCCTACCAAAAAACAAATAATGCGAACGGTCTCTCCAGGTCAAAGCCCCATACATGCTGTTTCTATGATGAGCTGCATGCAATTCTATGGAGCGCCCCTACCTCTACCCCACCACTATATGTGGACACCTACAAGGGGGGGAGTCTCACGCACCAGGGATGAGAATTTGGGGGACGAGGAAGATGATGATTAGGAGGAAGTTGAGAGTAGCGCACAGCAGCCAAGCGGAGAATCCCTTCTCCCTGACAGCCAGGAACTGTTCATCACCCTGGAGCCGATACCCTCCCAAGGCGGGCTCCCAGACCATGAAGCCGGAGAAGGCACCTCTGGTGAGTGTACCTTTGTAAATATAATACAGGATTTAAAAGCAAGCGTGTTTAATTATTAATTTGCCCTGAAGACTTGGGATGCATTCGCGGCCAGTATAGCTACTGGAAAAGTCTGTTAACATGTCTGGGGATGGAGCGGAAATCCTCCAGGGACATCTCCGTGAAGCTCTCCTGGAGGTACTCTAAAAGACGTTGTAGAAGGTTTCTGAGGAGGTCACCCTTATTCCGTCCTCCATGGTAGAACACTTTTACCACGTCAAGCCAGTAGCAAGTAGTCTGGAATCATTGCAGAACAAAGAATTGCAGCGAATGGGCCTGGGCTTTGGTGGCATTCAAGCAATATCCTTTCTTTATCTCTTGGTGTTAGCCTCAGGAGAGTGATATCATTCATGGTGACCTAGTTCAAATACGGGAAATTTGTTTAAGGGGACATTCAGAGGTGCCCGCTCCTGCTGGGCTGTTTGCCTTTGGCTGAAAAAAAATCATCCCTGCTGTTAGCTACGCGGTGGGGGAGGCCCGTTCATGCTGAGCTGTTTGCGTTTGTCTGACAGGGATCTTCCCTGATACTAGCTATGCAGTGTGTGTGTGGGGGGGGGGTTGGGTTGTGCTGCACATTCACCCTAAAATCGCAGCCCCTCCTTTTAAATGGCCAACCCAACGGACTTTGCTTGGTATGGGAAAGGAGGGCGCTGCTGTTTGAAACCGTTCCCACATGTTATGAAAGTTGAAGAAGCCAAAACCCTTTGTCTTATCACGGCTGCCTGCAAGCCGAATTCTGTTGCCCAGCTGAGCGTGTGTAATGTCTCACACCAAACTGGCAGGCACTCAATATAAGAGGCAAAATATGACCTTGTAGCAAAAGCACATGTGCTATGTAATGTGAATCGCTTGATTCAGTGTGAAATAGTCTTCCCTTTGTTCTCTAAAATGTATCTTTTTAAATACTACTCTCCCTTTTTTCCTCCTGCACCTGCAAATGTTTCTACGCTCCCTCTACCATCTCCATCCCAGAGGCTAGCGCAGATTAGAAGGAGGAAAAAAAACACTCACGATGACATGTTCTCAGAGCTCATGCAGTCCTCCCGCACTGAAAGAGCTCAGCAGAATGCATGGAGGCAAACAATGGCAGAGACCAGGAAACGGTTAAATGAACGCGATGAGTGGAGGGAAGAATGCGATGAGAGGAGGCAGGATGCAATGCTGAGCCTAATGGGGGAGCAAACTGACATGTTCAGGTGTCTGGTGGAGCTGCAGGAAAGGCAGCAAGAGCACAGACTGCCGCTGCAGCCCCTGTATAACCTCCTGCCCTCCTCCCCAAGTTCCATATCCTCCTCACCCAGATGCCCAAGAATGCGGGGGGAGGGGGAGTGAAGAGGCTACGGGCACCCAGCCACTCCACCCCAGAGGATTGCCCAAGCAACAGAAGGTTGGCATTCAATAAGTTTTGAACTGTAGTGTGGCCTTGTCCTTCCCTCCTCCCCTCATCCACCACCCAACCCGGTGCTTCCCTCCTCACCCACCCCTCCCGGGCTACCTTGTGAGTTTTCCCCCATTTGTGTGATGAATTAATAAAGATTCATTAATTGATAAAATGCATGATTTTGAAACAATAATTACTTTATTGCCTCTGAAAGCAGTGATCGAAGGGGGGAGGTTGGTTGGCTTACAGGGAAGCAGAGTCAACCAAGGGGGCGGGTTTTCATCAAGGAGAAACAAACAGAACAAACAGAACTGTCATACCGTAGCCTGGCCAGTCATTAAACTGGTTTTCAAAGCTTCTCTGAAGCGCAGGGCAATCAGCTGTGCTCTTCTAATCGCCCTGGTGTCTGGCTACACGTAATTGGCTGCCAGGCGATTTGCCTCAACCTCCCACCCCGCCATAAACATCTCCCCCTTACTCTCACAGATATTGTGGAGCACACAGTAAGCAGCAATAACAATGGGAATATTGGTTTCGCTGAGGTCTAACCTAGTCAGTAAACTGCGCCAGCGAGCTTTTAAATGTCCAAAAGCACATTCTACCACCATTCTGCACTTCCTCAGCCTATAGTTGAACTGCTCCTTACTACTGTCCAGGGTGCCTGTGTATGGCTTCATGAGCCATGGCATTAAGGGCTTCATAAGCCTTGGCATGGCTGGGTCCCCAAGGATAACTATAGGCATTTCAACATCCCCAATGGTAATTTTCTGGTGTGGGAAGTAAGTTCCTTCCTGCAGCTGTTCAAACAGACTAGAGTTCCTGAAGATGTGAGCGTCATGCACCTTTCCCGGCCATCCCACGTTGATGTCGGTGAAATGTCCCTTGTGATCCACCAGTGCTTGCAGCACCATTAAAAAGTACCCCTTGCAGTTTATGTACTAGCTGCCAAGGTGGTCCGGTCCCAAGACAGGGATATGTGTTCTGTCTATCGCCCCACCAGTTAGGGAACCCCATTGCAGCAAAGCCAGCCACTATGACCTGCACACTTCCCAGAGTCACTACCCTTGATATCAGCAGCTCAGTGACTGCATTGGCTACTTGGATCATAGCAGCCCCCACAGTAGATTTACCCACTCCGAATTGATTCCCGACTGACTGGTAGCTGTCTGGCATTGCAAGCTTCCAGAGGGCTATCACCACTCGCTTCTCAACTGTGAGGGCTGCTCTTATCTTATTGTCCCACCTGTCTGTGCTTGTTTCCCGGGCCCAGAATCAGCATTCCACAGCATGAACCTGTCCCATTACCACCATGATGTCCAAATTGCCAGGGCCCGTGGTTTGAGAGAAGTCTGTGTCCCTGTCCTCATCACTATCGTGATCACGCTGTCGTTGCTTCCTCGCCTGCTTTTGCAGGTTCTGCACATATTGCAGGATAATGCGTGAGGTGTCTGCAATGCTCACAACAGCAGCGATGAGCTGAGTGGGCTCCATGCTTGCCCTGGTATGGCGTCTGCAGGAGAGCAGAGTTGCAGTGGAAGCGGTAGATGATGACAGATGCCACGAGAATAGATATTTATACAGAACGATGAGAGGACCTGCGAGGTGGATTCATGGCACCAGGAGAGCAGAATTGCAGTGGAAGTGGTGGAGGATGACAGTTAGCACTGTGCACATTTCCCGAGGAAGAACACAAGTACCCCGGAGCACATGACAGACAACATGGAGAAATTTGCTATTGAGATAAGAGCAGCAGAGCAGAGTTGCAGCAGAAGTGGCGGATGATGACGACGGTTAGCAGTCCTACTGCACCGTCTGCTGACAGCAGTATGGTGTCTGCACGGAAAAAAGGCGTGAAACGATTGTCTGCTGTTGCTTTCACGGAAGGAGGGGCGACTGACAACATGTACCCAAAACCACCCGCAACAATGTTTTTGCCCCATGAGGCATTGGAAGCTCAACCCAGAATTCCAATGGGCAGCAGAGACTGCGGGAACTGTGGGATAGCTACCCACAATGCAATGCTCTGAAAGTCGACGCTAGCCACGGTAGTGAGGACGCACTCCGCCGACTTAATGCGCTTAGTGTGGACATACGCAATCGACTGTATAAAATCGATTTCTAAAATTCGACTTCTATCAGATCGATCTAATTTCATAGTGTAGACATACCCTTAGATGACTAACTTTAAGTACCCAGTACAACTGACAATTCTGGCTACTGGCTTTAAATAAATCACATTTGTATTGTTACCATGATGTTAAAAACTTTAAGTTAAAAAAATTACTTGCTGATATTACAGAACAATTTAACCTTGACTCTCCAGTTTAATGGACCTGTCGGAAAGTAATCTGCACATAAGAGCCATCAATATTTGAAATCATGACTTTGGAGACTGGTTTAAATATAGCCCTACAATTGTGTTTAGTCATAAAAGTCAAAAAAAAATTCTGTTTATTTTTCTTTAATACTCCATTATAAAAAAAAACCCTGATATATTCTACTTCACAAAATGCCCATTCCTTTCAATGGATTTCCATTTGTGGAATCAAAGCAGAATATTGGAAAGGTAAATGTGCACTTTAAAGGAAGATAAGGAAGATATTCTGTTGATTAAAGTTGGATACTGGTAGTATTTTTTGTTGTACAATCTTGGAAAAAAATACCACAACTTCTCTGTGCCTCTCGCTTACCATTCTGAAAAACAGGTTTAAAGTGTATTAATCTGTGCACCTTTCAAACAAAGGTCCTGATCCTGCTAAACCTTATTCACGTCAGTAACGCCCTAGTCTCAATTCTGATCGCACGCTGGTATAATTCAACAACACCACCACTACATCAATTAACTTTCACTGATGTATAAATCAGTATCATTGATCAGAATCAGATTCTTAACTTTAGCAAAGCAGCTTGCTTAACAGTAAGGATTGCTCACAGTGAGGGAGGACTTGAAGCAACAGGGTTAAATAATGTAACTTACTGAAGGAAAACAAGTACAGGGTGTGAAATAAGTGGACAGTGGCTGACTAAATTTACAAACTATTGGTTTTGTCTTTTATGCAGTAAAAGTACACTAGCTCGATAACTTAAGTATTTCCTGTATTTTTCCAATCCGGTAGGTCTCCTGCTCTTGGTTTGCTTTACTATGATATGTAACAGTTAGCCTAAAATAGCTAGTGGAAAAGAAAGCAATAATATAATTAATGCATCTAAGTCTAATTAGTTTAATTTCTGAATAATCACTTCCTGCTTTCCTGTTTCTGAAGGAACATGAGTTTAAGAATGGACATACTGGATCAGACCAATGGTTCATCTATCTCAGTATCCAGCCTCTGATAGATACAGCCAGTGCCAGATGCTTCAGAGGGAATGAACAAGACAGTTTTGAGTGACCTATCTTCTGTCAATTAGTGCCAGCTTCTAGCAAATGGAAGTTTAGGTATACCCAGAGCATGAGGCTGCGTCCCTGAACATCTTAGCTAATAGCTATTGATGGCATAGGTGCCGATTCCATGGGTGCTTTGGGGCTGGAGCACCCACGGGGAAAAAATTAGCAGGTGCTCTGCACCCACCGGCAGCCAAGCTCCCCACTCCTCACCTCCTTCTCCCCCACTCCTCCTCCTCCCTCCCAGCACTTCCAGCCCTCCTGCCACCTAATAGCTGTTTGGCGGCGCTTAGGACTTTCCGGAAGAGCGGGGGAGGAGCTGGGACACGGCGTGCTCAAGGGAAGAGGCAGGGCAGGGCCGGGGACTTGGGAGAAGGGGTGGAATGGGGGCGGGATGAGGGTGGTGCAGGGGCGCGGTTGAGTACCCACTGAGCAGAGAGGAAGTCGGCAACTATGATTGATGGACCTTTCCTCCATGAACTCAAATTCTTTTTTGAACCCAGCTTTATTTTTGGCACTGATAACATCCCCTAGCAACGAGTTGACTATCCACTGTGTGAAGTACTTCCTTTTGTTTGTTTTTAAACCTGCTGCCTATTAATTTCATCAGGTGACTCCTTGTGTTATGTGAAGGAGTAAATAAGACTTTCCTTCTCAATTCTTCATACCATTCATGATTTTATAGACCTCTTTCATATCCCCCCTTAGTCACCAATTTTCTAAGATGAACAGTCCCAGTCTTTTTAATATCTTCTCATACAGAAGCTATTCCACACTCTTAATCATTTTTGTTGCCCTTCCCCATAACTTTTCCAATTCTAATATATCCTTTTTTTGAGAAGGGAGAAACAAAACTTCATGTGGTATTCAAGATGTGGGAGTAGCATAGATTTATATAATGGCATTATGATATTTTCTATGTTATTATCTATACCTTTCCTGTGGGTTTCTAACATTCTGGTACCTTTTTTGACTGCCGCTGAACACTGGTTTTGAGAAAACTATCCACAATGACTCCAAGATCTTTTTTTTGAATGGTAACAACGATTTAAACCCTTTTATTTCATACTGGGTATTAGTTGGGATTATATTTTCAAATGTTCATTACTTTGCACTTAACACTGAATTTCATGTGCCATTTTGTTACCCAGTTTAGTGAGATTCTTTTGTAACTCTTCGGAGGCAGCTTGGACTGTCATGGGTAATTTTATATCATCTGCAAATTTTGCCACCTCATTGTTCATTCCATTTTCCAGATCATTTATGAATATACTGAAAAGCCCAGGTCCCAGTACATATCTTCATAGGACCCCGCTATTTACCTCTGTCCATGGTAAAAATGGATCATTTATTCCTACCCTGTGTTTCCTATCTTTTAACCAGTTACGGATGCATAAGATCTTCCCTCTTATCCCATGACTGCTTAGTTTACTTAAGAGCCTTTGGTGAGGGACCTTATTAAAACCTTTCTGAAAGTCCAAATACACTATATCAACTGGATCAGCTTTGTCCACATGTTTGTTGACTCTCTCAAAGAATTATAATAGGTAAGTGAGGCGTATTTTCCCTTTACAAAAGCTGCATGACCCTTCCCAGCATAGCATGTTCATCTATGCATCTGATAATTCTGTTCTTTACTATAGTTTCAACCAATTTGCCTCGTAGGGAAGGTTGGCTTATTTGTCTGTAGTTGCCAGAATTGCATCTGGTGCCTTACAAATAAATAAATAAGCAAACATTAACTCTGAGTATCCTCCAATCATCTGGTACAAAGGCTAATTTAAGCTAGAGGTTACCTACCAGTTAGGAGGTTTGCAATTTCATATTTGAATCCCCCCCTCAGAACTCTTGGGTTAATACAATCTAGTTCTAGCAATTTACTATTGTTTAATTTATCAGTTTATTCCCAAACTTCCTCTACTGACACCTCAATCTGGGACAGTTCCTCAGATCCGTAACCTAAAAAGAATGTGGGGATCTCCGCCATATCCTCTTCAGTGAAGACTGATGCAAAGAATTCATTTAGCTTCTTCTTGTCTTTCCAGAGTGCTCCTTTTAGCACCTACATCATCCAGTGGCCCCACTGACTATTTGGCAGGCTTCCTGTTTTCAAAAAGAAAGGGAGCACTTGTGGCACCTTAGAGACTAACAAATTTATTTGAGCA
Organism: Natator depressus; assembly: GCF_965152275.1. NCBI lineage: Eukaryota > Metazoa > Chordata > Testudines > Cheloniidae > Natator > Natator depressus. The sequence goes on from NC_134237.1 coordinate 108,764,727, forward strand.
TAAGCTTTCATGAGCTACAGCTCACTTCATCGGATGAAGTCATTGCATGCTCAAATAAATTTGTTAGTCTTTAAGGTGCCACAAGTACTCCTTTTCTTTTTGCGAATACAGACTAACATGGCTGCTACTCCGATTCCTGTTTTCAGTGTACTTTAAAAAAATTGCTGTTTTTGTTTCCTTAGCTAGTTGCCCTTCAAATTCTTCCTTGACCTGCTTTATTATACTTTTACACTTGACTTGCCAAAGTTTATGGCTCTTTTGTATTTTCTTCAACACGATTTGACTTCCAATTTTTAAAGGATGCTTCTTTTACCTGTAACTGCCTCTTTTAACTTTCCTGTTTAGCCAGGGTGGCATTATTTGGGTCCTTTTACTTTATTTTTTTTTTTTATTTAGGGCACATATTTGGTTTGAGACTTTATGGTGGTTTTTTAATAGTCTTTGTGCAGTTTGCAGGCATCTCACCCTTGTGACTGTTCCTTTTAATTTCTGTTTAACTAGATTCCTCATTTTTGCATAGTTCCCCTATGCTACTGTGGTGGGTTTCTCAGTCATTTTTATCCCTAGAAGGATATTAAATTAAATTTAAGTTTTATATCTGTCATACACAATCTCTTCATGTTCAGAAGATGCAACACCTAAACAATTTGTCTGATATATGTATAAATTAGTGAATAGAATACTTTAAATCTTTCCCTTTTCACATTAATAGAATATATAATTATTTCCTACGCTCAGCCAAGGAACAAGATATAACAAGGAATAACAATTAACAAGGAATGATAAGAAGTATTAGCTGATCTTTTGTTTATTAAATATACTTTGCTAAGGACAGAATCACAGCTGCAAGAAATCCTTTATTCATAAGCACAACCATTTGGCTTCTTATTTTGCTCCAAGCAAAATTAAGTATCTAGTTAGTTCCACAAAAAGGTTCACTTGACCTTCAATTTTATCAGTTATATGTATCTTTATTAAACTGAATCATAGGAAATTCAGGAATAAAACTACAGTAATTTGCCTAACAGCTTTGGAATTATGAAAAAAAATCTGGTTTTTTTGTTCTGTAAAAAAATGAAATCCATCAAACAACTTAAGAAGGGGTTAAAACTTAACTCACATCAAGCATAGGAAAATTTATCTTTGCTTATTTTAAAATTTCCCTTTTATTAGCAAGACCTGCACATCCTACACTGGGGTGGTTGAAATTTGCTCATGGATCCTGGAGGCGAACTAGACCTGTCAGTCGTTGGTAGGACATAGGGCTTCAGCCTCTGAAGAGGCCACTACTTTGAAAATTTTCTCAGATAAAAAGGAACTGCTGACCAACCAGGTTCCCTAACTGATTAATTTTTTTAAAATAAGGTACTTCTATTGCAGAGCTTGAGTTTTCTATAATCGATCTATTCCCAAACTGAGTTGGGCTCATATGGTGGTTGGACCTGTAGACCTTGCTCTTTGAATAGAAGAAATTTCAACTAACAGACATTTTCTTATTCTTCCAGCAAAACAAGGTCCAATGATATTTTATCAGCTATTGTCATTGTGGATGCTTAGGGGAGCAGAGCTATCTTTGAAAAAGTGGTGTACTTTAACTCCCTCCATTCTCCTGACACACAATGTGCAGCACTATTTTTGATGGCTGCATACACCAAGGTTTGCAAATATAATTAGTAAAAATGTCTTAAGTGGCCAAGCACTGGATTTCTGGATCCTGGGGAGAAGATCAATCTTTTCTGGGAACTTACAGCCTCTCTACAGAATAGCCTTTTCTGACACATTGTACCCCATGTAACACCCTGTACCGCCATGTTTATCACTTTTATATGGTTAGGATATATTTTGCACAAAGTATGCCGTGGGAGGTATTATTTAAAAACTCAATCTTCTGAAAATAACTAACTGCTATTAAAATGTGTATCAACATTATATGAGATATTATGTTTGTTACTGTATGGCTATGCGAGTAGAGCCTGGAGAGGCTGCTTTTCACTAGCAAAGCAGTGTAAAAGGCACCCTGGGCTTCAGAATTAAAGGGACACCGCAGTCCAACAGTCCAGATTGTACCGTAGTGGATGTCTCATCTCTCTCTCCCCCCAACATTCAGGACCTGTTTGTCTGAAGAGGCCATCAACTAGCAAAACAGCTGAAGCATATTCACGGCCAGAGGATACTCCTCTTCAGACTGGGCCAATGAGACATTAGAGGCTGAGGATACATAGCCGTGAATTCACCTCACTGCAGATTTTTCTAGATGTGTTTAATCTGATTATCCCAGACTGGTTATCCCTCCTTTTTTACCTGTTGGAGGAGAACCCACAAAAGGACTGCTTAGTTTGTGGCGTGTCTTGTCCTCATTCCTATAGTGCCTGGTGGTGTGTAGCATCTGTTTACTTTTATCTAACAACTCTGCCACAATGCTGTCCATTGGTTTGCTGAAAAAATTGGTGACTTGTCACCCAACAGTAACAGTTTCACCTGGATACTGGCTTTCCAGGATTGGAGGATTGTTTCTCCTTCAAAGCACAAAGTAACTCATGGTTATACACTGGCTATAAACCATGCTGTTAGGGATACTTTTCATATGGAGGCCCCTGATTAACGCTTTTTGTCCTCATTAGCAGAGCTATTCTGTACATTTAGGCTGCAATGAAACTCTAGAGAGTTTGGGTGTGTCTTCACTGCAGAGTTCGCCCAGATTCTTACCCAGGTGTACTCCTAACCTTCTCATGCAAATTAAGTGGCACTTTCAATCCAGGCTTGCCATCACAGTTGGCTGTGTGATTTTGAGCCCAGGTCCAACTGGTAACCCACCCATTTTACAGTGAGAATGCAGGCTAATCATCCTCCATGACTTTCCACAATTCCCACCATGTGCCCAGGAGGACAGGCAAGTTCCCTCACTATTCACTGGGAAAGAATCAAAGTGGCTCAGTTTACTGAGGTACAAAGAATAGCCCAATATACCCCCCCCCCACCCCGAAGTCTTAGTAACACAAAACAGGTGAGTACAGCACCAGTAAGGACACAGTAATTTGGGTATGGTGTTGCAGTGAGGTTGCTTAGACTCAGGTGCCAATTACCCCAGCTACCTCAGCACAGAAGACATACCAAAATCAGGTCAATTTCAACTTTATTGGTACTCAGCTTTCCCAAACAGCAGGAAAAGCAGGCACTTGAGTTAGTCACTGGGAAGGACTCAAAAATGAAGGCTGAAGGAATTGTAAAATAGCATTGGACAATGTATCTCAATCTTTTCCATACCATGTCCTCATGTTACAACAGAAAAATGTTTCAAGATTCTCCTCTCCTCTAGTCGTGAAGAATGCGAAAGTGATCATGGCCCCTGCCCTCTTTTCAGAGTAGCAGCCATGTTAATCTGTATCTGCAAAAAGAAAAGGAGTACTTGTGGCACCTTAGAAACTAGTACTCCTAGTCACACAAGTACTCCTGTTCTTCCTGCCCTCTTTGTAACTTCCAAGATGAAAATCCATGGTGTACAGATTTGGGGCTTGGCAGATTTGAGAAACAAAGAAAACATTCTCTTTCTTTCTTGTAGCTGACAGAAGCTTCGTAGGGTTCTGAATTTAATATAAGCTCATCCTGAAATTAATAAAGATGGAACAAACAATGAACAAGACCTAAAGTCATCACCTCATAAGAATTCCAGCACTCATCCTTTTCCCTGAAATGACACAGGAATATACTATATGAAAAGGAAAAGGCAGAGTAAAGCAAGGGAGGGAAACATCTAACAAAATCAAGTGACAAGCAATTGTTAATTTTCAATAGAAATTTGTTTGTCAGTGTTACAATTAACTACAATACAAAACTTTTATCCCTTTAAAATGAAGGCTTTAGTGGGGCATGCATTTATCATACTTACTAGCAGGCTTAGTCTTCAGGCTAATAGGCACCAAAAAATATTCTTTAAGGCCCACTGCTGAGAATTCACAGGATTATGTATAATATATGTATATGAATGAAGCTTTCAAATAATTTCTTGTTTTTGTGTAAAATATAAAACACAACCTCCAAATAATAGAGAAATCTATATAAAAAACCCACAGGATTTGAGAATGTAAATGTTTCAGCTAGAACATGTACACTGAAAAAAAAAAGAGTACAGCATCTAGACATGTTAAAATACTGCACAAACCAAGGGACTGTAGCCTCTTCAAGTAGCGTTTTGAATTGGAACTTTTGAGTGGTTTCATCGTATTTTTCTAAAGCAGTTTTGTGGAAAGTTGTATTTGAGCATCAACTTCACAATCAACTATTTAGTACTAACCAAGTTCAACATCCGATCCACAATTCACTAGGACTAAAATAAGGAATGCAAATGCTGTTAAGTGTCCTCCAAGTCTTATGTTAAGCTTGGGCACCGAATTCCTTTGTAGTTTCTGTAAGGCATTACCATTAGTATAGAAGGGTTAATGGAAAAGGCTGATGATTGTTTAAAAATTCACATTACCAAAGTGGATTACATTGCATCTACTGAAGGGATCAACAATGTAAGCCTACACTAAGCCATTATTGCAGAAACAAAGCTTTCATTTTAAGCCTTTAGAAACAAGCATAAAATGGACAAAAGAAAAAATTCTTCTGATGTAAAAACAAGGCAAACACTACATGCTTTTCATACAGACTCACATTTTCAGAGTCATGCACTACACGCGAAGATGGGACAGAGAGACTCCCCAAAAAGCTCATCATGAACTCCAACAAAAATCAGTAAGTTACAGAAATGGACAAACAGACAGATAAGCATGGATTATTCAAAGCCATGGAGGAAGTCTTTCCTTCTACTCCAGACAGTCAATTTAAATATCTTGATTTAGGAATGAAGACTTAACTATTCAAATGTGCATGTAAAAAGTTCAGCTCCTAAATCCATAGTGAAATGCTTAAATATTTGCTTGATTTCAGGAGATGCCGACTACCCACAATTTCCACTGAAGTCAACAGCAGCTAGAGGTGCTTAGCACATCTGAAAAATCAGTCCACTTAGTTGCCTAAATATCGATTTAGAATCCCAACTTTATATACCCAAAGTCGAAAATATTGGCTGAATTGTTTAGGGTTTCCTCTAAAAGCTCCCCAAATCCATCTGTGCTCCTCCTACCTCCCACATACTAGCAATCTACCCTTATAAACTAAATTTTAGGCGGCAATTTAAACTGAAGTGCAGTAAAAGGAAAGGTCTCTGATCAAGTCAACTTCGTAGTTCATTTTAGTTAGGGTTCTTAACAAGTAGACATATGCATTTTCTTCCTGTGAATGCATTTGTTACTAATTCTTGTGCATGCATGAAACTTCAAGTTTCCTAGCAAAATGCTTGGCACAGAGGAAAATTCTATCAACTATTTGACTTGGTATTAAATTTTATTTTTAAATCACCTCACATACTAATTAAGCTACACATTGTTCTTCTGCAAAAATTCCATTTTGTAAATCTTATCTCCAGCAGTGCAGATGATTTTACATTAAAACCAGAGAAATAAAAAATGGGGGATTTTTGACACAATGCAAATGTTTCTCAAACTGCATTCAGACAGGAAAAACATTTCAAAGTTATTCAGGCTGTGAGGATTTCTTTTTTAAAAGAAGTTTCACATTCGATTTAAAAGCCAACTTGCATTTGAATTAGACTCTACAGACAACTATTGAAGAGTGTTTCAGTGCAAGGGCAAACTTCAGTTAATGCTTGAAGTGGGCTAGTAGAGAGGTGCAGCATCCTAGTGTCTTCAAATTGCTACGAGGACACTCTTATTAGACAATTTCATTTTCTGTATTCAGGTTAATCCAGTGCAAAACTGCTAAAATGATAGTTTTATAATCACATATGTGATAACTGACACAGAATATAACCTTTCCTCAACAGGGTGGAAGTTTATGCTAAAAGTTTTGTTAAGCGCCTGATCCTGCTAGGTACTCAGCCAACTGTCAGATCATGTTCCACATCCTCAGGAGGTGCTCTGTGCCCACACCTGCCTCAGTGAAAGAACAGGAGTATTGCTACTGATTTCAATGGGAGCAAGATTGGGCCCTTATGATATACTGGTAGTTTGTTTTTCTCATGAAAGAGAAAAAACAGTGTGATTAGATGAACAATTTTCCCATTGCCAAGTGCAGTCACTGGTATATGATGGGGGTGAAGCGGTGAAGACACAGGAGAGAGCAAAGAACTAGGGGTAATTTTTTTCAAACATTCCTAAAATGTCAGTTTGCAAGATATTCATCCTAATTCTCTGGGTAAAATTTTCAAAAGCACTTAAGTCCCATTGGAAATCTATGGCCAAAAGAATACTCTGCAGTGTTCAACTGAGAAATTCTGCCTTTTTTTCTATTTGTGAATTATCTGCAAATAGCTTATGATTTTTTTCAACCATACTATTTATTCAAAATTATACACCAAACAATTCATGATCTGCAAACTGTGTGAACTGTTTGTCGTAACTATTAAATACAAACTTCCCAGACTGCTGCGCTGGGCATCACAGAATGGGGAAGAGATGGCCAGCCCTCTGTGGAGATAGAGGTGGTTAGGGACTATTTAGAAAAGCTGGACGTGCACAAGTCCATGGGGCCAGACGAGTTACATCCGAGAGTGCTGAAGGAATTGGCGGCTGTGATTGCAGAGCCCTTGGCCATTATCTTTGAAAACTCGTGGCGAACCGGGGAAGTCCCGGATGACTGGAAAAAGGCTAATGTAGTGCCAGTCTTTAAAAAAGGGAAGAAGGAGGATCCTGGGAACTACAGGCCAGTCAGCCTCACCTCAGTCCCTGGAAAAATCATGGAGCAGGTCCTCAAAGAATCAATCCTGAAGCACTTACATGAGAGGAAAGTGATCAGGAACAGTCAGCATGGATTCACCAAGGGAAGGTCATGCCTGACTAATCTAATCGCCTTTTATGATGAGATTACTGGTTCTGTGGATGAAGGGAAAGCAGTGGATGTATTGTTTCTTGACTTTAGCAAAGCTTTTGACACGGTCTCCCACAGTATTCTTGTCAGCAAGTTAAAGAAGTATGGGCTGGATGAATGCACTATAAGGTGGGTAGAAAGCTGGCTAGATTGTCGGGCTCAACGGGTAGTGATCAATGGCTCCATGTCTAGTTGGCAGCCGGTGTCAAGTGGAGTGCCCCAGGGGGTCGGTCCTGGGGCCGGTTTTGTTCAATATCTTCATAAATGATCTGGAGGATGGTGTGGATTGCACTCTCAGCAAATTTGCAAATGATACTAAACTGGGAGGAGTGGTAGATACGCTGGAGGGGAGGGATAGGATACAGAAGGACCTAGACAAATTGGAGGATTGGGCCAAAAGAAATCTGATGAGGTTCAATAAGGATAAGTGCAGGGTCCTGCACTTAGGATGGAAGAATCCAATGCACCGCTACAGACTAGGGACCGAATGGCTAGGCAGCAGTTCTGCGGAAAAGGACCTAGGGGTGACAGTGGACGAGAAGCTGGATATGAGTCAACAGTGTGCCCTTGTTGCCAAGAAGGCCAATGGCATTTTGGGATGTATAAGTAGGGGCATAGCGAGCAGATCGAGGGATGTGATCGTTCCCCTCTATTCGACACTGGTGAGGCCTCATCTGGAGTACTGTGTCCAGTTTTGGGCCCCACACTACAAGAAGGATGTGGATAAATTGGAGAGAGTCCAGCGAAGGGCAACAAAAATGATTAGGGGTCTAGAGCACATGACTTATGAGGAGAGGCTGAGGGAGCTGGGATTGTTTAGTCTGCAGAAGAGAAGAATGAGGGGGGATTTGATAGCTGCTTTCAACTACCTGAAAGGGGGTTCCAAAGAGGATGGCTCTAGACTGTTCTCAATGGTAGCAGATGACAGAACGAGGAGTAATGGTCTCAAGTTGCAATGGGGGAGGTTTAGATTGGATATTAGGAAAAACTTTTTCACTAAGAGGGTGGTGAAACACTGGAATGCGTTACCTAGGGAGGTGGTAGAATCTCCTTCCTTAGAGGTTTTTAAGGTCAGGCTTGACAAAGCCCTGGCTGGGATGATTTAACTGGGAATTGGTCCTGCTTCGAGCAGGGGGTTGGACTAGATGACCTTCTGGGGTCCCTTCCAACCCTGATATTCTATGATTCTATGATTCAAACAAAATTCTAGCTGTGTGATTAGTTTTGACTGGACATATACTGTAAGTCACACAATGTGTTTGTTCTCTGACTAGATGAGCAGACCAGGTTTGTGGTACACAAGTACACAAACTCAACTTGCTTTCCATGAATATTTTCCAATATTTGTTTAAAATATACTGTTTCCATGACTGTTCCTGCCAGTAAATTTGTAAAATAAAATAGTCAAAGCAAATTACACAAAAAGGGCACATAGTCAAGCCAATTTGTTTATAGCTTTGCATGGATATTTCACAACATTATTTTGCGGTATTCAACTGAGTATTTACTAAAACAAACAAAACAGACTCCCCAGTGGGGGAACACTCGTGATTAACTTTTAACAAAACCAACAAGTTAGACAGAAATGACAGGTATTACTGGAAGGCCAGGAGGAAATAATCTATTCTGTTGTGCTACAAGCATAGTTGATTTATAGTTCAGGATTTAATCCATAAAGGAAGTAATTTAAAAAGTGAGAAACTTTGCTTGTAACAGGTACAATTTTCTACTGTGACAAGAAAAACTGGTATTGTATTTCTAGAAAGCTACCTGTTATGGAGCAAGTTGTTTGCTACAGCCCAAAGCATTGTTATTGATATGTAATCAACCCTTTGCCCTATTCTCTGCATAGGGCTACACCACACACTCTGGGATATACCAGTGACACTTAACTCATACATCGTTTTTTCTGATCGTACTCCAGTCTCTGCTCTGTAAACTACAGTTTTTCAGTTAAGGATGTCAGAGAAGCAACAGAAATCTAGCTGTTCACTTGATGTGAGCAGAAAAGCATGATTCCAAATTTGTTTTTGCAGATTATGTATGGCACAGAATACCTATATTTTGTTTTCAAGGGGACAGTTACAGACATTGATAGCTGCCTATCACGGATAAATGATGCTCGTATAGACACTTCATCTTGTCAGAACTGTATTGCCAATATATTTAATTTGTTTTATCATTTGTAAAATAAAACAGCACCTTTCTGTTCCAAGGCTTAACACTTTACAATAACTAGAACTCCATTTCTGTTGCTCCCATGCACCTGCTATTTTGCTTTAGTACTTCTCTGGACAGAAAAGGGATTTAAGACTTGAGACATTAAACCACCATTACCAAATGTCCAGCATGGTGAGAAATATTTTAAATGAACTACAAAGGATATACTGAATGCAAAATCTAACTTTGTCGTTATACTGTCCCGTAACGGTCGTGTCCAAGAGTAAATCAGAAGTCATTTGAGAACTGGCAATATTGAAATATTAAAGTAGGCATCCTGTAGGCTGAGGGCCAAAAACCATTCCCTCTTTCAATGATGGACTGATTGTCGATAAAATGACCATCCTGAACTTCTGAGCCTTGACAAACTTGTTGAGAGCTCTGAGGTCCAGAATAGGTCTCCATCCTCTCTTCCTTTTGGGTATTAGGAAGTAATGAGAGTAGAACTTCTTGCCTTGTAGATGTTGAAGTACTGGTTCTATAGCTCCTAACTGCAGGAGTCAAATCTCCTGACATAGGAGAGTCTCGTGAGAAGGGTCCCTTAAGAGGGATGAGGAAGGGTGTTATGGAGAAGGTAGAGGTGAATGGATGAAGTTTCCAGATTGGATAATCTCGAGGACCCATCTGTCCAACATTATGCGCTCCCAGGCACTGTAGAATACTGCCAAAGAATGGCCAAATCGGTGCATGGTCACAGACAGCAGTGGGGAGTGGTCTTGTGGCGCCTCAAAATACCACTTTTGACGGGCAGGTTGGGGGTAGGTAGCTGGAATGAAGATTGAGAACTGGAAGATTTATGTTTCATAAATTTTCCTTTCTTCCTTTGGGGCTCATAGTGGCACTCTGATGGGAATTGAGACGGGACTGGGGGCTAAAACATTGCTTTGCCCTGGTGTGTAGATTGTCAGTGGCCCTGGAATCCTTCACACTGTGGAGAGAGATGTCTGTCTTCTCCGCAAAGAGTTTCACACCCTCAAAGGGAAGGTCCTCAGCTGTGGTCTGCACCTCCTTTGGCAATCCTCACAGGTGGAGCCATGACGCCTGTCTCCTCACTATAGCCATGGAGATGGATCCGGCAGCCGTGTTGGCAGCATCAAGGGCCACATAATGGCCTTAAAGAATTCCAGAGAACTCTCCAGAAGCTTGTCAATAAATTCATTAACCTATTGTAATTTATGTAGTTGTATTTTGCCATGGGGGCCTGGTAATATGAAATTGTGTGGTGGCCGAGGAATACTCCTTTTACCAAAGCAATCGAGGCACTTCCAGTCTTTGTATTATGGCATTGCCCTCGAATGATGTCAGCCACGAGTTTACAGCATCCACCACGATGAACTGGGTGGCAGGTGGGAGAAAAGGAACTCTGCTTCCTTTGCAGAGACATAATATTTCTTGTCCACCGCTTGCACGTTGGGGCTACCAATGCTGGGGGTTGCCACCATTTTAATCATGTCTAATATCGCTTTGTTGATTGGGAGGGCAATTTTCAAGGAGGACAAAGAGTGGAGAATGTCAATGAGCTGATAGTGCATGTAGGATACCCGTTACTCTTTCCACCCGCTCCTGAAACAGGCAGAAGTCATCTGCCATAGATGGTGATGAAGGAATGATCACTTCGTCCAAGGAAGAGGAAGATATAGTTTTGGGTTTTATCTTCTTGTGTCCCCTTCTTGCTCCTCTGTTTCTCAAGGCTGATGCCCTCACTGCTGCAGCAGAGGGAGTGTGCCTGGAGGGCTGTTGGGCACTGCTTCAAGCTGGCAAGGCATGCTTTCTGTGTGCTGCCTAGGGGTCCCAGTATGGCCACTATGGTGGAATAGGACCTGGTGGAGGTGCAGTCTGCTGGTACGTTCACGGACCCTGTTGATAGTGGGTCCCAAATGGAGCTCAGGAGCAGTATTGTGAAACCCTGTCTGACTCACTATCTGATCCCTCACTTGATAGTGGAGGGGCATGGCATGGCCTGAGGGGTGGAGAGTTGGGTGCCTCCGTCACGCCTAGGTCACAGGCTTGATGGAATTCCACTGGTACAGAGCGTCCTGGTGTCTGTTGCAGTGCTATGGGAAATGGAGACCTATACTGGTCTCCCTGGTGCCAGGTGCGCTATTATTGCTGGTGGTACCGATGTCGACTCGTACTGGGAGCATCATAGGACATTTCCCTTATCTCTCGGTACAGAAGATTCTGTGCCCATGCCCAAAGGGTCTGTGGGCCTATCAGCAGAACTGCATCCTCATGACTGAAATGAGGCATGGGTGCCGGATTGTGATTTCTGTACCAGTGGCGCAGAGGATATTGAATGAAATGGTGATCTCTTTTGGCTATTCCTGGGCTCACTGAGGGGATTTCCCATTCTTTTTTGACCTGTGAGGAGTCCCCAGACCATTTCTTTGACCCACTATCCTTTGAAGTCGAAGGTCGAGGGAAAGATTCACGCCTGGTGGAGGAGGGCTGGATTCAGAGAGCTGCCTCCATAAAAAGGTTTTTTGGTGAAGCTCTCTGTCCTTGTGGGATCTCGGTGGGAGCTGCTGGCAGAGGGAGCATGTCTGCTGGATGTGGCCCTTGCCAAGGCAGGAGATGCACTGGGAGTGCTTCTCCGCAACCAGGATCACCTCATATCCGATGAAGTGAGCTGTAGCTCATGAAAGCTTATGCTCAAATAAATTTGTTAGTCTCTAAGGTGCCACAAGTACTCGTTTTCTTTTTGCAAATACAGACTAACATGGCTGCTACTATAAAAGAATAATATGCTTATCCATAGACCTTGGAATAAAGAAATGTCATTGTCTGTGCAGAGATACATGAATTCCTCGTTTTGTATGAAATACTGAAATGGGAGGTTACCATCTGAAAGACACAAATAGCATAAAGAAGACGGGCACAACACAATATGGAGGTCTGAACAGAGCTCCCTTTGGAAAACCAGGAATGCTCATTCTGATGTTGCAATAAATTCATACATGGAATCCAGGTCAGATTCTGTGCTCCTCTGTCCTTTCTATGTGGCACTTGGGCAGTGCAAAGAGCAGAAACAACCAGCATCTCGAGATTCCCCCTTGGGGTGGGCTAGTTACAAGCAGGCATAGAATCAGTATTGGCAACCCTTCCTGTAGCTCTTGGTGCAAGGGGACATATTAGACTGAGGGGGTCTAGTGTTAGCCAGACCACACTGCACTCCAGCTATGCTCAATTGGTTGACCCTCAGGGACCATTGTCACCTGGTGCATCTGTTCCACACTGCTGCCAGAGACTCAGGAACTGATAACTAGGTCCATGGAGGTCACCCTCTGTACTTTGAGTGTCAAGTTGGGGAAACAGACTCTAAATCCCACTGATCCCTTACAGTCTTAAAATCTGTGATGCAATGAGCAGGGAGACAAAAGAGTAACAAAAATTGAATACATCAAAAAGTTTGGCTATGTTTGATTCTAGGATTTTGATTCAGCCCTTTAAGGGAGACCTGAGTGAGTTTCAACATAGAAGTATTTCAACATTTTAGTATAACAATAATGTTATACTAAGTCAACAAACAAATAATGAAGAAAAATGAATGCCAATTTTAATCAAAGAGGAGGAATCCAGGATCCTAAGTGGCTGTGGAGCTACCTTTTTGATTATATTATTTATTTCAATGTGCAAATTAAAGTGAGGAGAGAGAGAAAACGAAGCTAGACACTTGAAATCAAAACCAACTCCTCTCTTATTAATTTAAAACTCTATTTGAACTTTGAGTCACAGATCAAATATCAGCCTGAAATATTAGATGGACAAAGAAAGCTAATGAAGTTCAAGTTCAGTTGCCCTTACAAGGGGAAGAATTGTTCCAGTGGGACTTTATCTCGCCCCCCCCCCCCCCCCGCAGTTTGTGCCTCTTACTATTTTCACAGAAAGTTCTATAAAGATTAGTAAGCTGTATGAACATTACCGGACTGCTGCTACACCAAAGAGAAGGAAGGCTTCTAGACCATAATTCTAGTGTTAAATTTTGCTGCATTATCACCACACTAAATGAAATGCCTAAAGGTGAATGGACACGCTTGAAGAAATTTAGGCCAGATCTTGAGTTGGTTTATTATCAATGGGGCTATGGGGATCTGGTCTATTGTTTAACTCTTTGGGAACCCAAATCATTAAGGGTAACATTTAAGAAATAGGAAGCCTAAGTCAACAAATCTAACGCAGATATCTTATGATGGTAAAGGGGGACAAACATCTAACTCCCTTCAACCCTCTCAACTCACTGGCAAGCTACAGGGCTGCTGCATCGACACTCTATATCCATTCTAGCCAGGCAACTATCAGCCCACTATGTCAGGATTCCCATCAAAAAGATTTGGCTTAGACTGAGCCCACAATCACTTAGGACAGGAGTCTGGCCTCAAGCCCAGAATTCTGGTCTCCTTGGTCCTGTACTTCAGCCATAAGACTACCCTTCCCCACTAGCTGAAGAGCACAACACCTAGACCATTTTATGGGTTAATACCAAAGTCTTTCCTACAGTAGCCAGGCTCAGTTTTTGCAAGAGAAAGCTCTTGGCATGAACTCAGGTCTTGAAACCTAAAAGGCTTTCCCTCAGAATATATTTATCATTTTAAGCCAATGCATACACTGTTAAAGATTTGGAATCTCAACATTTATTTTTTCCAGAAAGTTCTAAAATAAACACAGATAATTAATCTTTCAGTTAATAATTATTAATAACTAGTTTACGGAATTTTAAAGTTTAAAACTTTGAAAATATAGATGACAGTTTACATTTCCTATCTAACAAATATATACATTTTAATGGTCACACTCTCTTAAGAGGCATTTACCTTTATTATCTTTTATTCACTATCATGACCTAACAGTCTATAAAATATCTTTTAAAAGTTGCTTTTCCTTTAGAGTAGTTTAAATCAGTGCTTGCTTTAAAAATATAATTGTTTCTCAGTCTGTCAAAATATATAACAAATATGTCTATTATTATGAAATAATGTTCTGATTAATATACTGGAATATTTTCATATACTGTGCTCATAATCTGTATGAAACTTTTACCAATGGACAAAGCCACAAATAAATATTACTATCATGTTTAGCAAAAAAAGGAGAAATATGAAACTGGTCTACCTGTCTAGTTGAGGTGAGAAAAAACGTGCTCTTAAAACTCTCAAATCATGGCTCACTAGATTACAAGGGATATGAGTCTCTCTTCCACACTCACTCCATCTTTAATAGAAAATGTGTACACATAGAAGTCATTTTAATCCTAGAACTCAGTTTTAAGGTCAAGTTATGAACCACAGAAGTTTATAATGACAATACAGAGATAGCCATATATGCACCACTATAATAATGCCAGAGATTATTAAATTGTACCATAGTAAGAAACCGATTAATAGAATCACCGCCACAAGTAATCCAATAGAACTGTTTCTTTAACTGTGCTAAATGAAAAACACTACCACCAGCATCCAAATACTGTTTTCTGACAATGCAAAGCCTTTGGGAATTACTGTTTGTGTTTTATAGATACAATTCATATCCACGAATTTAACAATCAACCTGAGCAAAATAATTTCTTAGTGAACAATAAATCATGTCCCAATATGAAGTGATAACGCTGACCAAATACAATATTTTAAAACAAAACCTGAATTGAAAGGTCCAGTCTTCTAACATCTATTTTAAACTTTACATGCAACACTATCAGCTTTCTAAAGTTTACTTTGGAAGAAAGAACAAATTTTTTAAATTGTCCATTTGAAGGGTAAAAATGGGATTTTTTTTTTAACTGAACTATAAGACTTGTATGACATTTAGAAAAACATTTGGGAAAAAAAATGAACAAAAAAATATTTGACTGGAACAGAATTTAGTTAAAGTTTTCCTTATCTATAAACATATGTTTATTATAATTATACTATTCACTTTGTTCTTAAGTGTGTAAAAAATTTTACTTCCTTTCACTATCACGAATAACAAATTGCTTATGGAAAACACTTCCCTATAAAATAACTCAAAGTGTTATTCTTGAAAGATGGCCCTGTCTGTTATAACTCCTGGCAGTTACAGCTCTTGCAATAGGGGAATATAACCATCATGTTTGTTATACTAACTTCATAAAGCAAGTCTATATTACAAATTTACTTTATAATGAGAATGCATAAGCTGCAAATGAAATGTACTTTAGCTTGATAAAAATGTAAACAATTACAATATGTAACGAGTTGATCACAAAACAGGATTGCTCATCTTGTAATGTGAAAAAGGTAAAGTAAATCAATTACCTATAAATAAATGTACATAATTCATCCGCTTGTTTTATTCCCATGATTTCCATTTTAATGTTCCTGTGCAAGGACTGATTCAATTTATATTTATTGATACATCTTCAACAGTTACTGCTTTAAGATGTCATACAAAATAAAATAGTTTAACATTCTGAATTTAAGTTTCTCTCTGGTTATAGCTACACTTCTCTATATCCAAAGCATTCCACCTATATTCCTACAAATTTATTAGAAAATAAACTAAATGCTGTTATTGCTACAGAACATTAAATCAAGGCATTGACACTACATTCTACAGACACATACAAAACTGAATTATCTGCAGCAAAGAGTTCCTTTGAAACATCAGATGTTAAGGATTTTTGGGCATCAGTTACCTGGTTATAATCAGAACGCACTGTGCTCCAAATGTCACCATGAAAATTTGATTTTCAGGATGAAAAAGTTCACAAAACTAGTACTTCTGTATGCAGATGGTTTGATAAGAATTAGTCTGTCTTCTTTTGTATTCCCTCTTGTTGTCACTCTACTAATTTCCCCAGCCTTGACATCTTCCTTCCCCCAATCCTGCTTTTTATGCCTTCTTCCATGCCACACCATCTGCGTGGAATGTCCTCTGCCATTCAGTCAAGTCACTCCTAAATATTAATTTCTGCAATGTCACTGGTAAAAGTTTTCAAAAACTAACTACCAAAATGTGTGTATGCCTTACCTAGTAAGCATATGATCCTATTATTTTAGCCTTTGTCCTTCTGGTCAACCACAGATCTGAATAGCATTCTCATTTACCCACTATGCTGTGTTACTGAATGCTTTTGTAAAAACACCACAATATTAAAACTAGAACTTTAATCTTAAAATCTATTTAAAGATTTTAAAATATTTTAAAAAAATCTATTGATGGATGACTTTAGAGTCCCCTTTTCTTGAAGTTTGATCTTTGGTTTGGCCTAATCCTTTAACTCATGACGCCACCTCTTTTAGATGCACTAGTGATCTTTTCTTCTCACACTTCTTGCTCCAAATGCCACACTGGTATCTGGCTCATGCTGTTCCTTCTAGCTCCTCCTAACATTAGTTTTCCTGCTTTCAGTATAAAATCAACTCTTCCATCTGCCTCATACTGCCCATCGTAGGACTTGATCCCCCATTCTCACATTTCTCTTATTCCAAACCCTTACCCTTGTCCTGCAGAACTTCATCGACTATCTTGATGACCCTTCCAACTCAGCTACCTTTTTCCTCCTCCTGCTATAGGCCAATCCCCAGTCACTTCCACAAAACACTTCTTTGATCTTTCATTTTGAGTTCCTTCTCTGAGCGCCAGTATCTTTATTAGTATCATTTCCATCTCTCCTTTTCTTCCCATCTCAACTCCTGCACCTAGAAACTCCAACAAATGACACTTCTCTGAAATGTTCTCCAGAATCTCTTTATTCCTCCATCTCTGCTCACATTCTTGCCTTCCTCATACCCTGTAGTATCTCGAGAGATCTTTTACCATCATCTTCAGTATCCTCCATCCCCATAAAACATTAATATGTGATCTGTTTTCCTTGTGTAAGTTCTAGGAACAGCAGATAGAAAACTATGGAGTTCCTACAATACAAAAACTAAGTGTAGCATTAAAACCCTTGAGAAATGTATATAAAAGCAAAGAACAAAACTAATGAAAAAGCATGGGGCTGGGAGAAAAAGGTTGCATGAAAGTGTTCTATTTTACATGGAAGAGATGTTAAGATACAGGGGAAACAAGCCTTCTGGCTGGGAAGAAGCAGTAAAATAGAAGAGCTCATTACACACTTCACAGTGCAGTCCAAAATTTCTACAACATATAATAAACCTTTACATTTCAAAATATGACAGAATGTGTGTTTATAATATATGTAGACTTATGTTCTGATCTAGCTGTGTAAGGTTTTAGGTCTAAAGCCACAAAATACTTTAGCTTTGGAGTGTAAGCTGTATTTATGACTTCGATTTTTTTGATATACTAGTTAACATCTGGTTTAACAGTTCTTGACAACACGTTAATTTAGGCAAAAAGAGGACTATAAGTGTATAAGAATGCAGTCAGTATATGAAATTTAGATTGTATTATTTGGTACTAATTTGTATATATTAAGTATTATACTTAATATACTTAATATATACAAATTAGTACCAAATAATACAAGGGTTGGGCCGGATGGCTACAGGAGAGTAATAGAAGGCAGATATATTAGCTCCAGGTTAAGTAGATCTCTTTTCCCTGGGTAAGGTAACAGGGGAAGGTTCCAGAACAATCAGGAACCTTCTGGAGACAATTAAGACAGACAAGCTGATTAGAATACCTGAAGCCAATCAAGAAGCTGCTAGAATCAATTAAGGCAGGCTAATCAGGGCACCTGGGTTTAAAAAAGCTCACTTCAGTTTGTGGTGCACATGTAAGGAGCTGCGAGCGAGAACACGGACTGTAGGAGGACTGAGGAGTACAAGCATTATCAGACACCAGGAGGAAGGTCCTATGGTGAGGATAAAGAAGGTGTTGGGAGGAGGCCATGGGGAAGTAGCCCAAAGAGTTGTAGCTGTCGCACAGCTGTTCCAGGAGGCACTCTAGACAGCTGCATTCCACAGGTCCCTGGGCTGGAACCCGGAGTGGAGGGTGGGCCCGGGTTCCCCCTAAACCTCCCAACTCCTGGTCAGACAGAGGAGGAGTTGATCTGGACTGTGGGTTCACGAAAACGGCCAAACTGAGGGCTGCCGTGAAGCTCCAAGGCAAGCAAATCTGCCAATAAGCACAAGACCCACCAGGGTAGAGGAGAAACTTTGTCACAATACACACACATGAGAATCTGATACTGTAAATATGTAATATGATTTTGATCATGCTTGCTGCTTTTTATAGATATTTTAGTCATGAAATCTTAAAAGTTAATTACAGTAAATATTACAAGTTTCAACCATAGAAAGTAAAAAAAGATTCAAGTAAATAAGCACTAAAACTGATTAGATTATCTGGCTACTTGCCATGCAGACTAGGACAGATTCTTATCTCAGATACAGGGTAATTACTGTGCATCACAGAGTCTGCCACTGTGCTTGCAGATGTACAGAACATGCAGTCACCAATATCAAAAGAAAGGGTACATACCACAGAGCTGAAATTATGGTTCTAAATATGCCTATGACTAAATTCTATTAATGTTTTGTGTATGTGGGTTAGTTCACCCTACAAATGCTCAAAATGAAGATTATGGATTAGTAGTCTACAGAATATTCATTTTAAAAAGTAAAGTAGTGTTTGTTATTGGTATAAAACACCTTCCTTTCTGATTCAGCATACTTAATGGCCAAACAGCACTTCCATGTTAAAGTTCGTGTACTCAAGAACCCGTAAATTAACAGCAGTCATATGAACACTGTGGAAGAGAAAAGGAGATTGAGAGACTACATAAACTATAAATTACTTAACTTTGAAGCATGTTCAATTTTAGAGTATGTTTTAAAATGAACTCTAATGGTATACACAAATTTGATACCCATTGGTTAGTTTTACCAGTAAGATGATTATTTTACAGAAGATGAGGCTAGGCATTTCATAGGAAATGATATAAAAGCTGACCAGAAGAACTCAAAATTTAAATGATGGATTTGAGAGACAGACAGACAAGGGAAGATAAAATCCAGAAGAAGAGAGGAAGGATATGGGAAAATATAAATTAATGACTTCTCAGGTTGTATTTCTTGTGGGCTTGCCTCCCTCTCCCAAATTTTTGAAGTTTACATTTAAAGTTCAGACTTTTGCGGGGTGGGGGCAGTGCTGCACAGGGATTTGTGAAGTGGAACGATTTGAATGAGGCAAGCAGGGGATGTCTTATAAACACATTTGGAAACGTTTACTAAATATAAGGGGCAGCATGGAAGAAAACAGAGGTTTGTGGAAAAGGTGGAACTGAGTCTGACTTCTCTGGTGGAGCACAAAGACTAGGGGAAAAATGCACAAGAAGGCCAAGTCAGAGGCATAAGTTGTTCTATTAATATTATTCATAAAAGCCCATAGGTAAATATTTATATAGTTTGCCCATCTTTCAGATACTATACATAAAATGGACTAAGTTCTCAAATGCCATTGCTAAAAGAAAAGATGCCACAATGCATTCATGGATCTCAATGGAATATCTTTCTAATTTCCGAACTTTCTACTAATGAAGTGATTGGAAAGGAGGAGTTTCTTGCCTAAAAAAATCGTTCGACCCAAAGTAAATTGTTAAATAGGAGACTAATGCAGTAACAGCATAACTTTAGTATTCCAGTTCTTTACTGTGTTTAATATTTTTCTAGCTGCTCAGCCTCTCAAATAAATTCTGTTTCAGGCTATATGTAGATAAATATTTATAGCCAGAGTGTAGATTTAGATTTTTTCCACTAGCAAATATCAGCAAGTGCCCAGTGTCATACAAAGATTCCCAAAAGAAAAATGCATCTATGTTTTAACATTTCATATTAATTTAGGCTACAGATTGCTGTACCAAAAAGTTACAAACATTTCTACCCCGTTAAAAAAAAATCATTCTGATATTTTGAATAAATGCTAGTAAACAGAGCCACTAATTAATTTTAAAGTTCTAGATTTTTCTTCTTTGGGTGAACGGGGAAAATGAAGCAGTTTCTTATGAAAGTAAGGCACTGATAGCACTGGTTCGAACAAGATGCTCAAGTTTCCTTACGCAGCTGTGCTATACACCTCAGTGCAGATTTGCAACACAACATCCCTATCACAATTCTAAGCATAAACTGCTAATTGCACCAAGCAGTGTCCAGAATTTTAAGATACGAAAAAGTGTCCAAAGGGGATAACCTGTGGGGGGAAGAAACTCAGAAAAGATATGTGAGATGAAAGGGCAAGCTAATACAAAGAGCTACAAACAGCAACAATACAGATCACTACAAAATTAATCATTCATATTAATGATGAGAATTCAGTTTGCACAACCATTTTCTTCTGCAAGTCTAAAGAAAAAGCCATGATGCAGTTGCAAAAGAAATTCCAGCGAGGATAAACCACCATATTCAGTTAAAACAAAGTAACATATAAAAGCAATCCACTCTGGCAATAGCAGAAGGTGGAGAATCATAGAATATCAAGGTTGGAAGGGACCTCAGGAGGTCATCTAGTCCAACCCCCTCCTCAAAGCAGGACCGATCCCCAATTAAATCATCCCAGCCAGGGCTTTGTCAAGCCTGACCTTAAAAACGTCTAAGGAAGGAGATTCCACCACCGCCCTAGGTAACGCATTCCAGTGTTTCACCATGCTCCTAGTGAAGAAGTTTTTCGTAATATCCAACCTAAACCTACCCCACTGCAACTTGAGACCATTACTCCTTGTTCTGTCATCTGCTACCACTGAGAACAGTCTAGAGCCATCCTCTTTGGAACCCCCTTTCAGGTAGTTGAAAGCAGCTATCAAATCCCCCCTCATTCTTCTCTTCCGTAGACAAACATCCCCAGTTCCCTCAGCCTCTCCTCATAAGTCATGTGTTCCAGTCCCTTAATCATTTTTGTTGCCCTCCCCTGGACTCTTTCCAATTTTTCCACATCCTTCTTGTCGTGTGGGGCCCAAAACTGGACAGTACTCCAGATGAGGCCTCACCAGTGTCGAATAGAGGGGAACGATCACGTCCCTCGATCTGCTGGCAATGCCCCTACTTATACATCCCAAAATGCCATTGGCCTTCTTGGCAACAAGGGCACATTGTTGACTCATATCCAGCTTCTCGTCCACTGTAACCCCTAGGTCCTTTTCTGCAGAACTGCTGCCGAGCCATTTGGTCCCTAGTCTGTAGCGGTGCATGGGATTCTTCTGTCCTAAGTGCCGGACTCTGCACTTGTCCTTGTGGAACCTCAGATTTTTTTTGGCCCAATCCTCTAAATTATCTAGGGCCCTCTGTATCCTATCCCTACCTTCCAGCGTATCTACCTCTCCTCCCAGTTTAGTGTCATCTGCAAACTTGCGGAGGGTGCAATCCATACCATCCTCCAGATCATTTATGAAGATATGGAACAAAACCAGCCCCAGGACCGACCCTTGGGGCACTCCACTTGATACCGGCTGCCAACTAGACATGGAGCCATTGATCACTACCCGCTGAGCCCGACAATCTAGCCAGCTTTCTACCCACCTTATAGTGCATTCATCCAGCCCATACTTCTTTAACTTGCTGGCAAGAATACTGTGGGGAGACCGGATCAAAAGCTTTGCTAAAGTCAAGGAACAACATGTCCACTGCTTTCCCTTCATCCACAGAACCAGTTATCTCGTCATAGAAGGCAATTAGATTAGTCAGGCATGACTTGCCCTTGGTAAATCCATGCTGACTGTTCCTGATCACTTTCCTCTCCTCTTCCTTGAGGACCTGCTGCACGATTTTTCCAGGGACTGAGGTGAGGCTGATTGGCCTGTAGTTCCCAGGATGCTCCTCCTTCCCTTTTTTAAAGATGGGCACTACATTAAGCCTTTTTCCAGTTGTCTGGGACCTCCCGCAATCGCAATGAGTTTTCAGAGATAATGGCCAATGGCTCTGCAATCGCATCCGCCAACTCCTTTAGCACTCTCGGATGCAGCGCATCCGGCCCCATGGACTTGTGCTCATCCAGCTTTTCTAAATAGTCCTGAACCACTTCTTTCTCCACAGATGGCTGGTCGCCTCCTCCCCATGCTGTGCTGCCCAGTGCCGTAGTCTGGGAGCTGACCTGGTTCGTGAAGACAGAGGCAAAAAAAGCATTGAGTACGTTAGCTTTTTCCACATCCTCTGTCACTAGGTTGCCTCCCTCATTCAGTAAGGGGCCCACACTTTCCTTGACTTTCTTCTCATTGCTAACATACCTGTAGAAACCCTTCTTGTTACTCTTAACATCTCTTGCTAGCTGCAACTCCAGGTGTGATTTGGCCTTCCTGATTTCACTCCTACATGCCCGAGCAATATTTTTATACTCATCCCTGGTCATTTGTCCAATCTTCCACTTCTTGTAAGCTTCTTTTTTGTATTTAAGATCAGCAAGGATTTCACTGTTTAGCCAAGCTGGTCGCCTGCCATATTTACTATTCTTTTTACACATCGGGATGGTTTGTCCCTGTAATCTCAATAAGGATTCTTTAAAATACAGCCAGCTCTCCTGGACTCCTTTCCCCCTCATGTTATTCTCCCAGGGGATCTTGCCCATCAGTTCCCTGAGGGAGTCAAAGTCTGCTTTTCTGAAGTCCAGGGTCCGTATTCTGCTGCTTTCCTTTCTTCCTTGTGTCAGGATCCTGAACAGCTGTCTCCTTTTCTGTATTCAAATGATTAGCACTTTAAATGTCCAAGACCTGAAAGGTCTACTTAAATTCAAGCCCCCACATAGGCCTGCAAAAGTCCATGGACTAGTTTAGACCCACAGACTACTGCACAAGAAACCACTGAAATTCATAACAAGTGCCACAGATCCAGATCCCATTGACACTGAAGGAGGGCTGATGTCCATTTACTCCACCCCCACCCCTCCCCGCAAAGCACTGGAAGAGCCCACCCCTCAAACAGTGCCCCCTTTATCAGATACAAACTGAACTATTTATAGACTATGCCCCTGTCATAAAGGGAAGGGTAACCACCTTTCTTTATACAGAACTATAAAAGCCTTCCTGGCCAGAGGCAAAACCCTTTCACCTGTAAAGGGTTAAGAAGCTAAGATAACCTCTCTGGCACCTGACCAAAATGACCAATGAGGAGACAAGATACTTTCAAACCTTTGGGGGGGCGGGACGACAAAGGGTCTGTCTGTGTGATGCTTTTGCTGGGAACAGATCAGGAATGCTCTTCATAACTCCTTAAATTAATAAGTAATCTAGCTAGAAATGCATTAGATTTCCTTTTGTTTAATGGCTGGCAAAATAGCTGTGCTGAATGGAATGTATATTCCTGTTTTTGTGTCTTTTTGTAAGTTAAGGTTTTGCCTAGACGGATTCCCTATGTTTTGAACCTGATTACCCTGTAAGGTATTTTCCATCCTGATTTTACAGAAGTGATTCCTTTACTTTGTCTTTAAAATTCTTCTTTTAAGAACCTGATTGCTTTTTCATTGGTTTAAGATCCAAGGGTTTGGGTCTGTGTTCACCTATTCAAATTGGTGAGGATTTTTATCAAGCCTTCCCCAGGAAGGGGGTGTAGGGCTTGGGGGGAAGATGTCTGCAAGTGGGCTCTTTCCCTGTTCTTTGTTTAACACACTTGCTGGTGGCAGCATAGGGTTCAAGGACAAGGCAAAGTTTGTACCTTGATGAAGTTTTTAACCTAAGCTGGTAAGAATAAGCTTAGGGGGTTTTTCATGCAGGTCCCCACATCTGTACCCTAGAGTTCAGGGGAAGGAACCTTGACAGCCCCTAGCCACCCAAAGTCCCAGTGCTCCTGCGAACCAAAATCAGTGCAACATATACATGATCACCTAGAGCGGAACATAACCTTACCTACCAAGAGAAATCAAATCACTGAACTGAGTCCTATTTTTTTAAATGGGAAGCTCTGGCCACCAGCCAATCACAGCACACCTGGGAGGATCTCTTAACTGCCATTTACCAAGTGCTGCTCAAGGGTGAGTGTCGCCTTAGCATGGACCCACAGTCTGGCACTGACTGGTAAGCCTGGCAGCCCTTGTTGCTTGTACAGGCAATTATGTGAACTGGATCACATTTCTAAACAGACCACCATTCACTATTAAACAAATCACTATTACCAAATAAAAAATGAACTAGACGAAGTCAACATCATGTTTCATGCTAATCTGATATTACACTCTGCAGTATGACACTGGTAGCTCACTTCTATGCTTCCTGTAGGGTCAGTATTTCAATACTTGCAGACTGCAATCAGAGACACCAAAATCATCTTCTAAAACATCAAAAATTCTTCTTTGAAATTAACTTTTCCAACTGATGTGATGCAGTAGAGTTGAGTGCTGGGAATCAGGACTTCAGGGAGCTAATCTTGCTCAGCTATTAATTTATGGTGTGATTTTAGGCAAGTCACTTCACTTATTTTAGAGTGACCAAGGCACAGTGACATTTACTACTCTTTACCTACCTCAGTGACATGGATACTATGAGGTTAACATTGGTAACATCTTTAAAATCTGCACACTTAAGTATTATTAACCATTGAGTGTAAAAGCTATCCTGGGTTTTGAAATGTGAATATCAGACCATTTATGGATTAGCTGGCTCTACACAATTGTTCCATGCTGCCATAAAAATTCCAGGGGTGATATACAGTACTTACAGTCAGAAACAATATCCTTTGTTAGGAGAATGGCATTTCCAATTTTTTTGAGGGGGGAGTAGGAATGGATGGAGGGACAGGAGTATATAAACAGAGCAACCAACAGGAGTGCTAATATGGATAAAGTAAGCAAGCATGAGTAGAGTTAGACCCACTGAGTGAGGGGACTGCAGTTTCTACACGCACAGTGGAGACATCTGTACTTAGAAGGGATTCAGTGCTAGATGCGGGTGGGAGTGCAGGAGCTGCCAGGAAAGAGCAGTTTTGAATCCCACCAGATTATGCTGCCTGGGAGATGCACCAATCAGCACATTTCATTGGTGCCCTATTGATCAGGCCCTGTCCTGTTAGCACTGTTCACTTTTATGGTGCATTGGTGTGTTCCAGACTGCCCTTTGGAGTAAAGGCGGGGGTGGGCAAAGAGGGGGCACAATACAAACAGCCTGCATCACTGTGACCCCTCCCCATGATCTCATTCCATATGGAGTTTCTACTGCTGGGCCTTGCAGCTCCAATTCTGTGCGGCTCTACCTGTGGAAATTTGAAACAGTTCAGCCATTACAGTCTAAAGAGCAAAGTGCATATTACTCAGTGCCCAATAGGTATGTCAAAGGACAATCTTTGGTTGAATGAATGGATAAGAGGTGCATCACTAAATTAGATTACAAACACATACCCCTTACTAAAAAAATACTACTTGCTTGAACACACAGGTTTCCCTTACTAAAAGGTCAATTAAATATTTTTCTACAAGTTTAAGTATAAATATCTGGTGTTACTGATTTTTTTTTTTAATTAGATCCTTGACATCACTTGGAAGAAATTCCTGTCAAAAATATTTAAAGTCCCTTACAATTCCTACAAAATGCAGTCATGGTAAGATAGATATTGCACCTTGGCTTAACCATAGCCCAACTCTTTCTAGCAAATGAGTCCTTGTGATATTCAAAGTGGCTTTCTCCCAAGAGCAACCTTAAAGGAAGGGAAGAAAAAAGTTGGGGGCAAGGGAGGGTGCTTTTAAATCTTGCAGCTGAAAGCTCTCCATCAAATACCATTTTATTATTAGCATAAAAACAGTGAACTGGTATCAAAAATAAGTTTGGTATAGTTTCTTTTAAAAGTGTACTTATGAAACATAGTAGAGAATCATAAGATTAAGTTATTCCACTACAGCAAGCCCTGTTTTAAATTATTAGATCACGAGTTTTTTCTGTTTAACCATTCTTTCAAGATGTGATAACTAATGATAACATTTTAAATAGTGAACTTCACACAAACCAGCTATTATATTTCAACAGAGGCTTGACAGGCTGCTGGATGATATAAATTCACTGCATGTTAAGAAGGCACTATCTTCAGGTTACACATCTACAACCTCAGACAAACTGCACAATAATTTTTTAATCAGAGCCACTCACTGGAGACTCCTGCTTTTTAAAACAGGACCACACTTGCTGGGCCTTGAAGGATAGTGCCAGAAGTTGAGAAGGACCACATAATTAAGGTGATATTTGTTTCCCCACTCACCCTTTCAAGATCAAGAGTTTTGGATCCAGACTAAAGGATGCCAAGGTTCCCCAAAGCAAAAAAAACCAAATTGGTTGATATCGCAGAGTTGGGTGCTAATGAATATTGTGCTTGGACCAATACCTTAAAATACTGTAAATGTTCCCTGGTTGCCACACAAATTACATAGGGGTCATCCTGAGACAGAAAAATACCTGCTTGTTGATATCAGTAGCTCTGATTTTTCCAGCCTTCCTTGTCTCAAATTATTAACCATAGTTAATAATTTAAGTAACAAGGGGAGGTGTTTTCCTCTTTTCATGATGCTTTTTAGTGGTGTAGATACTGGGACTTGGTATCTGCAAGTGGCAGCTCCACTGACCACAATTTCTCCCTCATATCAAATGTGCATTGTTGTGGTGAAGTGGGCTGCCTTTCAGTACTTTCTACAGCAATAGCACTCCCGGGACTTGAGTTATGGCATAACCTTTCATCACTCTTTCTTTTGCAACTATTGTCACTCATGAACATTCATTTCCTATTATGATTATAAGCATTACGCAGCCCCAAGAGCTCCACCCATGGACCAGGACCACATTGTGCTAGACTCTGTACAAACAGGACAAAAAGATGGGCCTGCCCCAAAGATGGCAGGAGTATTTCAGAATGGGACTGCTGTGTCTTTTAGGGAGTCAGTCCTTGGACACAGAAGCTGGCATTTCTGGATGCTTTGCTCAAATCTCAGGCATCTGTCTGGGAATAGGATTTGTTATGAAAAATGTAGTGGGAAGAGGAAGGAACTAGGGATGAAAGATTATGTTCAGACATGGGAGCTACACAAGCCTATCCTCCCAGAGTAAAGCTGGGATCGAAGGATTGCAGCAGGTAGCTCTATAATTCTATTAATTGGGGGCACTCTGTTAAGAAACACTGTTGTAATTTAGCAGTGATCAGAGGAAATAGCAGATGCTGAGAAATCTTTATTGGGTTTTTCCAACAAAAGTCAAAATCAGTGGCCTTCCAGCCAGTGCCCATGTCAGGGTTTCACTGATGCCATCACATATGATAACAGCAGCAATTAACCCAAGAATTTAAAATCACTTTTCAAGAATAACTATTTTTTAATAAGTACCTGATGTGGGGTTATTTGGAATTTTTTTTTTAAAGAAAAAAAAAGGGCATGGTGGTGCTCAGATACTATTTCTTTTGTCCACGTTGTCTTCTCAACATCTCTTCCCCAATAAAATATTAAATCGGACTGTAGAAATTCCAAACATTTCCGTCACTTAGAGTGGAATCTTTTGAAAAGTTTGACAAACAGACATGTGATGCAAGCCAACCTAGTGCCTCAGCAAGTGGATTTGCAACTACATTCAAATCCTGGATTTAGTGGCCATTTACAGGACTTCTGCTCCCTATACAGGTATCTAAAAAAAAGACAACAGCATGTGCTGTTTCAACTCCCCATCAGAACCATTTGATCAGCCCTCACAATGGCAAGGATAACGATATATGCTTTCACCTTCACATCCAGAGTGAAACATTTCAAAAAAATACATTTGATACATAAAATAGCCAATAAAAACAATTAAAATATCTTTTAAAAATTACAGCTCATAAGAAATGCCAACAAATTCAGTTGCTCTGTAGACGAAGTACAAATATGTCTTGTACCAGAAATTGCATAAAAAGCATTAGAATTTAGAGCCTTGCTAATCTATACAAAACACAGAAATTGGTCAGCACAAAAGGAAAGGTTACCTTAAGTTAGCTACACACAACAGCATGACTTAAACTATCACACATGTCACAGATCCATCTGAGATGTTACATGTCACATGAAGCTCAATTTTAGGTTCCTAAAGACCTTGAGTCTAAATAGGGATACAGTGTCACTGAAAGATGTAGACCACACCAGGGGTGAAAGGGATATAGAAGACTATAGTGAAAGTATAATGACAGGTTTCAGAGTAGCAGCTGTGTTAGCCTGTATCCGCAAAAAAAAAGTCACTTTAGTCACCTTAGAGACTAACAAATTTATTAGAGCATAAGCTTTCGTGGGCTACAGCCCATTTAATCGGATGCATAGAATGAACATAGTAAGAAAAGACACACATACAGAGAAGGTGGATTTGTTAGTCTCTAAGGTGCCACAAGTACTCTTTTTTTGATAGTGAAAGTAGTACAGAAAATGAATACATCTTTGAATATAATGGGCCATATTCTCAAGAAAACACTTTTACTCAACAGAAACTGACAGGTTCCAAATTCTTTTTGTTCTGGAATACAGAAATAACCTAAGAGACAACTGGTGATTGAAATACGTCTTAACACCAAAACTACTTGGAAGAGAACACAACAGACTGATCAGTATTATACTGAAAGAGTCTAAGGAATAGAAATGGGAGTCTCATACATAAGCTACTTTATAACAAACTGCCAGATTTTTTTACAAAGTCAAAATGGCTTGAAAGCTATGTGCAAGGTCTTCACTGCAATATAGTATGTTACCTGGAAGTGCCATTTTAAAGCAAGGCTGAGAGGTATATTCCACAGACCAACTAATATTAAACATGGGGGCAACAGAGGCAGTTTCCTTAAAAAAGAAATCCTTACTAACAGATTTGTGCTAGCTTAGATTTTAGGAGATCATACCTAGGCTAATGCCTAGATTTCATGGACTTGTTCTAAATATTCTTTATGTAAAAGTTCATCTGACCTGTTATGACCTCTACAAATGTATATTTTTAAAAACACTTTAAAATACACAAATAGTGGCACACAGTGTCCACTTAAGAGGTGGGTGGTTTTTTTCTAGTTATACCAAAAGTCAGGCTTGGCAAAAGACATTTCTAATCTTTAGTAAATTGCTGTGCATTAGAGCTAGTTAAGAAACAGAAGGGAAAAATTTATCCATTCCCCACTTTAGAATTTCAAAGGGTTTGAAATTGACCAGCACTACTATGCATACAAATGCACTTTTCTTTATTTAATATTGTTTTACCTGTCAAAGTAAGTGATTTGATGAACAGAGTGAAAGGCTGTCTATCTTCACCATAGCGTCTGCAATAGGATTTTTATCTGTTGCCAAGGTGTTATTTTGTAGCTTTTCACAGCACTAATGCGTGAAATAGTAGTTATTACATTAACAAGAACAATAGAGTTAATAATTGAGCTCTCTTCTATGAACTAGTTTACACAACATTCCAAAATAGAAAAATCAGTTTTAATTATATTTCATTGATAATCTAAACAGTACTTCACCTTCAAAATATTCAGGTTTGTAAGGTATGTTCTACATTATATATATATCACATCATCATCCTCAGTGATGAATACAAGGATTTCAATTTCTTCGCTCCACTGAGAGTAATTTTAACATTCTTTAAGGAGCAACAAATTTTTGGAAGGACTTCAGACCAACTCCATGGACCTCAAAGGATTTACAGTAGTATAACAGAACCAGACCCTGTGCTTTTAAAGTAGATGGCGAAAATGTTAGACTGCTCATATTTTTGCATCTCAAACTAGAAAAAAATTGATCATTCCTATTTTGGAGTAAAACTACATTGGAGCTACATACTAGAGAAATGTCAATGATCACAAATGTTGCCTTCCCACAGCCTCAGGAGGTTGGGGCAGAGGGGCTTTGTCTGGATGAGCATGGGAAGAAAACTCTTAGCCCCTTTAAGAATTGTGCTCCTGCCCCCTTGTGGCCTGGAAGAGATGAGCACTGTGGCTGATAGTTGCAATGTAAGTCTGTTGGCTCCCCCACAACCAAGGGGAAGGCATAAGAAGCCCTTCACCCTGCCTAGAGACACCATTCTGTGCTAGAAGAAAAGTTCCCTCTTTGAGATTAGAGTAGAGCTGGGATTGGGGGCCTTGCTGTGCATCATGCTAGTTGCCTTTTGGGGGCTGGGAAGGAATTTTTCCTTAACTGCATGGTTGACCTGGCAGTATGGTGTGTCGGTGGGTTTTTTTTTTTCCCCTCCAGAGTAGCAGCTGTGTTAGTCTGTATTTGCAAAAAGAAAAGGAGTACTAGTGGCACCTTAGAGACTAACCAATTTATCTGAGCATAAGCTTTCGTGAGCTACAGCTCACTTCATCGGATGCATTCAGTGGAAAAATACAGTGAGAATTTTTTGTTTGTTTTTGCTGCCTTTCTTTCAGCAGCCCAGGCAGTGGTGGATGTTAGGTTGTGAAATTCATGTCCCAACGTGGCAGGTACCCAGTGCAAGGTATTCAATAGAGGGTTCAGTTTCCTGATAAACTAGACTTGGTAGAGGATTACAAGAAAGCATCTACTAAAAAAAGGCAGGGAATGGAAATGGAGCTCATAATATCTGGTGTGGTGAGGAGACAAACTTTTCCCTACCCTCTTAACCCTCCTAATATGTGGAGGGTAGTAGGGTCCCAGCAATGGTTCTGGGACTAAGTTATCAAGGTGAGGGGCTGATGGCAGCCCTCCACGAGATGGAACAGATTTCTAAGGATGGATGGCCTGCACCTGGATGAGTTATTGCCAGACAGTTCCAGACGTGTTATTTTAATAGAGTTTCAGGCTAGTTAAACTACACTTGAGTCTTGTCCTTCCTGCACCCTCCAAGACAGAGTCTAGTGATTTCAGGGTACTTCCTATCCCATAGGCTAATGTTCCAAGGGTGGTTGTGGTGGCCACAGTGCTACTCCTAAAACATTTTACAAACTAATATGAAAGTTAGTTATCTGTGGTGTTCTCTCTTCACCTCGCTTATAAAATGTTCAACAGTTTACTGCCACTAAGAGGATCATGTTCACCCAAGAACAGTATACTTTAGAATAAACCTGTATAACTGAAGTCCAGCTGCATGTCTCCACATACTTTAAATATTAAACTATTATATAAAGTGTTAAAGTGTTTTTCCATGGAGAAGTAAAAACATGAGTAAAAAAATTCAAATACTAGAAATAACCTTGAATTTCAATATTAAAATCCTACTGAACATTCATGTTCTTGAATACACTTGTAGATTTTAAACTTGGATTCCACTTGCTATATTTCTTTTATAGATTTAAGAAATTTTACAATTAAATGACTTATGTTCATAAAAAGAGAACTACCATTCAGTAGAAAATGTGAACAGCTATCTCTAAGTACTAAGACCAAAACTCTCAAACTTGCTGCCTCAAGCAAGCACCTGAAAACATATGTAGTTCTGAATCAGAACCTATCCTGTGCCATCAGACACTGCTTAGCGCACAAATCAGGCTCTATCATTCCTGTCTATCCTGAGCCACTCTTTGCATGTCTTTCATATTTTTAAGTCTCATAAGTTTTCAGTCTCTGAGCAGTGTTTGGAGGCATTCTGTCTACCCCTTTTGTGAGTTGGGCAGCTGCTCAAATTCCCTTGAAGTCATATGAACTGGGGTGCTCTTATTTTGTTGTTTGGGGGCAGGAAATGGCTTTAGTTTTTCCACCAACAGAGAAGATTATTATAACAGTTTCTAGCTCAACAAATCTTTACAAACAGTAACAAGCTACTGTTCTTGATTACAGTTCCCAACTTTCCATGTTTCTTGTTTTTCTGATCACCCCCCACCCCTTCACTTAATGGTATTTTATAATCATCTTCTGACTGACATTTTTATTATCTACTCCTCTTCAAAATCCAGTGCATGTTATTTCTAAAACCTCTGATGTGTCAGTCTAAAATCTTAAAATATCCCATTATAAATTTTACACAGAACCATGAAAGGCATTTTTCCCCACAACAGAAATAAAAATATAGGGATTTATAGCAAAGTAGAGCATCAGCAAGTCAACAATAGATTTTTATATCACGACTATTCGACATAAATACATATTACGAGCAGAGAAGTGCCTACTCATTTCATACAAGCAACATATCAAAACAAAAAAGATGAGGTAACAAAAAGATGCTCTGAATTTTGTGATATGCTAAGGTAAACAAAACTAATAGAACAGACAAACAGCGGTGGTACACAATTTTTATTTATTTATTTTAACTTTTTGAATGCAGGGGTTCAGGACAAATTGGTTGTTGGCTTCAGAGTGTGGCCACCAACTCTTGCAGGTGGCTGCTCTGACAATTTTTCCTAAAATACTTAATTAACTTAGGAAAAACAAATAAATATGCACATATACATGTTCAAATCAGTGTAAATTTATTGCTAGCTAGTAAGTCCGTTGTAAAAAGTGATTAACAAACATACAAGTATCACTTTTCACAGCAGCCTTACTTAGCCCTGGCAAACCTGGGGACAAATTAAGCCCTGGATTGGGGTTCAGGAGAGGCAACGGGGGCCAGATGTGATGGGGGGATTGTTTAGGGGCAGGGGAGGCAGCAGGAGGCTGTAGCCTGAAGCCCCGCTTTGAGAGCCCAAAGCCCCACGGCTGGCAGATGGAGCCTGAAGCAGCGTGGCTGGAGCCTGAAGCCCCACCACCAGAGCCTGCCACCCCACTACCCCAGGCCTGAAGCCCAAAACCTGAGCCCCACCACCCTGGGAAGGTGGGGGAACTCACCAGCTGCCTGATCCTCCACGTTGTCTCCAGAGGTGGACCCAACCCCTGCTGACACCCAGCCCCAGCAAACACAAAGGCTGTGCATCCAGGAGCAACAGGGAGGGAGAGGGGCACTATTTTCCTCTACCATAAAGGCTAGAATATTTTTCCTTAATCAAATGAAAGTGAGGATTTCAGAGCAAAAGAAGGAACCCATGGGGGAAGAGTACCCGCTCTCAGACCTTGCATTATTTGGGCCATTCCACCCACTCTTACAAGTCCCTGGAAGTGGAAATGCCAACCTAACAAAGCAGGACTGTGGATTATCTGATTTTTAAAAGGAATATTTATCAATATTTGATTGATTTTTAAAACAAATATTTGCCAAATTGCATTTGATTGAATTTCTAGAACTTTAAATATGGAACATGAAACTTAGTTTATGCAGTTGAATTTACCACCATTCCCACCTATTAACAGAGCTGGAAATAAATTTCCATTCTGGCCCCAACAATAAATTGTATCAGAATAACAACCATAAACCACACGTTAAGCAGGAGAGCTGGTGTCTGGCTTTTTGGAAGATGTGTACCTCTGTAAGGGACAGAGGCACAGAGTGAGTTTGCAGCAGCCGCGCAGCAGGTCAGCATGGGGACTCTGACCCATTCCCCCAGGTGACCGGAAGAAAGAGGAGGTTATAGATCTATAAGGCAGGCAGGAGAAGCCCTCTTACCTGGACCAGAGGTATTCTGTAGGGAAGGGATACAGTAATCAGACAAATGAATTGGTAAAGTATTTAAAGGAGATTTTTGTTCCAATGGACACACGGGAGAGGGCTGACCACTCCTATGACTGGCACCATGGATGGCGTGTCTATTAGGCAGGGAAAGGCTATGCCTCCCCAAACAGCCCTGCGTGGCCCGCCCACTCTCCCTCTGGAGGCCCCCTCCTGCTGCTAGTGGCCCCAGGCCAGGCAGGCTGCTCCTATTCTGGGAAGGGAAGCCTGCTGCTGGAACTGGGACTTGGGGTAGCTGGGCTACCCAGTGCTGGGGGGCCCTGGCACTGGGGTCACGCTGCCCAGCACTCCACACGCCCACCCAATGCTCTGGGACTGGTGGCTGTGGGGGGGGGAATCTGGGCTTGGGAGGGACAGAGCCTCAGGTGGAAGGGGTAGGCCAGGCCAGGCCAGGGGCTAGCCTCCCTGAGCCACTAGTTCACCCACCATCCATGACTCTCACAGCAGGGAGCCACCTCCTCCACATTATAGCCCACCTGGCTATAACCCTCAATCAAGGGGGGAGGGGGATGGTAAGATCCCACTAGTGGGTGGGCTGGGGATCAAGATGGGAAAGGGGGAGGGCAGACAGAAGCCCCCCAGGTATATACTGAAATGATCATGGAATTAGTCATGGCCTAATTAAGCCACACCTAGTGTCTCCTATCCTTCTTCCGGCATAGCTAGACAATGGCTAGTTGGCTGAGGCTCAACCCAGTTGAGGCTCAGTCCAAACAAAAGAAGTGAAATTAGTAAATTGGGGGAGGCAACCAGAGACTATGACAAAGAAAATGTGCTTTTTATTAAGTAGTTCACAACTAAGGAACCTGGCTGGATACCTAGCTGCTGTAGGAGGTTGAGGTCACAGTCGCCAAGAAAGCTCTCCCCCTGCATCCTCAGCTGTTTGCATCTGGTCAGGAAGGTGTGACAGATACTTTTTGATGTGGACCTT
This sequence comes from Natator depressus, assembly GCF_965152275.1. NCBI lineage: Eukaryota > Metazoa > Chordata > Testudines > Cheloniidae > Natator > Natator depressus. The sequence continues at coordinate 108,799,166 of NC_134237.1, forward strand.
GTTACTATTGTCATCAAGATTAAACTGCTGTATCTCTACATGAGGCTTAAATCTATTTGGGAAATTGAAGCTGGAGAAGAATGGTTGTTAAACAGTGAGTCCCACCAAGAATACATATACTAGTGGTCCAGGTCCTCAAGAGCTGCCTACTGCTTTTCAGCTGTTAGACTAAAAAAACAACAAAGTTCTAAATAATGAGACCTATTTATCTGAGATATCAGGTCTCTCTCTCTCACACTCACTCACTGTGTTGGAGTGTCACGGTTACCATCAGTTGAGATATACAAGATGCAGAGCAGAGCATTTGCCCTGAGGTGCCTTGACCTTGAAATTCACCCACATCATTTCCTCGGTCCAAAATAGCCCAAATTTGGAGACATTCAGGATACACAGATGAGCCCATCTATTTTTCCAATCTTTTTGCAAGGCTTGGGGTGCAATGAGGCCTGGTACATTTGGATAGTGTGGGCAGCTGTTTGACTTTGATTATTTTCTGGCTGGCAATTATTGGTTTTGAGGTCGGGAAGTGGCTGCTGATTTTACTATTTACTTATTGTTTGAGATACATAGCAAGGACACCTAGCGCTCTGGATGAACACTTATTTTGCACATAAATTGAAAGAGGAAAACAAAGTGGTCAGCAACAATACCCAATTCCAGTACATAACTATGATAATAGACTGTCAGATTTTCCACTTTCTGAACTCTACTCCATCAGTGTGGTTGCAGCTAATATATAATAATGCTATTTACTCATATAACATATCTGTATTAGGTTTATAGGGTTTCAGTAATGTATAAGGCAGCAACCCAACAACACAGCCTTTAAGAAGAGGGGGAGGGGAGAACAGTTGTGCATTTAGTTTGCTAATTAACAATAACGTCAACATACATTGGCACTAAGATTTTAATAAAAATTGGATTGTAGCTATTTCCTGAGGCTTACATGGTATCTGTAGCATTGCATCACAGCATGGGATATCGGAACAGAGTGGGACTGTTTACCCTGTCAATCAGTTGTCAATCCACACAGCTCTCTACAAATACCCCTTGTATTTGAAAGCTGTTTCACCAACTGCAGTAATTACATTTTTAAACACAATGATAGACACATTTTGCAAAACTAAATTAAAGCCACTAATATGCACAGAAAAAACTAATGTCATGGTTACACTTCTGCAACTGGAAGAGTTACAGGTTCAAAAGTAAGCTTCCAGTCACTTATTTAAACTGCATATGTTTACATTTAAAAAGTACCTCTTCCATTTGTAGAAGCCATTTATTAAAAACCTAATTGAGTGCTTAATTATTTTTTTAGTTTAACTGCAGAACTTTAAAGAAATCAAGTAATTTCACTTCCACCCCACCCATCCCCCACTCAACTCTTCCCAAAGGAAAAATACTCCAGACTTTCATGCCACAGAAACCCAAGGAAGGCCTTTTTCAGAGTAGCAGCCATGTTAGTCTGTATCCGCAAAAAGAAAAGGACTACTTGTGGCACCTTAGAGACTAACAAATTTATTTGAGCATAAACTTCTGTGAGCTACAGCTCACTTCACTGTAGCTCACGAAAGCTTATGCTCAAATAAATTGGTTAGTCTCTAAGGTGCCACAAGTCCTCCTTTTCTTTTTCCAAGGAAGACTGTGAACCTGGTTCTGCACCAAGGATTTAAGATTGAGGACAAAGGGAAGAAGGCCAGAGTCGCCTTCTCCTCCAAAGAGGACTGAGAAGACTAACATCTCAATGTAAAGGAGACTGCGTTTCTGATTAAACTGGTTACCAATGCAACAAGGTCATGCCAGAACCAGAAGACAGTAAAGAGAAAATGAGACCAAAAAAACATGGAACATTTCCCTTAAGAAACCAAAGGGGGGAAAAAAAGCTTTCATTTAGCCAAGCCTCTAGTATGGGTGATAACTAAAGGATGGAAAAAGAATGACTAAACAGGACTTCCCCCTGCCATTGACAAGTTTATGTAAGTGGAAAGTGTCACCACAAATTGTTGCCGCTGTGAATTTATCCATTAAATTGTTCTCCATCCCTTTGTATGCAAGCTTCTGCTTTATGGATTCCACCCAGCACAAAGTACCTCCAGATGCCCAGAAAATGCAAGAAGAATTTAAATCCAAATCTGCCATATTATCAATTTGACGGATTTTGTCACAAGCCATATCTAAAAGTCATGGAGGAAAATATGGGTTCCTCTAGTCCCTACTCAGAGTCCTATAACTTTGATTACAAGTTTGGCTGGCTAGCATTCCCTGAGGAAAGTCTGCACCAAAACTTGAGACTTAGCAGAACCTAAAACATCTGCAGAATCTGGCATATGAGAGAAAAAACTGTAGCAGCCCTGAGCAACTGTACTCTGGATGCATCTCTTTATGTAGCTAGAGGAACAGTCTCTTCACCATTCAGAATTATCCAGTAATGACTAATTAGAATATACACCCTTTTAAAGGGTTTTACGAGTATTGTATATCCTGCATAACACACACACACACCCCCGCCCCAGGAATTCTCCATTTTCAGCAACTAGAAAAAAAGAAGGTCAACTAACTTGTCAAAGATCACAAGAGGTGGCATCAGCATTCAGGAGTTTCTAGTCCAATCAATTATTCAGACCATGTAGTTCTGCGCACCAGTCGTGTGGTCTACAGCTCCTTCCAGGAAGGTTAATCTAGGTCATGACTTTAGGATATCATGTGTGGTCACACTGGGTAACATAAGCTGAGCTAGTGAAGGACCTACAGATGCAGAGAGAGCTACAAATCTGTGTCCAGCCTCAATGTCGAATCCCATTTATGTTCGTTACAAGAGTCCTGTCTATTCTCTGCCACAAGAGATTCTAGCAGTCCCCAAAAAGGCTCTGATCTCAGTAATACCAAACATCCTAGAAGTCAACCATGGCTTCTCCGTCCAAGGACAGCTTTTGTCAAGAGGTGAGAAAAAAGTAGGGTGAGGCGTTGCCTGACTGTGGGAAGGGTTCTGTCAGACAGATTTACTTGCATTTAAGAAATTAGAACATTTTCTTTGACTCTTCCATCCTGCCCAGAAAAATAAAAAAAATTAAAAAAAAACCAAAGATCACCCAGACCATCATTCATCAGGGATATCAAGCACTCATTCCCAGCATATTTTTATCAATGAATCAATCCATATAGTTCAGATTCAAAATGGAATCCCTAAGAGCAGAGTTGGCAATCTAAAGATGGAGATTCTTGCTTCAATCAGCATGAAAAGTTGAGTCACCCCCAGCCTCCAGGCACATCAGCAGTTTTCAAGACTGCTCAGGTTGGAGCATTCTTCTCTCCAGCTTCATATATTCCAAGGAGGGACCACCGTGATCATCTAGTCTGAACTCCTGTTTAGCACAGGCCATAAAAAACTTCTCCAACATAGTTAGAGAATATATTTTGGAAAAACATCCACTATTTAAAAATTAATCCACCATGACCTTTGGTAAACTGTTCCAATGTTATTTATTCTCATTGTTAAAAGGCTTACCCCCTATTTCCAGTCTGAATTTGTCTAGCTTCAGCTTCCAGCTATTGGATCATTTTGTACCTTTACCTGCTAGTCTGAAGAGCCCATTTTTAAATATTTATTCCCCATGTAGATACTTATATATTACAATCAAGTCACCTTTCAACCTTTTTGTTACACTAAATACATTGCGCTATTTGAGTCTTTCTAGAAGGCATGTTTTCTAAGCTATTAATCAATATTGTAGCTTTTCTCTGAACCATCTCCAAGTTATCAACATCCTTCTTGAATTGTGGGCACTAGAACTGGACACTAGTGCCAAATACAGAATTTAAATGTCTCTACATCTATTTGAGATTTCCTTATTTATGCATCTAAAGATCACAACAGCCCCTTTTGACCACAGCCTCACACTGGGAGCTCACTTTAAGCTAATTCTCCACAACCGCAAATTTCAGAAACACTGCTTCCCAGGAAAGAATCTCATCTTTTACGTAAGGCCTACATTCTTTGTTCCTAGATATATACACACATTTACAGTTAGCCATATTAAAAATGCACATTGTTTGCCTGCACTGTTTAACATGTAATCCAGATCACTCTGAAACATTGGACCTCTCCCGTTTCACTATTTACCATTCCCCCAGGTTTTGAATCATCTGCACACTTTATCCATAATGATTGTGTTTTCTTCCAGATCACTGATAAAAATGTTAAATAGCATAGGATCAAGAAACCTGTAGGATCCCACCAGAAACACACTGCTGGATGATTCTCCATTTACAATTATATATAGAGACCTATCCATTTAATGTTGTGCCATGTAAAGTTTATAAATTTCTAGTTTTGTGAATCAAAATGTCATGTGATGCCAAGTCAAACGTGTTATAAAAATCAAAGTATATGTCAACACTATTACTGTTATCAACCTAATTCATAATCTCAAAAAAAGGCAAGTTAGTTTGGCAGAATCTGTTTTCCATAAGCCCATGTAGATTGTCATTAATTACATTACCCTCCTTCAATTCTTTATTAATCAGGTCCTGTATCAGCCACTCCAATGTCAGACTGACAGGCCTATAATTTCCCAGGTCATCAAAACAAATTTACACAATATTAGCTCTTCTAGTTTTCTGGAACTTCCCTAGTGCTCCAGGGCTTATTAAAAAAAATCAACCTTCATGGTCCAACAAGCTCCCCAGCCAGCTCAACTCTTAGATGCAAATTATCTGGGCCTGCTGATTTAAAAATATCTAACTTCTGTTTACTATCTTTCAGAGATACTAGTGGGATGGAAAAAAAGTTATCACCATATGATCAGACTATATCATTTGTTTTTTCCCCAGGACAGAAATACTTTAACACTTCTGCCTTTCCTGCTTTATTATTGATAATTCTACCATTTCCATCTCGTAATGGACCAAGTACCATTGTCCGTATTTTTTGTTCTTAATATATTTTAAAAACTCCTTCTTATTGTCCTTAACTCTGCTGGCCATAGATTTCTGTGTGTCCCTTCCTTAATTTTCTAGTTCCTAATTTCGGAACTAATTCCTAATTTCCTAACTTCCTTTATTGTGGTGCTGCAGCTTTTGAGGCACCTAATAAGGTGTTACAATAATTCCCAGTCATCATTCACATTTTTCTGATTAAATTCCTCCTCCCAGCTGATTTGGCTCAGTTATTTTCTGCTTTGTGAAACCAGTCCTATTAAAAGCACCAAGTATGTATGTGAGAGAGAATATCAAGATCGATCTCAATATTGAGATAGAGATAGATATGTATAGATGACCAGTATATTATATATATATATATATATATATATATATATATATATATATATATATATATATATATATATATATATATTTTTTTACTAGTCATATACTGGTCATAAAAGTGCTGGTAGTGGCAACAGGAGTTCTAAAGGGGTCCAAATACAGGTATTTTACTATTTGGGCAGCTGGCTGAAGTCAGCCAGCTCCTCCACAAGACAGTTCACTCAACTTATATTCATTAACAAGGAGAAGAGCCTTCTAGTCCCATCTCAATGGCTCAGTCACCTGGTAAGATGCATTCACCTGGTGAGAGCAAAGATAGTACCGGTCCTTAAAAGGGGAACAAAGTGGAACAGGGGAATTATAGACCTGTCAGCCTAACTTTGATACCTGGAAAAATACTGAAATAAATTAATAAACCATCAATTTGTAAGCCCCTAGAGGGTAATAAAACTAATAGCCAACATGGATTCATAAAGAACAAATCATGTGAAACCAACCTAATAGCCTTCTATGATAGGGCTACTGACCTTGCAGATGTGGGGGGGAAGCAGCAGACTTGATTTATTTTAGTTTTACTAAGGCTTTTGACAGTGACATGTGACAAACTCATAAGCAAATGAGGGAAATGTGGTCAAGATGAAATTATAATAAAGTGGGTGCAGAACTAATTGAAAAAATGTTCTCAAAGAGTAGTTATCAAATATTTGTTGTCAAATTAGGTGGACACATCTAGTGGGATACCATAGGGATTTGTTCTAGTCCAGTATCATTCAGTATTTTCATTAATGACTTGCATAATGGAGTGGAGAGTATGTTTATAAGGTTTGTGGGTGGCATCAAGCTGGGAGAAGTTACAAGCACTTTCTAAAACAGGACTGGAGAATTGGTCTGAAGCAACAAAATGAAATGCAGTAGACAGTTCAAAGTACTATAATTAGGAAGGAAAAATCAAATGTACAAATATAAAATGGGGAATAACTGGATAGGCAGTAGTACTACTTATAGCCAAGCAAAAAACTGCAAAGGCTAATTTCCACCTTATTGATCTGAAAACTAGCCTCACAGGAGCCAAGCTCACTCCCTATAGACACTATAGTTTAAAACAGAACTATCAATTCACTTTCAAAACGAAGTGTACATGCTGAAAATTATCTTGAGGTTATAGCAGATCACAAAGTGAATATAAGTCAATGTGATGCAGTTGCAAAAACAGCAAATATTCTGGCGTGTATTAACTGGAGTGTTATATGTAAGCTGAGGGAGATAACTGTTCTGCTCTACTCAGCACTGCTATGTGCACAAGTTTGGGTGGCACACTTTAAGAAACATATGGACAAACTGGAGAGAGTTGAGAGAACGAAAAAGTGATAAAAGGTCTAGAAAACCTGACTTATGAGGAAAGGTTAAAAAACGGGGCATGTTTAGTCTTGAGGGGAAAAAAAACAGGGGGAGGGGGACCTGATTAATAGCCTTTAAATATGTTAAAGACTATTATAAAAGAAAACAGTGATCAATTGTTCTCCATGTTGGCTGAAGGTAGGACAAGTAGTAATGGATTTAATCTGCAGCAAGGGAGATTGAAGTTACATATCAGGAAAAGCTTTCAAACTGTAAGGATAGTTAAGTACTGGAATAGGCTACCAGGGAGCTTATGGAATCCCATCATTGGAGGTTTTTAAGAAGATGTCAGAGATGGTCTAGGTGTACTTGGTCCTGTCTCAGAGTGGGGGTGGGGAGGTGGACTAACTGACCTGTCAAGGTCCCTTCCTGCCCTATACTTCTGCGATCGTATGATTACACACCTTTCAGTGACCTATAAAGTGAAAGAACGGGGAAGAGTAAAACCTAGTTTTATCATACCACTGAGATTCTAACCATGTTGTCCTTTCAGTTTTCAGGACGATAGGTCTGATACTCTCACAGCTGAACCAATTCTACCGTTCAGATTTCATTCCAGGATCATGTACCACTTATTTGTGCCACATTTGAATCAGAAAAAGAAAAGGAGTACTTGTGGCACCTTAGAGACTAACACATTTATTTGAACATAAGCTTTCGTGAGCTACAGCTCACTTCATCAGATGCATTCAGTGAAAAATACAGTGGGGAGATTTATATACGTAAAGAACATGAAACAATGGGTGTTACCATACACCCTGTAACCAGAGTGATCACTTAAGGCGAGCTATTACCAGCAGTCTGTATGGTAACACCCATTGTTTCATGTTCTCTATGTATATAAATCTCCCCACTGTATTTTCCACTGAATGCATCCGATGAAGTGAGCTGTAGCTCACGAAAGCTTATGCTCAAATAAATGTGTTAGTCTCTAAGGTGCCACAAGTACTCCTTTTCTTTTTGCGAATACAGACTAACACGGCTGCTACTCTGAAACTAGTTGAATCAGAGACTTCATTTCCCTCCCCAAACAATAAGGGCAACTCACCTCTGGCAGAAGGATCCCTCCAGATAAGCAGTTGGCAGCAGCAAGCCTGCCAACTCTTTGTGGCCAATGCTCACCACAGATATTTGTACAAAAACGGTGGGAAGCCACCCTGGGCAGACCCAGATCTATCCAGGGAATCTAGTCCAGGAAAGAAGGTAGACAGCATATCAAAAGACTGGAGCCAAAGCAGTTCTTTACACTCTCTGGTTGTCACATATGCATTGCTGATTCATTAATCAAACAACTCAATAGTTGTTCATCTCAACAAACAGAGGCTAAAGGGATGACCTCAAACAGAAAACAGCACATGAAAGTAAGGACTCTCCTGCAATGAAGTATTTTCCCTTACCTTAATATCTGGTTTCTGAGAAGTTCCTATAAATTGATCTAAAAGACAGCCAGTTCTGCTACTTACAAGGATACAGACACTTGCTGTGGTAAAATATTAGTCAATTTTTTTAAAAAGTTTGACTAAGTTAGTATCCAGAGCTAAGGAAGTGCTGGCATCTGTATATGTTTTGACACCACCAAAACATATACAAGGTAGAGCCTTCCCTTGAGAATACATCTGAAATCTTAAGATTCATCTTTCTGCTTGTTGGTGCTGAAGAATAGCCTATTGTCCACAAGGCTCTACAGAAAATTTGCAACAGCTACTTACACTGGAGGGGGAAATCAGTATGTTAAGATTTTTATCGAAGAGGCTATGCACATATACAAGACTTTAAAATGCACATCCAGCCTATGGAAGTGGCTATGGGACATGCACCAAACTGATTTAATTTCTTTAAATAGTATCTCTCATCACTGTGATTGCAGTTCAAAAAGCCTTGCGTACAAGTCAGTCTAAGCTACAGTTTCTATTGACATGATAAAGAATGAAAGTTCATTCCCAAGTACAAAAGGAACAATCCACTTCCTTTCCACCACAATATCTACTGCATAGATAGTAACAAAACACTAGTATACCAGATTCAATTTAAGTCACATCCTAAGAATATGTTTCCATTTCCTAATTATCTTGTGGTTTTTTTTTTTAAAGTGTGCCACTTATTCATTTTTAATCTGCTTGGAAGTGACTAAATATTTGTTAGTGTTTCCACTATGGAACTATTTATCTTCATAGCCATGGTAATATATCCACATAAAGGCATCAAAGCTGCCAAATTCCTTCATTACAATTTGGCTTTTAGTGTGGAGACTGGGTTGTTGGCACTTGCATCTCACTAGACCTGTAACAGCAGACACTCATCATCATCAAGTCACTATCACATTTTCCCTTCATGGCACAGTGTATTTTAAGAAATTCCCATGTGTTCAAACACTAACTAGACTTTATTTCACAGTATCAATTATGCATAGAACTTCAGTGCAAATGGATATTTACATATTTTTCCTTCACAGTTCACACATTGTGAAGTCAATCTCTACAGCCTTCCATCTCTAATCTTCAACCAAAAAATCAAACTAATCATGCATGCTTCAAAACAAATCAGCCAAAACATTTGCAATCCATCATTCATAGAAACGTTAACAACTGGAGTTAATCTTATTTCCAAAACATTCAAAAAACCCACATATCTGGAGAGTTTTACCTAATGCAACACTACAGAATCATTAAAGCATTGCTGCTGAAGCTGCCCAAAACACAATGTAATATAGGATAAGACAAAATTATACCAATTATAATTTGATTTTTGGTTCTACAAGGTCTCCCTCCATTTGGTAAGAAACTAACCAAATTCAGAACATTCTCAAATCTTTTTTCTTTTAGCACACCCAGTTTAAACTGAAACATTTCCCAGGTTTGTTTTAATTATTCAGTTGAACAAAACACTTTTTACCGCGCACGCCTTTCTGCATGCAGTGTCTCCACTCACAACCAGCTTACACAAAAATAGGGATGATGGTTTTCCTCAGTTTGATTCAAAGGGGAAAGAGTTCCCAGGCAGACCTTGGCAAGCACATCAGCCCTGGGTCACCAAAATGAAGGTGGAAAACACACACGAGTTTCTGGTGAATACTAGAGCCCCCTTGCAGGGATAAAGCATTCAGTTTCTCAGTCATGTTTCTTCGTCTGGGTGGAGGGAAAATGAACAATGCCTTTTCCCCTCCAAGGGATCCTGCAACTACTAAAATACCCCTTCTATTTAAAATACCTGCCTTAGTGAGTCCAGGAAGGGATTATATTTCCTCTTTGTAGGCTGAGGCCTAAGCCTTCCACCTTTGAAGGGAGTTAGCCCTTCTCTGCCTGACTCAGTGTGGTAATCCCCACAGGGGAAAGATTCTACCAGAGCCTAGTATTTTAACTATACCCTCTGTAATAAGCCAGCAGATGGCACCTAAGGTCTTGGCTACACTTACATTTTATAGTGCTCTAACTTGCTGGCTCAGGGGTGTGACAAATTACCCCCCTGAGTGCAGTAAGCCAGAGCGCTTTAAAGGGCTAGTGTAAACAGGCTCCGAGTGCTGGGAGCCACGCTCACACTTGCCCTTCAAAGCGCTGCCACGGGAGCGCTCCATGACAGTGCTTTGAAGTTTCCAGTGTAGCCATGCCCTTAGTATGAGGAGCCAAGTTCTGGAGGATCAAAAGCCTAGGGGGCAAGAAGCCAAAAGATTACATGACAATGCAGAGGTGCCAGAGGGTGGGTGCACTATCTTGGCTGCTTGGGGGTAGGGAACAGAAGAGGGTATCAGTGGAAGTAAGGACTGCATTGCTCTGGGTGCATGTATGTGAGCCGGGGAATGGGACTACGGAGGACATTGCTAGACAGAATGCTGGTGAGAACTTTGGACTTGGGCTTGTGTGTGTCCCAAGGGAAGTTGAAGGCCAAGTTGCTGAGCAGCAACATACCCCAATGGGTCAGTAGTCCAGACTCAACAGCCACCAGAGGAGCAGGGCACCTCACCAGATGAGTGCATTGGCTTTATGTGCAACACCGGTGAGATTAGAGATCTCAGGGGCAGGGGGAAAGGATTGTGCTACTATATCAGTATTTATATTTGTTGCTGAAGTCCATCTCCTTGCTTATTTTTTTTAAAGCAAGCAGTCTCAGAACTCCTCTGCGTACAATTGGATTTTTGGTGTCAAGGGCTTCCAGACCCACTTAAGCAAAGGGGGGAGGGGTGGTCAGTGCCTGACCTAAAGAAGAATAAGTGGAGGCTCAGTCCTATAAACCCACAGCTTTTCATTTCTCTGTTCTGCATCTCAGATCTGTACAGTTTACACACAGGCGGATTGGACTTCGTTGATCAAAACGATTGTATTCAATGTAATATAGACCATAAACAACTGACTGGGAAGCCACCTTTTGTATTAGACAGCCAGCACGAAACATGCTTGTGAGAGTATAAGTAAAATGAATAAAGGAACAGTTTAAACACTGAAGACATTTAACAAAACAAGTTGATCTACAGCCAGAATCAGATTATGGTACCAAAAAAACAAAAAAAAACAAAAACCACACTTTACAGGTTCAGTTCTCAACCATCTAAGTACACAAAGAACTCTGCATGCCTGTGTAGTGGAGAATAGATCTTTTACAATTTCTTCAACTGTGCTTTTCTTCAAAATGAGAGTGTTCAAATCTAAGTACATAGCTCTCCAACCCATGACTGAGAGAAAGCAATTTTAATGGATATACATAATTATCTCACGTTTTCTCCTAGACAAATTCAATATGGAGGTGACAGACTTGAAAAATGTTTTTATTCAGAAAGTTTGTTACTGAAATGAAAGTGTCTCTTCACTGTTGTGCCTCAGAAATGTCATGTTATTTGACTGTACAGTAGAATTTTAATGTTAAAAATATTACCACTCAGATATTGAAAGCTGGGTCCAAACTTTTAAAAGTATACATGCATTTGTGTGCCAAGTTTCTGATGTGTACACATAAATCAGGTTTGCATGAATACAAAGGTATAGGGACATGCGAACCCCTGAGTTGGGTACCCATAAAAGTATCTATTTTAATATCTTCCATTGTTTGCTGTGTTGGTCTCACGATATTGGAGAAACAAGATGGGCAGGATCTCTCTCTTACCAAGAGAAGTTGTTCCAATAAAAAAAATTCTCACCCTGTTTTTCTAGCTATTTGAATAGTATTTTGTTTTAGGGCCTACATTTTTCAGCAGAACAGAAGACTGACTATGTTTCAGCACACTGACATGATTTCATGTCAACAAATGCTTTCTAAACTAAGAACTTTTCTATTAAGACATCTGGCAATTATTCTTTTGTGCTTTAGTCTATATTTGTTCAGAAGAAAGCACTTGAGAAAATGCTTACAAGCCATATAATATTTAAAGCTGTTTTCTGTCAGTCCTTAAAGTGGCTACATACTTAGTGCTGAATTCTTTTATGAAGAAAAAAGAAAACTGCATAAAGTGGAAGTGTCAGTATAAAGTCTCTCCTAGGTAAGCATGCAAAAATTTCTACTATGCTCAACTGGAGCGGCTTATACGACAGACTCCTCTATGTAAAACATTACCAAAACTCTGCTCTGATTTTGTGTACATGTGGTAGATATACATTGTGGTACAAGGTCAGAACTCAGCTAGCAGCATTGTTCTCCATTAGCTCTTCTCTCCAATGTTCTGGATAATATTTCCCACGCAACTTAAAGACATTTGTAAGGTCCAACGCTCAGAAAATTATTGCAAATGAATACCTGCCTGCTCTATTTGCCAAAAATTTCACTGTACTGTCAGGCATAAACACTATATAAATGAGTCAAATGTAAAAGCTGCCTTACTGAAAGGCCATTCTCCCTTCCAGTTATCTTCACAGATCACTTTATCATCAAGAGGACCTACACCAGTACAGGAGGTGGATGAGAGACCAATAATGGATTAAGTTTGTGGCATAAAAAGCTTTAGTGGAGAAGAGAGCATCTGAGAAATCCCAACCAGCAGAAATGTTCCTAGTGGTTGACAATCTGGTGAATCCACAATGTTTACGCTCACAGGTTATTTAATTCCTTGTTAGTACAAGATTTGCTTTAGGACAGTGTTTTATCCAGAGTGGATTTAAATGTACCAAATGGTGGTGTTTCCACCAGCTACCTTCCCCTTGGGAATTTATTCCACAAGCTAACAGAGCATTGTCAAGAAGTTTTTTCTATCATTCAGCCTAGTTCCCTTGTATTACTCCTAGTGTTACAACTCTGTTTATATATATTCTTCTCCAAACTTATTTTCTCCACTCCCCAGTTTTTGCCTAGTCAAGGTATGAATATATAACAATTTTAAATCCTTCAAAATTTCTACCCAATTATTTACTCTCAACTATCTCTAATCAGTAGATCTGATCTGGCTATGTGTGCAAACCAAAGCAGCATTAATCTAGTCTATACTACTTAGATATACCAGTATAGCTGTATTGGCAAAGCCTATACCAACAGAGCCCCCTCCCGCGAAGATTCAGTTTATGCTGGCAAAATAAGTTATTTTGTTGGTATCATTAAACCACCTCCCCGAATGACATACGATACCGGCAAAAGGACTCTTGCCAATATAGCAACATCTCCACACACTGCGGGGGGAAGGAAGGGGGAGGAGGAAGGGGAGAAGAGGGCATTTGCCAATATAATTATGGCAGCTAGGGGATAATTTTTTTCTATATACTTGCCTGATAGTTATGACGACAAAACTGTGTAGTGTAGACCTGGAGTAAGTCTTAGTATTATTGCTTGCTAGATTTTTCCCTCATCAAGTATTGGTCTGGATTTTGCCTCAAATGATTCATTCATTTCCCCAATTACTTATGCCTCAATTCAAGTATAGTTTTATCCTGGTTTCTGATGTAAGTCCCTTTATATATTTTCCTCTAGCCATGCTTCCCAGATAATTGTTTACAAACTTCATTAATGTGCTGTTTACATATTTGTGACCATTCTTTATAAACATAATTGATGAACACTGGACTCAATAAAAAGTCCTATGGTACCTCAACTCAACATTTTGCATAATCCTTTAACAGTTCTGGTTTTGGGCTTTGGTACAAATATTCATATCCCAGCAGATTTTAATTTAGCATAAGGTTTTAGAGAAAAGATGACAAGTGTAGTTGAATTTTGAGTCTGTTGGTTCTGTTCAATCTGGCTTTTGATCTTGGTATGGAACTGTAATTTTGCTAATACTGCTGAATAATTATCTTGCAGTTATGGATGGAGTAGCGTGCCCAAGTGATTGATAAATGGGGATGGTTTTGGATCCCAAAATGCTACTGGGATTCCCAGAGATATGTCCTTGTCCTGGGATTCTACCTCTGAAAAGGAGATTATTACTTCTGTGCAGACTGCCACGGTTATCCAGGCCTCTGACCGCTACAGTGGTTTACCTGTGTGCCAGAATAGATGCAACCTGCAATTGGCGCATCACGCAGCTGCCTGTTTTATTGATTGAATAAGTTGCACGAAGAAAACTTTTGTTTCTAGGTGAAATTTTAACTTGACACAGATCCTATGAAGCCACATGTGGTTTGAATCTTGGCTAAGACTTACCTCCCTCACTCAGTTGTCACTGCATTATGTGATAAGCACTCTAGTGTAGAATTTGCATCCCCTGTGGTCATCAGAGCTTGAGTCTGTTAACATACACTAACGGGCACAAAATAAAGCTCATCTTTTACAGAAATAATGGTTTTGTTGTTTGTTTCTTTCTGAGTAGGGTAGAGGGGATGGGAAAAGCCCAGGGATCTAATGATTTTACCAAGTGTTGATTTTTTTTTCCCCTCAAGAAGGTTTCCTTAAAAACAACAACCCTATTTTGTTTTGTGCCCAGATAGTTTTGCAATTGGCACTCATGAAATTTAGAGGATGAAATCTAATCCAGTATCCTGGCTTCTGACACAGGAAAAACTAGACAATTCAGAGAAACAACAATTCTTCCAGCCAATTGTTCAATGGATTTATCACTAGGGGAAAAGAGGTAGGGATCAGAAAGGAAGTCTTTCCCATTACTATGAACTAGCTAATTTTGCCTGGGACTGGATGACTCAGTGTTTTCCTTATTCATATAATTAACTTTTTTCAACTGTGCTAGTTCTCAACAAATTATTTCCCACATTCATTTTTAAAAGGAGAAAGTATTTCTTTTAAACTTTTTTTTTAATTAAAAAATGCTTGCTCATTCTTACATTATGGCACAGATTTAGCAGGAGCACCTATCACCTCTCGCTATACCAGCCATTATTCTGCCCATCTTTTATACTCTTTTCCCAAACAAGGGGCCTTATCAAACCCAATAGGATCAAGCCTTGAGAGTCTTGTAGCAGACCAATTACTGAACCCCCCTCCCCAAAAAAGTTACCCCACATCAACAGAAATGCTGCAGTGGGGAGGAAGAGTTCAAGTACATAACAAAGGCTTCTTCCAACAGTACAAATGCTCAGCCCAGCCATTATATATTTCCCCCTCCCACTCCAAAATGCCCCAGTATACTACCAAACTTGCAATACCCTTACTCAAGAGCACTTTTCAGGATCTAGCCAACAGTTACTCACTCACCATTGCATCTCTTATTTTAGCTATGTCCTTTGAGATCAAATACCACACATGCCATATTTACCTTTTTTTTGCAGGGGGTTGAGGCTTTATGACAAGAGTTTTTTTTTTTTTTAATTGCTACTGGTCACTTAGGTAATCTTCATCAACCTCCATACCAAGATTTGAATCCCATACAATTAAGGCTGGTCCCAACTAAAATCCATCCCATGTGTGGAAAGTTTAAATTATTTCCTCATGTGTGTTATTTAATTCATTAATTCAATACATTTGATATTTAACATGATTACACTGCAGAAAAACAAGTGATCAAGCTCTGTGCTGTGTAAGCCTCACTTTTATTCTGAGTCATTCCTTGGCTCATGTGCCAATATAACTGGAGTTCTATAATATTATACATAAATATTAATTATATCCATGTTTTACAGGCACTCAGGTGAAAAAAGTGGTCAAGTTCTCTGTATGAATTTTTGATGGATTACACTAAGTATTTTAGTTTTAATTGGCAAATATTTTAGAAAGATTCAGATACAGATTGTTACACTTTTTAATTAAATTTAAATATGTAAATTCAATGTATTCACAAGGAAGATCATGTTTTGATATATCATTTTATACTATTAGGATCTTATTCCCTGATAGCACGACAGAGTGCACCTGTTTGCAATAGCCTTCTGTGTAAGTTTTAACTCTTGTATATTTTGCATCATTTTTATTTGGAGGGAAAAATATAGTTAACATTTGTCAACAGAAGTCTAAGCTTCTCAAGTCCACATATATAGCTATGCATTCATAAAGGAGTCCATAACAAAACTTAACAGCTAGGCAGTTGGTGTGCTGAGAGCCCTCAGTCTTATCATGCCAACCAATGTTGTCTCATCATTCCCTTGTACTCCAGTCAGCCTGTCTAGATCCATCTGTTGTCTCTTGTTTTATACTAGAGCTTTGTCTACACTACAAGCTCTACAGTCACACAGCTGCAGCTATGCTGCTGTAGCACAGACGCCTGGTACAGCAGCCAGAAGGTTTTTTTTTCCCCCATTGCTGCAATAAATGTACCCCCTTGAGAGGCAGTAGCTAAGTCAGTAAGAACAAAGAGTCAACCTAGCAGTGTTTATACCAGGCTTAGGCTGGTTTAACTACATCTCTGAGAGTGTGAATTTATCACACACCTGAGTGACATAGCTACCTGAAACTTAGGTTGATGTATAGACCAGGCCTTAGATTGTAAGCTCTTCTGGACAGGGGCTGACTTTTTGTACAGCATCTAGCACAATGGGGTCTTAGTCCATGAGGACTGGTGCTCTGGGGCACTACAATAATATAAAGAGACGAGCATAAGCCCAGGAAAAAAAATAGCGGTTAGGTCACTGTTGGGAATGAAGCTATGACTTTATTAAACACATTTGTAAAGAATTAATATTTTCTACTATTTTAGAAAGATTGTTTAAACAAAGGAACAAAAAGGAAGGATGAGCTAGCCCAAAATACACTACACTAAAACTATAGCAATGTTCTCTGAGTCTAGTATAATTTCAGTTTTCACTATGTGTAAAGTGTCTTAAAAATACACCAGTTGAAAAGCAGCTGCTCTGTAACAGTACATTTCATCTAGGTTTAGCTCTAGGATGCAAAAAACATTATTCAAAATGCTTTCTAAATCTACATTATGGCAAAATGCATTAAGGAGCAAGAACAAATTAAGTCATTTGGACAGCCTTGATTTTTTAATATACTGGGGCATATGAAAGCTGCTATGTGCTGGCTAAAATGAATATACATTTTTGTGCTAATGTTATTTCTCTTGCCAATTTCCTGTAGTTCAACATATGGTAGCTACTACTATCAAAATAAAATACACTGTTTCAAACCCCTTTTTTCTACCTAGTCTTTTTAACTAGATAATATAAGTTGGGGAAAACTAAAGCTTTAAACAATTTTAACTTTTATGAAAGGCAAATTTACTAAATGCAGAATAGTAGAATTTTCTGCAAAAACACTGATATACATTGAATTTTTTTATAAAAAAATTCAAACTAGAAAAAACTTGTTTGAAGGCTAAGTATGTAATTGTAAAGAACCTTTAAAATAGATGCACTGCATTTAAAATGCTATATAAATCAACATTTAGGATGAAGGGTCAACAGGGGTTAAACTGTCTGTCTTTCTTGACTAAGTTCATACGTGTCTTTGCTTCTGCAAGTACAGCTATGAATCACAGTGTAACTTGAATATTAAAACCTCCAAGGAAACCATCAATAAGAGCTGCTAAGAATTTCACAAGTTTTTTTTTCTTTAGGTGTTAATTAAATGATCATTTAACACTGAAATGTAAACACAACATTTTCATCTACTGACAGCATAGCCTATTATAAATCCAGAGTAATAAGAGTCCTGGTGTTAATACTCTAAACCAAGTTCCCACAACACTCTAAGATGCCTTGTCATGTCTAAGGTTAAGTATCTAGACACAAAACAAAGATTGCGCCTACTCGACTTCCAGTTCAATTTTCCCATCGCCCAGTGACCTAGGTAACACTTTGAGCAAGAAAGAATAAATTTAATTTCTTCAGCATTTTGTGAGGATTAGGAACAATTGTTGGCCTGCAATGACTTTTTATCCTTGGATTCTTTTTCTTCCAGAGCATTCCCCCCGTTCTAAAAGAAAATTCTGATGGTTTAAGACACAGAACAAACAGAACTTTAAATTAGGCTTTTTTCAATCAATTGGAACTGTTGGAGGGGAAGCAATCAAGCTTTCTTTGGACTTTTCTCAGCTATTCAGTTAGTTACTTTGAGCTTTAATCTTCTACCAGCAGAAGAAACCTACCATCATGGGGTGAAGCTCAAATATTTTTTCATTTTCCCCCTGGCCTGATTTATTCCTCTTTTATTCTCACTTTAATCAAGATGGCATGGCTACACTTCGATGTCCACCTAGTGCAAGCTGAGAGTTACAGATGTCCTCTTCATAAAACATTTCACACCATGGGTCTGTACCATATAATAATGGTATTTCCTCTGACATGCCTTTTTACTTTTCATTACTTCCTTCACTGAGATTCAGTTTCCTACTTAACTGCTGCCTGAAAGGTTTTCTATAACCTGGTTTAGTAAATCTTTCAAGGTAACCCTGCAGAAACAACCCAGTGACTGAATCTGCCATTAGATTTTCTATAGCTGAGGTGGCCCAAGAAGAACTGCAATGCACTGCTCTAAATTGTATTCAACTACTTTTCTCTTTTAATCTGCCAATATTCAGATTCTGCTGTGACAGCAACCTTCCCATCACACAATTTCCACCACACCCACACAGTCTTTCTAGTAGATAAGATAATTAGGACAGTTTTTAAGTAAAACTCCCCACTGATTTAGTACAATTTAAAATAAAGCAATACAAAATTTGCTATGACTAATAATTGCTAAGTAGATCTAAATGTAACTTATCTTTTCAATAGGCATATTTAAATGCTAATATCAAATACTAAAAGAAATTTAAAATATCAGAAGCATTTATGTTGAAGCCAGGAGAGTGGCCTTAAGCCATATTTTTGTTTGCTTGCCATTTTTAAACATGGTTTTCAAATTAAGGTTAGAGAATAGCCTTAAGCCATAGTTTTGTTTGCTTGCTGTTTTTAATGTGGTTTTCAAATTAAGGTAAAGCATGACTATAAACTGTATTGGAATGTCTGCCATAATGAAAATCAACATTTATAAGTGTCCCTATAGACGCTTGTCTGCTGAAAATGTAGACTACTCATTCAGATAATAAGGATTTAATGGATTTGTCCATTACCAGAGGTTAGTTTACAGCCCCAACAGTCTACCCACCTTGCTGTTTCATCCCACTAGAAAAGGAAGTATTACGTGCATAAAAATGTAAACTTACGTTTTTATAACTAGAGAATGTAAGGGGCAAATTTAAAAAGCAACTTAAGTCACTTCCCCAATTACCTCAAGCTAAAATTCTGAAAACCCAACATGGCAGTTGGGCAAACTATATTTCACAAGTGAAAGAAAATATTTGCTTCAAGATGAAAAGTGCAAAAGCATTGACCAACATTTTAACTTCACAAGTCTATGTTCAGCTGTGAAGTAACTGATTTCTTAATATTTAGTTCCATATTTTTTCACCTATCATTTCTTGTAAGTAACCATGTTATGCTAGGTGCTGTACAAACAAGAACATTCACTCAAAGGGCAGAGAAAGGGATGCAATATACAAGTAAAGCAAAACCACTGCTCATGTTCTGAAAATGAGCTGTACTTTATTTTTTAATAAAGATATCTTAGACTACACTGAGCACACTTAAAAGTTCATTCTGATTTTAGAGCTATTACCATTTTCTGTTTTAACCCCTATACTTAAAATTGGGAATATTACCGGAGTCGGAATGAACCTTTAAAGTACACCCACAATATACTCAAATTCCCCCACAACCTTGCCATAAACAGATGGGCAAAAAATACACAGCAGTGTGAATAACTTTCTCCCCATTAGGGCACAGTTTTGTAACAAGTGCTCCGGTAAGCTTCTTGCTTTCACACTTTTGAAAGACTAGAGCAAACTCAAGAAAGAATGTACTGAACAAGCTTTTTGTAGTACTTCCAACATCCCTAGAAATTTAAGAGTCCTGTCCTGCAATCCCTTACTCATGAACTTAGTCCTGCAACCAGGCCCTAATGTCCTATCTTTTTTGATCGCTGCTTTTTAAGGGGTGACTGATTCTTGAATGTCAAAGCCCTGTAGAAGTAGAATCAGAGTTCCAAGCTGAACTAAGCATTGGGGCAAGAAGAGAAATATACATACAAGACAATTTATTTCCCATTTCTAGTCTGAAGTATAGGGTGGGCAGTGGAGGAACAACACTGGTCTTGGCAATCTTTTAAAAAAGGCTGCCTTCTGATTCTTCCATCCCACAAACAAGTGCTAAAATAGAAGTATCAAAAGCTGACAGTTGACCTTAAGTTGCTACTGCATGGCAAGGTAATTATATTTTGGAGAATGCACACGTCAATTACGGAATTCCCTACAAACTGGCTATGTACATTAATAGACTTTATTGCTTGAAACATGCCTATTTCCAATACCCATCAACGTTGATATTGGTAATTACTCATTTTGGTAGCGGTGGGTCAGTATTACAAAAATAACCTTTGTGAGTTTTAGTTAGCAGTGGGTCTACAAGCATAGTCAGCCCAACTCATTTTTAGGTCTGCATTCTAATTACAAGACCTTAATATACTATGGTCAGTGACTTGATTTAGCACAGAGTTATGATAATTGTGTTCTTCCACTGCCAGAAAAAGGAAGACAATCCTCTTACTGTACTGTTACTCTAGGCAGATGTAATTTACAAAGTATTCATTTAAAATAAATCACAAGATTGCCTATCTACAAATGACCATAAATGTGTATAAAATTTCAGTTTTATCAGTTTTAGTTGTTTATTTCAAATGCTTTGCAAAATAAATATTTAGCGAAGAAAATTAGTCTTCGCTGTGGTTTATAATAATTTAAAGAACTGAAATCATTGGACTATTAGTGCCAATTCTTATCTAACTTTTATTTATAAAAGCATTTATATTTGAAGTGATTTAAACATGGAGGGGGGAGGAGAGGAAGAAAAACCCCAAGATTCTAGCTTTCCAAATCGTTCAGGTTTAAAAAGCTAAAAATCACAACATTAGCATTATGGAAGCATAAAGATTTATTTGTTTCCATTTACCTTCAAAAACAGAAGATTGAAGTAAATTTTGAAGGAATTTATTAGCATTTCTCAGTTGCTTAAATGCATAGGAACAAGCCATAAAAACTAAAGTGATCTCACTAATGCTTGAGAAAGCACTTGTGCCAATTAGAAGAACATAAACTAAACTTGGATTTCAGATAGGTAAAGGTTATAATATTGTATCATTTTCGGATATCAATACCCCTCTTTGAAACGGATTGTTGCACGTGCACCACACTTGTACTGAAAGGTATAATCCTTACTAAAAGTATTACAGCATATACATAACAGCTGAAACCTGCCAATTACTGCTTTTGTTCAGTAGCAACTCATCTAACAAGCTACTTCAAAGAAGAGAACCATTCAATAATATTTCCTACTACAATTGGGAATGCGTTCTTTTTGTACATTGGATTTTTAAACTCCAAACCACCTGTTTCCACTTGGAATACAAGTAGTCAGAAGCTTTAGTATAATGAGGCTTGGCATCTCCAGGAGTTTTCATGACAGAATTCTCTTTGCTTTGTCAAAGGGGATTATTAGATGATTATAGATAAAACCTTTTATCTACCAAATTATTAATAAATCCTTGCTTTGAATATTTAGAAGGAATACAGGCAGAACTGTGCATTTAAGTACGCTATACAATTATACTAGTGGTAATGAAACAGAACAGCTTAAAAAAAACATTGAAAATTGAAAAGTTTTTCTTCCAGCTCCTTAAAAGCACTATCTTTTTCATTCTCACCTCTGATTGGTTCTACTTTTAAAATAGAAAACAAAGCATGTTAACTTGTGACAGCTAAAGAGGTACCAACTTCAATGATGCTAAAAGTAGGTGCTCTCACAGCAGTTACAAAAAGAGATATGACAGCAATCTGAAGAACTTTCATCCTCTTTGCGTCAAACATCTTCGGTGTTCCCAGCAAAGGAAATCAGCGGTAGCTATCATGGCAGCTCACTAGATGAGTAATGATGTCGATCTGACCAGACAACGGTAACCGTAGCAACTGTAACCTGCAATTCCTGCATAACATTGTTGGATTTATTGTGGCAGGGGCCAAGGAGGCCAAGAGTAAAATGAAGCAGAGAACTATGGTGTCTGACACATCTAGTACCACACACTTTAATCATAGCTGGCAGAAATTAATTCAGGAGGAATTTTTTTGCAAGGGCTCCCCATGCAGTTTTCTGCTTTTATGCTTAGCTACAAGGATCTTAAACCACTAAGCGGACATCACTAAACTAGGTGTTTCTTATAGTCAGATTACACCAAGACCTTTTCCTTTAAATATGTGAAATGTCTTATTCCACATATACTTCTTTTTAAGTATGCTAATGGTAAAAATGAAAGGTGTATAGTGGACCAAAAGTCTTGGTACCTAGATTAAGTTTAAATTATCCCCGCCAAAGGTTGTTTAAATTGAGCTATAATGACTGAACAAATATTTCTGAAACGTCAGCTCAAGCATGAAGCACTCCCTCATCCCAACTTCTAAATTGTTGAAATCAAAATGTACAGGTTTTGTGCACAGAAGTCTATCATGTTCATGCTACCACCTAAAAAGGTATCTTTTAAAAGCCAAACTCTCAAAGAGCTTGGGACATGGCTCTTGGTATCCTGCAGCAAATGGCAATGCAATGAACTGTGATCTAACAAGCCAAATTAAGTAGTCAAATACTATTTGCCTCATATAAACCCACTAGTCCGTAATAGTTCTTTATTTTAAAGATACTATTGCTGACACTAGACAAGTCAGTGTCAGTAGCAATATGGGTTGTTGGAAACAATGCAGGCTGTTCTTGCGATGAAAAATGCTTTTTGAACAATGGCTTCATACAAAAAAGTTTAAATATTATCCAACAGGACCCTCACTAATGGTATCTATACACTACTATTTTGTCAAAATCCTTATTCTACAAGAAAAGAATTTTCAAGCTCTTCTTGAAAAATCAAGTAACTAAGAAATTATACAAAATTATTCTCAATATACCCACAAGTTTTTATAATTATCTTTAAAAAACCATTAGTACGGCCCAAATGGAGTTTTTATGCCAAGCCATCTTTCCAGTTCAATTCTAAATAGGTTAAAATAGTTTAAGCCATACTGTAAAGTAAAATATTTCCTAGCTTTAGGAGTTTTCTTGTAAGATTATTTTCCCCCAGCATTAGCTATCTGAAAAATACAAACTAGATTTCCAAAATAGAGAATATTCAGGCAGACAAAATTATGTACTGTCTCTTTTAAATTCTCAACCTATCACTTTCCTTTACTTACACTTCCCATCTGTCAACAAGTGCTTGTAATTTTATTACACTGTCCTGTAGTTTATGCAGAGTTGGTATTATTTTACAGAGTTCTGTTAATGGACTGGATAAATGGTAATGCTATTTAAACTAGTCTCCTACTCCAACAAACACAGCTGCAACTGTACTACTATTTCTGAGCAAACATCTTGACCTGAACATGCAGTGCTCTCTCAACCCGTCCAAAGAGAAATTGGAGCAGACAGCAAAGGGAAAGCATAACCGGCCGCTGGCGGCAACCAACCATGTCTAATCATAATTCATATACAGTGTACCCTCGCTCTTTTATATTGCATTTAGGCTACACAACAAGCATATGTGCTTCTTCACCTGGCATCTCATTTACAGCCAAGGGCCAAATGGTAATTATCATTCACAGAAGCTGAACAGCATACTGAGAAACATACAGTACACACACTAGCATGTTAAGGCTTTTTTTAAAAAAATTGGGAAAATTAAATATGTAACACTTTTTGGTATATAAGTGTCCATGTATAGACAACTTTGATTCTCCTTTTTTCAAAGAGACTATAGCTCTGTATGTATAAGTTTATGTAGGAGTTCCTACATATACACACGAAGTTTAAACAAAAACAAAACAAAAAAATATACACAACTCATTCCTGGCATGGTGGACAAGCTATATAAAATCCAAAGCCTCCTGATCATGAACCACCAACATACATCATTCCCAAACAAATGCCTACTTTTGCTGTTCTGACTTAATTAAGCATACAGCTAAACTATATATTTCAGTACAGTTAGTGTATTTTTAAAACATGCATATGTTATAACCAGACATTCACTTTCATGGTCTGATCAACAATAACCCTGGGGCAGAAGAAATTTAATACTGTTAAGCCAACCATCTCTTACTTTCCACCAGATTTAACCATGTGTATGTGTGTCCTATATCCAATATATTTTTTTAAACTTATTCTATCAAGTTTATTCAAATTTGAGTATGCCTTAAAATGTACATCCATTTTAATCTGTAAATTATCTCATTGCTTTTTTAAATGGAATAAGATTGAACAAACACTAACCTAAAAGTGGAATAAATAGAACATCCTTACCTCTTACCCTTCCTGATATGGAAGTACAAAATTTCAGGTTTAATGTTTCCATGTTTGCTCGGGATTTTTTTTTTAAATGGTTGAATTACTAACTTGTAATATATACTGCACACACTGTAATATTTGAGAGGTGTGTACTTAATTTTGTTAGATAAAGGAAGGAATTTGCCAGAGCAGAACCCCTTAGTATACTGCTGTCTAGTAATCCAAGTGTTTTATTTACAGAAAAACCTTTTGATTCAAAAACTTACATCAAAAGCAAAGGCAGATAGTAGGCAAGTATATGATAATAATATGCATGTGGTACAATTTAGCCATTTTAAGACTCTTATTTCATATATTAGAAAGGAAGCCGAATGAATCATTTAAGGAAATTAGAACAGAAGTCAACTTCCAAAAGTGAAACCTTCATTATGAAAATTTACCTGAACAACTTCAGCTTCAAGAATATTGTGAACTGGAGTGAATTTGATCAGATAGGATAGCTATCTTCCCTCATTTTCCAACCACACAAGAGAATAATCAGGAAAATATATCCTCCTGACTATTGATTGCTTACTGAGGAATTGAATAGGCTAGTTTGTCAAACTATTTTGTCCATTTAACCTATAACAATTCCAGCAGAACAGTCTCATGCTAAGCCTACAATGAAATATCAAAAATGTGTCTTTGAAACAAGCTTCAAATTATGTGCTATGTTTTCAGAGCTTGCTGTTAAAGTGTCATGCTGTGTTCTCTTCTGTCCTACATACTATGTATAAAGCAATTAAAGTTACCTTGAAATTTTATTAAAATAAATCAGTAGAGACTGCTTTGAGTTAGATAAATAACTTAAGTCTACTTGACATTCATACTGTAAAGAAAAACTAGATTCCAGAACATCATTGGCTGAAACATTCCAATTTAAATTAATAACCACACAATAGAATCAAAAGCAACACTAATAGCAGCTTTATAAAGTGCAGTGTAACTAAAAAGGTTAACATTTTGTACTTTTCATTTTAGTAATCTGTCAAAACAGTAGGTTACCAGTGTAGCAATGTAAGATGTGGTAGCAATGTAACAGGTATGTAAGATGGCAACACAGATATACTGTAGTAAAAGGACTGGTTTTTAGTCCAAGACATGCCTTATATAAATACAGAACAATATTCCAGAAACAAAATTATGAACAGCCTTTGTGTAATATCACTGGGCCAATACTTCTAAAGCCATTACTTTTGGCTTTTTTGTGCTTTGTTGAAAGACAAAAAGAAAAAATTAGGGAAAAACCAGCCTATTCTTCCACCAAAAGCTCATTTAAATTTTTAGACGGGGGGTTGAGAGAGAGAGATCAGAGTTTGTGTATCGGAGACAGAAAATGAAAACACACACTGCAGTTGACAACTGAGAGTAATCAAAGAAAATACTAAATTGAAATAACTTACATTGTTCTTGACAAGGTAAAAAAAGCAGCACACTTCAGAAAAGGACAGATAAGATACCACCTATACACACCCACCACTCAGATAAATATAAAAGTAAAGTACATTATGTAGGACTTGCAAGGTTTCCAAAATTAATAATGCATTTTGACTACTTACAGCCTGTATAGTTTTGGAGTCCCCAGAAACAGCAACTCAGAAAGCAGCTGAAGATTGTTTCTGTTTAGACGCCTTTTGAGAGAAAGAAAATAAAAAGTTAGGTTACAACTAAGACAACAGCAATCAAATGCAAATGTTTTGTACCAACATGCCTATGCTATAACAAACTGAAGACAAAGCACAGAAGAGGTAGGCAATTCTTGGTCCGCTAGTGGAGACATGGTCCAGCAGTAACTTTTACTCAACTTTTACCAGAAAATGTAATCAGCCCATGGTACCTTGCCTTTCATTTTATGAAAGACTATTTTCAATTTAAGGAGTATAGCTTAATCACCAAGTTGGGACTCTATACCATATGAACAAAAATCAGTACAAAAAGGTACTGTTTTTCCGCCATCTCTGTAGTGTGGAGCAGTTGATACAAACATGCTGTGGCCAACAAGATTATCCAAAAGCACATTATATACATTACACACGTATGCATCACTGCATACAAGTTATGTAATTAAAGATCCATACAGTGCGACTGTGCAAAGGGGCAGAGATAAGGCTGCCATGGAAACCTTACTTTCTTGACGTCCATGTAATTAAAATCAACTTACACTTTGTACTAAATAGTTTTGAATATAATTGTGTTTCTTATAAGACTATGAAAGTAAATGGGAACATTTGGCATGGTGGAGGGACTTGAAGAACCACCATGTACTATATAGGAGGGAAAACTGTAGCTGGAATTTGGAAGAGATCTCTTCATATGAGGTCTCACTCAGCTACTAACATCAACCAAGCTTAGTCTATAAAATGACAAGTTAAAAACCCAGAGTAGTACGGCCGGAGGTAATCCACTGCCAACTACAACTTAACCATGACATACAAACAAACCAACCAAAACAAACAGATTTACTATACTATATATATTTAGATTTACAATTAAGATCATTTTTGCTATTACAGAGCAATAGCAGCCCTCAATCAGGTAGTCAAATAATTCATATATGAAGTCCAAGACAATTTAAGAAAAAAGCCATAGGCAAAGCCAGACACACAAACTTGTAAGCCTATTTGTTCGCAAGCAACCCATCATTAGTCCTTATTGCAATTTACAAAGACTCACAATTTATTCATCCCAGGTTACACTTGCACACCTGCATGGTATTAGCTGAGGCTCTGTTTTATGGCACTAGCATTAAGATTATGTAAGTCACTAGACACCAGTAGACTGAAAAAGATGTTGAGTGGTACTTGCACAAAAGAAGATTCTAAATCTTTAGGAAGTTATGACTGCTGTAAGGTACATCTAAATCTTCTTGAACTAACTAAATTCACCTTCAGTTCTCACTGTAATACAGGTTTTTCCAGACAATCATTCTTGTTGCTCCTTCCTGAACCCTTTCAAATTTGTCAGCATACTTTAATTCACTTAGTGTGTATGCTCCAAACACAGTTTAAGGCTCCAATCCTGTAAAGAATGCATGTGGACAACTACTCCCATGAGTAGTCCCATTGAACTTGATGGAACTACTTGCTGAAGTAGCACGCAAATAGTTCCATCAAGTTCAATGGAACTACTCATGCAAGTAAAGTTATGCATATGCAAAAGTGTTTCCAGGACCAAAGTGCCTAAGTGCAAATTTGCTGAATAAAACTGGTTTTGAAACAAACAGTGCCAAAGCAGTAGTTTTGGTTCAGTTCTAGATACTTAATTCTGAAGTTAAAAACAAAGCTATTTCCAGTCAACCAAGCATGAGAAGTCAGTCAAACTTTTACAGGCTAACAACATTTCACATTCACATGGCAACATTCTGAAGACATTGCGGAGAATTTGGAAGGATGTGAGAAAGTGGGAAGGGCAGAATTTAGCATAGCGATAAGTGAAGTGTGGAAATTCAGTCTGGGGAAAAACGCAAAGAGTTCTGACCCACCACAACTCTTGATCTACGAAATAGGAGCTCTGATCCTACAATTCATGTGATCCAAATTTCCCACTGACTTCAATATGTTTTGTATTGAATTACCAAAATAAATTCATACATGGCATTTCAGCACTTCTGCTTTTAATTCTCACAAAAAACAATAAGCACAGAAACAAAAAAAGGATAGCTGACACTTCAACTTCAAATAACTGTGGGTTTAGTTGTGCCTCTTATTTTTTTAAAATGAAGTTCATAACAGAAGTGATACTGTAATTGGAAAGGGTTAACAAAAACGTAACTCTTCCTGAAGAGTATAGAAAGAAAACAGGAATGTATTAAAACATAACAGCCAAGTGTTAAAAATAAAACTATTTAAAAAGTGGCAGTTCAGTATTAAGTCAAGCAGCAATAATGGGGGAATAAAAGCACAAACAGAAGTTTGGCCTGTGGTTAAATAAAAACAGAAAAGTTTTTTTTTAAAGTTGTAGAGTTAATCCTGCAAACCCATATTTATAGATCAAAAAAAAAAATCAATGGAACAACTTGCATTAGTAAGAACAACGCACGCGTTCAAGTGCTTGTAGGATCAAGTTTCTAGGACTGTAAGCTATTCAGGGCAGAGTTTTCTAGTCTTGCATTTCTTTAAAGCACGTCACACAATTTGGGGTCAATATATATAATTAATCAGTTGCTCCATTTCTGACTTAGAACAAAAGCACAATTTTAACTTTTAATAGAATGTAGGTATAGCAATACTAGTATAGAAATAAGATCCAGTTTTTACAGTGCCATAATATTGATTAAGATTATGACAAGGCTTCTACTGTAAAGAAGTTTATCAGTCTGATGAAACAGACAAGGTGGGTGAGGCAATATCTTTTACTGGACAAACTTCTGTTGGTGAGAGACAAGCTTTCAAGTGCCACAGAGCTCTGCTTCAGACCAGACCGGAATAGGTCTGTAGAAAGCTCCTCTCTTCCTCGCCTCTCCACTGAGATGGCTACGACACTGCAAATAAGACAACATGCCAGTGATGATCCTGAGTATACAAGGCTGACATTTACAACAAGCATCATTTTAAAAGTAATGAACACAAAAACCCTTTATACTTTTACAGTGTTTTCTATAAAAGGATCTCCAAGCATTTTACAAACATTCAGCATTTAAGCCTTGCTAATAGCGTTTATAGTTCACACCGCATTCAAAAATATGCGAGGTACTTTATAGACAAAGTAAATGACAAATGGTACTACACAGATCTGACAATTCAAATTTTTTGAACATTAAGAAGAGTGGCCACTAATTATTAAGATAATAAGGCAAAGGGAGGATAAGAGTGATAAATTTGTTAAGTATACCAATATATAACAGAGACACTGGTCATGGATCCATAGTTAAGATTGAGTTGAGTGTCACACTTAAAACAAGAATAGTGTCTTCCCAATAATTACAGCATTTCCTATTTGAGCAGCAAATTGAGAATTTACATTAGTTTTACAGATTTTTTTTTTTAAAAAAGGATCCTGTAAGAAATTTAGTACTCTGTCAATCCTTTGTCCTGAATTCTTAACCCAGGCATTCTCTAGCTATACAAACCAGTACAGAGGTGGATCTTGAGTAGATATAGTGCAATAGATATCCTTTTTCAAAAACTAAGTCCTCTTTTATCCATTATTCTTCAGCCTCTGGTGAAGAATAATGTTCCTGAAAAGCAATGCAAACAATTAACCACTTTCAAAATGGCTGCCACATCCTACTGTGGTCTGTTTTTGACAAGAAGTTGTTCTTAGCCAATATGGTAACCACCTCTTCTCCTCAGCTCCTTACTGTGCTCCTTTCTGCCTCCTGACAGTGAGGGTGCTAATATCTTCCTTGATGGCCATTTGGCCTCACTCCCACTGGAAACAGGAGGCAGCAGTGTTGATCTTTATATTGAGGCCACAGGTTGCTGTTATCAATAAGCTATGGTGGACATTTTCAGAGCAATTCTTAGAGATTTTTGCTAAAGGAGATAATTGTGAGCTAGCCTCCACTGAAAGAGAATCTTTCAATTATGAAGATCAGCAAAAAGTTACCCTTAATGCTAAATATGTCTGTTAGAGTAGACTACCTGGCCCTCAGAGGTACTCAAAAGGAAAGGCATAAAGTGAAACTGAGGACTCAGGGGAAAGCACAGGAATATGGCAAAGAGGATGGAGAGGGGAATTTGGAATGCACACTTCATCTACTTTGTGCTGCTCTGGCACTACAAACAGCAAGAAATCTTGCTTAAATAGCTAGTACATTCCAACTGGTTTGTGCTCCTGCAGAGCAAAACAAAACAGCCACAAGTACCCAAGGGAATCTGACTCTGAAAGTTTAAATTTAAAGTGTGGTTCTTCCAGATGTTAGTGCGGATCCCACTGTAGGTGTGCCTGTGCTTCATACATGTAAGATCGGTTTGTTTTGTTTGCTTAATAGCAGTGACCATCAGGGCTGCACATGTATCCTATACCTCCTTGTGCTCCTGTGCGAGGGTATAAATGGAAGAGTGGCTGCGACCCTTCCTCAGTTTGTTTGCAATTCAAAGCTCATGGTAGCGGAGGACTGAAAAATGGGGATGGAAGATAGGACACAGGTTGGACACTGATTAAGACATCTCAGAAGAACCACAGTTACTGAAGGGTAATTAACCATTCTCTTTGTCAAGTATGTGTCAGTGTGTATTCCACTGCAGTATCCCCTGAGGATAGTGGAAATGAGGAGTATCAGGTGCATCAGTTGAACAGCGATTGTAGGACTGCTCTTCCAAATTTGGCATCTGACTTCACAGCTAAGTTCAAGACAACATCTAACATACATCAGTGGGTTAACTGAACACTGCTGCCTTACAGATTTATAATATTTGGCACTTTTCAAAAGCAAGTGGAGGAAGCTGTTTGTGCTCTGGTGGATATTTGGTGAGAGATTCACACCAGCAAACTGGTAACAGAGGAGATGTACCATGTAATCCATTTTGATGGCATTTCTCATCTCAAAGATTGACCTTTAGAACACCCAACTATAGCTCAAAATATATGGGGCAACACTCTGAATGTTTTATTCCTGTCAATATAATAAAACAGAATCCTGGGTACATCTAATGTGTGTAATTTCTTTTCTCAGTGCCAAATGTGGTTTTGAGAAGACAGATCAGCTGAATCGTCCACTTTAAGTTTTGTGACCACCTTAGGGTGGAATTTCAGGTTATGTCCTAGCACCACCCTGTCCCTATGGAATACTGTATAGGGAGATTTAGTCAGAGCCTGAAGCTCAGCCACTTCGTCTGAAATGATAGCAACTAGGAAGACAGATGGGGCAAGCAGCAGTCAGGGGCTCAAATGGAGATTCCACAAGTCTCAGGAGGCCTATATTAAGGTTCAGCTAGGAGTGGGTTCTCTGGCAGGCATGTGTGTAGTAGTTCTCTAAGGGACTTCACAACTCAGGTGTGAGAGAAGACAGAGCACAACTGCACAGGTGAGTGACAAGCTGGGGTATTAGGTGGATATTAGAAAGTGAAAGGCCAACCTGTTTTAAAGTTATAGAGGATCTTTTGTAGAGGCCTGGACTAGGTCCAAGGCTTTTTGGGTTGTCCACATTGTGTTTTTCTGGTGGATCATTTCCTGCATCGTACCAGGATTTCCTGGACCTGCAGGGAGCAGTCTGTCAGTCAGGCTCATTGAACAGTCACACTAAGGTGTGGCGACGCTGGGTCTGGATGAAGTATGTGGCTATCCAGAGACTGAAATCACATCTGGATGGTCTAGGAGTTAGATCAGCAGCTGAAGATTGATCTGTCAGGCAGAGGCCAAAATGGAGTCACCAGAATGATCATGGCCTTCTCTTTTGATCTTGGAAAGCATCCTGGGAATCAGGGGAACTGGGAGAATGGTGTACAAGCATGCCTCTATTCCACTGCAGGAGGAAGGCAACTCGTAACTATCTTGGATTCAAACCTCCTCTTGAAAAAAAGAGGTAGCATTTGCTATTGTCCTCCATGGCAAACAACTCTGTTTTGTGAAGACCCCAAATGGCAGCATCTTATACTGTTAATGATTCAACTGCACCACCAACTGACTGGCATCCCTGACAAGCATGTGGTGTGCAAATCTCCCTCTGAAAGGGCTTCCAAGTCAAGAGATCCATGGCTGAAATTGCTCCTAATCAAACAACTGATGTGTCAGCAGGCTGCATGCTTCCAAATAGGCATTTACCTGGCCCAGAGGAAGTATCTGAGGTTATTCATTGCAGAGAGTCCTGGAAGGATTTCCTTGGATCTGCTCTGTGGTTATCCTCACAATTAGCTGGGTTATGTATCTATTCACAATTTTTTCCTTACATCTAATAGTTTGACCAGTATTCAGTTCTTAAAATCTGAAGGTCAACACTATTCACCACGAATAAATTTAAATGCATTTGAAAGTTACAAGCATGATCCTGCAGTTGCTTCCAATTAAGGGTAACGACTTGAAAACACAGGACCTAATCCTCAAGTTAAAATTGGCACACCTCACCTATTAGTGGTGTTGAAGACAGACGTTTGTTGGATTCATTTTAGCCACTGTTGCAAATGACTACTAACTAGATTCCAGCCTGCTTTAATACTAGTTTAGCAAACCAAAAATCCATCCGTTTTGTAAAATGTTTATTCTGATTATTCAGTCTGTATTAAAACAGGATGGAAACAAGTTTACTGTTATATCCTAGACTTTCATACAGCCACTGTTACAAACCTCACTTGCTTACTAATACAGTAGGAGGTCAAAAATGCTATTCTGGAAAGTTTTCAGGGACGATAATCTGCATTTCAGACTGCTGGGCTGAGGAAGAGTGGTACAGCTTCCTTTTAATGTCCTGGGCCGAATTCTCCACTACCTTACACTTTCTATAGTTTTTTGTTGTTTTTTTTAAAATGATGCAGAGCATGTGCCAAGTCTGTGTAACGCTGCCACCAGTTTAAATGCAGAATTTCCATTAGAAGTGTTTTATACAGGTGCAAATAGAATAAGATGCAAGTTAATGAAGAATCAGGCCCGCATAATCAACTCTACTTTGAATACCAGGGCCTATGCTTTCTTCGTAGAGAGCCATCCATGGGTATGGCTCCATTTTACTTACACACACCAAAAAGTCTCAGTCTGGGTCAACTGTTTGCGCTGCAGGGATAAAAATAGCAACACAGATGTTCCAGCTTGGGTTGGAGCCTGGGCTATGAAATCTGGTGATGAGGGTGGGTCTCAAGAGCCTGGGCTTTAGCCCAAGCGGGAACTTCTACACAGCTAGTTTTAGCTCCATAGCACAAGACCAAGTCAGTTGGCCTGGGCTCCAAGACTAGCTGCTGCTGGTTTTATTTATTTTGCAGTGTAAATGTACCTTAAGGATATGTCTATGCTGCAATTAAACACCTGTGACTGGCCTGCATCAGTTGACCTGGGCTTGGGTTATGGGGTTATTTAATTGTGGTGTAGACATTTGGGCTCAGGCTAGAGCCCCAACTCAAAAAAATGGTGTACTATGATCAAATATCAGGCAAGGACAGCAGCATTATGGGTGGTGGATGCGGGGGGGGGGGGGGCGGGGGTGGGAAGAAGTGAGTCAGGGAAGCAGAGGAAAGCAAGCTACAATCAAATACATGCCAGGTGACTGACTGAGATGCACATGGGGTTTATCTAGATCAGGACAGATTTTCAGAGAGAGGGGAGAGGAGAGGATGACAGCGTTTGGAGACAACCTTAAAGTCCTCGGAAGAATAAAGTTGTAAGCCTGAGTCCCCAGGATACTTTTGCATACAACACAACACAAACCTTTACTTTTGCATGCTTGCTCGCTCGCCCAAGTGCCGCAGATAACCCTTCACCAGTGGCTAGCAGCAGATGTTGCAAAGGATGGTAGAAGAAATCCCCCTAATGGCGTAGGGGGGGTGAAATCTACCTGTAGGAAAAAGTTTCTTCACAATGGTGTGTGGGAATGTAATGTTATGAGTCACTGGCCTGAATAAGTGTCATTCAGGCAAGTCCCCATGCACTGGTTTTGGGGTGTACCCAGAAAAATCTAAATAGGAATTGCAGATAAAAATATGGAGAAGGATACAGTGGAAATTATTTTTTAATCTTAAATAGGGAATTGCACTGTAATGTTTCTACATTGTTGTCCTGAAAAGCATGCAGACAGCCTTTTTTTTTATTTTGCCGAGTAAATATTCTGAGTAGAAACATTAAAGCAGTACACATTGAACAGATTTAAGTGTTAGCTATACAAAGTACAACTAATACTTTGCAGCAAAGTTCTCCAGGAATTTTAAGTTCTGTGCCTAGAACTCACTTAAATAAGCAATATTTTGGAGTAATGTACAAGTTTTAAACAAAACTAAACAATATGTTTTTGAAGAGCCAGAGATGATTTTAAAATGTTGCAACAGTGCAAACTACCCATTTCAGAGGAATTAAAAAAAAGGAGAGCATCCAGCAAACACTGCCACAAAAGATGAGCACAAAACAGATGTGGGAAAAATAAACAGCCTTCCTGACTTGGAATTTGTAAAAAGGTCTGCAAAGAGCAAACAGAACTTCTCACTGCAATTTGACTTCTAGACCCATAAAAAGAGTCCCATGAGAAACGAGACTCTGAGATGAATAAAATATACAGCTAACAGTAACATTGAAAATTTACATTAACAGTTCATAACATTTCCAAAGAGATGATTTTACTGTAACAGCATTTTGTATTATTCTGAAGTAAAAATTATATTAATCTGGATTTAAAAACCTATTATAATAAAATGTTTTTTAAAAGGTATTTAAATGCTTTGGCCACTATTTAATATTCCACTATTAGGAATACTGTAGAGACTGAAAGTATTGCTAAAGCAACTCCAAAAATCTTAACACAGGATAATTCTAGTAGTAATTTAAAAAACCCACAAATACAGGTGCCTCAGTATAATTCCTCAAAAAGAAAAGGAGTACTTGTGGCACCTTAGACTAACAAATTTATTTGATGCATCTGATGAAGTGAGCTGAGGCTCACGAAAGCTTATGCTCAAATAAATTTGTTAGTCTCTAAGGTGCCACAAGTACTCCTTCTCTTTTTGTGGATACAGACTAACAGGGCTGCTACTCTGAAACCTGTCATAATATAATTCCTACAATTCTTGTAAGATGGAATTTACATTCCTTTGCTAAGTGATTAGCACCGCAGGCTTCCTGGTCTCCTCCCTGCTCCAAGATAAGGAATGTGCTAAGTGTTGCCCTTAAACTATGTAGGATTAGCTCGGAGAAGGATTTGCCACATCCCTGATGAACAAGGAATAACTTTTTTCCTTCAAGCCTGTTCAGCAACATATTCTACACCTGAGCTCATTACTTTTGTGCCACCTACAACAGATGTACAGAAATACTACCTCTTTGAACACTGACATTTACCAGACTGCTAGCCAAATGAGTGTTTATATAGCCACTTAAACTCTAAAAGAGAGAGAGAGAGAAAGAAAGAAAGAGAGAAAGAAAGAGAGAGAGAGAGAGAGAGAGAGAAAGAAAGAGAAAGAGAGAGAAAGAGAGAGAGAGAGAAAGAAAGAGAAAGAGAGAGAGAAAGAGAGAGAGAGAGAAAGAGAGAAAGAGAGAAAGAGAGAAAGAGAGAAAGAGAGAAAGAGAGAAAGAGAGACCCCAGAAGTAAAGTTTCCAAAATACACAGTTCTGGGGTCTGAAACTGTATGGCTTTTTACTTTACAAAAAAAAAAAGTTGCCAGCACTAAAGTGTCATCTCACCTATGTATAATGCACTAAGGGGAAAAATGCAATCTCACTGTTCAGTGAATGTAAAATCAAGTTCAAAATAAAGTTTTGCTACTACAAAAGAAATATCCAGTGCAACTTCCTTTCAGGCAGTAGTTTTAGAGCCAGCCCTACCTCTCACACTGAGTAGTGCCTTACTCCACAGGGAGTTGATTTTCTTGGGACTATTTGAGGACTATCTGAAAAAGGTAGCAAGATATGCCTCTTACAGCAAAAAAGTGGAACAAAGACATTATTTAGTTAACATCACAGTAGTCACATGAATTATAAAAGCTGGAGTAGTGACTCAATAATTAAGTCTGCAAAACAGCAATACTGGGGTTAGAATGGAGACTTACACCACCATCACCAAACTACACAATCTCCTTTCCCTCTGGAATTTCATGTTTATGCTTATTTCGAGATTGGTTGTAAGTCTGAGGTTAATCAGAAAAGCTGCTTTTAGTTACACAGTATTGCTGACTCTTGCAATTGTATTGCAAATTTTGCTATATTTGTTTTTTCCCTAAAGCCCCAGATCCTGGAGTCATGGGATTATGTAAGAATTTCACCTTTCATTGGAAAACAAGTCTCTCTGGAATCAAAAGGGCTAAAATTCTTGAAACATTAATTATAAAGGCTCAAAACTCAAAATGCCGATTAAAAAAATGTAATTTTAAAACTTTTGGAGTCTGATTAATGAATGCTTGGAGTTATCAATACAGTTTGGTACTTAGAATACCACCAGTTTTTCCTCTTTTGGAAATTGTATTACTCTTCATCTATCACAACTCAAATACCACGGATAAAAACTTCAAACTTGTATCATAGATCAATACCCAATGAAAGGCTAGTATATATACCTCTTTAGCCTGTGCCCATTATCATGGTTGCGAATGTAATACTAGTTAGCAGTGCTAGAGTCATGACTGTTACTATGAAAACTCACTACATTAATTCCCCTAATGCAGTGACCTGAATCAGCTTTCTATTCCAGCTCCACATATTGGGGGAGAGGTGTCTGGAGGAGACACACTCCTGCACATTAAAAAAACAAAAAATATAGTATATTAAAGTATTAGGTACTACATCAAGTATTTCTCCATTAATAGTGTGGCTTCAGATATTTTGGGACCCTTGCAAGAGACATACAATCCAAACCTTAAACTCTGCAAGCCATATAAGAAGAGTTAGGGGTCTACATAGCTTATCATGGATCTTACATGTTTCACAGTCTATGTTCTGATGACTGCCCCTCACTGATTCAGTTCCAACAGCTGATATTGACCAACCGGGGCTTGTTTTCATCTTACACTATTAAGAAACTTTCCTATTTATTTGAATTAATCATGTTTTTACAAAGCCATATTTTCACTTGAATCATGTATTTTTAAAGGTTATGTGAAAACTCAATTTTATGCCTGTACAATGCAATTCCTCCTAATGCAGTCCACATGCATTATATTTTGGGGGCTCCATTCTAGTCTCGGATAAGATACTCTTGTCCATATTTCATATCTTGAAAATTCTGCTACTGCACTCAAAGACCTTTGTGCAGTATCAGAATTTTAAAATTCAGTGATATGAAGCCATACGTTTGAAGTTAGAATTACACCCTTGTTATACAAGCTGTAAACTTGTCACAATTTTACAATTTTTCTTCTGATAAAACTATGGAATAAAGCAAAGTAATGTTCTTCAAAGGAAATCCTACTTTTTCCTTACAGCTAAGCATGTAGCTGAAATAATGTATGCGACAATGCCTCATACATCACCATGGTATCTGAACATCTACAAATTTAAAGTTATTTGTCCAGAACATGAACTAAAAACTGTAGTGACTTAGTACTACTGGGTCAAACCCTCAAGTTTTCATGTAAATGCTGCCTTCATCGCTAGTTCTCAAGTAGCCTGTTCTTAGAAAAAGCTACTCCCCCACCACCTCTCCTTTCCACGGTAATACACTGAGTAGACGACAAGTACAGGCAGATTTACATCAAATACACAATTCCCTAACATAACTGAACGCATGCACACACTTTGATTTAAGTAGTTCTCTACCACTTTTGTTACTCTAGAAATAACTGAATGAAATCTGCCACAAAACAGAATATTTAGCTCTTTAACTTAATCTTTCCCAAGACTGAAATACAGAATATATAAAATGTAAAAACATTATTGAAGTTCAGTGAACATAAAAGTTTGAAATAACTTTGATTTCACTACTATAGCATTCTTCATTCAAACTTTTAAACAATCATATTTAAAACTTTGCTGTTACAAGACAAATTTGAATGAACAGACTGCATCCTAGATTATGAAGACAGTTAAGTTATAGTAGCAAAACATCGTTCAATGGTTTCTTTCTACAGAAAGTGTTATCGACAACTCCTATGCAAATAGGAGTGGTTTCTAAAATGTCGGAGCTAGCAGTCCTTTGAGTTTGCATCTTATGTTTCAACACTTGGTCTTGCAAACATTTATGCACTCACGTAACCTGACTCACATGAGTACTCCCTTGAAGTCAATTGACTCATGCAGCTCAAGTTATGAATGTGCATAAGTGATTGCATTGTCATTTTAAAGGAGTACTTCTGCCCATCACATTCTGCACTACATCTTCAGAAAAGGGAGAAGTCATAACCACCAATTCTCCTCTCAGCAGCCTGCTGCTTCCCCCAGTGAGCATTTCCTCACCCATGGAGGACATCCTCTGGACATATGGCATGACTTGATGATGATCTTTCCTGGCTTTCCATTTTGGTCAGTAAATCCCAATAAAAAAACACTAGACAGTTGCCTTTGGAAGCTGAAGCCTTGCTCTACTTATTCCTCTTGCATTCTTTCTACTACCCCTGATAAAAAACAAAGCCAAAAAAATCTACACAGAACGCTTTTGATTATTCTTTAATACAGGCCTAGAGAAAGTGATTGTTAGCAATTTACACCTCTTCCTCGGCAACAGAAGTGTCCAGAGTTTACTCCTTGGTACGTAACTGAGCTCCATAATTCAAGTATTCCATTTAAAAACCCCTCTATAGGCCAGATTCTGATCCTCTCACATGCTCTTTTCGCTCCACACTCTGTCCCCCATGCTCTTCAACTGGTCCTACTGACATTTGTGGGGCTACTCACATAATTAAGGGGTTTCTAGGTACATTCAAACATTTCTAGCCCTTATATTTGTAAACATGAATCAAGTGTTATCAGGTGTGGTAATTTCTTCCTGAATTTATTCATATCCCTGAAACAATGGCCGAGAGGCATAAACTGCCCTAATCAAAATGGTCTGTGAACACTGATGCCTAAAACGACAGTTTCCATATCAACAGTTAACTATTTCCCTGCTGATCACTTGAGCAGAAATATCCAGTTAAGGTGCTTACCTCACAATCCTGAACTCCCTCCTCTCAGGCTTTCCGGACCAAAAGCTCCATGTCCCCTCCTAACTGCTAAAATGTTCAGTTTCTATTACTCCCTTGCCCCATTTGATTCTATAGTGCAGTTAGGCATTATCAATACAAATATCTGTAGCCAACTGAGAACCAAGAATGCCGAGATGGCATAAAATAAATTGCATTTAATATAAAAAGATGGGACTACTCTAATGACTAATTCATTTTTATTTAAACAAAAAAAATATTTTTAAATCTGACGCGGTCATGAAATTTCCACTAGAATGCCACAGAATTTATAGTTAACTTTCCAAGAAGTAAATGGGGGTCTTGTTAGAGGTTTGTACATAACACCATATGTGCATAATATTATACATCAATGTTATTTCTTATTAAATGAAACTGTATTATGGCTGGAAATAAGTTCTTAACTGTTTAATCAAGATGTTATTTAATCTACAGTTGTATTTACACTTCCTTGGTAGTTTATTTTGTTTTTGCTTTAGAAAGGGCTCAAGAAATGGAATGTTTTCCCTTTGCTCTTCTCCACACAAAGTTTGATTCTGCAAAGTGCTGTGTGCCTTCAACTCCCAGTTATGTCAATGGGATACAAGAGTATCAGCACCTTGCAGAAATGAACCTGCAAAATAGTACTCACACCAGTCCTTACTCTCCCAAGCAACTCCATGGAAGACATGGGTTCATTTGCATAAGGAGTATTTATGAAACTATTGGTCTGCAAGTTCAAGTTGAGCAGCTCATATTTCAGAGGATCTGGAGATTTATTTATCTGGGGAAGGGAAGAAGAGAGGGTGATCCTCTTTGTAAGTCGTTAGATAATTACTTAATATATATGTAATATTTGGAATTCTGATTAAAAACTTTAGCACAACCAAAAGACATTAAACATAGACATCTGTGTCAAATGTATGTAACTAGCTTATAAACAAACTAAAAGTAAGCCACAGCCAATGGCTCGGATGCACTTTGTTCACAATATTAAAACCGGTATATTACATCAAAAATGATCTGACAGTAGCTAGGTTTGCTCACTAAGAAATGTGGCATTCTACGTTTAAAGATTATGCATCCTTAAACACAACAGCCTTGCTATTTTATGTATGAAAAGGGAAACATTTGATGAGAGTATCCATAAGTTTCCTAAGAAATGGTTTGGGATTCCAGAATCCCAAGGAGATTAATTGGCTGTCAGATAACAATGTGCCTCCATCAGATGGACTTGGCAGTTGTAAACAAAAGGAATTTTCTCAGCTTTTCCTCACAAATATGAAATATTTGCTCTTAGCCAACAGCTGGGGTGATTTAAAGAGATCCTGCATATATATTAGTTTCATTCAAAACTACAACCCACCTCAAAACATCTGACTGGACTGCAGCAGAATAGAAAAAACCTAATACCATTAGAGAAGTAAAAGCTTCCAGACAGAGGACAATATAGTATCTAATTGGGAAATGTATCTAACTAAGTTTAGTAAAAGAAATATAAAGGTCCCAGTTTGTTACTTGAAAACTGTCACCATAAAACAAAACCTCACAGTTAAAAAAACCCAATACCTGGATGTTAATTGCACCTGTCTTGAAAAATCATTTGCATCGATTAAAAATTTAAATAACCATGTTAACATTTGTAAGAATTTGCTTAATATTCCAAAGCAAAGAAACTTAAATTTTACATTCTATCAAATATTTAATCATTTAAATTCTCATTCCTGGTGCTCACACAGGTAACATCAGTTAAACCATTTAAAAGAAGTCAGACTCACTGACCAAAAATAAAACACATCACGATTTTGTATTTAAGAGTCTTATATTGGAGAAGATTTTCAAGGAATGTAGCACAAAAATAAAAATAATATTTCAAAGAGCTAATTAAGTTTACCATAAGAAGGATCCTTACTATAGGATATTCAGGAATTAGTAGAATTATGAACTACTTTGACTAGGGACAACAATTCATTGAGTTTATTAGTTGAGTAACATCAAATCAATTATTAAGACACTGACCTTCTGAGGTCTTTGACTAAGGGTAAGTATGAATATTTCAATCTTACAGTACAACCTATACTGCTGTTCCATTTCCTGAGGTTAAGGTCCAGAAAAACAGATTTAGGAATATTTTAAGTATATGTTCTGCATATTACCTCTCATATAAGAGCAGAAGTTCTAGGGTTTACTAGCCCCTTGACCTTGTATAAAATTCTAACACATTTTTAAAGATACAAGTTCCTTTATAAAATAAGGCATTAAGAAAGGAAATTATAGGTTTTTTTCAATTGCTTTGAAAAAACTTGACTATTCAGTTCTCAAATATACTGGTCAGAACACATTACAAATTTCTGACAGAGCAGCAAAATTGTTACATGACAGCACTTCCACTTTGCAGGTGCTGGCGGGAAACTCATTCCTTACAAAAAGGAAAGGAGTACTTGTGGCACCTTAGAGACTAACAAATTTGAGCATAAGCTTTCGTGAGTGACAGCTCACTTCCAATAAAGTGCGCTGTAGCTCACGAAAACTTATGCTCAAATAAATTTGTTAGTCTAAGGTGCCACAAGTACTCCTTTTCTTTTTGCGGATACAGACTAACACGGCTGCTACCCTGAAACAAATCATTCCTTACAATGAACCAAAAACTACATACTTCATCAAAACCTATGTAATCAATGGATTTCTACAGTTAAACGGATAGCTGCTAAGTCAACTTTTGACTAACAAGTTAGAAGATCATCACTAGCCTTATGTTTTTATTCACGTGAAATTACTTTAAATATTACAGACAGCAGACAAGAATACAGAGCATGAAAAATCAGGAAGACATGTGAGCTGAATTTTTCTCACTTATACTGTGTAAATCAGGAATAACTCCACAGAGTTTGGTAGGGTTACACTGGTGAAAGGCTAAATCAAACCCCAAAAGTGTACTTTTAAAAAGAAGCCATAAAATATGGGGCCTGATCCTTCAGAATTGGGCCCCATGTTTTAAAAAGCAAAATAGTTTGCTGTATTACTAAACTATGCTCACACATCTATTGTAGTGTATTCAGCACGTAGAGGGTGTACAATATTTTACCCCATTCTACAGATTATTAGAATTTTAATACACTAAAGGCATCTTACCCTTAGAGATATAATATTGTACACAACATAATCCATACATTTCTACAACTAACTGTTTTCATATACAGCATCCAAAAGTAGTATCCTGGGAAAGTTTGCACTAGAAACTTGTAAAAAGCTAGCAATGCAAAAAGCGAATACATTTTAAAGAAAAACAGAGCTCAGCTTTCTATTTACTATTCTTAATGAGGACATCTGTATTTTGCTTACCATCTCTATACTTCTGCTTCTCCTGAGTGTTTTGTGACTCTTTCTCCACCCCCCCACTCATTCATCAGCTTTTAAAGATGGCAAAGCTAAGTATTTTAAGGGAACAGAACCCAATAAATAATATATTGCTCATTTAAAAATATTTTGTCTGGAGAGAGTTTCAACAAATTTTATTATTTTTGTACAAAACAGAGGTAGAGGAATGCACATGCTGAGCATTTTTCTCCATACTGTAAGAACAGAAAACACACTTTGCATCGAGTAAATATTATAAAGTTTCCTCCTACACAATGTTGTGAACACTCAAATTTCACCAAGACTAAAATCTCACCTTTTTTCTCAAGGAAAAGAAAAGGGGGGGAGGTTAGAGGGAAAAAAAAGCTTTAGAGTGAAGTTTCATGCTCCGTGTGGAAAAAAAGTTATGTAC
This sequence comes from Natator depressus, assembly GCF_965152275.1. Classification (NCBI taxonomy): domain Eukaryota; kingdom Metazoa; phylum Chordata; order Testudines; family Cheloniidae; genus Natator; species Natator depressus. The sequence continues at coordinate 108,841,951 of NC_134237.1, forward strand.
TTAAGTACTTGTGCATTCAAAGCAGACTATTTTTTTTAGCGTTCAAGAAGTTTACATCTTTAGATTCAAAATGTATATTGCAGTTTTCTTCAGAGTATTTAGCCAGGATTTTCCACCCATTGTAGGTACTCTCTGAAAACTGCCTAGGGCTCTTGTTTCTCAAACATTTCAAGAGTCTGACTATAAAAATCAAATATCTAGTGCCCTGAAAGACAAGTGAAATGACACAAAATTATAAGTTATGTTGTCATATGTTTGGAATTAAAAATACTTACAGCCTCTCCAGCTCTTTTAAATCCTGGAATGCTCCCCTTTCAATAGTGCTAATCTTGTTTTCCATGAGCTGACTGAAACGTAGAATATATATAGTGAGTTTTAACGGCTTTATGATTATGACTGCATTAAAACCTGCCATTGCTGTACTTCAGAAACTGGCAGCTTGCAAACATTTCACCTTTATTAACTCTACAATTCTTATTCCAGAGTGAGATTTCACATCCAATTTAATATATTTAGAACCCCTGTCACTCCATTGTGCACATGTGCAAAAACGGGGGGGGGGGGGGACCTCAGTCTCTTCATCATTAAAGGAAACCATAAAAGCAGATCTTAAACCTGCTCAGGAACATTAAGATCATGGGTAAGAAAATATACCATTTACTAAGGAGCAATGATATAAAACTCCAATTAAATATATCGTACAACTGATCTACAGTTTGTAGGGAAAATAAAAAGAATTATTCAATGGATATTTCACAATTCTGTTTATACACCTATATATCAACTGAAAATATGTAGAAATATATCCACAACACCACACATCAGTATCTATATTTTGATCTAAAGGGTACAATTAAAACACAAGATCGTTACAATTTCTCTAGACTTAAAATTGTTCCACTTATGACAATTCAGACTCAAGGAATAATTTAGCTTCACTGAATAAAATAGCAGTAATCACAATTACAGTTTTCTTAAGTCACATTTAATCAATTTATAACCAGCAAAAGTTAATGTAAAGACCTTTAAACAATATACGTGAAGCTATCCAGACTAAAAAAATCCATCCAGAAAGATACAATACCTATTGTTTTAGTTTCTGAAAAAGCAAACATTTTTAAATTGAAGAGTTGGGATTAGATATAGATATTGTTTGTCTTTGGTTAAGAAATACTTTCCATTTTCTTTCGTTTCATGATTTTCCTTTTGCAGCAGTTTGAAATTGAACATGTGTATACTCAGCTATATGTTTTGATAATCCTAAGCTAGCGGTCTACTCAGCTAGTTTCTTTTCAATTAATTTTAACCAAAATACAAGATTTCCCTTTTCATGCATTTGTAAACTACCAATTTAAAGCCTCAACTTATTTTGCTATATTTGTAATTTTAAGGGAAGTGTACAAATCACTAGAGGCTACATATAAAATTGCTACTGTGGCATTTTCCAAACTTTTTTTTGTCACCCCATAATTGCTCTTCTCCGCCCCCATTTATTTTAAGTTCAGATGCTGCAGCATAGGAGTTAAATGTGGTGAAATATACAGCTTTACTTTTTTAAAAGCTAAAAGAACTTTTTGAAAATTTAAAGTCTAACCTACATCATGTAATTTTAACACACCATAACAGCATAAAGTAACAAGAACTTACAGGACTCGAAGGTGTCTTAGGCCAGTAAAGTCAGTCTTTGTGATTCTTGTGATATTATTTCCATTAAGGTCCCTAAAAAGAATCATGTATTAGCAGAAAAATGAAACAAACATTCAACAGAGGATTTAAATTATTATTTTGTTGGGGTTCATCTTTAGTGCTTTAAAACCAAACAAGAACTTAAATGTGCCTGATAATTAATTCTTAACACTAGCTCTGTGTGAGTTGCTGACAATAAGTTGGTTTATGTTAAAGTTAATAGTTTTAAACTTTGTAAGAAGAGACCCTTATTAAAAAAAATATCTATTCACCATTATGTGGTTCACGTTTACACTAAGTTTTGGAATTATCAATTTTGTTTATCACAAAAGTGTATCTTAATGTTTTTGTAATATTGGTATCTAACTACAATTAGAACCAACCAACATTTAGACAGAAAACTCTTAACTGTACCAACTGAAAAAGTATAAAAACTACAATCAAGTTACAGGTAAGTCAAGAAATCAAGTAATTAGGAATTTATTTGGATAACCACTTTTGCAGTGTATTTAATATATTACTAAACTTCCTATGGCAAACAGTGCTTAGAAAGAATCAAAAGACTTGATCTTCAAAGATTTACATTTATAAGGATTTACCTTACAATCCTATGTTTGAAGAGTTTAGTTTTCATACTTTTACAGCTCAGGAAACCCCACTGTGACTGTAAAGTGCAAACTCAGAGGCAATGATGGAAATAGTATTCAGGCCTTGACATTTTTGTTCAGATTTCAGCACCACTTTCCCTTCTGGAGTTACTGCCCCTCTTTCTGGCATCTTAGGTCAAGAACTAAGCTGGCCCTGGTTCCAATCATTACAAGTAAAACCAGGCTTTGCTGTGGCTTGAATATCCTCCTTGATCTGAGTCATAAGGGAAACAGTGTTACACAGAAACTAACCTTAGGATTACCAATCATTTATAAATATTCTTTTTGAAAAATCAGCACATTGTTATTTTAAGCAAAAGTGGCAGGAAACAGTTTCCACTGAACCACGCACAGTTTCTTCACAAGAAAGATCACAGTGAATCACTTTGGGATTTGTCTGAGTGCAGACACTGCTAGAGTAAGATGTGTTTATACTTAAACCTTTAAACTGCTTTGAATAGCATGAAACAAGTGACAATTATTTTTTTTTTTTTAATCTCCTCTCTCTTTTCCCCCTTACCCCTTTTGGAGAAGCCAGGATGGTATTAGATCCAACAGCTCTTTCAGGAATATTATGTATGCTTTTCACAAACTGAATGGATCATAATTTGTATGCAGCATTGTTGTAGCTGTGTTGGTCCCAGAACAGTAGAGACAAGATGGGTGAGAGAATATATTTTATTGGACCAATTTCTGTTGATGAGAGAGAGCAGCTCTGGGCTTATACACAGAGAGCTCTTCTTTAGGTCTGGATCCTAATTTGACGGGGGAGGAGGGAGGAAATCAATCAGGGCTAAGGACAGTTTAATCAAGGCTGTGACTTGAGGCAGTAGTATGTGTAACTGGGGTGAAATCATGTTGTATGCCCGCTTAAGGGGAGCAGAGAAAGCAAGGGCAGCTTGTGTCCTGAGGCCAAGACACATGGAAGGATCTGAGCTTTTTCCTAGGGGAAGAGGGATGTAGGCGCGAAGGAAGATGTGTCCTTCCTATAACGGGAGTGTAAATATAGTCTCTCTGCCCACCCCCCCATCGCTTTGCATCTGCTCGGGAATTCCCTCCACTCTTCCCTTCGAAAAGCAGTGTAGCAAAAAGGAAAGCAGGGGGGTTAACTGCCGTTTGCCCGCCGCCGGGGCGCTCTGTCCCAACACTCAAGGGCCTCCTTGCCGAGCCCTGGTTTTGCACACCGCCTGGGAGCTGGGCAGAAAGGGACACGCCGCAGGAAGGGGAAAGGGAAGCAGAACTTGGGCAGCTAAGCCGAGCCCCTTGGGGCGAGCGGTCCCAGCCGGCTCCGGTTCCCTGCCCCCATTTTAAAAGCCAGAGCGAAGTTTAACTGGCAATGACAAAACTCCCCCCCCCCCCATTCACGGGGAGGGGGCAGGACGACAAGCGAGGCACCCTGACACACAGCGCAGGAGAAACTGCCGCCCTATATGTCGCCTCCTCTTAGCCTGCAGCCAGCGGCCGCGAGAGGAGAGGCGGACTCGCCTCCTGCCGCCTTTCTAGTGGGAAAGGCGAGGCGGCGGAACGAATGGTTTCCCTCTTTCATGTCTCCTAGCGTTACCCTGGAGCCCACCATGAGGCGAGCGGGAACCGGCCCAGGAGCGTCTGAAACCTAAGCAAAGCCTCCAGGGAGTTTGAGTGTCACCTGCCCCACCCCAGGCGCTCTGCAGCGAGGCGGCTCCACAGGGATGGGAGAGTCCAATCACACGGCCAACTGGGGTGCTGCTGGAGGGAGGGCGCCCCCCGCCCCACATACCACAGCTCCCCGGGGCGGGCGAAGCGCGCATGGGGTAGGGAGCGAGGCGCTGTGCTCCAGTGGCTCTGGGGGTTACTTACAGCCTTTCGGTGTTGCGGGGGATGTTCCTCGGGACGCTCCGCAGCGCCAGCCCGTGACAGTCCACGGTGCTGCCGGAACAGGAGCACTGAGCCGGGCAGGGCTGCGGCGCCACCTCGCTCAGGATCACCAGCAGCACGAGCCCCAGGGAGAGCCTCCCGAAGCCGCCCATCCTCCGCCGCCGAGCCTGCGCCGCCGTCGAGCCCTGCAGCATTGGCCCCCGGGCCAGGGAGGAGCGGGGAGAGAGGCAGACCGCCCCGCAGATAAGACAGGACACAACCGCCCTCCTGCTCCTCAGCGGAGCGAGTACTTGGGCAACTTGAAGCGTATGAGAAGGCAACCGGAGTCCTTCGCGATCCAAGGCGGAACCAAAAATCCCTGGCAAGGTAAGAAGGGTGGCACCAATCCGCCCCTGGAACCAACTTCGCTGGGGGGGCGAGCCGGGGTCTCGTAGCCCTTCTGGTGGCAGAGAAGATGCACGACTTGTTCTTGGCGCACACACTCCCTGCAAATGCGAAGCAAAGCCACCGATTCCGGAAAGGGCAGAGCTGGGTGACTCCGCTTCTTCCTCCTCCTTGTCCCTTTTAACGATCCCCCCACCCCGCTAGAAGCCACGGACCCCACGTTTGCTTAAAGCTGCATGTTTCCGATAGAACTGCATTGCGACCAATCGCCCAGCGGCACCACACGCGAGCGATTCAAAGCACTTGGGCAGAGTGGCTCACACACACGCTTCCCCCACCGACGGGCTGGTTACAGTCTTGCAAGGGGGTGGGGGCTCGCTCTGCAACTGCACACACACACTTCTGCAAGAGGAGCCTCAGCAAATCATACCTCACTCCCAAAGCATTCATCAAACTGCCTCGGGGGTGGGGGGGGGGAGGGAAGAGAAGAGAGTCAACACACAAGATGATGTTGGGTTGTAAGCTCCCAAAGCCAAGTTTCGCAGGAAAGAGCTATTCCCGGAGCACGACAGTCAGGAGCAGTTTGAGAAGTGATCCGTTGCCCTGCTGCAGAAAGCGCTCATCCACCTCCTCCTCCTCGGTGACAGATCACAGCTATCGCTGCCCTGACGATCCTGAGAGCACAGCGAGACAGCACCGCTAGCGAACGTAGTGTGTGTTCCCTCTCGTCTCCCGGATACAGCAGCTCTGCTGCAGCAGCAGGCACCTGATGGGAAAGGTAGGAACGGCGGGGGTCGTGTAGGGGAAGACAGTTCAGCAGCTCCTGCGATGGCTATGCAGAGGAGCTGAAGGAAGAACTTTCCTTTCCGCAGCCTGGGAAGGGAGAATGCCTGGGAAAGGTTTCCGTTCCCCTCCCCGATTCCCGCAGGCGCACCTGAGCAGGGGATGTCTGTATAAAACAGTCCAGAGCTGGCTCCAGCCCCTGTAGCTCCCAGGCGGCTGGTCTCCTCCTGCACCCAGGGAGAGGAGAATAGGGGGAGGGGGTGGGAGAAGAGAGACAACACGCAAGCTCCCTCTTTCACACCCTTAAGTCTCTCAGTTTGAACAATAGGATGAGACACATACGCAGGCCGCTTCGCTTCCCCGTTGCAAGGTGTGTGTCACTGCTAGCGCTGCAGAAAGTGCTTCCCAGGGCGACACAAAAACCTGTGCCAGCGCTTTCCAAGCTGCTGCTGCTTGGCTCTTTAGCAAACAGGAAGCTTCCAGCAGCTTTTGCCACAGATACCAGGACCCTCCGCCTTGCCTCTTCCTCCGCCTTCTCGCCCTGCTGCCGTAAACATCCAAGCACCCCTCCCGTAAACAACACCAAGCCAGAAGTTCCCCACGCTCTGCCCCTTATATAGGGGCGGCGGAGCCTCGCCTCCTCCGGCCACGCCCAAAACCGCAAGGGAAGCGTTCATTGGCTGGCCGGCTCCAGACCTCCAAGTCGGGGGGGAAGAAGGAGGTGAGTGGAAGAGGAACTGGGGGAACGCAAACAATGAATGAAAGTTCAGCGAGAACGAGAAACCCTAGCCCCTAACAAGCGACCTGCCTTCCCAGTGAGGCTGGCGGCAGCTGCACCGCCTGCTGCTGCTTAGTACTAGGGTGGAAAGAGGGACAGAGTTCCCCTGAAGCTGGGTGAAGACATCAACTGCGCTCCCTTTCCTGTAGCGATCGCCTCAACCACAGATTCCTAGGGACTGTTTAATATTGGCAAGAGAGCTAGAAAAACAACTGCAAGGTCTATGCAGTTTCAGCATCTTCACTCCATCCCTCCTTCCTCCCGCCAACGCTCTCACACACTAAGTTCTTTTTCAGACCTGAGATTTTTCTCACACACCTTAAACACCTCTGTGCGGAAAAAACTCAAGCGTCTGAGTGGCACAGACAGATAACGAAAGGGGCTGGGGGCGGGTTGCATGCATTGGTGTAGTTAGCCTGCGAAAAGCAAAACAATCTTGCATATTTTTGATGCCTAGCTTGTAAACATCTCAAGCATGCCATTGAGTATTTCACCTTGACTGAAGAGAGGGGTTGGAGAATGATATTCTATTTTTCCATATTTAAAAAACCCACATTTTATGTAAATTATACAATAATCTTGTGAACAAATGTTTTCTGAAAATTCAAGGGCATGAATGTGACTCTATATACCTTTAAATAAGCAAAGCCTCAGCATCATGCTGCTTTATTTATATCTGAGTGACAGATCTAGTTTTCTTTTTAAAGGAAAACTAATTTCCTCTTCTGTTCCATTCCAACAGTGTAAAATGCATGTTCAGTGTTTCTCTGGGATATCCTCCTAAAAATATTGCCTATTGCAAGAAAATTCTAGCATTCATAGAAAAATTTACATACACCAGGTTTAAAGTTGTATCTTTACTGAATTGAATTTATTCTTCCTCCTGAATTCAACACAAGGCGATTTAAAAAAAATCTAACCTCAGTGACATGAGAAGGTGATTCCCCATGCACAGAGGACACCACCAGAGAAGCCCAGGTCATCAGCAAGTAGTTTGTAAATGCTCCAGGGAGTTCACAGCTTCTTCCATATGACTGGGTCCAGCTGAGCCTCTTTATCCCTGGAGTCTCTGCAGCACAACCCACTAAAATGCTCACTATCCCTATCTGCTTGCTACCAAGAGAACAAATTCTGTTCTCAGTTATACTGTTGTAAATCAGGAGCAACTCTGTAGAAACTGAAATCAGTGGAATTACTCCCAATTTTTCCGCTGTTATGGTAGAATGTTAGCCAAAATGAAACTAATTAAAACCAACTACTCTCATAGAGTATTTCACTGAGCCCCCCCCCACACACACTCTTTCCCCCCGCCCCCCCAGCATGCTATGAAAACTCCAGGGGGGTTGAAAATATTTACCAGAGCTCTGTTCCGGACAGCTCCAGCTGAATTTAAGCCCTGGTCATGGCTATTTTACCTAGAGAAAATCATCTTATTTTTTCAGTCTGTCTCTTCAAAATGTCCCCAGCATACAAAACTGCACTTCAAGGCATGACTTTATCAGTTGCTTTCAACTTCTGGCACAATATATTAGTTGGAGTACTGTATACAACTAAATGAAGCTACTCCATATTTAAACTGGTGTAAGCAGAATTCAACCCGTTGACTATAATGGGAATTGAGATCACTCAGTGACTCATAGGATCAGGTCCTATGTAAAATATTTTAATTTGTTAGCCACATTTTGATCATGTTTTAAGAGAGGATTAGCTTCTTTTTTAAAAAAAGTTTGTTCTCTAATTTGCACTGTAAGTTACCGATAAATAAATCATAGGAAAGAAATAAAAATACAATTACACACACTATGCAGTTTTCTGCCTCTATCAGACACTCCCTTTCTGTCTAGGAGAGAAAAAAATCAGAAGATATAGTGTTAGCCATCTGGTACTATTCATTATTTGATATTTACGTGCCAACAGTGTGCTTGGTGTTGTATAAGACACTAAGGGGAAACTACTTACTTGTAGGTATGCTTCTCTGAAGATGAAACTCCAACAGGATTCTCGTCCATGGGTCTTAGCTCCTTAGTATAAGACTGGCAGAACTCCCCAAGAGCCAAGGTTCTTACTGAATGTAGTGTAGTACCTTCTGTTGAATATGTATTCTGCTTTCCAGCGACTCCATTCAGATGTTTCAGGGGCATGAAAGGTGGAGTTCCAAGATGCTAAGACACTTCCAAGTGATTATGAATGAAAATATGCCCCACCAGAAGGAAAAGAACTAAAAAACAGCAAGACAAATTAAAAAGGTAACCCCAAATCCTCACAGGGATATTAGTGAGAGACTGAGAATCTTCTTGGAATGATATCTTTAGCCAAGTTCTAGTTACAGCAGTAAAAAGTAAGGCATTTTCCTTTCTCTAAAGAAACCACCTAACATGGTTCTGGCTTGTGCAGAATATAAAGCCAAAGGGAATATACATGTAGGTAAGACTATAGCTAGCAGCAAGAAAAGATCAATGCTAATAATAAGAACTGGAACAATCAGAAGTAGAGCTGGAGTATTGTAACAATAACAATTGAAAACACTACAAGAATGCACTGAAGCACCAAAGGAAGGGCCGCATAACTCAAAACACTCTTACATTATTGTGAGTCTATATGACATGGAAGCATTTTGTAGAATCCACCACACAATTGTGTCTCAGACATTGTTAGTTAAACAAAACTGAGACTTTATCAGAGACAGATACAGAAGTAACCAGGCACTCCCAGCCTCTATCCCAGCACAGACCAACTGCCTCAATCTCAGTATTATTTGTCACCACCATCCCCTAGAATGACGGCCTGAGAAGTTATTACTTTCTACAGTGTTTTTAAGATGTTTGTGATGTCAAGAGACAGCTAGGATTTTCTTGCCATTACTAAGAATGGCTACTTTCTCCCATTGTTCCCCAAAAGGCTGAAGCCAAAGGCTCATCTCAGCGAGAATGACTGACTATTTCCATACAGCCTTTTCAGGTGGAGGAGAAGCTGATTCTCATAACAACGGCCAAGGTCCTTCATAGTTTTCAATGCATCTAACACCAGATTGTCCTCCATTAAGATGGCCCTCACCATTCATCATATCAGAACCAGACATAAGCAGTGTTGCCGATTCTCATTATTCTATCATAAATCTTGTGACACTGTTTTTTAAAGGTCCATCTCATGAAACTGAGTATCTCAGCTTTCATTCAAAAGTAAGTTTCTATCTCCTATGGTTGCACAGAAAATCCTGAAACTAGAAACCAAATAGACTCTAAATGCTAAGAAAAAGAAGTACAAAAGAACCCAATATTTTTTAAATTCTCATGGTTCTTGTGGGAGGAGAGGGTCTATCATGATTTTTGAATAGTTGAGATTGGCTAACACACTGTAGGGAAAAAGGAGGATTTAGACGGGAATGAGAAGGAGAATGTTGTGGTAAGAAAATGTTGGTGCTAGTGAAAATGGGAGGACCTGGCTGGCAGCGAGAGTTCCATCAGAACTTTGTAAAAGTCTAACTGTCTCCAGAAAAGGTTTCAATTTGGTTAAATTGTCAAATTCCAACAACAACAACAAAATGTTTTGGCAGAATTTTTCCAACCAGCTCTAGACTGGAGGCTAGAAGAACAAGGAAGGAGATGGGGCATGATTCCAAGCAGAAGAGAATGAGAGACTAAGGATCAGGACAGTGATAGAAAGGCAGCCTTTGGAGTAAAGAAGCTAAGAAAGACTAAGTGTCTCACTCAAAGTAGTCTCAGGAGGAAGAGGGAAAGAAAGAGAAGCCTTATATTTTTTGTAGTCTCCAAGAAGTTGAACGCACAGACCTTTGGTCCTCCCCAAGTTCAATTCTCAGTTTTGCCCTGGTATCAGGGGTATCTGAAGTTTTCTGAGCTCTGGCCTTTGGCCCTATCACCCAAAGCAGCAGCCTGTCAAAGTCTACGCCACCCCTGTACCATTTCTTATTTCTTCATGTCTGTGCCTGTCAGGTCTTGTCCTCAGGCTCTTTCTAAACAGCCCTTTGCTAAGCCCCACCCATCTCATTACCCAGCTCCCTCTTCAAGTAATAACCAAGAATTACTCAAAAGTCATCTCAGTGAACTATTATCTATTCCCAAGTCTGCCCTTGGCTTCCTCTCTGTAGAACACAGCTAGTCTTTCCACAGGCTCTGGTACTAGAGATCCTTCCCTTTGCCACTCTCCTACCATGAAAAGATTAACTTACCCCAGGTTCTACCTCACCCCACCTCTCCTCTATAGATATAGGCTGTCCTTTTTCTAGTCATGACTCCTCCTCCCACCAGTGGCCAACAGTGATGTGACTCCCTCTATGGACTACAGCTCTGCAGACCAAGCTGAGTCCTTAAAGGGCCAGCATTCCTATTACAGGGACCAAGTGATTTTTAGCATGGTGAACTTCTCTAGTGAAGTTAAGGTTTTAGGGTTGAAAATACTGAAATCATTACTGAACCAACTGGAAGGAAGGGAAGGCTACAGACTTGGTAAGAGCTGAAAGGATAGAGATGTGCAAATCACGGGCCTCTCTGCTGGCCAGTCAAGAGAGAACTGACTGGAATGTTAAGAGTACATTTATACTAGACATGGGGTGGTGAATGAATTCCATTAGTGGGCCTGACTCTCACGCCACACTTCTGCTACTTCTGATAAGGGTCAACATTCTATGAACTAAGCACTGTGGGAATTCCATTGGTCTCATGCTAAGGAGAAAAGAATCAGAAGAAGAATCCTGCTAGATACTATTTTTAAAGAATAAAATCAGAATTAGGCCTTTAGTGTCTGCAAAGTAATTGACACGGTAAAACGTTAGGCTGTATAACAACATTTTTCTCCCCCAGTGAATGTGGTGATTGTGTGTCATGGTGAAGATACATTTGTCTTGCTGGACTGACTTCTAAGGTTGGAAACACTCCCCCTCTGCCAGAGACAACCAGTACCTACTGAAAGTTGGGGGGCAGAGGCTTCAGCAAATGTTACTGAGCACGCTCAGTCCAAGCCAAGCAGCAAATCTGGGGTGGGAGGGCGGGCATGTGATACCACATGCCCCCCACACAAGGCAGGCACTAACAAACCAAAATAGGATCTATGCACTGGGATATAATTTTAAAAGAAAGCTGGGCTGTTGAAAATGCCATCGTGATATTATTTTAACAGAGTGGGCGGGGCTCACAAAAATCCTCCCCCACAATCCTTAGCCTGTGAAAAGTCATCATGAACACAGTTGCATTTTCTTGCAGAGTGGAGAGGTAATTCACTGAGGAATTCATTATTCATTTATTCTCTGGTAAGAACAAAAATGCTTTCTCACTATTATTGTAAAAGTAGCCAACAAGTGGTATCATTGCTTACCAATGAAAGCACCAGGCAATTTTATATACTGCAACACACATTTCATAGTAATATAATAATATATAAAGTATCACCCAGAGACTCTAGTCAGGATCATGCTAGGTGCTGTACAAACACATGAAGACATGGTTCCTACCCATAAAACTTATAATCTAAGTGGACACATGACATTTGAAGGCTAGGGGAGGGAGGAGGGAGAAATAATCAAACATATATGTATATATAGATATTTGTTTATTTTAAAAATATTGTAAGAAAAGTATATGTCAGCTATATCCCTTTGTGCCGCAATCTTGCTACAGTTAATTGGCTAATTCCATAAAGGCATTGAAGCAAAGGTGACTCCTGAGGAGGGATCTGACCAGTTTGAGAAGAGTATGCCATGTGTAAGGGTCTGCTTGGAAGAAGGCCCTAAGATGTTTGCATGATAACCTGACAAATAGGATAATGAGGCTGACATCAGGGATGGAACGGAGAAGGTGTTAGGACATGTGATAAGGGCAGAAGTGGAAAAGAAAGGCGAGGAAAAAATGGATAGGGTGAGGACAAGCTGGAACTTGAGGCTGTGAAATGGGGTGCCAATGTGTTCTGTCACTGCTGAATAGGAATGAAAGAGTGTCTCCCCCTTTTCATGCACTATTACACAAGGGAGCATGGAGATATCAGTGACCTAGTGGAAACTTGCTAAGTTACAGAGTATTTTTGAAAAATTAAGTGAGTTATGCTTCTAATGGTTTAGTGTCCAATCCTGCAAACAGTTGCTACCAGGCATAGTGCTTACTACCATGAACATTGCCATTGGGCTCAATCCTGGCCCACACTAAATCCACTTTGAGCTCTGGCTGCCCAAAGGGGACTTAAAAGTGTTCTAAATAGGAAACTAAGGACTCCTGCATAGTCTGGTTTAGGAGGCATGACAGAAAATGGTATAAGAGCACCTCAAGTGGCATTATAAATTAGCAGAATTTGGACCAGGCTTCCTTAAACTATACTAGGGGCTGGACCAGCCTCTGTCTTACCCCAGGATCAGAGTTTGAGGGACAGAAAGGTGAAATAAAGCCACTTTGACCTCCTTTGAAGTGGGCCAAGTACTGCTCCAGTGCACCGTAAGGCTGGCCCATTAACTTCTGTGGGACCACTCCTGATAGGAAGCGCTACAATTGGTAATAAATATTTTCATGATTGTGTCCTTAATCCAAATTGAAAGAACCAATGTGGGCCTAATATGGTCACAGGGGCACTATCAAGTAGGTAAAGCCACAAAATTCATCCAACTAAAAGTAATAGATTTTTGTGGGGACATCTTCTAGATTCTCAGTGTTTTGTCTTAATGAATCAACCACTTAAGACATTTAAACAATTTGATTGACTATATTTTTTTACAAGCAGAAAATAAATGTCTTGAATTCCTCCTACTGATTTTGCAGCAACAATCTGGCAATTACTATTCAAACAAGGGAGAGTAATGAAAAACTAAAACAGTGTTTTACATGTTTTGGGCTGCACCTTGTGAAGCAGAGAATTAGGTACAAAACATGCAAAATTCTTTTGTTTGTTTGTTTTTAAGACTGAATGCTTGATTGTCACACTGGTTTTACACCAATATAATTCCATTGATTTAAGTGGCATCACTCCTGATTTGCACTGATGTAAATAAATGGAGATTCAGTTCATATACTATCCTGTATGTAAATGAATTATAACTGAAATTTTATTTCATTATGAGACATGCGTATAGCATTTATCTTGTGTGTCTTGCTCCTTCTTGTCTTAACTAGCCACACATACACTCCCTCTAAGCTCTGGTTTGCGTCTGATGCTAGAAATTAACTCTTTTGCTCTCTGACTAACAGCATGGTGTCCCCACTGGACAAGCAGGCGACAGGATGTCTAATGCAGTTTTCATAGCCACTCTAGCAGCTAATCAGAAACATTTATTGCTAATAGCTTTTTAATTTTTTTAATTATATTTATTTATTTTCTTCCAAACATCATTGTTGACCCAGGAGACTGAACTCCTGAGGTGATGCAGAGGTCAATATTCTAGTGCTGCTCAACAGTAAACTGCTTGAATTATCATGCCCATTAACAAAGGCAGCTAAAAATAAATGTTTGGGAGAATTTCAGAAATAGATGAATGACAAAGAAATAGTACTACAAACACCTTTGATCAATTGTTTTTCTGTAGTATGATTAATAATGACTCATTTACTGACTTGTTATAGTTTTTAATCTGAACATATTGTACAGACTTTTTATATTTAATGATTTTACTCATTTATCTGCTTTACATGCTAAAAGCACAAGCCATTGTTTGTATCCATTAAAAGAACCCTCTTTTCTCCAGTGCTCTGGTCAACCTATTTTTTCTTTATTTTCTTACACTGCAGCCATCCAACATATATGTTCCTAAGTACATATACATAAAGATGAAAAACATACATAAATCACTTAAAGCATGATCCTGCAGCTCTTAAGGTCATTGGGACTACTCCTTGAAGTCTACTCACATAAGTAACGGCTGCAGGTTTGGGGCCCTTATTGACAACTGTCATCTAAATAAACTGCAATCCACAAAATATGGTTGCATCGCCATGATCACCCCTGCAAAAGCACATGTGAATGAGCCATACAAAATATCCTGAAGGTTAACAAACCTGACTCACTGTTAGTTTACTGATGAGTTTTTCCCTGTGCGTAGAATAAAGCACTTCCACAGTTGACCATTATTTGACTTCTGTTTGCCTGATGCAGAGACAAGTGGAGTGACACGAAAGTCCTCCATACTCATTCATATTTTGCTCCACCTTCTTTGAAACAAGATGAGTAATTTCAATTTTTAGCCAAACTTACGCAAGGCAGCAGTAAGCAGCACTTTACTTTGGACTATCATCAAATTTATCCACTCAATATGGACTCTGGAAAGAAAGCCAAATGAATATATAGAATCTACAGTTAGGCCTTTCTATGGTTCCTTTCTATTGGCTACTACCAGACCAATTCAGACAGCTAAGGAGTGTCCTCTCAATATTATGGAACATGCATCTTTTTTGCTGAGATTGAGAGACAATTGGTACACCAATCACAAAACAGTTTTAAAAATCAGTTGTGGTTCAAACCTACATTCTGGAGACAAATGTTCTGGCTCCTTTGCTGATTGACAATGGAGGTAAAGTGAGTGAAGCATTGGAAGAAGAGGTAACAGTCTCATTAGGAAATGCCATTTTATCATCAGATTCAGTTATGATGGAGAAGTCTAGGAGATCAATTAAACTAAAAAGCATCCAAAATTTCAGACACAAAGGATTTTACGTATAGACAATCTTGTAATGGGAGGGTCTTTCACAAAATACTGGGCTTCCAAAATTACCCAGGGAAAAATTCTCCATGGAATTAAAATATTAAATGTTTTCAGAAGTCTGTTGCTTGAACTGCATGAAGAACATTTGTGAGCTCAAACTGGTACTTACATTGGGATGTGGTGGATCCTCCATGACTTACAATCTTTAAGTCAAGACTAGATAGCTTTCGAAAAGATAAGCTGTACTCAAACAGAAATTATGGGCTTAATGCAGAAATTACTAGTTGAGAGTCTATGGCCTGTGTTATGCACGAGGTCAGACCTGATGATCATAATCATCCCTTCTAGCCTTAAAATCTATGAATCTACTGTATCCTAAACTTAAAAGTGTTTGATGACCCTAACTTTGACAAATTTCCTAGACTTCCTTATAAGTAAATAAGTTATTCCCTTGTAAGTGATAATGTTCTTAAACTGCAAGAGATGGGTAAGGTCAATTGTATGGCCCTGTGGATGATGTCTGATACAATGAGTTCATTAATTTATGTCATTGCAATATTGAAAATAGAGCAACTGTCAGACTTCCAACATTCATTGGCACCTGAGCAGTCACTGGTTAGGGTTAAAACTTTTGCTAGGACAAGTTCTGTGGTTTTATTTGCAAATGCAGACACTTCATCATCCTCTAATAAATACTGAGTATAAGATATAGGACATCTTATTCTGGGTCACCAAATGAAACATTCTCTTTTGCACAAAAAAGTCAAGAAAAAATTTAAAATATTATAAAATTTATTAGACCTTCTTATAGCTTGTTGTCTCTTTTCCTAAAGTGTTCCCTGCTCTCTCCTCTAGAGAGTTAATGCTCCAATCATTTGTTTCTTCAGGCATTCATCATATTTATAAAGGTTAGCTCAATTTATTAGGGAACATAAACCATGTCATGTGACTTTCTGATGACTGAACATAAGACTATTCACTCTAACAACAACCCAATACTCAAAATATGTTTGCCAAATCTATGTATTGAACAATTGTGCGTAATAAACAAATTAAAAAAATATCATGAACAGATAAAGGGGCCATGTCCAACATATACATTTTTTTTTCCAGATAGTCACTATATTTGTCTCTTATTTCAGCCAAACATTCCAACTGAGATTGTCCTCAGTGATTCTAACACTTCTTGGAGAGATCTTTTTCTGTCTTGCATAAACATTATTTTATTCAGTATATATATACTGAATATATATATATATATATACAGTATATATATAGTCATATAACAGAAATGCAAGTGAGGCCTGCAGTTGTTGCCCCTTGCTCATCAACAGATGCTGGCAGCAGTTGCAGATTAGCCACTGGGCCCATGGGCTCTGGCCAACTGGGGATCTCCCAGCTTCCACCCAGCGGGGTGGGGGAAGCCACCATGCCCCCCAACCCCATCTCCTGCAGAAGCCGTGGTACAGGGGAAATCCCCGCAACATCCCCCCTCATCCCCTGCAGAAGCTGCAGGAGGGGGGATACCCCCGCAGTGCCCCCTCCCAACCCCGTCCCCAGCAGAAGCCATGGGACGGGGATACCCCCGCAGTGCCTGGCAGAAGCTGTGGGATGGGGGAAGCCCCCGCCCAAGCGGCCCCGACCCCGGCAGAAGCTGCGAGACGGGGGAAGCCTCCTCAACAGAAGCCCCCCCAGTGGCCCCCAACCCCATCCCCAGCAGAGGAAGCCCCCAGTGCCCTGACCTGTCACCAGTAGAAGTTATGGGGCAGGAGGGGAAGCCCCCGTGCCCAATCTGGCTCTCTGGCAAAAGTCCCAGCCAGGGCAGGAGAAGCCGCAACGCCCCGACCCTGGTCCCCTGCAGAAGCGCGCACCTGGACCTCTGTTGCAGCCCTAGGACTGGAGGAGCTCTCGCTCCTTGCTACGGCCCTGGGGACAGAGCTTCTCCGGTCTTGGGGCCACAGTGTGTGTGTGCGGGGCGGGGGGCAGAAAGAAGCAAACAGGTTGCAGGATGGGTGGAATGGGGGGGAGCTGCAGGTGGAACAGGGGCCAGGTCCCGGGGAAGGGGAAAAAGGGATGGGGGTATGGGCAGGGCTGCAGATGGAAGGGGCAGGATGGGTCCCCCCGCCCACTTGCTTCAGTCTAGGGCCGCAGGAAACTTTAATCCACCTCTGGCCAGCAGAGAGCTCCTTTCCCTGTGAAGCTTCTGTCCATCTGGTGTTCTCAAGCAGCACTGGGCCACTCTTCTCCCTGATCACCAACAGGTGTAAATTGTAAGCTACCTACTCTCAAGAGCAGTGTTTTTCAAAGTTTGGGACATGTAAAGGCACTGAGTCGCCTTGCTCAGCACCCAGGGACCCTAGCAGCTCTGGTCAGCACTGCTCACCAGGACATTAAAAGTCCCATCAGCGATGCTGCCCAGCTCAGGCTGGCTAGTGCCTACCTGTTCCGACACTGCACTGCGCCCTGGAAACGGCCAGCAGCAGGTCCGGCTTCTAGGCAGGGGAGGCCACGGGGCACTGACTCTGCACTCCCATTGGCCACAAGCTGGCCAATGGGAACTGGGGGGGCAGTGCCTGTGGGTGAGAGCCATGCGGAGCCATTTATGGGCCTCCGCCTAGCAGCCGAACCTGCCTCTGCACCCCAGCTGTGCTGCTGACTGGGAGCTTCCGGAGGTAAGCCTGCACCCCAAACCCCTCCCCCATCTCTGAGCCCCCCCAAACCCAGAGCCCCTTCCTGCACTCCAAACCCCTCATCCCTGGCCCCACCCCAGAGCCTGCACCCCAAGCCCAGAGCCCTGATTCTCTCCTGCACCTAACCCCCTGCCCAGCCCAGAGCCCACTCCCACACCCTGAACCCCTCATTCCCAGCCCCACCCCACAGCCCTCACCCCAACTCTTTGCCTCAGCCTCTCCCATACGCCAAACCCCTCATCCCCAGCTCCGTGGGTCATGGGCATCAACAATTTTCTTCAACTGGGTCGCCAAAAAAAAAAGTTAGAAAACCACTGCTCTAGAGTTCCAAGCCACAGGACTTACACATCTATATTTTCTTCCTTGTTTGAAAGCATACATAGCTCTGTTCAAAAGTAGAGCCACTATAAGACTACTCAGGCAGCAAATGGTCCCCTAATCTACTCAGAGGCCAATTAAGATTTACTGGGGCCCTGGGCACAAAGAAGTTTGGGGCCCCCCACACCCTATTCGCCATGGAGCGACACTCCTTGCTCCTCCTCTCCCCCCTGAAGCTCCATCCCCAGGCCAGGCCAGAAGCCACAACCTGTCCGTGGTAAGAGCCATGGGGAGCCTGGACCACTGTGGGGAGCCCTGGACACTCCACCTGCCCTGGGTGGCATGTTCCAGGGAGTGGGGACACGGCCTGGCAGCTGCTCTTGCCCCCCCTTTCCCCCGGGCAGATGGATGGTCCAGGGAACCCCAGAGTGGCCAAAGGCTCCCTGGAAGGCTCTTACAATGGCCCAGCTCCAGCTTCTGGCTTGTCCAGAAGGAGGGGCCCCAGGGGAAGAGGAGGAGCAGGGGGAGGGGCCTCAGGGGAGGAGAAGAAGAAAGGGACAGGGCCACAGTTCTGGAGCAGGTGCTCCTATGGGGTCCCCAAATTGTCCAGAGCCCCTGGGCACAGGCCCCATGTGTTAATCCACCACTGAATCCACTCAGGGCAAGAGCAATAAATATTCCCCTGCTTGACAGGACTGGACCCAGACTCCTCCAACTGACAGGCTCCTTAATCACCTTGAAGAATCACTCTGCTGCCTCACTCCCCCTTAAGCTCAGGTTTCACACAGCATATGGAGTCAGAAGAAATGAAGAGGAGTGTCTGCTCATCTCACTGGAGAATCAGTTTCCTTACCGCCAGTGAGATCAGAAATGCAAGATTGGACCTGCTGTCTGCTGAAAAAGCTAAGGAAGGAGGATCTTAGGCTGGGTTCTGTCCTGAGTGTTTCTGCCCCACTAGGAAAAAATTACTGCAGAGGATTCCTGTTCTAATCACTGTACACCAGTAGGAGCTGTGGGAGCTCTTTATTGTTGTAGTTAGGTGGGCAGCCAGTAAACATACGATATACATGACAACACGAGTTTTGCTCTGAATAGAGTACTTCCTGATGCTTGTTTTCTGAAATCCAGCCACCAGGGGCAGACTTGCTCAGGATACTTGGATTGCTGAAATCTTCCTGGACATCTGGTACATGGTTCCAGTCTTTGTGTGGAAGTGCACAGTTTGAAAAAAGTGCCTTTTATCTAAACATTCCTGAAATGATTGACAAATACACTTTGTCATGTGTTATTGCTTATGTATTTCTATCCTATTCTATATAAGTTCTTACACCAGACAAGAAATTATGGCTTTCTTCAGCTTCACACAATAAGGGTATGGATTAATTTGGTCCTAAAGAGGAAAATATTGATGTATCTTCATCTTGTGCTCATAGCTTAAATGGATATGGGATAATAATATATTACCCCAAACAAGTGGCTCCTTTCCTCAGAGCTTCCTGACAACTTTTGAAAAGCATTAAAAAAAAATCAGATCTCCAGCTACAGATATGTTCTATTTAGTTGTGAAAACTGCCAGGTATTTTAAGGTGGTAAATTCCATCATAAACTAATTTTGATTCATCAGTCATGACCTTTGAGAAATGATTATTACTATGAATATATAAAAGTGTGAACTCTATTTCTCCCAGTCATTACAGAGACTCACTGTTTTCCACAAGAAAATTTTGCTTCTCACTCTCCCATTGTCTCTTTGTACTTTGGCACTGCACTTGTGCTTTACGTTTTCAGAAAACAAAGCAATGGGGAGACCTTATCAAAAATATACTGGAAAGGATAAGACTCTTGGAAATGAACTGGAAGTGTCCTGCAAATATTTATGTTAAATAAACTAGTGATAAGATTGTGTGCTCAATGCTTTTTTTTACTCTTTCAGGTTGGAGTACTGAGGACTTCATAGTGGGCCAGACTTAAGTGGCTCAAATGCATCCTGCTGGGTATGCCATTCTGGGATGCAATCCTGGCCTGTGAGGGGTTGTGTCACTCCTGCCCTGCAAAACTTGGTGCTTCAGAATGCTTTGCTGCTGTAGTTCCCCCCTGGGCCACTCATAAACAGCCTTCCAGCATGCAGACAACATCCTGAGTGTCTGTGTATGGCTGCAGCCTACCAGCCACACATCAGTCACACTCTGACTTCCACCAGCCTTAGTTATCATTTTCAGGGTGATCTCAGCACACTTCCAGTCCTAGATTTCCCCCTGAAACATGCATTTCCAGCTCTCTCCTGGACTGTGCAGATATATTAGGTTCATTGCCCTTCTAAGAGGATCAATATACAACAGCTTGCTGTGATAAATGAAGTTACCCACACAATTCAAAGACAACACTAGATTAGATTTAATTAAAGAATAAAACAATACTAGGGGAAATCTCTCTCTCTGTATTGCTTCAAATCAAAAGCTTAGATAGTTTTCGGGGATTGAATTCTTGCCTTCCTTTTGATCTGTGTGTGAGGGTAAGCCAGAGGGTCCACCCATGTAGATCAGATTGCATGTATCAGGGCTATTAATTGAATAAGCCTCACACAACCTCTGTGAGATGAATAAATACTATACCTGTTTTAAGGATGAATAAACTGAGGCCCATGGGATGAAATCCTGCTTCCACTGAAGTTAGTAGGAGTGCTGCAATTAACTTGTGTGGACCAGGATTTCATCCAGCATTTCTGCTGATTTTTTTAAAATATACACAATATCAAGTGTAAAATCATGGCCAAGATTTTCAAAAGAGAATAGAGTTTTGGGGGGCCCAGTTTGTGTGATTTTCAGAGGGTGGTTGCTCAGCGCTTTCTACAGGTCAGGTTTCTTAAGGGATTCTACACTGGGCATCCAATCAGTGAACCCCCCAAAATCACTAGTCACTTTTGAAAATCCTATAGGTATATAAAATTATTTGATTTATCAGTAATACCACATCATTGGAATTAAAATAATTTTAAAAACTAAATCTACTTTTGAGATTTAAAGCTACTTATTTAATTTCCATATGTCACCCATTTTTGACAATAGTAATTTTCGTTTTCTGAATCTCATGTACTAGAAGAGAAGATCAGCTTTACTGTTGCAAACACTGCAAGGGAATATTTAAATACAAATAACAGTTTCACATACTGCTTTCAATTTTTTGAATATATTCTATTAATATTAGGGTTTCTAAAAATCTTTTGTTGTTGTTGAAATCAAAACCTGACTTTTGTGCCTACACAACCAGACAATGTTGTCTTGCCTTTCCTGAAGACACATGATGAGTCAGTGTCAGAACTAGGAACAGAGCCCAGGAATTCTGACTCTCTCTCTTGTATTAAGACACGTTTGAAGTCTTTTCCAACTATGTTGCCTATGATTCTCAAGTAAAAATAATTCACTTTTGAAGGATGGAGAACGGAAACCCTAACAATTAAAACTATTTATTATGTTTATTTTTTGCTATAACAAAAAGCAAGCAAATAAAATTTAAGAAACCATTTATTTCTAATTGAAAAGAGGGAGAATTTGACCTTGTGATCTGAATCTATCGGGGTCAAAATTCAGATCAAAAGAAAATATTATGATTCTTATATATAGAACAATATTAATATAGTATTTTACTTTTATATTATCTTGAAGAATTTTATAGAAGTTTACAACTAGACCGATTCCCTTCACCTACCATTGAAATGTGACAATTTTCTACAGTTGATTGCAGCAGCTATTTTTGGACAGGAAGTAAAGAATACTTTATCCAACTGAGATTGCAACATTTTTTTATTGGTAGAATGGCTCTGAGCTTTCAGACACCTGAGTATATGTTTAACTTTAAACACGTAATCCTATTGAAATCAGTGGGGATTACTTGCATGCTTAAAATTAAGCATCTGCCTAAATCTTTGTAGGAGCAGACCCAAATTGAATAATTTAACTCAGACTTTGGCAAATCCTAGTGTCCTATTAACTCTGGTTTTAGCAGCCAGGACATCAGTTCACAGTACAGTGTATCTCATCTGAAAAAGATCACTTCCAGCAGCACAGCACTCTTGTCACAAATACCAAGTAGCTGTTTTTCTAACAAACACTAACACAACCTTATGTAAGGTGTACAATATTAGTTTAATAATGTACATTCATCAAAGTAATTCAGGTATCTATTGATAGGCGTATAAGGGCCATATGTTCAAATAAGAATGAAGAAAACAAATCTTAATTATATAGCCAACCTGAACCAGAATGGATCGGGGCATCCTGCCCCCTTTGCCTTTCCCCACAACATGGAAAAATATCAGTTCCTGATTCGCACAAAGAATAGGGATACGTAGCAAGGAGAGAGAGCAGGGCTGGGGTGGGAGGGAGTTCTGTATAAACTAAATAAATGGGACTTGGACTCTGTTTTAAATTCAGCCAGCTTGTTTGAAACAGGAGATTTGTATCAAATAGAAGAAGAGGCTGCTATATTTTTTTTTAACTAGATGGAAATTATAAAAAATAGAAGTAAAATATTGTATCATCTGGGAACTCCCCAAATATTGTTTTAAACAGTTTCTGAGAGACAGCATTGACCGCCCAAGAGCCATTCTTTCAAAACTCACTAGACAAAACTCCCTTTAACATAGAGCTGGCTTTTTAGAATAGGAATGAGGCATGTGCATTGCAAAAATGATTCACATGCTGTTCTGGCATGTGCTGCCATGGCTTCCTGACATTTCAATCTGTACCCATGTTATAGACTCTTATTGTTATTTTTTAGTCTCATCTGTACTAAATATTCTCCTTAAGCAAACAAATAGTGTAATTATAATAAAATTGTTACTATCTTTCCGCAGTACTGTAACTGCTGGCTTTGCACAACCCTGCTGCGGTGTTGTGGTTTCTCAAGCCTGCTGTGGTTTTTATGTATTTAAACATGCTGGTTGCTTGTGTTATTAAAATCTCTCATTGGGGTAATATTATTGTTGAGGAGTGTTGACTTAAAGAGGCCTTTTTAAAAACACAGACCACTGAAGATAGCCAACAGAAAGCCTGATGAAATATTGTACATTCCTGGAGTCAAATTTAATCCACTACATTGGGACTTTGTCTAGCACAGTGAACATCAATGGGAACTTCTAGGTGCCCAGTACTTTTGAAAATCTGTGTCTAATTATGACTATAGTCTACCTTTATCCTCCTGTTTTTGAAAACCTTCACATGAATTTTTAGGCAACCTGTACAATGATTACAATTAAAAAGACTTTTGCCAACACTGGTGTTGTAATTTCCTCATGTATTTCCTGTTCTAAGCACAGAAGAAAATGGCATCCTCTCATGTACCACAATGTGGATTCTGTTGGCCAAAGTTGTCTTTTTAATGGGAGCTATTGTACCTGCTCTTGCTGTGAAACAAGAATAGATTACATGCAAAAAGCTACATTAAAAAGACATTATTAAAGTTGCAAAGTCAAGCACTCGAGAGGTAGAGAATGGCAGAATCAAGATTACTTATGCAACCTTAATTCAGCCCCATTGAGCATATAAATGATGATACAATCTATAATTACGTGATCTCACGCTATTTTTTCCACAGGACCTCCACTTCATTCAGTGCATGGAATGGTCAGTTCTCATTTAATGAGCCAATATTTAATATTGTGTTTTATCCTCATTGTTCAATGTGTGGCCCTTGGCCTTATCCACTGCACACTATTAAAACTGCTCTCTGAAGACAGAATTATTAATTTCCTCATTGACTTTAGATGAATGAATGAATTAGGGATGAATTAGTTGTGAACGTGAAGGTGGTTGGGAATTTGGGAGGAAGTGATCATGATCTGATAGAATTCAAGATCCTATGGAAAGGAGGACATGAGAACAGCAAAACAAGGACACTGGACTTCAGAAAGATAGATTTCAACCAACTCAGATTTCAGAGTAACAGCCGTGTTAGTCTGTATTCGGAAAAAGAAAAGGAGTACTTGTGGCACCTTAGAGACTAACCAATTTATTTAAGCATAAGCTTTCGTGAGCTACAGCTGAGCTACACTGAGCTGTAGCTCACGAAAGCTTATGCTCAAATAAATTGGTTAGTCTCTAAGGTGCCACAAGTACTCCTTTTCTTTTAACCAACTCAGAGAAATAGTAGGCAAGGTCCCATGGAAAGACCAGTTAGGAAGAAAAGGAGTCGAATGGGGCTGGCAATTCTTAAAAAAATGTAATTACTAGAAGCTATTCTGAGGAAGAGAAAAGATAAGAAGAACCACAGGAGGCCAATGTGGCTGCACAAGGAGCTTTTTAGCTTTCTAAAAATCAAAAGAGATACATACAGGAAATAGAAGGAGGCACATGTCACCAAGGAAGTATACATGGGAATAGTACGAGCGTGTAGGGACAAAATCAGGAAAGCCAAGGCAAAGAATGAGTTACAGCTGGCAAGAAATGTTAAGGACAACAAGAAGGGGGTCTTCAAATATGTCAGAATAAAAAGAAAGATTAAGGATGGTGTGGGTCTGTTGCTTGATGGAGAAAGTGAACTGGTAACAGAAGATGATAGGAAGGCAGAGCTGCTCAATGCCTTCTTTGCTTCAGCCTTCTCACAGAAATAACATGTGACCAAACAACTAGTGAAGTTATCATAGACAATAAAGGGGAAGGGATGCCGATCAGGATAAGTAAAGAACATGTCAGATCTTCTGACCAATTTGAATGAATTCAAATCAACAGAGCCGGATGCTAGTAACCTATGGGTACTGAAGAAATTAGCTGAAGAAATCTTGAAGCCACTGGCAATAATATTTACAAACCCATAGATGACAGAAAGGGTCCCAGAAGAAAAGAAAAGGGCTAACGTAGTGCCCATCTTTAAATAGGGGGAAAAGGATGAGCTGGGGGACTATAGAACAGTCAGCCTGACTTTGATAGCTGGGAAGCTAACTAGAGCAATATATAAAACATTCAATTTTCAAATACCTGGAAGAGGTAATCACTAGCAGCCAGCATGGATTTATTAAGAACAAATCATGCCAAACAAACTTGATTGTCTTCTTTAACAGCATAACTGATTTGGTGGATGTGACATTCCCCTGGTGTTATCTGGACTGGTGATCTGCTAGGTCACTCCAACCCTTGACTCTGGGAGCCAGCCTTACCCTGCTCTGCTATTAGAACCCCCACTCCTGAGTTGTTCATGCACAGCCTCTGACAAGTAAGCTGCTCCTTGGATTGTGCAACCGAATGACACTAGCCAATACCTCCAGTCCCAGACTCCGGTCCCTAGGAATCTCCATCTTGCAGTGTCCAGTTATGCCTGCTGGACACTGCAAGCTTATATGAGTCCACCAATTTAACAAAGAAATTGATATGTACCAGGCTTGTTATCCCAAGGGGAGTCTCTGACACGCTTCAAACCAAACACACTGCTTCAGGTAGACTAAACACAGAGATTTATTAACTATAAAGATAGATTTTAAGTGATTAGATGTCAAAGCACAAGAAGTTGGATTTGGTCAAATGAAATAAAAGCAAAACGCATTCTAAGCTGATCTTAACACTTTCAATGCCCTTACAAACTTAGATGCTTCTCACCACAGGCTGGCTGGTTGCCCTTCAGCCAGGCTCTGCCCCTTGATCAGCACCTCAGTCGCTTGGTGGTGATGTCTGTAGATGGAGGTGAAAGAGAGAGGAAGAGCATGGAAAACGTCTCTCCTTTTATCATGTTCTTTCTTCCCTCTTGGCTTTCCCCCCCTTTCAGGGTTAAGTGAGCATTATCTCATTGTAGTCCCAAACTGATCAAAAGATGGGGTGTGACTCACTCGAGAGTCCAACAGATCCTTTGTTGCTACCTAGGCCAGTGTCCTTTGTTCCTGTGAGGCTGGGCTGGATTTGTCCCATACATGCCCTGATGAGGTGTGAACTGCCCCTCTGCTCTTGGAGAGTTTTGCCTGGGCCTGTTTTAAGCCATGAGGACACATTTTCAGCCTCATAACTATATACATGAAATTACAACCTATAACATAATGTTACTACAAAAACAATGCTCAGTGCATCATGAGCGTTCCGAAGACACCCGACATGACAAACTTTGCATTGGATACCACAAAATCATATTATAAGGATGAACACGGGGGTGTATTCCCCCAAGGTACAAAGTGTCACAGTGGATAGGGGAAATACAGTGCATATAATATACCTGGACTTCAACAAGGCTTTTGACACAGTCCCACATGACATTCTGATAAGTAAGCTGGAGAAATGTAGGCTCGGCAGAACTACCATTAAGTGGATACATAATTGGTTAAAAATACCACAGACAATATCGATTAATGGAATGATGTCGGATTGGAGGGAGGTCTCAAGTGGGGTTCCACAGCGATCTCTTCTGGGTCTGATCTTGTTTAACATTTTTATTAATGACCTGGATGTAAGTATTGTGGCAGAGTTCCAACCTTGTCCCTGTGGGTCCTGCACTTCCAGGCAGTTTATGCTAGCCTCAGAGTCTCACTGCAACCCTCCATGTAGCCCTTCTCTTTCTAGGGCCAGGGTTATAGTCTACTGAGCCCTTTTCATCATAAGTCAGCAAGGAGGTTCGTGAGAGAACTCCCACAGTCTCTGTTGTCTCTACAGGCTTATTCCTGAGCAGTTTAGCCTCCTGTCCTGAAAGGGGCCTGTCTTCTCCTCCTAGGAGGTGTTTCTTTAGTGTCGGGTTGGGGGGAACCCAGGACCACCCTCTACTACTGGTTCTGGCCCAGGGACCCTAATGGCAGCAGCTGTTGGCAGCCAACTTTTCACTGCCAGAGTTGCTACATTTCCCTGGGCCACTTCCCCACAGCTCTCCTACTTCTCTCTCTCTTAACGCCTCCTTCACCCTTACCTTAGGGCTCCCTTTCCAGTGGCTTGAGGGTGTCTTCATTATCCAGCCCTTCAGCCACACTTCCTCTGGCTCCCTGGCTTTCCTCGGCCTGACTGGAGTGAGCTCTTTTATAGTATCGGAGGGGCCTTAATTAGAGTCAGGTGTTTGCATTACCTTAACAGCCTCACCTGACTCTTTGCAGGTTAATTGGAGTCATGTGTCCACCCTAGCCTGGAGCAGCCCCTGTTCCGTTCAGTCAGGGAACAGAAAACTGCTTATCCAGTGGCCAGTATATCTGAATCATAGAATATCACGGTTGGAAGGGACCTCAGGAAGTCATCTAGTCCAACCCCCTGCTCAAAGCAGGACCAATCCCCAACTAAATCATCCCAGCCAGGGCTTTGTCAAGCCTGATCTTAAAAACTTCAAAGGAAGGAGATTCTACCACCTCCCTAGGTAACACATTCCAGTGTTTCACCACCCTCCTAGTGAAAAAGTTTTTCCTAATATCCAACCTAAACCTCCCCCACTGCAACTTGAGACCATTACTCCTCGTTCTGTCATCTGCTAGCACTGAGAACAGTCTAGATCCATCCTCTTTGGAACCCCCTTTCAGGTCGTTGAAAGCAGCTATCAAATCCCCCCTCATTCTTCTCTTCTAAACAATCCCAGTTCCCTCAGCCTCTCCTCATAAGTCATGTGTTCCAGTCCCTTAATCATTTTTGTTGCCCTCCGCTGGACACTTTCCAATTTTTTCACATCCTTCTTGTAGTGTGGGGCCCAAAACTGGACTCAGTACTCCAGATGAGGCCTCACCAATGTCGAATAGAGGGGAACGATCACGTCCCTCGATCTGCTGGCAATGCCCCTATGTATACATCCCAAAATGCCATTGGCCTTCTTGGCAACAAGGGCACACTGTTGACTCATATCCAGCTTCTTGTCCACTGTAACCCCTAGGTCCTTTTCTGCAGAACTACTGCCGAGCCATTCGGTCCCTAGTCTGTAGTGGTGCATGGGATTCTTCCGTCCTAAGTGCAGGACTCTGCACTTGTCCTTGTTGAACCTCATCAGATTTCTTTTGGCCCAATCCTCTAATTTGTCTAGGTCCCTCTGTATCCTATCCCTACCCTCCAGCATATCTACCTCTCCTCCCAGTTTAGTGTCATCTGCAAACTTGCTGAGGGTGCAATCCACGCCATCCTCCAGATCATTAATGAAGATATTGAACAAAACTGGCCTTCTACTACTGCCTTCTACTACTCTGCTGTACCCAACCAGCCTGGGTCTATCACAGTATAGAGAGCATGCTGATCAAGTTTGCAGATGACACAAAGCTGGGGGTGGGGGTTGCCAATTCTTTGGAGGATAGAGCTAAAATTCAGAGGGATCTTGATACATTGGATAACTGGGCTATACAGAACAAAATGAAATTCAACGAAGATAAATGTGATGTGCTACACTTAGGGAAGAAAAACCAAATGCATGTATACAGAATGGTGGAAAACTGGCTTCGCAGCAGCTCTGCTGAGAAAGATCTGGGAGTTGTGGTAGATCACAACCTCAACATGAGTCAGCAATGCGATGATGTTGCAAAAAAAGCAATTTTAGGGTGTATTAACAGAGGCATAGCATGCAACTCATGGGAGATGATAGCACTACTCTAGTTGGTGCTTGTTAGGTCTCAGCTGAAGTACTGTATCCAATTTTGGTCACCAATGTGTAGAAAGGATGTTGAAAAACTGGAAAGGATCCAGAGGCGAGCGACAAAGATGGTCAAAGGGATGGAATACAAGCCATATGAGCAAAGGCTGAATGAATTGGGTATGTTTAGTTTGGAAAAGAGGAAATTATGGGGGGATATGATAGCTGTCTTCAGATACTTGAAAGACTGCCATACAAATAATGGAGAAAGGTTGTTCTCTTTTGCCACAGAAGGCAGGACAAGAGGTAATGGGTTCAAACTACAGTATAGCAGATTTAGCTTAAATCACAGGAAAAACTTCCTAACTGTAAGAACAGTAGGACAATGGAACAGACTGCCGAGGGAGGTTGGGGAAGCTCCTGCACTAGAGGTTTTCAAAAGGAGGCTGGCTGAATAGCAATCTGTCTTGGATGGTTTAGACCAGTGGTGGGCAACCTGCGACCTCCGGCCACCAGGCCATTTGTCTACATTTGTACGGCCACCTGCAGCTCCCAGCGGCTGCGATTTGCCATTCCTGGCCAGTGGGAGCTGTGGGAAGCGGTGGCCAGGCGGCCACTGGGAGCTGCGGGTGGCCATGCAAATGTAAACAAATGGTCTGGCGGCCCACCAGCAGCTTGCTCTGGCGGGCCGTGTGTGGCCCTTGGGCGGCAGGTTGCTCACCACAGGTTTAGACACAACAAATCCTGCATCTTGGCAGGGAGTTAGACTAGATGACCTTTGCAGTCCCTTCTAACGCTATGATTCTATGATTCTTTACTGTAAAAGGTACACATCTGACACAAAGGCCACCCCTTGCCATATTTCAAGTCTCTGTTCCAAAGCGTGGAGGTGCTAGAACTTTTCTAAAAAAGGTCCACAGAATTTTTTTAAGATGGGCAAAACAACATATTTTCCTTAGCCTTGATCTCGAAATGGCCAAATCTCTTTGCTTGAAGCTTTCAGTACAATTTAGTCTGGGGCAGACACCCAGCATATAAAATTTCAACCCAAATATTTAGTATGTGAAAAAATTATAAACAATGGAAAAAGGGTCCTATAATGGGAAGTTTGGGCAACCTTAAATGGCAGTGCTACCAGCCCCACCTATATTTAAATATAAGAGTATGATTAGTGTTCTAGATTCTTTCTTCTTTTCAGGTTTCAGAGTAGCAGCCGTGTTAGTCTGTATCCGCAAAAAGAAAAGAAGTACTTGTGGCACCTTAGAGACTAACCAATTTATTAGAGCATAAGCTTTCGTGAGCTACAGCTCACTTCATCGGATGCATACAGTGGAAAATACAGTGGGGGGATTTTATATACACAGAGAACATGAAACAATGGGTGTTACCATACACACTGTAAAGAGAGTGATCAGGTAAGGTGAGCTATTACCAGCACGAGAGAAAAAAAACCTTTTGTAGTGATAATCAAGGTGGGCCATTTCCAGCAGTTGACAAGAATGTGTGAGGAACAGTAGGGGGGAAAAAATAAATCTGGGAAAATAGTTTTACTTTGTGTAATGACACATCCACTCCCAGTCTTTATTCAAGCCTAATTTAATGGTGTCCAGTTTGCAAATTAATTCCAATTTGTAATGTGTAAAATAACAGAACGCCACTAGCCATCACCTTTAGCCCCCAACTAAAACCTCTCCAGGGCATCATCAAGTATCTACAACCTATCCTTAATGATGACCCATCATTCTCACAGATCTTGGGAGACAGACCAGTCCTCACTTACAGACAGCCCCCAACCTGAAGCAAATACTCAAAAGCAACCACACACCACACAACAAAAACACTAACCCAGGAACCTATCCTTGCAACAAAGCCCGTTGCCAACTCTGTCCATATATCTATTCAGGGGACACCATCATAGGGCCTAATCACATCAGCCACACTATCAGAGGCTCCTTCACCTGTACATCTACCAATGTGATATATGCCATCATGTGCCAGCAATGCCCCTCTGCCATGTACATTGGCCAAACCGGACAGTCTCTACATAAAAGAATAAATGGAAACAAATCAGACGTTAAAATTTATAACATTCAAAAACCAGTCGGAGAACACTTCAATGTCTCTGGTCACTCAATTACAGACCTAAAAATCACAATATTACAACAAAAAACCTTCAAAAACAGACTCCAACGAGAGACTGCTGAATTGGAATTAATTTGCAAACTGGACACCATTAAATTAGGCTTGAATAAAGACTGGGAGTGGATGTGTCATTACACAAAGTAAAACTATTTCCCCAGATTTATTTCCCCCCCCTACTGTTCCTCACACATTCTTGTCAACTGCTGGAAATGGCCCACCCTGATTATCACTACAAAAGGTTTTTTTTCTCACCTGCTGGTAATAGCTCGCCTTACCTGAAAAGGAGTACTTGTGGCACCTTAGAGACTGAACCAATTTATCTGAGCATAAGCTTTCGTGAGCTACAGCTCACTTCACTATATGCATCCGATGAAGTGAGCTGTAGCTCACGAAAGCTCATGCTCAAATAAATTGGTTAGTCTCTAAGGTGCCACAAGTACTCCTTTTCTTTTTGCGAATACAGACTAACACGCCTGTTACTCTGAAACCTGTCACCTTACCTGATCACTCTCGTTACAGTGTGTATGGTAACACCCATTGTTTCATGTTCTCTGTGTATATAAAATCCCCCTGCTGTATTTTCCATGGCATGCATCCAGTGAAGTGAGCTGTAGCTCATGAAAGCTTATGCTCAAATAAATTTGTTAGTTGCTAAGGTGCCACAAGTACTCCTTTTCTTTTTTCTTCTTTTCAGTGTTCTTTTCTCCACTCCCACCCAGATCGGCTACCACTATCACTACCATCCTCTCCAACACCTTGTACAGACCCTTCAACCTCCTAATAACCTGTCTAGCCCACTCTTCCTCCATTCATATTCACAACGTAACTACCCTATTTTCTGTTCATTCATTTCATCCTCATGCTTTCTTTTGCAATTTTGCTGTGATAGGCACAGAGGATTCTGGACACATCTGAGAGGGCAACAGGGCATCAAGTTGATGAGCAGCAATAAGCAATTAGGCTTATTAAGATGAACAGGGAATGGTAGTCTAAAGCAGAAAATTGCTTTCTCTGAAATATGAATTTTTACTCTTGGTTCAGAGAGGGTGAGAGTTACACTGTGTCACTTGAATAAATGGTCTAAATATCATAATTACTGAGCAGGGTGGAAGGTTAGAGGGATGTAAGAATAGCTCAAGAACAAAATTCTTGGGTGGGGAGAGATTGCAGAGGTGAGTGGGAGAAGCATTTCTGTGACAAGGCTTTTCAGAGGGAAGGGACTTGTGGATTGCTCAGGTGAGTGTGACGGAAGGAAGGAGATGAGATATATCAGATTTTAAAAGTTTTATTTAAGAGAACTCTAGCTCATTATTTCTCTTTAAGTGCCTGTTTTTAAGGCTATTCCATTGACACCTAATGATGCTCTCTTCAAATAGACCCAACTTCAGGAAAGCAGTTAAGCAAGTGTGTAAATCCATCTCTGTTAAGCATAGCACTGCAGAATATGCTGAAATCCCATGAGCTTAAGGCTAATACTTAAGTGCTTTGCTGAATAGGGGTGGTTTCATGAATTAGGGTCATATCTAGGAAACTGAAAATTATTGACGGGATTGAAATTATGGCCCTATTGAAATGAATGGCAAAACTCCCATTGACCTCAGTGAGGCTAGGATTTCATGCTGTCTCTTTCCCTTAATTTCTGGCTCTTATTTATACTCATGTACATCTTAGACATAACACTGGTGGAGGAGTCCCCATAACACACATCTTTAGTGGTAAAGTTTCCATACCCTAAATCTTTGTTTTAACCTTTATTGGAAGCTACATTAAGGCTATAATTTCTATTGAAAAATGATGGGGGAAGGAACACTCCCAAATGTTGAATAAGACCCTAAAACATTTTAACAATTTCAAAAACTCATAAAGCTCACATAGCACAACCTTACGCCAAAATATTTCTAAAGCTAGCAACCCACAAAGACACTAGAACACCCACACAGAAACCTGTTTTTAATTTTGGAGTAAATATTTTTCCTAGCACACAAAAAATGGTTGTTTTAAATAATAAAAATCAGCCAAAAAGAGAGAGGAAGTTGGGCATTTTTTATTGTGCAATTAAAAGTGAATTAGACATAGCTATGATCAAAATGATTTCAGTGCTACATTTGAAAAGTTTAGAAAAATGAGCATTTAAAAATGTCTTTAAAATGGTAATGCTTGTTAAAGAGTCACGAACCATTTAAAGCAAGGTCTTTCAAATTTCTTAATTTACTAGGACCATGATCAAGGCAAATTTTAACTCTCTCTTTTGGAATGTAGGTATGTGTGTGTAGCATAATTACTGTGAATAATATGTGTGTGTCTATATATTACACGTGTGCTATGCTAATAGGAGAGAGAGGGAATTGTGGCTTAGAGTGTAAAATAGTAGTCCCAAGGGTTCAAAAAGTGACAGAGGAATATAATGACTGAAGCCATTGATGTTTTCAATCCAAGAGGTTTCAGACTCTTTTGGAAAAAAATATTTGGCTAATAATAGTGAGTCTACAAAGTTTCTCAATTTTGGTTCACTTCAGATAAGTGTTCCCAAGTTCTTATGCAAAGTTTCCCAGACTAATTGGGTCTTTTGAGGTAGGAGGACTTCCCCCTTCCAATTAGTGCCAGCAATCTTCAGTGGAAACTTTGTATTCTTCTCCCAGCCTTTTCCATTCCCCAACTCTCCCCGCAGCATCATTCATTTGTTTACAGACTTCCTCCCAGCCTCAGGGAATGGAAGTGAACCCACTACTCATCCTTGTAGTTGTGGACCTCAGGATTTATTTCTTAGTGGGAAAGCTGCAATCCAATGAAATGTTGGGTCGCTGCAGAGCACTGTGCTGTTTGGGAAATCACTACCAGGGAAACCCCAGAGAGTGGCAAAGCTTGCAGAACTGAGGTGAGGGGTTAGGTATTGACTAAATGCGCCCAGATTTCAAAATCAACCGTGGGAGAGGGCCTGTTTTTTTAATTGGACTGTTCAACTCATTCCTAATACTGTAGCCCATACTGTTCTTGGGGCTTTAGTAAAAGTGAATTTAGTCTTGTAACCCAGTGTGTAGTCTCACCAGATGGGGAAGGTAAAATAAAAGGCCCAGCTAAAGCTCAGTTCACGTCCCTTTCCTTAGGGCTTGCTTTATCTCTAAAAACAAAACTGAAAGCCAGAACAAATCACTGTATTACCAGATAATAATTCCCTGGGGCCTATCTAGTTTCAGTCAGCTGGGAGAACACACCCTTCCCTCAGTAGCCCCTTTGCACCAGCTTTCCCTTTCCTTGTATAACCATGCTCAGTTCAGCCATGTGAGAAGTAGGAACTTGTTGACCCCTCACATACCAGAGTACCTTTACATTTGTTACAAGTCCTCATAGACTTATAGACCGCCCACTCCTGTAATAGACCCATAACTTCTGGCTGAGTTACTGAGGTGCTGAATTCCCAGCCAAGAAACTTAAGTTTTCTATCCCTGCAGGAGATATAGTACAGGTAATGTAAGTATAAGCTTCTGTCTCCTCATCTTCATCTCCCGCTAAAT
Organism: Natator depressus; assembly: GCF_965152275.1. Classification (NCBI taxonomy): domain Eukaryota; kingdom Metazoa; phylum Chordata; order Testudines; family Cheloniidae; genus Natator; species Natator depressus. The sequence goes on from NC_134237.1 coordinate 108,875,868, forward strand.
ATCTCATTGCCATTCCTGTGGGGGAGAGGATACTTTAGTCTCCCTGCTCATTTATCCTTGGCTTCTCTGCCAGCAAGGTGCTATGTTGCTTTTTGTGAGGTGGGTATTTGTTCAATAGGAACTAGACCACCACCAAGGATACCAGAGAGGGCTCAGAGAAGGGCAACAAGAATAATCAAGGGCATGAAAAACTCTCATATGAAGAGAGATTGAAAATATTAGGATTGTTTACCCTTGAAAGGAAACGAGTCGGAGGGTACATGACAAGAGTCTTTAAAGTAATGAATGGTATAAAGAAGGTAGATTGAGAGCTTCTGTTCTCCCTGTCTGAACACAAGAATGAAGAGATAGTTGATTAAATTAAAAGATGGCAAATTCAAAACTGATAATAGGAAGTACTTTTTTATACAAGGCATAATTAGACAGTAGAACTCATTGCCATGGGAAGTCAATGAAAACAAGAATATAGTAAAATTAAAAATGGATTGGACATGTGTATGTATAGCAAGACTATCCAGAGTCATCATAATTAATGATAACAAATAATTTGGAAGGAATATTAAACCACATGGTTCAGGGTTTAAGACAGTCTCTAACAGTGGCTGACACCTGATGTGGGGGGCAGATTATCCCATATCTATATTCATCGGAGCTCTGACACCTTCCTCTGAAGCAGCTGGAACTTAGCCACTGTCAGAGACAGAATACTGGCCTAGAGGGACAATAGGTCTGATCCGGTCTGGCAGTTCCTAGGTTGTTACGCCAATTTGTGCAAATAGTCATGGAGATACTGATGATCTGTACACTAAAAACTGGACTGAGCTCAACAGCTCACTTCACAAACGCCAAAGAAAAGCCAGCAGAAGAAAATAACTTGGTCTCACTACTAACCTGGATGAGATTAAAACAGTGATCTAGAAGTGAAATAGTCAGTTCATCTTAATGACTCTTCATTTTGTTCTTCTTTTCCTTACCTTCTAGTGCAACCTCATATTCTTTCCTCATTGTCGTCATACCACAGAAGGACCCACTTGTACTTTTACTACTTTTGAAATTTCAGCTCTGTTCTCCTCTCTGTGTCACTTTTCCATTTCTACTTCCGTAAGCTAATCTACTCAAGTCTATATATTCTACCTGCACGTGAAAATTATGATAATTCTTTGGAAGAAAATTATATTGAAATGTTGTGGCATGTTGCTCTCATTCACAGCCATTGTACCTCTCACTTAAATTCTAAATCTCTCCATGGAATAAATTACCAATGTAATTTTAAAAACAAAATGCTACTCTGGAGCTTTTTTTTTTTTTTTTTTTACAGTTGCCTGTTAGTTGCTTTCATGCCTAAGGATGTACAACATATGTCCTGCAAAGAGACACCCATATGGTTATACAGCATATGTCCTGGCACTCTGTTGCCACAGACTAGAAAACAACAGACTTCTGTTTAACATGCATGGCCCATTGCATGATTGAAGGTGTGACATGTAAGGGATTATAACTGACAACGCTGTAGCCCTACACCTGTCACAACACTGTGTCAGGAAGAAGCATAGTATGGTTTTCTGGTGGAGGGGGGATGGAGGGAGGTTTGTATAGATGGAAGAGAAACCTCAGATTCCTTTTATAAATGTGTTCTTCCTTAGTCTAGGGAGGATTTTCTCTCCCAACGTTAAATATTATAGTTGGGTCAGATTGGTGCAGATAACTGCATATTGGGTAAGAGAGGACCCAGAGAGAGAGGTAGAAGAATTAGTGTAAAAAAACCAACCATGTACTTTACAAGCCACTTAGGGCCAAACGTAAATGCTAATAGGTGCCTAGTGGAATTTTCAAAATCACCTATCTGCATCTTTAGGCACCTGAATACCTTTAAAAATTGGGTCCTTATGGAAGTAAGCATTTAAAGTAAGTGTTTCGGATGCTTTGAAGCATTTCTCCTCAAATGTGTGTGAAAGTTATGACTCATAGACAATAGACCCATAGATATTAAGGTCAGAAGGGACCATTATGATCATCTAGTCTGACCTCCTGCACAATGCAGGCCACAGAATCTCACCGACCCACTCCTGCAATAAACCTCTCACCTATGTCTGAGCTACTGAAGTCCTCAAATCATGGTTTAAAGACGTCAAGGTGCAGAGAATCCTCCAGCAAGTGACCCGTGCCCCATGCTGCAGAGGAAGGTGAAAAACCCCCAGGGCCTCTTCCAATCTGCCCTGGAGGAAAATTCCTTCCATGTCCAAATATGGTGATCAGCTGAACCCTGAGCATGTGGGCAAGATTCACCAGCCAGATACCCAGGAAAGAATTCTCTGTAGTAACTCAGATCCCACCCCATCTAACATCCCATCACAGGCCATTGGGCCTATTTACCATGAATAGTTAAAGATCAATTAATTGCCAAAATCATGTTATCCCATCATACCATCTCCTCCATAAACTTATCAAGTCTAATCTTGAAGCCAGATAGGTCTTTTGCCCCAAACGCATGTGTCTCTTGAGACCATTGTATTTACATTATGAATGTTATATGTATGTTTGAGCAAGCCCTTGACAGCATGAAAATTTTGAAGACTATTATATTGAGATGGACCAGATATTACGGGCACTAGAATCAGGGGTGAAAGTAAGCTGGTATGTGCTGGTACGGCGTACCGGTAAAAAAAAGTGCAGCAGCGTACGGGTAAGAAAGTGGCCGAAGCATTCAGTACCGGCTTACTTTCACCTCTTTTGACTGCATAATAGCTTAAATTCAGCTTATGTTCCTTCTGCAGTTCAACCTGCAGGATTGGCTGCATAACAGCTTAAACTCAGTTTAAACAGGCAGCAGCCCGCAGGGCCCAGTTGCTGGGGTCGCTGCTGGTCAGTGGCACCTGCATTGTGACACATAGCAACCAGCCATAGCAGAGAGCCAGCAGCTGCCACTGCACCCGGCGCTGGGCTGGGTCTGCCAAGGAGTAAGTAACCGAGGCAAAAACCACAGCCAGCCAGCCAGGGGGCGGGGGGCAAGGGGCTGCGCTGCGCCATGCCCACCAGTGCCCCACCTAGACCTTCCTTATTTCCTAGCAATTTCACAGATCTCAAGGATTGTTTAATTTCCCAGGTGCATAAAAGGGCACAGGGGGCACCAATGGGGTGGCTAGTAGTAGGGTGAAGGAGAAGTGAATGATGGACAACTAGAATAGCCTTCATGAAATATGCAAGATACTTAGAGAAAATGTTGTCAATTTCAGCCTCCGCAGAATACAAAAACAAAACAGAAAGATCTGAGATCATGCCCATATAGGCTAATGACATTTCAGGTGTTTAATTCAATATATAAATAGGGTGGAATGGAAACTATTTTTTTTTCAAAGGTGGCACAATAATTTCCCTAAATATTCAGCTTTCCCCTCCGATCTCTTTGTGGTTTTGTCTATCAGGCTAATTGCTTTCCATGTGATTCTTTCCTTGCTTTAGCAAACTTTATTTGCCAAAAATAAGCCCCGATCATCATGACATATTTTCCTACCACGTTCTCCATTTTTTTTAAAGTAACATTTCAACGAGGATCTGCAAGCAGTTTGGGGAGGGACAGATGGGGAGGGAGAGACTTGAACTGGGAAATGGTCCCCGATTCTGATTGTATTTGTGTATTGGATCCAGGGCAGAAAAAAACTGCTCCTTGGTCACACTAGCAACTATGAAATAAATAAAGATGCCAGAAATGGCCCCTAATCCCGCAGGTTGAACTGTGGACGCAGCTGAGTTTAAGCTGTTATGCAGGCACCTCCGGGCTTCTCCGTCAGCCAGTCCCCCTCCTCCCCTCTGCAAGCTGGAGAGGAGCCATGGCTGCTACTGAGTGCGAGGTGGGGGTGAAGCACCGAGCCAGGCCACCTTCCGCAGCCTAGCCGGAGGAGGAGGAAGGAGAGAAATGTGACAGTGAGTTTTCACTTTTCAGGCTTTTATTCCAATATTACAATTTTATTAGAGACAGTATTGGTAGTAGTAGCTTTAATTTCTATATCAAAGTAATCCAAAAGGTTCCATGAAGTTAAGTGTGTAGGAGAGGTGGGTTGCTTGCGATACGACTGTACCAGTAAGGAATGTAAGTTCCTTTCACCCCTGCCTAGAATGTTCATGGACCTTTGTATCAATAAGTGCTATATATACACTTGTCTGTTCCTGGCTCATTGAGTGGGTTTTCTGTGGAACCTGGAATCACTAGGGAGTGATTAATGCAAAATCCCAAAGCTGGTTATGCACAGCCCCTGGGGAAAATGGCAGTGACAGGTTTTACCTGTTTCAGGAGGCCTGAGAACAAAGGCTTTTGGGGTATAAAAGCTGAGCTTGAACTGATGGAGGGGGCTTCATTTTTATTCAACAAGTGGACATGACCTTTTGTCCAAGGGGGAAACAAACCCTTCAGAAGAGTGTGGAGGACTGGAACCTCCCAGGGTCTCCACAGGACTGATGGGGGCCACTGGTAAGCTTAAATATGCATTTAGATTCTTTTATATCTTTTCTCTGTAAGGTTTTTATCCTAAACTAAATGTACTCTCTTTGAAAGAGCTATTTGGTTACTGGTAACCTCTGTCATACACTAGTCATAGCCCTTGGAGAGAAATAAAATGCAGGGGCTGGACTTTAGTCAGACTGGCTGAGGGAATCAACAGTGAAATGTAAGGTGGCTACAAGCCTAAACCTGTGCTCAAGAAGGAGGATCCCTGCCCAGAGGAAGGTGATGACTGGAGGCCTGTAACCTGGGAGAGCATTTCTTGTGCAGACCGTGAAGGGGTGGGGGTTAAAGGTGCTCCTGTAACAGTGAGCGAATGGAAATTCTAAACACATATCTCAGTGACATGAACCTACCAGACTTCCTGGAAAATGAAACAATCTGCCTGATTCTCAGAAACTCAACACTTACTGCAAAACACCAGTCCAGTGAGCCCCATCTCCCACCTCCTCAATGTAACGGCACCCAAACACCCACGCCTCATGGCATCTGCCAACATCTTGACTACTTTGCAACAAGCTGAGACAGCTCTGCTTCCCTCTGAGCCAATTCCACCATTGATGACAGTGCCTCCTGCACTGGAACCCTCTCCTCTCTCCCATCCTTCCCATAAGGGGAGCGGGGACAGGGCTCGGTCTGCATTTGCAGCCAGGTCCATGCTTTCCTCCTTCAGGCCTTGCAGCGATTCCTTTAAAGTGCAGGTAGTCTGGCGTGGAGCATTCTGGTGCACATTTCCCTCTGCAACCTCGAAGGGCTCTGATACAACTGACAATTCTTGTACCTCCACCTGAGAAGTCTCCCCCAAGACCTCTCTGAGGTGCTGGTCTTCTACCAGAACCTCCTCAGGACCTGGAAGCTAGTCTTCACGATCAAGTCCATAGCAGCCACCGAGAGGGTGGACCTCCTTGCAAAAACCCCACTACACAACCCCCATCTATGTATGCAAGTGGTGGGACGTTGGTCCTGGCTAGTACCACCAGAGTTGGAGACCTCCTGGATTATGATCAGAGGGACTGGATTGACCCCATGGCACTTAGCCAGTTCGTGGGGCGAGAGGAAGACCCTGGTGCACATCTTTGTAGATTGCATTAGTCTCTCTTCTGGCTCCTCCAGAGCCTTTCAATAAGGTTTTGGCTGCACTTTTCCCTGTACCTCTTGATCCTAGCACACCCCATCTGTGGTAGCACAAAGTCATGGAACCTCCTCATCAACTTGCTCCTGGCACTGGCCCATATGGCCATCCATCACACCAGGAGGAGGAAGTTGGATGGGGCTGCTCTGCCAGTGTGGCCTATTTCTGACCCCTAGTGTGATCATGTCTCTGAGTAGAGTTTCTCTGGGTTTTTTGACTTGTTGAATGTCTTTGAGGAGCCATGGGCGCTGTTGGGGGTTCTGTGCTTTGTGTCCCTTCCGGGTACCTGATTTTCACCTTATGACCTTCACTCACATCCTTGTTCTTTCATTTGTTGTCCCCAGTATCCAGTTGTGGCCTGGGTTCACTGGCCTCTCCCCACCAGCTAAGGGGAGGGCTTTTAGATATGGGCGGACTTAGGCTGACTGTCTCCCATAATCCACAACAGGGAAAAAGAAATTAGAGGCTGGGAGATGCCTGTGTTGAGTCATCTTTGAGTTAGCTCTGAGCCAGAGCCCACATAAGCCTTATGAGTCATCCCAGAGTCAGAGGCAATTACCTGTGGGTCTTGTGATAGGCCCCACACCATTCAATCAGGGATCAGCCAATCGAAGGTGGGTCCTCACCCAGGTGATCCCAAGGCAGCTATATAGGCTCCTAAGGGAAGCAGTCTTTTCAGTCTGCTCAGGGTCATAACCTGGCTTGGAATACTTCCATTGCCTAGTAGTTCTGACAGATTGTTGCTGCCTCAGCCAGCAACCTAGCAAATCTAGGTTGTCAAAGGCAGAATTCTACTGTGCTATACCCTATTCTTCACTGGCATAGATGCCCGAGGGACCTTACATTAGTGGCATAAGTTAAAGTTGGCACCCATTGAGGTCAGGTGGCTGGGAATCAGGGAACCATGATCTGCTCCCAACAGCCTCAGGTGCAGTAGGGAATCAAGCTTACAGTTTTTCATGTGGCATTATGTAGATTTGTTCCAGCAAGTAAGCTCAAGATAATTTTTCTTATCATCCCAGACTTGGAACTTGGTATAAAAAATTTGTTAGTTGAAGCCCTGAGCAGAAATGAAATTTGAAAGCTTATTTTAAAATTTCATTAAGAAAATTTCATCACCTGAATAATTTTTTTGACTTCAGTTTCCTTCATTTTAAAAGTTATAGAAAGTTCAGACAACTATATTTTAACAATCAAGGCAAATACAGGATACTTAATGGAGTAGTAAGGTCAATCATCAGATATTATCTGCTTCTTAATGCATTATTCCAATTTGCTACCATGAATTGCTCTTAGAACAAACCAGCTTTTCAGATTCTGTAAGATAAACCCACAACCTAATTCGAGGTACAATAGCTTTGAAAGAATTGCATTTTTTAAACTGTGCCCTTATTTGATAAAAGTAAAAATGACACTTTACATAGAATATCAATGTTTTAGTAGTACTGTAATAATGACATGGCCACTACATTATATTTACGCTGAAAAATGAGTCCTCCCTCATTGAGCTCTTTATCACTATTACATTTTTCCTCTCTTTTCATTTCCTCTATTCCATATATGAGCATCATTTCCCCCTTTCTGTCTACCTGAGTTCACTGTGTGCATTTCTTAAGTATAATCTCTCCATTGTACAGTACCTATCTGCAAAGCATTTTGCACTTTTTTTCACACTGCACATAATTAACATGTGGAACTCATTACCACAGTATATCATTGGGATCAACTGCTTAGTAGGATTCAAAGGAATAGCATGATAGGTAATTATAGGTATCCACGGTTGTGATATTTTTGTATATATGTGATGATAAACCCTCATGCTTTTCTGCATAAGCCAACCAATAACTGGGGCTGGAAGGAAAATCATAATATGGTTAGGTTATTCTGTACTTATTAGGTTACTGAGTTCTTGCACCTTTCTCTGCAGAATCAGGTAATGCCTGCTGTCAGAGATAGGTTACTGAGCTAAACGAGTCACTTGTTTGATTAATTCTTGTGAGGGATGCCATAAATACATAGGGATAGATTCTTTGCAATGCTTAGAAGGGGAAAAGGAAGTGGAAACTATCTACCTGTCCCCTGCTGGGGATTCCCTTTACACGGGAGAGTCTTGGATGAGCATCTTACTAGTGTAGCTGGCAACAATGCTGCATCCTCCTCTTCATCCCTAGTATAGGAAGTATGTTGGGACAGAGGGTGGGAAAGAGGCAGACTCCTGAGTATTGTGTTGTTCTATCAATATACTTAGAATAACTTTTCAGGCAAAAAATATAGATGTTTCCTGCAGAGTGCAGCTTAATAAAAGCTTGTTTGCCAGCTGGTGTTGCTTTGATCCTTGGGACTTCTATCATGCCATCACTTTTAAAAAGCTGCAAATCAGGGATTATGGTTATGATTATTTTTGTTTAAATAGGAAAGCAAAGAGATTTCTCAGTCCCTCTCCCCTCCATTCAGAAAGCATACACCTCACTGCCTTTATTACATACACATTAGCTTTGTCACAGGCCAAAGGGCACATTTTTTTGTGGAAGCCCCTTGTTAGAATATTGGCAGCACAGCACTACCCATCTGTCTGAAATGAGATCTGAATTTGTATTTGATGCTCATTTGTAAGCTAATTTATATCTAAACATCGCTTTCAAACTATTGGTTTTATTAACAGAGCATATTAACATTATATGTATTATATGTATATACACCATTAGTCTGTTTTATACATAAGAAATGAAGCAGAGTAGTAGTAATAACAGAGAATAAAACTGTCTTCAGCATCTGCATAGCTAATTTTATAGTGCTTTGGTTTATTTTCATTGCCTTATATTTGCAATAGGCTCTAAAATAATTAGCTGCAACAACAAAAATTTGAATAAATCAGAGGTCCTTTACAAAAATTACCCTTTTCTCAGCTGGCTTTATCTTAGGTCAGATCTGAATGACTGAAGAATGGCTGTTAGGAATGATTTATTGTTTTTATATAGTACATCTGATATTTAAAATTGCTGCATGGCTATTTTGAAATGAAAGTTGTAGAGATGAAAAGGTACCAAAAACCACCACCATTTTTTAGGAATGGTAACAAAAGAAACAAATATATAGAGCAGGACACAATAAAAGGAGAATCATACATGTGACTAAAGTCTTGATTCAGCAAGATACTTGCACATGTATGTGACCTTAAGCAAATGAGTAGACCTTTGAAATCAATAGAACTACTCCCACTTTAAAGTTATGCATATGATTAATCTGGGACCTATGCTGGCAACATGCTGAAAGTGAGATCTGTTTTGGATTGAAAATAAATTATGTTGTTGCTTTGCTTATATCCTTAGATACAGTGTCAAATCATTGCTTGTAACCCACATAATGCTTTTGGTGAAAATAGTCTAAAACATGATAATACTCACTGTTTATCTGCAAACAACATACACTAAGCTTTCATTTATGGGTTTATTTAGGAACACAGAATTACAAACACACTTTCACACCACGTTTAATAATGACTTAATGTTTATTTAGTGCTTTTAATCTCAGGGAACCCTCACAGTATTCTATAAACTTAGACTGCATTTACAAACTGTGGTGTATATATAGGGGACAAGGTTTTCAGAAGTGACTAGTGATTTTGTGTGCCTCATATTTTTGCATGTCCATTTTGAGACACCTTAGATGGGCCTGATATTCAGTCAGGCTCCTTTAAGGTGTCTCACTGAGTATCCAAAAATGGCTTGTTGTGTTAATCATTTAGTCCAAGGGGGATGTTGTCCCTATCATGGTGGGCATGCAAAACAAATTGGATTTCAAGACATATTTCTTGTTCTTATGTCAGTTTCTTATAACAACGTGCTGTATTTAAGCTGTTTGAGTGAGGGGCATCTGCTATACAAATGAGGGCTTATGTGGCATTAATGTCTCTGGGCAGATGGGCAAAGAAATACAGACAATATGTTTTTTTGTGGAAGTCTTTTGTGGCAAAAGGATCTGAAAGAAGCTCCCCTTCAAGGAACACCAGGGGTCTAAGGGTATGTATGCACTACAGTCATGTGGCGTGATCGTAGCTCTTGTCACATATTTGAATTAGCTTTAATCTAGACAGTTCGGATACTGGAGCAGTGAAGCTGGGGCAGCGTGGGCTAGCCACCTGACTAGTTACCCAGTTTCCGGGAAAGCCTGTACAGCCTGCACCAAAGCCCATGCTGCTGTAGCTTCACTTCTCTGGTACCCCACATGGCTAAGTTAAAGTGAGCTTGGCTATGTGTACATGAGCTGTAATCACACACCACAAGACAGTAGTATCAATGTGTCTTAAGTCAGTTCATCAGTCTAAGGCTATGTCTACACCCCGGACCTTACAATGGCACAGCTATACCGCTGCAGCTGTGCCGCTGTAAGGTCTCCCGTGTAGCTGGTCTGTGCTGGCAGGAGATGCTCTCCCGCTGACATAGTGCTGCCCACCCCAGTGCTTTTGTCGGTGAAACGTATGTCTTTTTTTCACACCCCTGACCGACAAAAGTTTTGCAGGCAGAAGTGCTAACGTGAAAAAAGCCTAACGCTTCTTTTAAGTCCAAAAGAGATCTGAGGAGAAAAAGTTCTAAAATACTCAAATCAGAAGTTCAGTTCCATTGCCCAGAAGCTAATGGAAAATTAAGCTACAAAAACCTTTATTAAGGCATAGTCATGTTGCTAAGTGCAATTGAAAGGACGATATACCATTATAAGCTTTCTTTAAAAAAACCCAGCCGTTAAAAACTGATGAAATCACAAGATAAATAATTTATATTTCCTGTCTTCAGAAAAAAAGCCGCTTATCTGCTTTGGAAAATAGAGGCTTAACTAAACCGCCAACCCTTTTATTTAATGCAGTGGTCTCATATAACGCCCCATAGGTGTTGGTTAGTCTGACATTGTATAGTACCTTTCTTGCCAGAAACTGACAGCAACCAGCATTGAAAATGAACACAGATCTTATTTACTGAGCATGCACCATTGTTCCATGAAATTCTCTTCTTGGTCATAGCATGTAGAAATACATACAGTCCATACCCATACTCTTGCATGCTTACTCAGTCCGCATACTTCTTCTAAAAGCAAAAGATGTGTAAAACTTAGGGGCTAGATTCTACTCTCAGTTGCATGGGTGAAATCCCATTGCCTGTACACCGGATTCTCAGCTCCATTACACCATTTTTGTGCTGGTGTAATGCCACTGAGTTTATGCAGGTCTGACTTCAGTGGAGTCCCACCCACATAAACCAGTGAAATGAACTGGAGAATCAGGCTAATGAATGGAGTTGCACATGTGAAAGAGAGTGTAAGCTGGCCTCTGTTAATAACAAAACTGACATCTCTTAACTAGACTAAGCCCTGATATCGCAGTCATCACCTATCAATATTTCCTCATATCTTATTGTTTTAGAGCACTTTACAGTATTATAGCTATGCCAGTGAAGTAGTTAGCCCAATTCACAAATATACTTTTCTGGACAAAAAATAAACTAAACTTACCTACACATACTTTTCCCACCCCTTCCCCACCCCCACCCTGCTCAAGAAATCTAAACAAATTCAAATTCCAGTACTGGTGTAAGTAGAAGCCATTCTTTTCCAAATATAGTCTACGGGCGCTATATTTAAACCACCTTTTAGAACAATTTTCCTCCTTTAGACCCTGATCCTGCATTGTGATCCATGCAGGTGGACTGTTCTGTCTGCATGGAACCCCTTGAAGTTACAATATAGGATCAAGGCACTTAGTGAGCTATTGTATGACCCAGGATCCAATTTTTTTTTTAAATTGTTTTATTTAAATGACCAAAACTACATATATTATCGAACACATTCCTTCAAGAGTCAATGCCGTATGCTAACAGATGGTATCCCATCTGTGGTAAAGTTATTGAAAATACATTGCTTTGCTCTGTAAAACAAATATAAGACAGTCTTCATAGTTTTTCAGGAATTCTTACTTTCAGACCTTAACTCCAAGAAAGGGACCTCAGAATCTATTCCTATCTGCCAGTGGACTCTGAGACACATTACATATCCATCCAAAAAGTTTCCATTATGGGGATGTCCAAAACAAGAAACAATGTTGGTGCATTGTCACTCCTACTATTTGAACTTTTACTGGGTGATGAATATTATTTATGTTGATATGTAGTAATAAAACATCTTTGCGAAACAAAATGTGAGATTTTCTGCTATTGTTACCACTAGACAAAAAGTAGCACTTTTCCTTCTTTTTTCCTTCATACAATTTCAAACCTATGATGGACATCAAAAAGATGGGAATTTACACAACTGGGAATGAGGGCCAAATTCTGTCCTTGCATGCACTCACATGACTGTCAGTGCTGCAACTAGAATTAGCATGTACTTGAAGGCAGAAATTGGCTCTTAATAGGGAAGGTAGCATGGGTAGCAAGACCAAGGGAAAAGAGGAATTTGGACTAGCTGAGCATTTCTGGATGAAGAACTATCTGAGGCACACCAGAAAATTATCCTATTGAAAAAAGAAAATTGCAAAAGTAATAGAAGGCCAATCTGGTTGCACCAGCAACTTTTAGAAAACCTGAAAAATAGAATAACCCTGAAACATAGGGGAAAATAAAAAATAAAAGGATGGAGACATAGGGCTGTAAGAGAGCTGTGATTTTTTGCCGGAGGGGGGTAGGTTCTGGGGCATTTCAAAAGTTGCACCCACAGTTTGTTAAAGTTGTGGTTTTGGTGCTGTCCATTCAAGTACCATAAAAAAACGCACATATGCAAAGTGGAAACAGGTTGCCTGAGGAATGAAGACCTTCTCTGGGTACCGCACAGAGTACCAGCCTTGGGTACACACGCACACATAAGCTCCAGCACCCTCTTCCATGCAGCCTACCCTCCAAAGCAGGCTAGCAGCATAGAAGAGATGTCATGGGTCCTACTTGACTCTCAAAGATTATAATAGATCTTGCATTATAATAAAAAAGCCAAAGCAGCCTTGCGTGTAGTGAAACATAGCTGGATGGCTTTCTCAGTGAAAAATCCAGATCTACTGTGCTTCCAACCTCATATATCAAAAGTTACATTGGACCAGAAGTGTATATTTAAAGATGATACTTAGAGAAGAAATATAGTTCTGAGATGAGACCACACTATTTTAAATTGAAGTGGCTATAAATAAGAGATTAGAAAAACAAGCCAGTCTTCTTTGTGTGTGTCACTTTTTATAGTTGCCATTGTATTGTTAATTTATCTTCACAAAAACCTGGTGAGATGAGGAGGTGGTATCATCCCATTTTGAAGATAGAAAGCTAAGGCACAGAGAGACTAAAGTAAATAATATCCATTAATTGTTGGTGCTCAAATATAGATGCCTAGTACCTGATTTTTTCAGAGTATATAGTACATTCATGGTATATAGTTGTGACAGATATGGCAGTTTCTTGCCATTTCCTTGGGACACCTTATTGAATTAAGTTTAAGTATCTTTTGGTTCCATTCTATTAAATGAATGGTTTATGTATTATTCTGGGCTGGGATTGCATATAACCTCTCAAGGGGAGAGATGTGACCGATGTGAGACATGGAGGTTCAAAGGATTATACTGAACAATGTGCCAGTCAAGAATGGACTCTTGGAACAAAGAGAATTAAGTGCATTTCCTGGGGAATATCTAGGGGAGGTGAACACAAATTCCCCACCTTCGGGTATGCAAAAACCCAGTCTTTTGAAGCTACATCCTCAGGAGTGGGCCATTGTTTGCTGATCACTTGTTACATGAGGCCAAATCAAAGGCCTAAATTATATAAAGGAAAGACTGAACTATTCAAGGCAGTTCTGGTTCTGAGTCTGAGACAATTATGAACCTGTAACCATGGGGAGAACCCAGTTGTGGGTTTTGAAAGACTGATACCTACCTGAGCCCAAAGTTGGAGTTGAAGTGACCTGTGGTAAGCTTTTTAGCATGCGGGTAGGTTATTTTATTTTTAATATGTTTTCATCTTAAAAATAAATATGCTTGCATATAAAGAGCTGTGTGATAACTTGTAACTGCTGGCAATTACTCTGTTCATAGCCTCTGGCAATAAAGCAAAGTGCCTTTTGGGCAGTCTGGCTCTCTGGGGATATCACAGTGCAGGCAGAGACCTGTGAAGGCTGGAAAAATCCCAGGCTGGAGGGAGAGAGATGTGGGTCTCTGCTCAAGAGAGGTGATGGCTAGGAGCCAGAAACCTTTAAGTAGGTGCCCTGAGTTGGTCACATGGGAGGGATACAGATGTATTTGCCTTGAACTATAACAATACGTATCATATAGCACTCCATATATTCAGGCACAGCTCCCATTGACTTCAGTTGCAGTTGTGCATAGGGATGGTTGAGAAATGGTTTTCATGTCTTGCGGGAATTTCTGAGATTTTGAAAATTTTTCCTGTCTTGTATCAGGACAAAAAGTCAAAATCTCAATGTTTTCATGAACTAACAAACCAAAACATAATTTGAAACATTTTGTTTTGATAATTAGCTCTGATTTTGACCTTTTTTCTTTTCTTAACTTTTATTAGTGTAAATCAGGTTACATTTGAAAATAAAAAGTCCTTTTGAAATGAAAAACTGAAACCTTCTATATAAAAATGACCTCTTCTGACAATTTAAAATTTTTTCCAAAATATTTTCAAGTTGGGAAATTCAACAAAACTCACCCATTCCCACAACCAGTTTCAATGAACAGACATTTTATGGGGGGGAAAAATCATTGAAGAATTCCCAACCAGCTCTAGCTGTGACTGGTTAGAACTTTTGCAAATCAGACCCCTGGGTCTCAAGTTGAGCTCTCAGAAAACGAGGAACACACAATTAGTGACCACCAGTTAAAAGTTTGGATTAAGTGACTTGCCCAGCATCACACAGGAACTCTGTGGAAAAGACAGGGATAGAATCCAGTTCTCCATGGCGGCATTCAACTGCCTTAAACATGAGACCCTCCTTTCTCTTCCTGTAACAATCTGCCTCATTCACTTCCAACTTCTAAAACAAATAAGGCAGGGTCCTATAGTCAACAACTTCCTTCACTATACAACCCTGATTCATCCCCAGAGCATGTCTAACCTGGGCACTGACTGAGGCTGACAGAGAAAGACTGATTCTTTAACCTGAAGGTTAGGGCACTCACCTAAAATGTGGGGCACCAAGGTTAAAAAACTCTATTACAAATCAGGCAGAGAAAAGACTTGAAGTTGGGTCTCCCACATCCCAGGTGGGATTTCTGACCGGTGAGATATCTGTTCTCTGTCTGAATTTGTCAAAAAAAAAAAATCCTGCCAAGCTGTTTATAGGTATATCTATCTATAAACAGATGTAAAAAGTGCACATAACAAACCACTGTAATCATGTGATTATTATTATTGTAACTGTTGTTCCCCCTTCCCTACTGTCAGGACGGGCTCTAGGCACCAGCAAAGCAAGCACATACTTGGGGCGGCACAATTCGAGGGGCGGCATTCCGGCCAGCCTTTTTTGTTTGTTTGTTTTGCTTGGGTGGTTGTGCTCTTGGAGCTTGGGGTGGCAAACTTTTTGCTTGGGGCGGCAAAATACCTAGAGCCAGCCCTGCCTATTGTTTGCTTCTTTTGCTAGTTGCATCATACCTACATTCAGAGGGTAAGTTCTTTGGGGGAAGGGACTGTGCCTATTTTGTCTGTAAAATGCCAAGAACTCTTTAGGTAATATACTAGTAATATTCTCAAACTATCTACCTTGGAAAGACAAAATATTGAAACAACCATACAGGATTAGAATCTATGATTCTACTGAATCTCTGCTTCAACCCTGAAGCTCACAGCACGAAACTGCCTTTATTGTTTAAACAAACAGGACCAATGAGAACACCAGGTGGAAAATTATGACTTTTTTCTTTTGTTTTTACGTAAAGGGTTGGTAATACAGTTTTTTTTTAAAAAATCTCTGGCCTATTTCTGTTTTTGACTTTTCCCTCATTAAATATTTATTCTTCTGCCATGTGACCTCATGAAAACTAAGTCTATGAAGGAAATCTGAAAGCACCAGGGAATAAGTAGTTTGGTTAAAAAAAGGAAAACATTAGCTGTGATATGAGCATGCCAGACTACTCTACACCAATGTTCACTGGAAAGAGAGGCTGATTAGTTGTGTGTACACAGTTTTCACTACATCATAATTAATGTTGTCTCACTGTACAAAGAATACTTCACACTCTTTCTATAGAACTAGTTTAGCAGCATTCATCTGATATAGACCCTCAAACGAGGGTCACAGTTCTTGAGTTTTTGCTTAAGAGAGAAAAAAAAGTCTGTATGTATATGTAATTTGAGTTATGATGGACTATTTTTGTCAATGGCTGATAAAAGTTTCTTTGATCTGCTTTTTGGCAGCTTTACATTATTTGGACCAGATGCATTTTTTAAGATTCTCTTATGGATGCTTCCACCATAGATTATTTTCAGTCAAGAACTTTGTACCATCCATGAACTACAGTCCGCATGAATGAAGCAAATATTTAATGGTGTGAATGGGTCCTGCCTGCATATGGGTATTCCTTTTTAATCACATCTTTCTATTTTGTATTTAAAGAGATCAAGGAAGTGCTGAAAACAATAACTATTTTTTAAAGAAAGAATGACTATTCCATATATATATATATTGACAACAATGTATTCCATATATATATAGTTAGAAATGAGTCAAACTCTTTAATCCTTCTTCCTTAATCATTGTTGTCAATGGAGGTTTGCCACAGTAAGCATTAAATAAGAACTTTTCGATTTTGTTCAAAATTTTTTAACATTAAGGCCAACTTATGTAACTGGTACAGAGTCAATTTCTCAGGGAGCTCCAAAGTACACAGGGAGGGGTGCACAAGCTGCACCATTCCCTAATTTATAATCTTGATCTAGGAAATTCAAGTGTAGAAAGTCAAGTGAAAAATATAATAAGTCAGGCCAAGAATGACTTTGACAAGCAACTAGCTAAGCACACAAAAACTAACAGCAATGTTTTTTTAAGTACAACAGAAACAGGAAGCCTACCAAACAATGGGGTCCAATGGGACCACTGGACAATTGAGGTCCTGAAGGAGCACTCAGGGAAGGCCGTTGTGGAGAAGCTAAATTAATTCTTTGCATCTGTCTTCACTACAGAGGATATGGGGGTTATCCCCACACCCAAGTTACTCTTTTTACAAACTGTCTGAGATTGAGGTGTCAGTAGAGGAGGTGTGGGAACAAATAGATAAATTAAACAGTAATAAGTCACTAGGACCAGAGGATGTTTACCCAAGAGTTCTGCAGAAACTCAAATATGAAATTGTTGAACTACTAACCATGGTAAATAACCCATTGCTTAAATCAGCTTCTGTACTAGATGACTGGAAGATAGCTAATGTAACACCAATTTTTTATAAAAGACTCTAGAGGAGGTTCTGGCAATTACAGTCCAGTAAGCCTAACTTCAGTACCAGGCAAATTGGTTCAAATTATGTTAAAGAACAGAATTGTCAGACACCTAGAAGTATGCAATATATTGGGGAAGAATCAACATGGCTTTTGTAAAGGGAAATCATGCCTCACCCATCCATTACAATTCTTTGAGGATGTCAAGAAACATGTGGACAAGGATGATCCAGTCCAAATAGTGTAGCTGGATTTTCAGAAAGCTTATGACAAGGTTCCTCACTAAAGGCTCTTAAGCAAAGAAAGGAGTCATGGGATAGAAGGGAAAGTCCTCTTATAGATCAGTAACTGGTTAAAAAGGTAGGAAAGAAAAGGTAGAATAAATGGCCATATTTCACAATGGAGAGAGGTAAATAGTGGAGTCTCCCAAGGATGTGTACTGAGACCTGTAGTGTTCAGCATATTCACCAATGATCTGGAAAAGGTGGTGAAAGTGAGGTGGCAAAATTTGCAGATGATACAAAATTACTCAAGATAGTTAAGTCTAAAGCTGACTGCAAAGAATTACAAGGGAACTCACTAAACTGGGGAACTGAGCAACAAAATGGCAGACGAAATTGAAAGTTGATAAGTGCAAAGTAACATACATTGGGAAACATCACAACTATACATACAAACTGATGGGGTCTAAGTTAGCTGTTACCCAATGCTTAATTTGTAAGGAAAGAGGTGCTGGGGCTCAAGCAATTAGGTGCCGGGGCTGCAGTAATTTTATTTTACTTTCATAACTGGCTGAATTGCCAAACCTAGAGGTGCCAGGGATCAGCCCTGGCAAGCCCTGGCACACATTAAGCACTGCTGTTACCACTCAAGAAAGATCTTGGAGTCATCATGGATAGTTCTCTGAAAACATCTGTTCAATGTGCAGCAGCAGTGAAAAAAGCTGACAGAATGTTACCATACCAGGATCTGTGAGAAGGGAATGGTGTAGTGCTGCTCAACTATCCCTATGTCACTGGGAAGTCCCCTTTATACAGGGAGGCATTTGGCCATTTTATTCAGAGAAGAGGAGAATCAGGGACAATGTGTTTGTTTATTATGGACCCAATCCAGCTCCAAGTAAAGTAAATGGAAAGACTCATTTTGATTTTAACAGGAACTGGTTCAGGTCATATGTGAACACTGGAGGCTTTTTGACATCCTTAATTTTTCATTTCCTTGATTTTAAGCACTTGAGGTTTGTAAATGAAATACTGGATAAGTACATTGTTGTCACTTAGCAAACCTAACTTGTGCTTGAAAAAGTCTTTTGCTTTCTGATAGACTAAGGGAAAAGGCAATTAGAGCCAGATTCTCAGCCAGTGTAAACTGGCATAGCTCCATTGACTGCAATTGGTCCTGAAGAGTCCAATCCAACTCCCAAATGAAGTCAATGGAAATGTTTGCATTTACCTGAATAGGAGTTGAATTAATCGTTGCAAGTGATTTACCTCAGGATACAGAATAAATCGGTGGCAGAGTAGCGACAGAAGGTAGGACTTCTCAGTTCCCTTCCCAAATACTATTCCTCTCTGTTTCCCAAAATAGTCACATCATTACCGAATGTTTCTAAAAGCACATTAAAAACTCATATTTACTGCAGAGAGCAAAAAAAAGTCTCTGTGCAGCTGCTTGCGAAAGGGCAAATGAAGTGATTCCTATAAATCATTTCATTTTAATGCTATGACATTATTGCAATACTTTCCTTTCCTTTATTGTTTTGTTCATTGCAAAGGGACATCTACTGCTTTTACCATAAAATAAGAAAGTTGTGTAATCATTTCTATTTAAAGATCAATTTTTAGGTGTCTCTTAAGAGGCTTTAGGAATTCACTTTGTGCTGAAACTAAGCTTACAAGAAGTAAGCCTGAGAAGAGAGATTTTTAAACCAAAAAATTTCAACATAATAGCTTCAGCAGTTTTGAGTTATAAGACTGTAAAAAAGACACACACTTTTGGGACAGTTGCAACAACTTTCCAGGTGTTTTATTGCATTTCTGCAACAAAAGTGGTTTTGAGAAAAGAAAATGTTACATATTATTGGTTTACAATGTGGACTAAGACCTTTTGATATTAGAAATAATTTTAAAGCAGACAAGATATGGAATATGCAATGATTTCCTCCCTCCATTAGTCTTCAAAGGTTTTTTTTTTCCAGTGGTTAATTTGTAGTGAAAGAGATGCCGGGGCTCAAGCAATTAGATGCTGGGGCTCAAGCAATTTTTTTATACTCATAACTGATTCAGCAAGCCCTGAGGTGCCAGGGCTATGAACTGCCAAACCTAGAGGTGCTCAGCCCTGGCAGCCCTGATACAAATTAAGCTCTGTTTTTTTCCAAACACATGCCTCACTTCCAGATCCATGATAGAAAATAACAAAACTAAAGTAGCTGGTCTGGTTTATCATATAGTGTATACTGTTGCCATGTTGAGTGAGTGAGTGTTTCCTGGTATAACTCACTCAGCCAGCCCAGTAACTATGTTACAGTATCAGAAAATAAACTGCTTCCTTAGATCAAAACCATCCCAATATATCAGGTATATAATACTGATTTAATAACAAGGCTCAGATATCGATTTACCCAAACAGTCTGAACATTTCCTATAGACTTAATGAAATTAAGTGTAGTTTACCATAAATATTTAAGCCTCAATCCTAACTTTATTGAGGCTCTACATGAGCATGAGTCCCCACTAGTATATCTAATTAGAGGATCAGGTCAACACTTTCTGTACATGAGAGATTATATCACTCTAGAGACAATAATATTCCATAAAAACTGCTCCCCCCGCCACCTCTCTTTTAAATGACTTTCATCAATACAAAATAAGCAACTACCACCTATGTATAGACAACAGCAAGGCCCTGACCCTGCTTCGCTTCTCTTGAAATTGATAGTTCTGCCATTGACTTTGGTGGAAGCAGGATTGGATTGTAGGATTACACTGGCTTTTGTTGATTTATGTTGCAGTCTTTAATTCAGGCATGTATTTGATTTGAGATGAATGAACAGCTTTTCTCTCCACAATTTGAGACAGTGATAGTAAATGTTATGCAAATGCAGCTTTTTTTATCCTCAGTTTTATTACTTATACTAATTGGCTGAGCAAAGTGAGGCCCTATGCGCAACTCTGACATCTTTGTCATGTGATAACGTCTTAATGCCGCATCCAATCAATTCTACAATTTCAGGGATTGAAATCAGAATACTGAAGGGGGGGGGGGGAATCAGGGACACAGAGAGCCCCGACATCTGGCTAGCAGAGCCAGCAGCTCCAACGACCTCTGTAATTGTGTCTATTGATCAAAGAATCGGTTGATGGCAGCCATTAACACGTTCCAGCATAGCAACACCCCCCCATCTCAACCTAGTATAAAATGTTGACACCCTGAATGACTTATCTTCCTGACTGAAAGAAAAGAAATAAGAATGGTGTGGGGATGGGGAGGGAGCATGAAATGATGGGGCACACAGACCGCCTGGCAGGAAAGAGAATGGATGATTATGGTATATGGGGGGTGGGGAGGAAGGGAGGAATGAGGTAAGGGAAAAAGGGAATTGGAAAACACAGAGATTCTCTAGCATGGGGGGAGAATGAGGGAACATGGCATGAGGGAGAGATGGGGAGGCCTGAATGGATTCCCTGAAATAGAGGGGGATGGGAGAGTGGCATACAGGGAGCTTGTGTGGGGTGGGGGAAGGAAAGAATGCAAGGAGTCCGTCCTGTGTGCAATGAGCTTGGCTTAAAGAAGCAATACAGAATGCAAAGTGCTAGCAATATAGTGATTCTTTCAAAATCGTAAATTACAAAACTGGTTCTTCAAAAGCGTCATTTGACAAATTAGCATTTATTCTGATAACAAGGTCAGACATTATAACAGCAGTACAAACCTACTGGGACCCATTAATATTTTCTATGTTCTTGATGTTTCCCCTTGTCACAGCAGACTCTTAACACATCTCAAAAGCTGATTATAACCAGTGAATTTTGGTGGCTTTACTGTTTCAGAGGAAAAATAAAATAAAATAAAATAAAATAAAATAAAACAAAAAGTAGGCAAGATCTTTATCTGGTGTGAATCAGTATAGCTCAGTTGGAATCAATGGTATTCCGCTGCTATCAAATTCATCCTGATGCTTGGATGTAAAACTCAGTTCTAAGTGTTGTATCCCTAAATGCTTTAGAATGATACACTAGTCAGTGTATTTCAAGGGTAGTCATTGTACTTGTGTTATCTACCTCTTCTAGCGCAGTTTCTTAGAATTCTAAACATGAACAAGGCAATGGAAAATAAAAAGGGGAAGGCTCATTGTTAAGTTCATTATAAAGCTACTAGGTGAATATATATGTATAAGAAACATGAGGTTAAAAAGGTAAACCTGTTTCACAGTAAAAAATATCCACAGGATAAATGCTTTGAATTTTCCTTTATATACAAACAACTTTTATTAAATAGAAATGCAAATTAGTCCTATGGCTGCCAGAGGTCATATGAAATACATCATCCAGGAGACAACCCATGAATTGCTCTGCTGATTCTTTAGATTTATTATTATTTGTACAGCAAGTGTCTGGAGGGCCAGGCTCCATTGTGCTAAGCACTGTAAAAACATATGACAAACCAGATCCTGGACCTGAAGAGTTTTCAATCTAAGATGAGATACAACAGGTGGGTTGTGGAGGATAAGAAAACAGTGAGATGATACTGATCAGTATGATAAGCAATAGTCCCAGCACAGCAGCTGCCTAACCATCGTTGAGTTTTTTGTAGGCATCAAAGCAGAGATTTCTCCCTCCTTCCTTGCCCATAGTGGCTCATGAAGCAGAAGGTCAAATAAGGACATTGAAATTTGAGTAATTTATTCAGGAATCTTTACATCATCCTTACTTCCTCTTATCACCCCTATTGAGTTTGGTCAACTAACATCCCAACCCTGAACTCCCACCTTTGAGTTGGAAGTGGGCTATCACAACCTCCTTGCGTGGATTTAAGCTTTAGACTCTCTATCAGGGAAAGAAGCCTCTCCTCAAGTCAAAGACCTCCTTTCAAGCACCACTGCTCAATTTAGTGTCCTCTCTCTTACCCCAAGACTCTGATTCTGCACCGAATGTACACTCCAAGTGCAACGGCTGGGGCATATGCAGTTGGGCCAGTAGTGTTTGCTGAGCTGGAGGTCAAAGACAGAAGTGGAGACTAGATACCAAATCAAGTCAGGAGATAGGTACTAAGGACAGGACAGGGTCAAGACAGGGCAAAAGATGAGATCTGTAGCAGTAGCAAGCCAGAGTCTGAATTGTTGCTCAATCTGCTCCCTGGGGCAACTTTCTGGTTTAAATGGTTGGTGTGGGCCACTCGGCAGCTGCAGGATTCTGTTGCTCTGGGCTGTTTGGGCAGTACTTCCTGTGGTGCCTAAGCCTCTAGTAATTGCAGGATGCTGCTTCATCTAGTGCCTCACTGGCAACGTTCTAGTCTTGTGGCTCCTTATACCACCCCTTTCCTTATGCATGCTGCCCTCTAGGATGGTGCCAGGCTTGGCTTGTCAGGATGTTCCCTGTGAAATCTTTGTACTAGGCAGCTGGTTCCTTGGAGAGATCTTTGGGGCTGTAGCCCTCCCAGTCTATGAGGTAGTAGAGTCAGCCTCATTGCAGTTTGGAATCGAGAATGGCGTGCACTATGTATTCCTCATGTCCCTGAATCTTGACTGGTGGCAGCAGCTGTTGGGACCGGCTGGGGAATGGGTCCTCTGTGTAAGGCTTCAAAAGTGACACATGAAGCAGCAGTGTAGTTTGGAGGGACTGAGGGAGTTGCAGTATGAAGACAAAGAGGCTGATCTGCTGACAGATCTAGAAGGGGTCAAGGAACAGGTCCAACTTGTGGGAAGATTTATTTGTATGGAAGTGTCTTGCAATAAGCCAGATCTTTTGGCCTATGAAAAAAAGTGGGCATTCCTGGAGTCAGTCAGCATATTGCTTATAGGCCTTTTTCGCGTCCTCCAGGTGACCCCTGAGTTCCTCCTGGATGTGGTCTTTCTGTTGGACCCAGTCACCATCCACCAGGTTCAGTGAATCTGCTGGCAATGTCTGGTGGAAGAGGGGATGAAACCCATCATTTGTGAAAAAGGGACTCTGTTCTGCTTGGACAGCATTATTGTATGAAAAGTTAGCAAAAGGCAAGAGGATGGACCACTTATTCTACCAATAACTGCTGAAAAAGTATAAATATTGTTCCAGTACTTGGTTTATTCTTTTTGGCTGTCAATCTATCTGAGGGTGATATGCAGTGGAAGTGGACACATGGACATCCAGCAACCAGAACGTCTGATGCCTAAAGTGAGAAATGAACTGCGGGTCCCAGTCAGAGATGATTTGGCCTGAACACCTGTGAAGATGGATGATATTTTCTACTAAGATCTGGGCTATCACATCATAGAGGGCAAGCTATCATGGGAGATAAAGTGTGCCATCTTAGTCAATGTATAGTCATCAAGACTACAGTGTGGCCATTAGAGTTGGGGAGTTCCATGATGAAGTCCAAGGTAATTGATGCCCAGGGTTGGGTTGGAGTCTCTAGGGTTATCCAGGAGCCAAGAGGTTTTGTTCAGGAAATCTTGATATGCACACAGGTTGCAAGAGTCTATATAGGCCCGAATTTCGGCCTGCATCTGGGGCCACCAGAAGAAATGGGAGTTTGTGCAGAAGGTCTTGAGGTGGCCAAAATGGCTTGACCATGGGGAGTCATGGATGAGGCATAGCACTTCTAAACAGGAATGCACTAAGTCACTCGTTGATGTAGGTCACTCCATCTCACATAGTACATCACATTTTGGTTACCTTTGTCTCATGCTACATCTCCCCAGTGAGTGGATCTTCTTGATTTGAAGGAGGATGACCAGATCTTGGTGGGTCATGATATTGAGGTAGGTATCAGGCTTAAGGAGGTAGGACAGTTTTGGCTTGGTTCCTCATCCTCCTGGTAATATTTTCCCTTCTGTGATAATGGAGCCATGCCCCTCTGGCTCGTTCCATTTCTTGCCCCTGGGCAGTAGGTGACTGTGAAGTCAAACCGAGAGGGGGAAAAGGCCCACCTTAGTTGCCTCTGGTTTAAGACCCAAGCCTCCCAGAAATATTCAAAGTTTTTATGATCAGTAAAATTTTGAATGACTTGCTGGGCTCCTTTGGGATAATGCTACCAATACTCAAAGGCAAAGAGGGATGGAAGGGTTATTAATTTGGATATTTGTTTGGACTTTCATTTGGACTTGTTTGTGCTACCGCAGAAGGGGTTTAGACTTATACGTGACTTGGCCGGAGGGCCAAGCCACAGAACACCCAGAGGAGAAGTCGGGAGAAGATGCAGGCTGAGAAAGGTTATTGCAGGTCCAAGGTAGAACCATTTAGGGGTTACCAGAGATGAAGACCCCATGAAATACTCCGACCAGAGATGAAAGGGAGCCCATGAGGTGAAGACGTGTTACTACAGGGATTCCAGAGCTCTGATCCTTGGGTCAGATCAATTTCTCCTAAGTGTAGAACTGAGGGTTGAAGGGTTGTTTATCCGCTTTACAGTCACTGGATTCCAGAGGTACTTGAGGGTTAGTTCCGCTTTCAGTGTAGATTAGAACACCCTGAAGGCTACTCAAAATTATGCTGATTTGTAATAGCCCCTTAGGGCTATTACACCAGCCAAGGATCAACGGAACACACACAGTCCAGCCACAACACTTTCTACCCCAGCACATTCACAATCACGCTGTGCAGAGGGACTGCAGTGCAGCCCACTGGCTCTAGTGCATTAACAATAATTCACAGATGTATTCAACACAAGCAATTGTAATATGAGTGTAAATGTTGTGGTGACTACGTGCCTTTCTGCAGACTAAACTCATTGTAATTGCTCTATAATTAGGCCTTGGAGTGTGTTCTTTGGTACGTTGTTTAAAAATAAATAAATCACAGAAATGACCTTAATGGCTATTTAGGGCCAGATTTTCAGATGTGTTCAGCAGCTTGCAGCTCCCAGTCACAATTGCACTGAGAACGAAAGGAGTGGTGCTAGGTGCTGAATATTTTTGAAATTCTGAACGCTTTGTTTAGTCGCTGCCTAAGTGGGAGTTGAGCTCTTCTGAATATCCAGCCCCTTTTGTGGGTGCTGAGTGCTTTCAAGAATCTGGCCCCTCGTCTTATGCCCGGTCTTATAGAACCCTACAGTAATGTTGGCTGTTAATGCTCAGTAATATCTTCATTCCCATTAAACTTTTAGTAAAAGTTTGGGAGCTGTCCATGCTTGTTGAGAAGTATTTAGAAAAATTATATCTGATGCCATGGCAATTGTATTATAACAAAATATATCTTTCCTCATTACTCATACTTTTGAACAACCTTCAGAGATACCTATGCCTCTTTACATATTGGTTAATGACAGAAAAAAACAAAAAGGCAGGCACAAAGACGACTACCTGGGCTAAAGCTGGACTGTCATTTCATAACAACTGGATGTGAGGTAGCAACCAAGCATTAATATCCGTTTCCCTCTACTTTTGTAGAAGTAATTAAGGGTTTTTAATTTCCTTATTAGGAACACTGAAAAGCACACAACAAGACCAGTGAAATAGATGAGATAAGCATCTATGAATTAAATATTAAAAACGTAATCAGATTAAAAATTAGAAGTCAGAAAACATGCTATTTAAGCAAAATACTTTGCCACCGATTCTGATCTTCATTACACTAATGAAAATCTAATGCAACTATGTGTTCATATTATATAGACAGGACATGGTTTCCAAAACGGGTGAATAAAGTTAGGTTCCTCTGACCGTATTCAGACACATATTTACACAACTGGTTTTCAAAGGTACTGACCATCTAGCAGTTCCCATTGACTTCTGAGGGCTCCATTTTTTTTGAAAATCAGGCCACTTATTTACGTACTTAATTATGGACTTGGATGCCTAAAGCTGAAAAACTACAAATATTGAAAAATTGGAGAGGGCTCAGAGAAGAGCTACAAGAATGATGAAAGGACTGGAAGACATGCCTTATGGTGATCAACTAAATTGATAGACTTAGTGGGCTCAATCCAAGAGAAGGCTAAGGGGTGACTTACTGAAATCTGCAAGTACCTACACAGGGAACAGAAATTTGATAATAGAGGGCTCTTTAGGTTTATCAGACAAAGGTATAATAAGATCCAATGACTGGAAGTTGAGCTGGACACTTTCAGACTTGAAATAAGACACATTTTTAATTGTGTGGGTAATTAACCATTGGAACAACCTACCAAGCATTGTGATGGATTCTCCATCACTGGAAATTTTAAAATCAAGACTGGATGTCTTTCTATAGGATCTGCTCTAGTTCAAATAGGAATCAATTCAGAGAAGTCCTGTTATCAGTGTTATGCAGGAGGTCAGATGATCACAATGGTCCCTTTGGCTTATATATCTATGAAAAAAGTTAGGGTCCTATTTTTGAAAAATGTGGCCACTGTGTGCATAAGGGTGTGTATGCTATTATTTGTACAAAAACACACACACGTACACACACACAGTGTTATAAGGTTTTTTTGGCTTGAGTTTATGATGGCTCCTTATTCACGAGCAGGTCTCACTGGAAAGTAGGGAATCTCCCCTTTTCAATGGTATAAATTGTTCTTATTTATTAGAGATGATTGGAAAATGGTAACTATTTCGTGTGTGACATTTTGTTTTGCTTTTGGTTTTCTTTTGTTTCTTTTTTCAACTATGAAGTTTTGGTTTCTTTATGCGTAAGAAAACCAGAACATTTATAAAGAAAGGAAAGCTTTCCACTGACATTTTGATTTAGTAAGAAGGCTATTTTTCATCAAATATTGTTGACGATATATTTTGACCGGCTCCGTTTACTATTATTGTAATGTGCAAAGGCCCCATTTAAGTTCAGTCACTATATAAACATAAGTAGGGCTGGCCAAAATTTGTAAATTTCTGATTCTCAAGAAATTTAAACATTTTGAAATTTGGTTTTGGGTTGATTCTATTAGAAACCCGCCTGAGATTCAATGATAATTAATCAAACCCAAATTGCTTTTGTGACATATTTTGGGTTCCATAAGTCATAATTTTTCAATTAAATTCTGTTTTGCTGGAAAATTGTCATCCAGCTGAGCTCTACATATAAGCAAATAGTGCTAGCAACAAGGAGCCAAATCTAAAGAATAAAGACAGAAGGGTGGGGGAAAGGGATGAAGAAAAGAAAATGGTTGGGCATAAGCAGGCGTGTGTCCTATTTTATTTAAAACTGATAACTATTTTGGGGGGAGGCAAGGATATTGGGAGTAAGAGGGATGTGGATAAAGACACATCAAACAGAGCAGAGGATTATAAAGAGGAAGACATGGGAAACAGGAAAGTGAGAGCAAAATGGAGAGGATAGTAAAGTTGAATAACAGAAGCATAGCAGTGATATGAGAGAGGCAGGTTGTAGGCATACCAACAACCAAAGAAAATACAGTGATAGGAAAAAATATCCAGCATCCAAGTTTCAGAGCTGACTGAGTGACAATGAAAGGCATCTGAAGGCTCTTCTTGGCTACTGCCGTTCCCCATGTGGAGGTGGGACAAGAAGCCACAGGGCTCAATGCCGAGTTAAGGCCCTTTAGGTCCATTGATCTAAGGATTGCACAGTTAGGTAACAGAATCAAACCTAATCCATCAGGCCTTGCCACTGGTTCAGTTTTTTCATCATGGGGATCTCAAAAACTGCAGCCAGTGATTGTGAGCAAAAGCCCTTCCTGCGGGCTGGTAAGTTAAAACATTACAATTCAAATGTCCTCTTAAATCAAAAGTAGGATTTCCCCAAATCTAGTTTCTCCAGCCCTTTGCTGGTGCTCAGTGTTTGTTTCCCCAAACCCAGGTCTTGCTGCCTGGCATTTCCTTAAGCTTTTCCCCTTAAGGCTTCTGTTCCAGCCCCTCTCTCTGCTGGTGACTGCAGCCAGGCCTTTCCCTCTGAGTGGCATGGAGAGCCCCTTCATCTCCTGTCGAGTTCTTCCCTTAAGTGAGCTGTCTGATTGCCTTTTATTTAAGGAACAGGTGATTTGCAGTCTACCACCTGATCCCTGAGCACATACCCCTAAAATGGGATGTAGTTAGTCAATCACAGGTTGTGCTAAGCCTACCTCTCTTAAAGAGCCATCCTGGGACACAGGCCCTTAGTGATTGACATTAATGACCGTTTTGTAATTTCACATGCTGTTGTCTGAGAGATGGTGACTTTACTCATGGACAGTTTCATGTTGCACAGGGGTATTTTCATGGCAAAACTTCTTAGGAGGAAAGTGACTTTACCAATAACCCGAAGCATTTCCACAACTTTTGAACAAGTACAAGTAGTGACATATTACTGTGATATGAATATAATCCCTCAACGAGTTTTACTATGCTTTAAGACTATGGTGAAATGACTTCATTCAGTTTTGACCATACTAAAGTCACCCCAGTAATCAGTGCTACTAGGAAGCTGAAAATCTGAATATTTATGAGTAAGGGATCAATGATTAAGATCAAAGCATCCCTGTATTGATCATAGAATACTCTCATCCATTAGCATAATTAAACTAAATAATGTCACAATATTTTAAAGTCAGAGCTCACCAAAGGCGAGAGAGTCAGCCTCAGGTGCTGACTTTGATATCCAAATCTGTCCTAAGGGCACATGGTTATTAACCAGTATGGAATATTTCTTAGTATGTAAATAAGCATATGTGATGTGCTAGCACCTGAAAAGTAATAGAAATGAGGAGAGATATCAAAAAGGTAATGAAAAAAAAAGTTAAAGCTTTCTTCATTAGCTTCCTAGGGTCTGTGGGACCTGGTCACCATGAGTTAAAAGGATGAATATTTCAGGAGATAACAATCCTGTAGTGAGAACGTTCAATCTGTACTTCAGAAAGGGACTTAAAAATTATATACATAATGTTTTTAAAGGAACTGAATCTTATTCAAATGCATAGGAGATCCCCTGCAGTTCAGGTCTGGGAGAAATGGGATGTTAATGCTCCATGGGAGTAAATAGACCAGAACATTTTTTAAAGTCATGAATTCTCTCTTCTCCATGTTCATAAAGTATGTAATATGCCAGCAGTTTGCAGCTAGACAATATCTGACCTACTGCTGAACTAAAGAACACTCCCATGCTTGAAGTAGTTAAATTCTAAAGTTTGGAGCTGTTACTTAAGGCTTTGCAAGAAACAGAATGTAAAAATGTATATATTTATAGATAGTCCTCTGTGACTGGCAATGCTTCCTTCTTAGTCATGACAACATCCTATGTATTTAGATTAATCAGATTTAACACTGTCTAGCTTATCCTAACCAATGGAAGCTCAGTTAGTGCTTAATGGTGCACCATTGAAGTAACGGAAATATGCCAATTTACTTTGCTGTGCTTTGGATCAGGCCATAATTGCCTGATGCTGCACCACTGAAGACAATGAGACTTTCACAATTGATTTTCATGGGAGCAGGATTAGGCCCCTGAGTTAGCATTCAGGTTTTTATGAAGAAATAGAACTAAGCAGCAAGTGGAAACAGGATAATTATCAGAAGCTAAATGTAAAGGATGGCTCTTAGGTTTGAATGGAATACAATTTGTTTATACTCCAGGAAGATGAGAATCTGGGGGCAGGGAATGATTTAAACAAGAGATTTTAAAATGACTAAAGGAGGAAGATAAATATGTCTTGAAACTGAAAACCAAAAAGCAGAAAGGGAAATCAGATTTAGAAGTGTACCGTAACATAAAACCATATTTGTATACTTATACATTTTGTGCACTATGTCTGTGCCAGGAAACTACATTAGACACATCTGCATAAAATATATTTCCAATTTAACCAGTCTAGAATGACCACATTCATTTTCTAGTTCACTGCAAGGGTAAGTAATATAATAAGCACAATTTATTCCCCAAATTTAATATTTTAGCATGCTTTCTGAGTTAACCTATTATTACCAATGATATGTCCTTGGCTTTTGGGGTATAGGGTGTGGGGGGACTATTGAATATGTCAAGCACACTGAAGATGTTTGAAAATTTAAGATAGAGAAAGTCCAGTTATTCTGTTTTCCTGCCTGAACTGGTTTTATACCTATAAACAAAAAGGACATGCACTGTAGTTAAAATGAATTTAAAAAAACCTTCAGAAGTATTCAGGGGAGGAAGATTAAAAAACTTCAGAGAAAATATGAATATGCGGGTATGATTCAGATAACAGATTGTTTATTAGTAGCACAAGATAGATGAATAATGAAATTAGTGCTCTACTTATAACAGCATTTTAAGAAATGTTTATACCGAAGAAAAAATATTGAAATAGAAGTCTGATTCTGTTTTCCTCGTTTTAGAAAAAACTCCCATTGACATTGCTGGGATTCTTCTCTGAATAGAAAGTGTAGAATGGAGTGCAGGACATTGTAATAAGCAATATATATGCCTTGTAATTAGTCTATGCTACAGACATCATGGAGTTACTTTTATATTGTAGGTTTTTTAATGCAGGAAATATATTCCATAGAGATGTACTATGTCATTTCCAGAGGGGATCTTGTTGGCTGCAGCTGAAGGACCAATATTTAAAAACATGAAATATGCAATGCAACCTGAAAATAAAATTAGTTAAAACCAGGTGTAACTATTTTTTCAATAGGTATCCTCTTTCTTCTTTGATCATTTCATCATTATTTGAATTTCAGGAGAGAAACAGGAAAGGAAAAAAAGTTACTGAGTATGTTAACAGACCTAACCACAGAGCACAATAAAGAATATGTTTTTAGTATTTTCGGGCTCATCTGAATCAATTAAAATAACTAAGACATTGAAAAAGTACAATATGAGTACCGTACATTATTCTTCTCAGAGAAATGGTCTCAGCAATTGTTGAAATATCCTCCATGTTAGAAAGACAAGGGGGTGAAGTAATATTGGTTTTTGGGCGGCCAACTTCTGTTGGTGACAGAGACAAGCTTTTGAGCCACACAGAACTCTTAGTGCCACAGTTAGAAATAAGGTGGAACACATTCTTTGGCATATGTAGTTAACATATATTGTAAGAGACCATTCAAGGTGAAAATAGACTGTTAACACCCCTGTAGTCACTGGACAAAAGTGGGTTAGTGGGGTCCAAAGTGTGGTGGTAGGCGACAAGTAGAGGTGTGCGATTAGAACCCATATGGGGTTTCATTAAACAGTTACAACCCATACCCAATAGGGACCACATCCTGAAAAAAATCTTTCCTGAACCACCTCTCTTCTGGCCTTCAAACAACCCCCAAAACTGACAAGCTCATCATCAGAAGCAAGTTCTGCACAGACCAGGACCCACCAACTAAAAGTAGCACTAGATCCTGCCATAAGAACAGATGCAAAACCTGCAGACATATCTCCATTGTTACAATGGTCAATACCCCCTACAACACACCTATCAAGATTCATGGGTCCTACCATGCCGAATACAACACGTGGTGTACTTTATCCCATGCACTAAATGCCCCAATAACAACTTTGTGAGTGAAATGAGACAATCACTCTGCTCTTGAATGAATTCACACAGATAAATGACATAAGACAAAACCACCCTATCATCCATGGGAAAACACTTTTCACAAAATGATCACTCCATATCTGATCACTTGTCTCAGTCCTGATCCTTAAGGAAAACCTCCACAACATCTTCAAAAGACAAACTTGGGAACATAAATTCATAACTTTGCAAGACACTAAAAATCATAAATAACTGGATTTATGGTTTATTACAACAATCGGTAACCCACTAAACCCCCTTTTTTGTCCTGTGACTGTAGAAGTGTTAACTGACCACTTCACTTGAATGGTCTTTTACAATGTGTGTTAATTACATATGCTAAACAACCTGTTCCACACCACCTTGTGTTTAGCTGTGACACTCTGAGTACCTTTCCTAGACCTGAAGGAGAGCTCTGTGTAGCTCGAAAGCTTGTCTCTCTCACCAACAGAAATCAGTTCCAATAAAAAATATTACCTCACTTACCTTGTCTCTAACATACTGGGACCAATCTAGCTACAACACTGTAAACAACTTCTTTACCTTGATAAACACTGAAGAGCGCTCTGCAAACCCTCTGAAATTATTATTATTTTATTGTGTGTAGCTTTGTGCCGTTTGGAAGCCATATGAAGATATTATTTGCATCTGGCCCTAAGGAACTCCTCTGTCAGTGTAAATGACAGGCAGCAAACAGCGGAGAAGCTAACAGAGGGAGTTTGCCTGGGATCTGTCTGAGAGGAGGTATGCTAAGGGCTGCATTAGGGGGGCTGTGTTGGTGAGTATCTGAGTGTCTGTTGCGGAGACAGTTTGTCAGTTTGACCGTATGCTTGACTGTTTGAAAAGTGTGAATTGGGAGTGCTTTGTTTCAGGTGAGCCTTGAGTGGGCCTGACTGTTATAAAAAGCCAGTCAGCTGCGAACCAGCTGAGTGGCAAACAGCGGAGAGGCTAACAGAGGGAGTTCGCCTGGGGAGAGCCCACTGAGGCTTTCATCTTGCAGGCTTCTCTGAGTAGTTACTACAACACCTGAGGAAGCTCTTAGAAGGGAGGTAATATAGATGGTGAGCATTCAGCTGTTGTTACCTGCACTGGATGTGCCATGTTTGTCTTTCTTCCACAGGACAGAAGTGACTTTGTCTGTACAAAGTGAAAGCTGGTCTCCATATTGGAAGAGAAGGTTCAAGGTCTGCAGAGACAGGTATCAACCCTGTATTGCATAAGAGAAACTGAAGATTTCCTGGACAGACGTCAGGATATGCTTCTACGGGCACAACATTCTGAAGATTCAGAGCAGGCTGCGCAGCGGGGACAGAAGGACAGTGAAGAAATTTGGCAGCATGTGACTGCCAGAAGAAGAAGGGGGAGCGTCCAAGTACCAGCAATGCAGATACTGGTAAGCAACCGTTTTCATGTTCTCTCCACAGGTACTAATGCAGAGAGTGGACTAGATGATACATCTGAGGGAAGGGAGCAGAAGGAGACCCCGCCGATTGGAAGGCATGAGATGCACCATCTTAGGGAAGGGAGTTCCTCGACCACTGATCCCAAGAGAAGGAGGCGGGTGGTGGTGGTCGGGGACTCCCTCCTCAGGGGGACTGAGTCACCTATATGCTGCCCTGACCAGGAAAACCGAGAAGTCTGCTGCTTGCCAGGAGCTAGGATAGATGATGTGATGGAGAGACTGTCGAGACTCATCAAGTCCTCAGATCGCTACCCCTTCCTACTTCTTCACCTGGGCACTAATGATACTGCCAAGAATGACCTTGAGTGGATCACTGCACACTACGTGGCTCTGGGAAGAAGGATAAAGGAGTTTGAGGCACAAGTGGTGTTCTCGTCCATCCTCCCTGTGGAAGGAAAAGGCCCGGGCAGAGACTGTCAAATTGTGGAAGTCAATGAATGGCTACGATGGTGGTGTCGGAGAGAAGCTTTGGATTCTTTGACCATGGGATGGTGTTCCAAGAAGGAGGAGTGCTAGGCAGAGACTGGCTCCACCTAACGAAGAGAGGGAAGAGCATCTTTGCAAGCAGGCTAGCTAACCTCGTGAGGAGGGCTTTAAACTAGGTTCACCGGGGGAAGGAGACCAAAGCCCTGTCTTAAGTGGCGAAGTGGGATACTGGGAGGAAGCATGAGTAGGAGAGCGCAAGAGGGGAGGGCTCCTGCCTCATACTGAGAAAGCGGGATGATCAGCAAGTTATCTTAAGTGCCTGTACACAAATGCAAGGATCCTGGGAAACAAGCAGGGAGAACTGGAAGTCCTAGCACAGTCAAGGAATTATGATGTGATTGGAATAACAGAGACTTGGTGGGATAACTCACATGACTGGAATACTGTCATGGATGGATATAAACTGTTGAGGAAGGACAGGCAGGGCAGAAAAGGTGGGGGAGTTGCATTGTATGTAAGAGGGCAGTATGACTGCTCAGAGCTCCGGTATGAAACTGCAGAAAAACCTGAGTGTCTCTGGATTAAGTTTACAAGTGTGAGCAACAAGGGTGATGTCGTGGTGGGAGTCTGCTATAGACCACCAGACCAGGAGGATGCGGTGGATGAGGCTTTCTTCCGGCAACTAACGGAAGTTACTAGATCACAGGCCCTGGTTCTCATGGGAGACTTCAATCACCCTGATATCTGCTGGGAGAGCAATACAGTGGTGCACAGACAATCCAAGAAGTTTTTGGCAAGTGTAGGGGACAATTTCCTGGTGCAAGTGCTGGAGGAACCAACTAGGGGCAGAGCTCTTCTTGACCTGCTGCTCGGAAACCGGGAAGAATTAGTAGCAGAAGCAAAAGTGGATGGGAACCTGGGAGGCAGTGACCATGAGATGGTCGAGTTCAGGATCCTGACACAAGGAAGAAAGGAGAGCAGCAGAATACAGACCCTGGACTTCAGGAAAGCAGACTTTGACTCCCTCAGGGAACTGATTGGCAGGATCCCCTGGGAGAATAACATGACAGGGAAAGGAGTCCAGGAGAGCTGGCTGTATTTTAAAGAATCCTTATTGAGGTTACAGGGACAAACCATCCCAATGTGTAGAAAGAATAGTAAATATGGCAGGCGACCAGCTTGGCTTAATAGTGAAATCCTTGCTGATCTTAAACACAAAAAAGAAGCTTACAAGAAGTGGAAGATTGGACAAATGACTAAGGAGGAGTATAAAAATATTGCTGAGGCATGCAGGAGTGAAATCAGGAAGGCCAAATCACACCTGGATTTGCAACTAGCAAGAGATGTTAAGAGTAACAAGAAGGGTTTCTACAGGTATGTTAGCAACAAGAAGAAAGTCAAGGAAAGTGTGGACCCCTTACTGAATGAGGGAGGCAACCTAGTGACAGAGGATGTGGAAAAAGCTAACGTACTCAATGCTTTTTTTGCCTCCGTCTTCACGAACAAGGTCAGCTCCCAGACTACTGCACTGGGGAGCATAGTATGAGGAGGAGGCGACCAGCCATCTGTGGAGAAAGAAGTGGTTCAGGACTATTTAGAAAAGCTGGATGAGCACAAGTCCATGGGGCCGGATGCGCTGCATCCGAGAGTGCTAAAGGAGTTGGCGGATGTGATTGCAGAGCCATTGGCCATTATCTTTGAAAACTCATGGCAACTGTGAGAGGTCCCAGACGACTGGAAAAAGGCTAATGTGGTGCCCATCTTTAAAAAAGGGAAGGAGGAGGATCTGGGGAACTACAGACCAGTCAGCCTCACCTTAATCCCTGGAAAAATCAGGGAGCAGGTCCTCAAGGAATCAATTCTGAAGCACTTAGAGGAGAGGAAAGTGATCAGGAACAGTCAGCATGGATTCACCAAGGGCAAGTCATGCCTGACTAATCTGATTGCCTTCTATGGCAAGATAACTGGCTCTGCGGATGAGGGGAAAGCAGTGGATGTGTTATTCCCTGACTTTAGCAAAGCTTTGGATACAGTCTCCCACAGTATTCTTGCCAGCAAGTTAAAGAAGTATGGGCTGGATGAATGGACTACAAGGTGGACAGAAAGCTGGCTAGATCGTCGGGCTCAATGGGTAGTGATCAATGGCTCCGTGTCTAGTAGGCAGCCGGTATCAATCGGAGTGCCCCAAGGGTCGGTCCTGGGGCCGGTTTTGTTCAATATCTTTATTAATGATCTGGAGGATGGCATGGATTGCACCCTCAGCAAGTTTGCAGATGACACTAAAGTGGGAGGAGAGGTAGATATGCTGGAGGGTAGGGATAGGATACAGAGGGACCAAGACAAATTAGAGCGTTGGGCCAAAAGAAATCTGATGAGGTTCAACAAAGACAAGTGCAGAGTCCTGCACTTAGGACAGAAGAATCCCACGCACTGCTACCGACTAGGGACTGGATGGCTAGGCAGCAGTTCTGTAGAAAAGGACTTAGGGGTTACGGTGGACAAGAAGCTGGATATGAGTCAACAGTGTGCCTTGTTGCCAAGAAGGCTAACGGCATTTTCGGCTGTATAAGTCGGGGCATTGCCTACAGATTGAGGGACATGATCGTTCCCCTCTATTCGACATTGGTGAGGCCTCATCTGGAGTACTGTGTCCAGTTTTGGGCCCCACACTGCAAGAAGGATGTGGAAAAATTGGAAAGCATCCAGCGGAGGGCAACAAAAATGATTAGGGGACTGGAACACATGACTTTTGAGGAGAGGCTGAGGGAACTGGGTCTCAAGTTGCAGTAGGAAAGGTTTAGGTTGGATATTAGGAAAAACTTTTTCACTAGGAGGGTGGTGAAGCACTGGAATGCGTTATTTAGGAAGGTAGTGAAATCTCCTTCCTTTGAGGTGTTTAAGGTCAGACTTGACAAAGCCGGGGCTGGGATGATTTAGTTGGGGACTGGTCCTGCTTTGAGCAGGGGGTTGGACTAGGTGACCTCCTGAGGTCCCTTCCAACCCTGATATTCTATGATTCTATGAAATGAGTAAATCTATATTTTTCATTATTCCTTAAAGACACATTATGCGGTGAACATTTCCTACCATTTACATAAATCATTGAAGTGGGAAAACTAAAAGGGGAGTGTGTGTGTCTGTGTGTGTGTGCGCACGCGCGTGCACAACCCCTCACCTCTGCCTTGTACACTTGATTTTGGGGTAATGTTATTGATGAAGTAGATATTATGATATACAAATTTCCAAATGTCTGTTTCCTTGGGAGTTTTGTCTTTCTGAGCTGATTATTTTTTCTTTGAGTCTGTAGTAGTTTCCTCCCACTTCTGCTGACACAAATGGTGATTACTGTTATTGGTACTGAACATACCCCATCTCCATCCAGTTAATAAAAGAAAAGCTGGAGATACTCAGGGCCAGATTCTTAGCAGGTGTACATCAGCACAGGTCCCTTGAAATCCATGGAACAGTGGTGATTTACACTAGCTGAGCAGCTTGCCAATTTCTATTATGGGTCAAGAACTTAGGGTAACACATTAAGATATACAACTACTTCAGGAATTATGTTGTCCTGTTTAGTTAAGGTTAGTAAATCTACATCCTGCAGAATGAACTTGTTAGGAACTAAAGCCTGGGTTAAAAAATAAAATAAAAGTCACACTGGTAGAAGTTCTGTGAAAAAGAAATAAAAGATTATTGTTATTATCTGTATTGTGTCAGTGCCTAGAGGCTGCTCATTTTAGATCAAAGCTCCATTGTACTAACATGCATAGCAAGACAATTCCTACCCTGAAGAGCTACAACTTAGTGTGAAGGTTTGACTATGTTCTGCACAGTTGCTTGAGGAATTCTGTACTTTGCAGATTCTGTTAAGCCCTGTTTTCATAAAACTTCCTTTTAAATCAGGTTATCCAGGTTCTTATATCAGGACTCGCAGGAGATCATTCCAGAGAAAGAGCCTGCTCCTATGGGTGCCTCTGAGTGCCTTTAAATCCTAATGAAGCCAGGACCTCCATTTTAAACTTTATCTGAAAGACCACATCTATAGCAACATCATGCTCTATAGATCCACGCTAGGACTGAGTCAGTGGAGAATGCCCCACATTGAAATAGCAATACCACTTCTTGCAGCATTAGGGTTTTCCCTAGAAGTCTTCTTTGCAAGCACTTACTCTGCCCTGCTTAACAAAGGAGCTATCCTTGCTCTGCTTAGCTGATGACATATCCTGATTTGACTCCTTTGGTACTAGAATCCTGAAGGACTTGTGTGAAGGTAAAGCAGAAGCTAAACTAACTAAATTTGTCATCACCTGTTTTTCATCCTCCACAACTCCATATGGAGCATGGTGGTAGAATATTCATATTCATATCTCTGGGGGAAAACTGGCAAATTTGCACATGACAAGAGAACTGAAGCCCAGGAAGGAGGAATCTGAAATATTTTCTCAGTAAGTGGATAGAGACTGAACCTTTCATTTAGCTTTTTGTTGATGGCACAAACTTTCAGACACGTTGTTTTAATTTACGTTTCATTATTCACTTCAGTGAGATTTAGTGCTGTTGTGCTATCATGTTCATTAGTTGGGAGACTGAGGGGAAGGTCAATATTTCTTTAAGCAGTGTGCAAATGTGTACAGAGGCAGAGGAATTAGATGTATACTGCTGGTGCAGGTACCTGGCTTTTCCATGGGTTTGCAGGGAATGATTGTAAAGGTTGAGGCCTATCTACAAAGATATGAGTGAAGTGTAGAGTTCAAGGGCAATCTATTGGGGATGATCTCCAGCCCAATCTTTGTCATTTCCATGAAAATGACGGGTCATATCCTGCAGTGTTGTGTTGCCTCTTTGCACCACACTGCTGGTAGATCATCAGTTTAAAGCTAATGTCCCTGATTCTCCAGCTGCTGTATTGCACTGAATGCCAACAGGCCCCCAGGAGTTAACTTACACTGTAGCCTAGATGCTCTATGTTAGACTGGAGACTGGACTAGCACAGAGTGGGCTCAGAAGCCTGGGAATACAAAGGCAGTATTTGCTCCTCTAATCCCTTCAGAGCTATGCTGTGCACTATTTGGCTGAGCTAAAGCTTATTCAAGAGTCTAATCTTATGATTAGGACCATCTATTTTACAGAAATATACTTGGGAAACAGTCTGTGTTAAAGTCTTTATTTGCTCTTTCATGTATGGTAAGCTTGTGCAGCATGATAAATGATCAGTCAACATGCTGTCACAGCCCACTAAAGCTATTTGTGGTGGTGGGGTTTCCAGATTCCTCCACCTCATTTGTCAGTTCTCTGTAATAAAGTCAAAACCTTAACTAGTCCTAACCAATGCATTTGCCATCTAACTTTCTCACCCTCTTGCGAGTAAGGAGGATGGAAGGGTTGTGTCCTAAAAGGTCGCAGACCTGAACAGTCAAGCATACTGGGACTGCCGCTAAGGATTCTTTGAAACGTAATGTTCTGCCTGTGAATCCAGTCACATTACTGACTAAACTTCCAAAAACTGAGTCAAAAGGGGGAAAGAAAAGTAGCTTACATGGTTCTTATTCAAATTATGCAACATGAAGTCAGGAAGTGGGAAGAACATTCTTTAGAATGAGGCCCATATTCAAAATAGCATGTCTAGTACAGAAGTAGACAGATATTTGCCTTCTTCCCCACTCCCCCCTTTAAAAGTTAATATCTAAATAAGAAATGCACTGTCATTCAGGGTGGCTTCAAAAGACGTGACCCACCCTTATGCACAATATTGATAGACAATTTCCTTAGTTATTTAATAACACCAAGCATTCCCCATAGACTTCACTCAACAGCCATATCCCATCACATAAATACTAACACTCCCTTTCACATCATTCATCTACATATCTGAACAATGCAAACAAATACATTTAGCTAGAAGTGAAAACACTGACTACATTTACAAAAAATCTGAGAATATTGTTATTAATGGCTTTCATTTTGGGAATAAGATAAACACTTTTGCAAGCTGTAAAGCTCCAGCAATCCCATGTTGTCTTCTTTCCAAAGAAATACAAGATACACATACTTAAAATTATTATGGACATTAGATGTCAGTCTTGATTGTAGGTGCAAGATAATGGAATGTACTGCTCTCTCAGTACCCACGGGGACAGTTGTATTTGAGTGGGAGGGTTCCATCCTCGAGGTGCGCTAGTGGTACACCACTGCTGCCCTTCCCTGGTGGTTCTGTCCAAGAGCTTTTATTTATGGCTGGGGCACTAGTGGGGATTACAGGGAGAATGCTGCCTAGGAGATGCACTGGACCACTGCTGTGCACCATTCTGAGAGGAATTTCTGCCACCTGGCACCAACAGCCTGGTTTCCATCAGTAAAATCAAATCCTGCAGTTTGCATTCATGTTAAGTCACTTGTCTTTCCTAGATTCCTATTG
The DNA here is from genome assembly GCF_965152275.1 of Natator depressus. Lineage (NCBI taxonomy): Eukaryota > Metazoa > Chordata > Testudines > Cheloniidae > Natator > Natator depressus. The sequence continues at coordinate 108,915,795 of NC_134237.1, forward strand.
TGCAAATCCATTAGCGTACAGGCTCGTTAATTTACCGTTCAGCATTTTGCAAAGCAGTGCTGCTCACAGTCACAATTACTGTACCGGTATTGCATGTTTACTTTTAGAAATGGGATTTTAAAAGCCAAGGTTCTATTTGCGCTACCCAGACTTTCTATAAGGGGATCTGTCCCATTTTCTTTGGCTAAAGTTTCCAGTTTTCCCATTGGTTTTCTGCATGCTGTGCCCCAGATAAATGTCACTCTCCACTTCAAAGGAGTTTGGTGCATAAAAGGCCAGTTCTGAAGTTGATGGGAGTTTGCTTGTGCAGAATCTTAGATGGGTCCTCCAGATTTAGATGCTTTGGGGTCCTTTGGGATGAAAGGCACTCTATATCTGTGCCCATCTAGTATGAGAGTATGGAAGACCATGGGGTGTGACAGAATGCCTTTGGTTGGTTTCACATTGTGCCATTGAAGCATTTGCAAAATGGCTTTCTGGGTTGCAGTCTGATAGCCAAGCAGTCATATCAACATCGAAAGAGTGCTTTCCTGTCTTCTGGCTTGCTGGCAGTGCTGGAACCAGCAGACTTCCAGCATCTTCACAAGCTGACTATAAAGACTGGATGCCAGTTTTGTCCCTCCATTTTTTATAAGATGATTCAACTCAGGTTACATAAGGTTTTTCTTCACAAACTACTTGTAAAGACTCAAAAATACTGACCTCAATATGAATCATGTGTCAGTATCCAGGGGTAGACATGGGCCTACTCAATGGTGCAAGTAGATTTTAACTCTTATCGATATGGTACCGAACCCCCGACCCCGCCCTCCCTCACATAAAATGTTCCGTGACTAGAGCCCTGCACAGATACAAGTTTATACCCGCAGATGTGGATATCCGCGGACAGAAATCGGTATCCGCTGAACCGCAGGGCTCTCCTGGGAACCGCAGCAGCAAAAAGAGCAGAACGTGGGGCCACTGCTCCCAGGATCCAGCACCCCGCACTGGCAACCCCTCCAGCGTGGCTGTACTGCCCCCAGCCTTTCCACGCAGCTGTGTCTCCTGTCTGGGGTCTGTACAACCCCGCCAGAGACCAGGGCTGGAGCCAGTACAGTTGTGCCGGAGGAGCTGCCGCTCTGGGGTGCTGGCTCCTGGGAGCAGCAACCTCACTTTCTGCTCCTTTCGCTGCTGCAGTTCCCAGGAGAGACCTGCAGTTCAGCAGATACCAATGTCTATCCAGCGATATCTGCATCCACGGGTATAAATTTGTATCCGCGCAGGGCTCTACAATTAATTTTCAAAAATGTATGGTGTACACTGTATGGTGTACCAGCAATAAATGTCTTAATGGTACAGCATACCTGACCATACTGGCTTACTTGCACCACTGGGCTAGAACAAGACTCAATTTTTAACCCTGTGGAGCTGTGCTACCTTAAAGCAGTGGCAGCAAATCACAACTGCTTCCCTTCACAGAGCAACCATACTCCCCAACCCTTGTGTCAGCTCTGCAACGCTGGCTGGTCTGTTAGGATCACTCACCACCCCCTCTACCCACTCACTCCTGGAGGGTGGGGTCGGAGTAGCAGCCCTGCAGAGCCAACTTCTCTCTCCAAGCCTGGAGCACTGGCTCAGGCAAGCTGTCCAGGGGGTTGGGTGGAGCTCACATGCCCTTATTTCCCTGTGCAACCAACTAAGGGCAAATGACAAGCTTGCCTCTAGGAAATATCACTGTTGCCAACTGTCCTGAATAATGTAATTTTGACCCTTGTTACAGGCAGACTAGTGATGATGTGTAAACTGCAACCTTTCTGTGATTTTTGCAAAGGGAAACTGGGGAGGTATAACAAGCAAGTATCCCACTCACACAATGCCCCAGTAGCCTAGTGGAAGGTACACTGAACTGCAAGCCTAGAGACCAGTTCTAATCCCAGCTCTTTCGGTGACTTCTGTTAATATTCTGTTATATTCTATAACCTTTATTAGGAGCCAAGATTTTTATGGTCGGTGGTGGCGGGGGGGGCATAACTATCATTCAATTTAACAGATAAGATAACTGAAAGCTTGGATGACATCACTTCTGGAAGAGCAGAGAGTAAAACCCAGCTCTTTAAAATAATGGAGCAACATCTCATCCATTTTGCCACACAACATTTCAGGGGGAATATCTCAGGTGCTTGTGTGACCTGTTCTGTGCCAACCTCTAAACTAGGCCACATATACTGGCTTATGACTCTAATGCTAGTTCCACACTAGGAGATCTGGTTTTTTAGGTCAAATGGTAGCAGGTCATGCTTTCACATCCAGAGGTCCTGAGTTCAGTCCCTATAATCAGAACCAAGAATCCTGGTGCCCAGCGGTATCTCACAAATATCTGTGTAACCCACTCATAAAATCATGGAATAGAATCATAGAGTATCAGGGTTGGAAGGGACCTCAGGAGGTCACCTACTCCAACCCCCTGCTCAAAGCAGGACCAGTCCCCAACTAAATCATCCCAGCCAGGGCTTTGTCAAGCCTGACCTTAAAAACTTCTAAGGAAGGAGATTCCACCACCTCCCTAGGTAACGCATTCCAGTGTTTCACCACCCTCCTAGTGAAAAAGTTTTTCCTAATATCCAACCTAAGCCTGTCCCACTGGAACTTGAGACCATTACTCCTTGTTCTGTCATCTGCTAGCACTGAGAACAGTCTAGATCCATCCTCTTTGGAACCCACTTTCAGGTAGTTGAAAGCAGCTATCAAATCCCCCCTCATTCTTCTCTTCCACAGACTAAACAATCCCAGTTCCCTCAGTCTCTCCTCATAAGTCATGTGCTCCAGTCCCCTAATCATTTTTGTTGCCCTCCGCTGGACGTTTTCCAATTTTTCCACATCTTTCTTGTAGTGTGGGGCCCAAAACTGGACACAGTACTCCAGATGGGGCCTCACCAATGTCGAATAGAGGGGAATGATCAAGTCCCTCGATTTGCTGGCAATGCCCCTACTTACACATCCCAAAATGCCATTGGCCTTCTTGGCAACAAGGGCACACTGTTGACTCATATCCAGCTTCTCGTCCACTGTAACCCCTAGGTCCTTTTCTGCAGAACCACTGCCGAGCCATTCGGTCCCTAGTCTGTAGCGGTGCATGGAATTCTTCCATCCTAAGTGCAGGACTCTGCACTTGTCCTTGTTGAACCTCATCAGATTTCTTTTGGCCCAATCCTCCAATTTGTCTAGGGCCCTCTGTATCCTATCCCTACCCTCCAGCATATCTACCTCTCTTCCCAGTTTAGTGTCATCTGCAAACTTGCGGAGGGTGCAATCCACACCATCCTCTAGATCATTTATGAAGATATTCAAGAAAACCGGCCCGAGGACCGACCCTTGGAGCACTCCACTTGATACCGGCTGCCAACTAGACTTGGAGCCATTGATCACTACCCATTGAGCCCAACAATCTAGCCAACTTTCTATTCACCTTATAGTCCATTCATCCAGCCCGTACTTCTTTAACTTGCTGGCAATAATACTGTGGGAGACCATGTCAAAAGCTTTGCTAAAGTCAAGGAACAACACGTCCACTGCTTTCCCCTCATCCACAGAGCCAGTTATCTCATCATAGAAGGCAATTAGATTAGTCAGGCATGACTTGCCCTTGGTGAATCCATGCTGACTATTCCTGATCACTTTCCTCTCCTCTAAGTGCTTCAGAATTGATTCCTTGAGGACCTGCTCCATGAGGCAGTGCATGTTGTGTTACTCTGTGTGGATTGGTCCACAGAGAGAATAACAGCACCCTTTCCCCCCTACTATTTACTCCTGTATTGGTGTGGGGAACAGACCCCACTTCTGGTCCTTTATAATGTCTTTCTTCTCCCGTCCCTCAGCAGGCACCCAAGTGTGTGTGTGTGTGTGTGTGTGTGTAATTTCTTCAAGCAAACAAAAGAAAAGTCCTTTTCCCTCTTCCTTTCCTTATGAGAGAGGGGGGTCCACAGGAAAACAAAGAGTTTCAAGGATGACTTGGATATGAGGAAGTCTTTTCTGGGTCAGCCGTTTGGGCTTAGTCTAGAATGGGGTCTACACCTCCACCCTTCCTCTTGGGGTGTACTGTTTTGAGGATAGGTCATGCAGCTTTGGGAGTGGGAGGGCTTCCGCTGTTTCCTTGTCACTGGGTCTGTCTCAGCTGTCTGAGGCAGGGCAGCCTTCTTCCTATTCACCATCCCTTCCTGTGGCAGGTTTTCCCTTTTAAGTCTCCCCCCTGACCCCTCATCAGAACAAGCCTTGCAGCTACACCTTGTTAGTGGTGAACAGGCCCAGAAGAGCTCGTTAGTCTCCTCTCTGCCAGTGTGAGGGTATCTCTCTTCCCACTTGAAGTAGACAAGGTCTGTGCTGTGGATCTGTAGGTTATGGGTTTAAAGTCTGCTGATGACCCTTGAGGGAGTAACACCTACTTTTTATGCATATAAAACTAAGGGTTATGATGCTGCAGTAGTTGTTGGGGTGATTTTATATTGAAAAACTTGTTTAGAAGAGAATTTGGATGCTGTACTAATATTTTACTGTTGTATTTTTATTAGTAACAGTTGGTTAATGAGAACTGTCCCTTTAAGAACAGGATGTGGCAATTTGAATGTGGTTGAGAAAACGTAACAGATTTTGCCTGTATCCGCAAACTAGAAGACCCTACTGTGTGGAAGCTTAAAAAAGAGACAGAACTTGATTTAATAAGTGTATCATATTTCCAGAGAGCAAACCTAATTCTCAAAGGTGATGGAATGCCTCCGAGCCTGCTAACATGCTATAGACCCTTGCACTATGGTCACCAATTAAGAGTTGTTCTAATCTAATGGATGTGCAGTAGCACTAACAAAAGGAGTTTGGTGAGTCCCAGTTCCAGCAGCCACATCAGAAACTCACCACTATGCAAACTCACTAGACACGATGCTCTTTGGGGCACAGACTGTCTCTTACCAGGTTTGTGAAATGGTGAGTACATGGGGGCCCCCATCTTGGTTGGGTCTTCTAGGGAGCAAAATCTCATTGCTCACTATAAATTTGTAAGAGCTAGCATTATTAATGGATATGAGGCACAGTAGGGTAGTGGTTCTCAACCTTTTTGGGCTCAGGACCCATTTGTAAATGATTATGGCCTGTGGTGATCCAGTAAACAGTCTGAGGGTTGAGGTCCTGGGGCAGATTTGTAACCAGGCATTTTAGCGCTCTGTGTGAGCAAGCATATTTGTGCCCCTACCAGAAATGATGTGTGGTGGTGGGGGTCACATGGGGTCATGTGCGCCCCCCCCCCCCGATTTTTTGGTTGCACCCCCTCTTCAAGCCAGAGAAGCTGGGTGGCCTGCTAGGTTGCCAACATTATATTTCAAAAATAAGGGACTGTTCTCTTAGCACCCCACCCCACCCATCCTCCCAATATTATCATCATCTTGATTAATATTATTATTAATAATGGTAATAATCATCATTACTCACCTACATTCGCTGGGGTATTTCTTGCTGCTTTTTTGCAGCACTCAGCAATTCTGATCTAGTTGTACAGAGATGAAACAATAAGGGACAACCCTTATAATAAGGGACTGTTGACAACCCTATAGTCCACTGAGGTAAGTCAGGAGGTGGAAGTGCTCACCTTCCCCGAGCCATGCCATGCGGGGCCGACCTGAGCCACCCCCATGGCTTTGCACCCTCTGGGGGCTGCCCCACTTGCTCTGGTTACAGCCCTGCCCTCAGCTTCTATGGGATCCTGCCTTCCGGGGAGGTTAGGTCCTGCCCGGCACTCACCCCACAGTGGTGGCTCCTGCAGCTCCTGTGCTGTGGGGCTTGGCTCTCTGCTCCGGGTGTTGTAACTTCTGTGGTTGCAGCGCCACTCAGGTTTACTGCCCCCACCACCTGGACCAAATTTGTGAGAGTGGAGTTGTGACCTGGCTCATGGGGTTGCAGTGCCACTCACTCAAATTTGGCCTACCTGGATTCCCATCATCATGACAGCTGGGCCAAACCTGAGTGGCGCTGGGACCCCAGAGACTGCAGTGCCTGGAGCAGGGAGGCGAACCCAGCCAGCCCTGTGGGACAGGAGCCATGGGAACTGCCACGCGACTTTTGAAACATTCTGGCAACCCAGTTTTGGGTCCTGACCCACGGGATGAGAAACCCTGCAATGCGGTGTACACAGAAGGAGTTCAAAACCACAAAGCATGATTCAATACTTTTTTATTTAAAAATATGATGATTTTGGGTCCTCCTAACTTTTTGGGGTCTGGCTCATAACATTTGGGGCTGGCAATATAGAAATACATATCTGTATGCTGCCTTCAAGAATTACCCAGATAGTACTCTGATACTACATCCTTCTAACAGACTCATTACCAGTAAGAATGAAAAGCACTTTTGACTGCCCCTTTTAGCCAGGTTTACAGTTGGGCATTTATAAATGCAGTGGTACATGGAGTTGTTTTTCCTGTTTAAATTGTCCTCAGAATTTTCTGAAGTCCAGTGTCACAAGTAAAACATTACTGACATGTTAGGAAATCAAATATGATCAGTTTGTTAGAGTATGAAGATTATCCAGCGGAGCTCAGTTGACAGGCTAATAAATCCTATTATTAATAATCTTGTTAGGCTGGCTTTGTCACAATAGGAAAAATACCTTACTAATGTAGAAGGTCTGAAAAGAGAAAATATAAAGTCAATCTATTTGTATAATGGAACTATAAAACATGCATGGGCATTTTGAGAACTCTCTACTGTCCTTACACACACACAGACACATACACACAAAAGCAGGTGTTTTCAGGAAGTTTAGTGATGTGTGCATATGTCAGAGAAGCATGTCTTGCCATCTTCACATTTCAGTCCACAAGAGACAAAGCTGATTCTGCACTAAGCAAAGAAAACCACATAAGTATGGAGCACGACTTTCTGTTTTGATAGTACTGGTGAGTACATTAGGGCTGCACTCTGCTACACTGACTCACAGTGAATATTAAGTTACTTTGAGCAGGCCCCCTAAAAATCAATAGTACTACTCAGATTTCTTATACTACCCATGAAAGTGCAGCAAAACCTGAAGGAGAATGTGGAGGAAATTTGAAACTGGAAATGGGATTCTGAATTTGTTACTCTAGGGGCATGATCCTTAGGGTTGCACTGATCTGTGGTGAAGAATCAAGGGGAGGGTGGTAGAAAGTTGGCTCTAAGCCACATTACCACTCTTCTGATCCTTGACCGGATGAGGACTGATTTGGGCCCAGAGTAATTTAGAACAGCTCAAGAGATACTCATTTGTTCAATATTTACCTAAAATACACAGTAAGAGGTGACTTGGCCACAGTCTACAAGAATCTACATGGGGAAAACATTTGACAGGGACGTAATCTAGCTGAAAAACGCATAAGAAGATCCAATGTCAGGAAGCTGAAGCTAGGTAAATTCAGACTACAAATAAGGTGCATTTTTTTTTCAACAGAGAGTTTAATCAACCATTAGAACAAGTTACCTAGGGATGTGGTAGATTCCCCATCACTGGAAGTCTTCAAATCAAGACAGAATGGCATTCTAAAAGATATGCTATAGATCAAACAGAAGTTATGGGCTTGATAGTGAAATTACTGGGTGAAGTTCTATGGCTTGTGCTATGCAGCTCAGACCAGATGACCATAATGGATCCTTCTGGCCTTAAAAAATCTATGAAGAGTTTTGCATGTTTGCTTAGTTTGTTAGTGTTGTAGTCAATTTGAAATTGACTATGAAAAATATAAGGTTTCATGGAAGTCAAGGGAAACTGCAGATTTCACAGAAATTTAGTTAGTAGCCTATCTACAGTGATACAGGGAAATAAACAACAGAAGGTTAAAGCAGCTGAGCTTTACAGTTCTTGGTTAGATCACCCAAACTGCTGGATGGTAGACTGGATTCCATCCTGGCAGGTGATAGATAACCTGGCCTCAGTAATACACAGTCTAGTTGGGCATGGAATGGTCACCCCTGAGCAAATGATAACCAATTTAGAACATTGTGGTTCTCAGTAACATTGGCTGCCATGAACACATCAAACCTGTTCTCTGTTCACTACACTGACTCCATATGTAGTACCAAATCAAGTTCATAATCTTGAGCTTTATCTTTAAATTGCTGAATGGTCTGATCAGGATACCAAGAAATAACCTCAAAGTTACTGGGGAGGGGTTGGGAGAAAGGTGCTGCCATCAACAGCTCTGTTCCCCTGGACCAATGGACTGGTCCACCACAAAGGTAAAGCTTATTTGTTCAGGAGACCGAATCTTTTCAAGGGCTGGTTCAAAACTGTGGAAAGAACTCCTGCAAGATCTAAGAATCAATACAAGCTTCATCACTTTCTACTCTGTGGATGACAGAGTACAGCATAAAATTATTAATAATAAAAATCCACATATAATTTTATTCCTGGTGAAATAAAGGGGTAAAAGGAAGAAAGGCCCTTATGTGACAGATGCAAGTCATGTTACTTAAAGCACCACTGACAGGTGCTCACATACCATGGTTATTAGCATGATATAAGAACTAAATAAGCAATGATGTCAGCAAGAGGCCACAAAGAGAAACCACAGGCATTCATACAATAATAGTATCATGCTGGAAAATAGATTCCAAAGGGAGGCATCTTGCAGCTGTCAAGCAAGTGAGAGGAAGACCAAGGATAGAGTAGGTCTATTACTTAATGAGCGGGGAAAGACAATAACAGAAATGTGGAAATGGCAGAAATACTGACTGACTTTTTTTTTTCAGTTTTCACCAAAAAGGTTAGCAGTGATTGGATGTCTAACATAGTGAATGCCGGTGAATATGAGGTAGGATCAGAGACTAACATAGGGAAAGAACAAGTTAAAAATTACTTAGGCAATTTAGATGTCTTCAAGTTGTCAGGGGCTGATGAAATACATCTTAGAATGCTCAAGGAGTTGACTGAGTAGATGTCTAAGCCATTAGCGATTATCTTCAAAAAGTCATGGAAGACAGGAGAGATTCCAGAAGACTGGAAGAGGGCAAATATAGTGCCAATCTATAAAAAGGGGAATAAGGACCAGTCAGCTTAACTTCAGTACCCAGACAGATAATGGAGTGAATAATCAAACAATCAAATAATCAAACAGTTTGCAAATACCTAGAAGATAATAAGGTGATAAGTAACAGTCAGCATGGATTTGTCAAGAACAAATTATGTCAAGCCAACCTGATAGAAAAGGAGTACTTGTGGCACCTTAGAGACTAACAAATTTATTTGAGCATAAGCTTCCGTGAGCTACAGCTCACTTCATCGGATGCATTCATCTGATAGCTTTCTTTGACAGTGTAACAAGACTTTTGGATGGGGGAAGCGGTAGATGTGGTCTACCTTAACTTTAGTAAGGTTTTTGATACTGTCTCAAACTACCTTCTCATAAACAAACTATGGAAATACAATCTAGGTGCAGCTGCTATAAGGTGGGTGCATAACTGGTTGGAAAACTATTCCCAGAGAGTAGTTATGGGTCAAGCTGGAAGGACATATCTAGTGGAGTCCCACAAGGATTGGTCCTGGGTCCAGTTCTGTTCAATATCTTCATCAATTATTTAGATAATGGCAGAGAGAGTACACTTATAAAGTTTGCGGATGACACCAAGCTTGGAGGGGTTGCAAGACTTTGGAGGCTAGGATTAAAATTCAAAATGATCTGGACAAACTGCAGAAATGGTCTGAAGAAAATAGAATGAAATTCAATAAGGACAAATGCAAAGTACTCCACTGAGGAAGGAAAAATCGGTTGCACATGTAGAAAATGGGAAATGACTGCCTAGGAAGCAGTACTGTGGAAATGGATCTGGGGGTCATAGTGGACCACAAGCTAAATATGAGTCAACAGTGTAAAATTGTTGCCAACCCTCCCCTCCCCCCTGCAAACATCATTCTGGGATATATTAGCAGGATTGTTGTAAGCAAGACACAAGGAGTAATTCTTCCCCTCTACTCTGCACTGATAAGAACTCAATTGGAGTATTGTGTTCAGTTCTGGGCTCCACATTTCAGAAAAGATGTGGACAAACTGGAGAAAATCCAGAGAAGGGCAACAAAAATGATTAAATGTTGAGAAAACATGACCTATGAGGGAAGATTGAAAAAATTGGGCTCGTTTAGTCTGGAGAAGAGAAGACTGAGGGACGACATGATAACTGTTTTCAAATACATAAAAGGTTGTCACAAGGACGAGGGAGGAAAATTGTTCTTGTTTACCTCTGAGGATAGGACAAGAAGCAATGGGCTTAAATTGCAGCAAGGGCGGTTTAGGTTGGACATGAGGAAAAACTTCCTAACTGTGTTCCAGTGGTTAACCACTGGAACGAATTGCCTAAGGAGGCTGTGGAATCTTTGTCACTGGAGGATTTTAAGAACAAGTTAGACAAACACCTGCCAGGAATGGTCTAGTTATTATGTAGTCCTGCCTCTGAGGAAAGGACCAAAGCAAACAATATTCTTTACTGCAATAGGGAAGGAGTATTGTAATTATACACATTTGGCCATGATTTTTGGCATCATGGTTCTAATCAGTATGTGGTTGTCCATACTGTTTATATTGATAAATGTCAGATATATCTATAAAAATAAAAAATACCCCCACAGGACACATAGGTGGAGGTGAGATCCATATGATTCAATTCATCAGACACCACTGCAGGTTAACTACTATGTACCTTTCTCTGCCTTACCTGCTCTCTCTACCCCCAATTTATCTTCCAGAAACTCTCATTCTAACTTTCCAAATCCCTAAGAAGCACAAACAGCTGCCTTTTAAAAATGTCAGTTTGCCACAGAGAATGTGGAATCCCCTCATCCCTCCCTAGAAATCAAATCTGCCCAGATAGGCATTGTCTCAGGTCAGTGACACTTTTCCTACCTAGATATTATGGTTGCAGTGTTTTAAAGTCTCATATCAAGTGGTCCGGTAGAGCTTGAAAGAGAAACTTTTTACTACATGGAAGGGGAGATTTCCAATTTCTTAAATGGACCCAGCACTTGCTTTCTAACCTGGGAAGGGCTAGAAATCAGATTTTTAAAGTGGTGACATTTTTAAGTGTAGAAAAAGTCATTTTAAGAAGTTTTATATGCCCTCAGAGCCTTGTACAGTTGGACTCATGAAGACTAAGAATTACAGGCGGAGTTATGAAAGATAGGGCTATTTGATTTTTCAAAACCCTATAAAACATTCTTTCAATATCCTCATTTCTCTGTAACATACATGGTTTATACACAATAAATGATGGGGTGTTTTGGAGTAACATTCTTATTGACATTGGTTTGGGATTACCGGCATAGCTCACTCATGGTTCCCACACCGGTGCACACATCCCAAACTCCTGCTAATAAAATCTTTAAACCATACACCACCATCTATCACACACACACTCACTCACTCAGTATTCAATGTTGTATTATTAGTCTTGTGGCACCTTAAAGGCTAAGAGATTTATTTAAGGTGCCACTGAACTCCTTGTTGTTTTTGTGGATACAGACTAATACGGCTACCCCTCTGATTATTAGTCTTGTGTATCTAAATTTATTAGGATGCTCAGAAAATTAACCCCCGCATAAACAACCCCCCACCAATAAAAGCCCTACCCCAAGGGCAGCTTTCTATAACCCATAAAAGACAGACTCCATTGAGACCACTAGGGACTTCTGTTTCATCCCAGAGCATTTTTGCAGATACTTAGCCCTGGTCTACACTAGGACTTTAGGTCGAATTTAGCAGCGTTAAATCGATGTAAACCTGCACCCGTCCACACGACGAAGCCCTTTATTTTGACTTAAAGGGCTCTTAAAATCGATTTCCTTACTCCACCCCTGACAAGTGGATTAGCGCTTAAATCAGCCTTGCCAGCTCGAATTTGGGGTACTGTGGACACAATTCGACGGTATTGGCCTCCGGGAGCTATCCCAGAGTGCTCCATTGTGACCGCTCTGGACAGCACTCTCAACTCAGATGCACTGGCCAGGTAGACAGGAAAAGAACCGCGAACTTTTGAATCTCATTTCCTGTTTGGCCAGCGTGGCAAGCTGCAGGTGACCATGCAGAGCTCATCAGCAGACGTGACCATGATGGAGTCTCAGAATTGCAAAAGAGCTCCAGCATGGACCGAACGGGAGGTACGGGATCTGATCGCTGTATGGGGAGAGGAATCCGTGCTATCAGAACTCCGTTCCAGTTTTCGAAATGCCAAAACCTTTGTCAAAATCTCCCAGGGCATGAAGGACAGAGGCCATAACAGGGACCTGAAGCAGTGCCGCGTGAAACTGAAGGAGCTGAGGCAAGCCTACCAGAAAACCAGAGAGGCGAACGGCCGCTCCGGGTCAGAGCCCCAAACATGCCGCTTCGATGATGAGCTGCATGCCATTTTAGGGGGTTCAGCCACCACTACGCCAGCCATGTTGTTTGACTCCTTCAATGGAGATGGAGGCAACACGGAAGCAGGTTTTGGGGACGAAGAAGATGATGATGATGATGAGGTTGTAGATAGCTCACAGCAAGCAAGCGGAGAAACCGGTTTTCCCGACAGCCAGGAACTGTTTCTCACCCTGGACCTGGAGCTAGTACCCCCCGAGCCCACCCAAGGCTGCCTCCTGGACCCAGCAGACGGAGAAGGGACCTCTGGTGAGTGTACCCTTTAAAATACTATTCATGGTTTAAAAGCAAGCATGTGAAAGGATTACTTTGCCCTGGCATTCGCGGCTCTCCTGGATGTACTCTCAAAGCCTTTGCAAAAGGTTTCTGGGGAGGGCAGCCTTATTGCGTCCTTCATGGTAGGACACTTTACCACTCCAGGCCAGTAACACATACTCGGGAATCATTGTACAACAAAGCATTGCAGTGTATGTTTGCTGGCGTTCAAACAACATCCGTTCTTTATTTCTCTGTGTTATCCTCAGGAGAGTGAGATATAATCCATGGTCACCTGGTTGAAATAGAGTGCTTTTCTTCAGGGGACACTCAGAGGAGCCCGTTCCTGCTGGGCTGTTTGCCTGTGGCTAAACAGAAATGTTCCCCGCTGTTAGCCACAGGGAGGGGGGAGGGTTGAGGGGGTAGCCACGCGGTGGGGGGAGGCAAAATGCGACCTTGGAACGAAAGCACATGTGCTATGTATGTAATGTTAACAGCAAGGTTTACCCTGAAAGAGTGTAGCCACTGTTTTATAAAATGTGTCTTTTTAAATACCGCTGTCCCTTTTTTTTTCTCCACCAGCTGCATGTGTTTCAATGATCACAGGATCTTCTCCTTCCCAGAGGCTAGTGAAAATTAGAAAGGAAAAAAAAACGCACTCGAGATGAAATGTTCTCCGAGCTCATGCTGTCCTCCCACACTGACAGAGCACAGACGAATGCGTGGAGGCAAATAATGTCAGAGTGCAGGAAAGCACAAAATGACCGGGAGGAGAGGTGGTGGGCTGAAGAGAGTAAGTGGAGGGCTGAAGAGAGTAAGTGGCGGGCTGAAGAGAGGGCTGAAGCTCAAATGTGGCGGCAGCGTGATGAGAGGAGGCAGGATTCAATGCTGAGACTGCTGGAGGACCAAACCAGTATGCTCCAGTGTATGGTTGAGCTGCAGCAAAGGCAGCTGGAGCACAGACTGCCACTACAGCCCCTGTGTAACCAACCACCCTCCTCCCCAAGTTCCATAGCCTCCACACCCAGACGCCCAAGAACGCGGTGGGGGGGCCACCGGCCAACCAGCCACTCCGCCACAGAGGATTGCCCAAAAAAAAGAAGGCTGGCATTCAATAAATTTTAAAGTTGTAAACTTTTAAAGTGCTGTGTGGCATTTTCCTTCCCTCCTCCACCACCCCTCCTGGGCTACCTTGGTAGTCATCCCCCTATTTGTGTGATGAATGAATAAAGAATGCATGAATGTGAAGCAACAATGACTTTATTGCCTCTGCAAGCAGTGATCGAAGGGAGGAGGGGAGGGTGGTTAGCTTACAGGGAAGTAGAGTGAACCAAGGGGCGGGGGGTTTCATCAAGGAGAAACAAACAGAACTTTCACACCGTAGCCTGGCCAGTCATGAAACTGGTTTTCAAAGCTTCTCTGATGCGTACCACGCCCTCCTGTGCTCTTCTAACCGCCCTGGTGTCTGGCTGCATGTAACCAGCAGCCAGGCGATTTGCCTCAACCTCCCACCCCGCCATAAACGTCTCCCCCTTACTCTCACAGATATTGTGGAGCGCACAGCAAGCAGTAATAACAGTGGGAATATTGGTTTCACTGAGGTCTAAGCGAGTCAGTAAACTGCGCCAGCGCGCCTTTAAACGTCCAAATGCACATTCTACCACCATTCTGCACTTGCTCAGCCTGTAGTTGAACAGCTCCTGACTACTGTCCAGGCTGCCTGTGTACAGCTTCATGAGCCATGGCATTAAGAGGTAGGCTGGGTCCCCAAGGATACATATAGGCATTTCAACATCCCCAACAGTTATTTTCTGGTCTGGGAATAAAGTCCCTTCCTGCAGCTTTTGAAACAGACCAGAGTTCCTGAAGATGCGAGCGTCATGTACCTTTCCCGGCCATCCCACGTTGATGTTGGTGAAACGTCCCTTGTGATCCACCAGAGCTTGCAGCACTATTGAAAAGTACCCCTTGCGGTTTATGTACTCGGCGGCTTGGTGCTCCGGTGCCAAGATAGGGATATGGGTTCCGTCTATGGCTCCACCACAGTTAGGGAATCCCATTGCAGCAAAGCCATCCACTATGACCTGCACATTTCCCAGGGTCACTACCCTTGATATCAGCAGATCTTTGATTGCGTGGGCTACTTGCATCACAGCAGCCCCAACAGTAGATTTGCCCACTCCAAATTGATTCCCAACTGACCGGTAGCTGTCTGGTGTTGCAAGCTTCCACAGGGCTATCGCCACTCGCTTCTCAACTGTGAGGGCTGCTCTCATCTTGGTATTCATGCGCTTCAGGGCAGGGGAAAGCAAGTCACAAAGTTCCATGAAAGTGCCCTTACGCATGCGGAAGTTTCGCAGCCACTGGGAATCGTCCCAGACCCGCAACACTATGCGGTCCCACCAGTCTGTGCTTGTTTCCCGAGCCCAGAATCGGCGTTCCACAGCATGAACCTGCCCCATTAGCACCATGATGCATGCATTGGCAGGGCCCATGCTTTCAGAGAAATCTGTGTCCATGTCCTGATCACTCATGTGACCGTGCTGACGTCGCCTCCTCGCCCGGTATCGCTTTGCCAGGTTCTGGTGCTGCATATACTGCTGGATAATGCGTGTGGTGTTTAATGTGCTCCTAATTGCCAAAGTGAGCTGAGCGGCCTCCATGCTTGCCTTGGTATGGCGTCCGCACAGAAAAAAGGCGCGGAACGATTGTTTGCCGTTGCTCTGACGCAGGGAGGGGCGACTGACGACACGGCTTACAGGGTTGGCTTCAGGGAGCTAAAATCAACAAAGGGGGTGGCTTTACATCAAGGAGTAGTTCAGGCAGGACTTCACGGAGGGTTCCAATAAGAAATGGTGCACCTAAGTTATTGTTCTTATTGGAACAAGGAGGTTAGCCTGGCCTCTGATTGATACATGGCTAGATTTACCTCGCTGCACCTTCTCTGTGAGTGACTACAGTGTGACCTAGAGGAATGAGTCCCCTAGACAGGGGAGGGGGGGAATCAAATGAGTACAAAACAAATCTGGTCTATTTCTTGTTTTGATCCACTCCATCTATCTTTTACATCTTTGGCTGGCAGCAGACGGTGCAGAAGGACTGCATGTCATCCACATCTCAGGGCTGCTCGGCAGAAGATGGTACAGTACGACTGCTAGCCATCCTCATCTCTTGCCTGCCTGGCAGAAGATGGTATAGTACGACTGCTAGCAATCCATATCGCCTGCCTGCTCACCATAAGACGGTTCAATAGGACTGACTGCAGGACTAAAGAGAATGACCCGGTCAAGTTACTCCAAATTTAGTCCCTGCGCCCATGTCTGCCCAGGCGTTCCCAGCCGACGTGGCCAGGAGCACCTCGGACACGACGAGGATGGCTATCAGTCGTATTGCACCGTCTGCTGCCAGAAGGCAATGGGTTGCTGCTACTGTGTAGCAATGCCATACCACGTCTGCCAGCACCCAGGAGACATACGGTGACGGTTACCTGAGTGGGCTCCATGCTTGCCGTGGTATGGCGTCTGCACAGGTAACTCAGGAAAAAAGGCACGAAACGATTGTCTGCCCTTGCTTTCATGGAGGGAGGGAGCGAATGGGGGCCTGACGATATGTACCCAGAACCACCCGCGACAATGTTTTAGCCCCATCAGGCATTGGGATCTCAACCCAGAATTCCAATGGGCAGCGGAGACTGCGGGAACTGTGGGATAGCTATCCACAGTGCAACGCTCCGGAAGTCGACTCTAGCCTCGGTACTGTGGAAGCACTCCGCCAAGTTAATGCACTTAATGCACTTAGAGCATTTTCTGTGGGGACACACACACTCGAATATATAAAACCGATTTCTAAAAAACCGACTTCTATAAATTCGACCGTATTCCATAGTGTAGATATACCCAGAGAGAAATACAGCATTGCCATTTATTCCTGTCCATGACTTGTTCCCCCTTTGAGCCCAGCCTGGTCAACTCGCCGCATATGATATCCTGCCTCTAGTCTGTGGTGGGCCTCGAAGTTGGAATGACCTTGGTTGCATTTTCATTATTTTTTTAGCATCCTATCATCTTTTTTTCTTCTGCAGTGTCCCCACCATCAGAATCTTTTTGATTGTATCCAGTCCTGTACCCTGATATCACAACCTACTCTCCTTCTAACTTCTTCATTTGTCTTAAAACCATTCCACTTTACACCTACCATCTTTTGAAGAACACTCATTTCTACCACCTGCAGCCTTCTGAGGTCTGTTTCATTTAATGCAGCTACTTCCAGACCAGAGAGAAATACTGTTAGTTCACTGGTTTGATAAATTCTCACTGTTCTTCACCCACTTAAAACCACCATCACCAAACAAGGACACTGCATCAGAATGGATCTCATCATGAAATGGGCCACCCAAATACCCTGAGAGAACCTGCTTCAATACCCCCCTCTGACCACACACCCCTAGTTGTGACTTACCAACACCCACTGGAACCCATACGGGGTATCATCAAACAACTACAACATATGTTTGATGGGGACCCCATCCTGAAAGAAATCTTTCCTGAACCCCCTCTTCTGGCCTTCAAACAACCTGATGCACACTAACACTTCCAGAGGGTTTGTGTACACAGTGCTTTAGTCTGCACATGAGAGGTGTAAATTTTACTCACAGTAGTGTGTCACGCACTAATTAGCCGGTGTGGACGCTGCTGGCGTGCACTACAAGTTCCCTAGTGTGTGTGAACATAGTGCTGTTTGAAAAGGGACTCGAGTGCCTAAATCCAACACTGAGGCAACATTGGCATTCATAATACCACTGCTCAGCTGCTGCGTAATGTTATAGGCACTGAAAGTCCCTAGACGCCTAAATTCCTAGCTGTGAAGTCCCCTAAGTGCCTAAATTTCTTAAGGTAGGCAAATGTACAGCAACTAAATCCTGACAGTGCCAGGTCTAAGAGGGTATGTTATTGTAAGGGGCAAAACCACCTTACACACTCTGTTCTAAATTTGAGCTGTGCATTTCAAGCTATGTGTACGAGATTCAACATCTGTAGGGTTAAATAGGTCAAAGTACCATTGTGTTTAGAATGTGTTTACAATTTTTTATTTTAGTCATTTATTTTCTTAGCATGGTTAGTTTCTCTTTAAAAAGTGTGTATAGTTTTATATTACTGCCATCATAAAGCCATTTGTGTTTGACCTTAAAGATCCCTATCTATTGTCCACTTTTTTTTAGGCTTTATTTTAAAGTAATATTTTATTAAAGTAAAACTGAAAATAGTTCTATAGTAAAATTCTCAAACAGTAAAGATCATAATCAGGCAAAAGCCTACAGAAGTGTAACTTCAAAAAAAAAGAGAATTTAAATAATTAATAAAGGATGTTAAAAGAACTCAGGTTTCAAAACCTGCTCTCTGCCTTTGAAGATGCTAAAATGTACTACTGTTTCACTTCATTAAATGTTCAAAGTTCACTTCTCACATGTGGCTGCAGGGTTTGTAAGGGATGTGCTAAAAGGCTAGGCTGATAGTGACTTTTTGAATTCTGTTTTATGAATGGCCTCCACCCAAATCATAGAATCGTGAAGAGGTAGTTAGGAAAGAGAGAGTCACTTTTTTAACTTAATTATTATAACAGATGTTTGGAGTCTAAACTCCCATTAAAGACTCAGTTAGAACTTCAGGATTTGGCTTATAATTTTCAAGACTTGTACATCGTACCATATTCTGTGAATGCTCAGATGGACAGCTATAGAATGTCAGCAAAAACCACGAGGAGTCCTTGTAGCACTTTAGTAACTAACAAATGTATTTGGGCATAAGCTTTCGTGGGCTAAAACCCACTTCATCAGATACATGGAGTGAAAAATACAGTAAGCAGAATATATACGATAGCACATGAAAAGACGGGAGTTGCTTTACCAAGTAGGCGGTCAGTGCTAACGAGCCAATTAAATTAAGGTGGAAGTGGCCTATTCTCAACAGTTGACAAGAAGGGGTGAGTATCAGTAGAGGGAAAATTACTTTTTGTAGCGACCCATCCACTCCCAATCTTTATTCAGGCCTAATTTGATGGTGTCCAATTTGCAAATTAATTCCAGTTCTGCAGTTTCTCGTTGAAAGTTTTTGAAGTTTTTCTGTTGAAGAATAGCCACTCTTAAGTCTGTCATTGAGTGTCCAGGGAGACTGAAGTGTTCTCCTACTGGTTTTTGAAAGTTACAATTCTTGATGTCTGATTTGTGTCCATTTATTCTTTTGCGTAGAGACTGTCCGGTTTGGCCAATGTACATGGCAGAGGGGCATTGCTGGCACATGATGGCATATATCACATTGGTAGATGTGCAGGTGAACATGCCCCTGATCGTACTCACACCTTCTTGTCAACTGTTAGAAATGGGCCACCTTGATTGCATTGGCCTCGTTAGCACTACAAAAGTAATTTTCCCTCCCTTGATATTCTCCCCTTCTTGTCAACTGTTGAGAATAGGCCATTTCCACCTTAATTGAATTGGCTCGTTAGCATTGACCCCCCACTTGGTAAGGCAACTCCCATCTTTTTATGTGCTATAATATATATTCTGCTTACTGCATTTTTCACTCCATGCATCTGATGAAATAGGTTTTAGCCCACAAAAGCTTATGCCCAAATACATTTGTTATTCACTAAAGTGCCACAAGGACTCCTTGTTGTTTTTGCTGATACAGACTAACATGGCTACCACTCTGAAACCTATAGAATGTCAGTTTCTCATGAAATAGTGAGTCCTCCTCCATCCCAGCTACATCTATTTATGCCTTTGTATTACTGAAGTCAGTTTTCCTTCAATAAAATCTGTTGAAATATGATTTTAAAACATGTTATAATAATCATCCAACCCAGGGAAGGCAGAGATGGGCATTCTGGGGTAGGACGTGGAGTTCATAAGTAAGTATCAGTGCATATACACCTTCTGACCTAGCAATAGTAGCTAGGCATAGTCTCTTTCTCACACACATGGGACATTGCTGGAATACATTAATGCATACGTACAAGTGTACGTTAACACATCTTTTGATATATTTACATGCACCTCATTCTTGAGACATTTTTGTAGTGAGCCTGAATTTTACTCAACATATAGTATGAATTGTTTCACCCTCAACTGAAATGCAGCAATTGTTTAACAGCATACAACACTACCCAAAAGGCAGGAAATTAAGAGGATTTCTGATATAGCTGCAGAAAGTCTAGGAAATAGTTTATTGCAGTAGACTGAATAAAGTAAAAGCGCCACAATGTAATGTAATCTCAGATGTTTGTGTGCATTACAACATCTCTAGTAACATCTTTTACTGGTCTTACGCATGGAAGCAAAGGCACAGATTTTCAAAAATAAACAGCAAAGCACACCATTCATCTAAGATTAGAATCCATGCATCATAATCTGAAAATTTTAATTAGAAAAGTATTAGGAAAAGTCACAAGAGAGAGTGGGATTAAATTTGCATATTAACCTACTTTATGAACTCAGTATCTCGGAGGACTAGGGTGTCAAATCTCTGCACATTTAGAAATCTGGTGCCTCAGTCCTCAGCTGGTATAGATCAGCATAGCTCCATCAATTACACTGAAGCGTGGAGCTACAACAATTTAAACCAGCCGAGGATGTGGCCCATGGTAATAGCTCTTTCTGTAGATAATGAGATTCAGGTTGAGAACTTAAATAAGCAGAGAACCAGGCAAGGGGGACCGTTTTTTAAATGTAAAGCTCTTCTTAGAAAAGGAATATGGAATTTGTAAGGTGCGTACTTAGATGAGTAATGAGACATTTTTGTTTAAGATATTAGGGTATCCTGAAAAGAGGCTGTGCCTCCTATTTCTATGGAGCGATTACAAGTGCTAGGAGAATTGCAGACAGAGCCAGGATAATTAGCGGTACTAAGACACCACTGAAGATATTGTGTCTTTCCTGAGCCTCTGACTCTCAGAATCTAGCAAGTTATAGAAATCGTTTTTTTGAGATTGCCCTGTTAGCAAATAGATTTGTTTATTTCATTTTTTTTATTCTTGCAGGATTTTTTTTTCTTTGCCTAAAGGAAAAATACAGTCTCTTCCCCCCTCCCCCAGCCTCTAACAACTTTACTGATATCATAATTAAAGAGCTGACAGGGAAAGTGCAGTACTTGCTGTGAAATGAAACTGTTATATTAAAGAGAGGCCTAGACAGCTCAGTGATAAGATAATTTAGATGGCAAGAGAATACAGTTAATGTATCTCTGGGTATAAAGGACAAAAGAGTGGAGATCTGTGGTTTTAGACATGAGGTTCAGACATCTCCTCTGGAGACTGTGGGAAAGAAGATACAAAGTAGTGAAGTAGTGCATTCAGCTTTGGTGCCACTGCCAGTCATAGGTGGAAGCTGAAAGCCATTGAACAGGAGCTGCATCTGAATGGGAAAAGAAGAGAGAGAAGGAAATTGATGGTGGGTAAATATTGTTAAAGAAGAGATGTTTAATGAGGGGAAAAGTAACAAATAATACGATGGAAAACATGATGGTTTCTTATAAAAAGGGATCCAAAGTATTTTGAAATGTTGTTTCTTTACAGATAATACAAAAAGCAATAATGGGAATATTGTAAGTGCAACTGCAAGTCTTGAGTGCATATTTTTAAAAAGTAATATGTAATGTGATTCATAGAAATGACATTTAGCTTAAACTGAAAAGGACCTGGGATATAAAATATAAAGCCCATAGAAAGGACTGATTCAAGGGGACTAGGGCATGCATTATAATATATATAAAGAAGAATATATCAGAAGAAAGAAATGACATTTGCAAATTGGATGCCAACACAAACTGTTTGGATAGAAGTGAAAGATAGAAATGCCAGGACATTAATTATATGAAACTTTCAGAGACTTTCAAGGTCTGACTGATGAGCTAAAGGAGAAAGTATGAAGACTACAATACCGATACTACAGGGTCTCAGTTACCCTTACATTTTGGAGACTCAGCACCATGAAGTGGTCAAGAACGAGAGGCTATTTCAGACTGCAAGATGTACTAAACCAGTTCAAGTAGCCAGTGAGGTCCAAGGCTATTTTATTTGTTTTCTTCAAGGAAACAAGCCTTGTAGATAAATTAGCAGTTGGTGAATATTCAGTCATGATGAAAATAGTTAGATGTAAGATGTTCCCAAAACACGATTAAATATTATTATGCTTCTGAAATGCAGAATCAGAAAGAGCATAAGGTGATCTGAAAGATGCTAACATGAAAGTATGGGTGGGTGAATGATTTGGATAAGAGTGAAAACTGGCCAGAACTTTCACCAAAATTTTAAACCAAACCTAAATAGAATCTTCTCTTAGGTTCAGAATAGTTTAGTTAATATTTTATTTTCACACCTCTTCACTTCCTTGGTTCTAGAATGGAACTAACAAACCAAAATCCAGTCTGAGGGTTTATTTTTACAGCATTTCTAGTCCAGCCAGAACTAGGCCATTTCAAAAATCCTAGAAGAAAGCTTACTCATCAGATTTTTCATCCCTATTTCTATACTGAAGAGGTTCAAACAAGATTAAAAACCAAGCCTGTGAATTTTTTAGATCCTGCTCAAATTACATACACATGTGTTTTTCTAATTTGCTGTATCATGCTCATCAGACCTCGTTACAACAAAGGTGGTTTGAAGTGTAACCTCCCTATCAAATGTAGCCACATTTCCTTTGTGTGTACATCTGCCACACTGTTTAAGCATTTATAAAAGCGCATTCTGGGAAAGTGTGGGGAAGTCAGGGCTGCTATCAGCAGAACATGCACACGCAGCAGCTGAAGAACAAAAAATGTTTTTATGTAGAGGATTTTTATACTAACTTCCACAGGCCAATGGATATTATGGTATTAGGTAGGGGGGGATTGAGGCTTTTCCATAAGCAAGAAAAGGCTTTTGCTTTTATGAGGTGTATGACTATCAGTATGTAAATAATACATTCCATATCTTATCAGCTTCTTGAAGCCAGCCTTATGGTTTCTGTTTCTTGGTACTCCTGTTTATCATTTGGCAATGGCTGCTCCATAAGAGACATTGAAACAAAGCCCAAAGTGTGTTCTATTCTTTATATATATATGCTTTCCTTGTAATTTTAGCTCCCTATTGTCTCTCTTTTTGTTTGAATGTTGAGCTGCTGCATTATTCTTTTGTTAACATAGTGTAATAATCCTGAAATATTCACTTATTATAATTGATGGCATCAAATCAGATTACTTTACATAGCAACCGTTACCAAGAAAAAAACCAACATCATTAAAAGCATTTTTTTAACCTCATCTAACCTTTCTTGTTCAACAGGAAGATTTCTGCCTTCTAGGTAGTTATGATCTTCTAGCAGTTCAAGGAAACATGATCTTGATAAGTGGAAGTCTAAACAAATTTTTCCCCCTACAAAGAAAGCTGAACAGCAGTGAGAAGGAATAGCATGAATATGTATAATTGAGAGTGCCATTTTTTATTTACTGTTTCAAAGAATTATAGTAGAAAGTAATTTGTAAAGTATTAACTCTGTTTATAAACAAACTAATATAAATGCCTGGCATGGAATAAGACGGAAGAGAAAGATGAAGAACTTAATTTCCTTTTACATCTGTCTGTTTAATTGTAAATGCCCAGGAAAAAAGTTGGATTAATAGCCCTGGAAGCAGATGTCCTTTTTTGCCCAGGGGACTGACTCAGCAAAAACTGTAGCAGTGCAAACTTCTTCACTGTACCCTGTAAATGAGCCTAAACCTTGATCTCTGTGTGGGAAGGTAGTTCAGTATCCCTGTCCATTCATTTCTGGCCTCTCTGCTGAAATGCCTGTCCTGGCATTTCTGCAGTGACCCCAGGGGGGCTCCTTTTCCCCTCTGCTGCTCTTGTGGGGAATCACTTCCTCTCTGACTTCCAACCTAATTGATTTGTATTATTGCACAAAATGTAGAAGAGATTATGCAGACACATTTGCATCTGTAAACTAGATTGATATACCTCACAACTGATCAGTTTCAGTTAGCTCAAAACAACAGCACAAATTTGATATACTACCCCTTGGTTTGGTTAAAGGTATGAAGTATTTTCAATCAGTTCAACTTTAGGTAGCATTGAATTATATCTGCCAATTGGTCGTGATCTCTAGGCCCAATCCTATTCCTAGTAAAGTGAGTGGCAAAACTCCCATTGACTAAAATGAAAGCCGCACTGCGCACTTTGTTGTGTTGTCTGTCAATCCATTCAATTTATTAATACATTTGAACCCCACCTATCATGGTATAGGAGAGCTCAAGCATACATCAGACTCCAGATGTTTGAAATTCATTTGGCAGGGATTTTGTTTTACATTCTTAAAAAATATATTTTCAATAACTATTCAATGTTTATTCACCACAAGAAGGCTACATTGGTTCCTCTGGGTAGAAAGGAAAGTTTAAAAACACCAGACTATTTGTTCTAACATTTTCTAAACTTTTTTTCCACCCAGTGTAAATTAATTTCAGATTAGAGTTAGGCTGCCAGGATTATCAATGCCTATTTTGTCTTGTCAGGAGTACTGAAAATTCGCCTGTGAAGTGACTCAGGAGAAATTACTGTCCTTTACTTAAATTACTTAAATACTTAAATTACTGTCCGTTCACTTAAATAACCAGCCACCAAATTAAAGTGATTTGGTGATTTTTTTAAAAACATTTTTCCAGGTTTGATGCATCACCAGAATAATTCCCTATAGTCACCTCACTGTGTTTGTATGCCATGTGGCGCTTTTATGACAGTTTACTTACATTGTACATACAAATTTATTATTCAGAGAGATAAGAAGATTAGCTATACTATAAGGTAGATTCACAAGGAGGATTTAGGCACCTAAATCCAATATTTAGGCACTGTTGGTGTCATAAATATAAAGGGAAGGCTAACCACCTTTAAATCCCTCCTGGCCAGAGGAAAAAAACCCTTTCACCTGTATAGGGTTAAGAAGCTAAAGATAACCTTGCTGGCACATGACCAGAATGACCAATGAGGAGACAAGATACTTTCAAAGCTGGGGGGGGGAACAAAGTGTTCTCTCTGTCTGCGTGTTGCTTTTGCCGGGACCAGAGCAGGAATGCAGGTCAGAACTCTTGTAAAGGGCTAATAAGCAATCCAGTTAGATATGCATTAGATTCTGTTTTGTTTAAATGGCTGATAAAATAAGTTGTGCTGAATGGAATGTATATTCCTGTTTTTGTGTCTTTTTGTAACTTAAGATTTTGCCTAGAGGAATTCTCTATGCTTTGAATCTGACTACCCTGTAAGGTATTTACCATCCTGATTTTACAGAGGTGATTCTTTTACTTTTTCTTCAATTAAAATTCTTCTTTTAAGAACCTGATTGCTTTTTCATTGCCCTTAAGATCCAAGGGTTTGGGTCTGTGTTCACCTATGCAAATTGGTGAGGATTTTTATCAAGCCTTCCCCAGGAAAGGGGGTGTAGGGTTTGGGGGGATTTTGGGGGGAAAGATGTTTCCAAGTGGGCTCTTTCCCTGTTATATATTTGTTAGATGCTTGGTGGTGGCAGCAATAAAGTCCAGGGACAAAAGGTAAAATAGTTTGTACCTTGGGGAAGTTTTAACCTAAGCTGGTAAAAATAAGCTTTTGGGGTTTTTCATGCAGGTCCCCACATCTGTACCCTAGAGTTCAGAGTGGGGAAGGAACCTTGACATGGTGGCAGAGCGGTGGGATTAACTTGAAATCATTTTGCGATCAATTTGAGATTTTTTGAACCAGAAGCACAGATTTTAAAAAAGGACATTTTTTTTCCTTTGGGCTGCTGGAAAGCAGGTTTTAAGCTGAAAGCAGTTAAAGTATTTTGTCTCTGCTCGGGGGCCAGAGCAGAGACAAAAGGGAATTGTCTTTTGTGAGCTAGAGTTTTCTCTACCTAAAGGCAGGGTAGTTAACCTCCTGCAGGGAAATTCACAAGTCTTCACAGACCTGAAGTTGATTTTTTTTTTAACCTAAGAGCAACTAGAGGGGTTTTCTGTCTATTTGCCTGGAGACAAAGGTGTTAGGTTTTTTTTTTTAAGGATTTTTCTGTAGGCTGACAATCACTATCAGAGAACATAGGAATCCGGTTACAGCACAACCTATATATATATATTTTTGACAAGCCAATTTTTGTTTGTTTGTTTGTTTTATTTCTAACTCTCATGTGTAAAGTTAGTTAAAAACAGAGAGGCTAACATGACAGAAACCAAGGCACAACACAAATTGGAGTTAACCAGACTGGAGGCAGCGAAAGAGGCAGAAAAAGCCCTGGAGGCTGCCCACAGGAGAGCTATGGAGGCAAAGGACAAAGAAATGGAGGAGAAGGAAAAAGAGAGGAAGCATACAATGAGATGGAGAAGGTAAGGGCTGAGTGGAATCTACTGGATAACCCTAACAATCCTTCCCCAACAATCCACAAATGGGAGCGACTATGTCTACAGTGTAATGAATCCAGTGATACTGCTGAATATTTTCTCACCTTTGAGAGGCTGTGCATTCTCCATAAAATTCCTGAAGCTCACAAGATGACCACATTGCTCTAAAATTGACTGGAAGAGTTCTGGACATATTCAATAAGATGCCTATTGATGAGGCTTCTGACTATAATAAGTTCAAGGATTTGGTTTTAAAGCAATTTCAAATTACATCTGAAACGTACAGAGTAAAATTTCGAATCCTTAAGAGAGGGCCTGGACTAAGTAATGTGGCTTCTCTAAACCAGATGAAGGATCTGTTAGATAAATGGGCCCAAGGAAGGGGTGTCACTAGCTTTAATGGAATGTGTGATTTGATAGCTCAGGAGCAATTCCTGAATATGTCCAAGGAGGAAATAAAACAGTGTTTATGGGATAAGGAAATGGACTCAGCAGAAAGTCTTGCTTCTTATGCTGATCGATACGAGCAGTCCCAAACCTCCAGAGAGGCGGGGCAAGCCAGAACAAAATGGGTGGAGGGAGGAGAGAGGAAGAACCCTGGTCGCAGTTGGAGCGGATACCAGAAGGGACACCCTCAGACCACACCCTACTACCGCCCAAGGCCCCAACTACACACCAAGGAGTACTCCAGACACCTTATCGTCCTGCCACACCGTTCTCCAGCAACCCACATCGCCCCAGTGATCCGTCAGCTGGACAATGTTTTAAATGTAACGAGCCAGGGCATGTGAAGGCCAACTGCCCCAAGAACCCCAACAGATTACAGTTCATTGCACCGGAATCACACCAGAGGTCTTCAGGCCCAGATACCTCCCAGATACCCTTGGAGCGGAGGGAAACTGTGAGTGTGGGCAGGAAGAAGGTCACCGCGTGGAGGGACACTGGAGCACAAGTGTCGGCTATCCATGCTTCCTTAGTGGACCCCAATTTAATCGAACCAGAGATCCAAGTGACAATTCAATCCTTCAAGTCCAACGCTTTCAATTTGCGTACAGCCAAGTTGCCTGTCCAGTACAAGGGCTGGTCAGGAATGTGGACTTTTGCAGTCTATGATGATTATCCCATCTCCATGCTGTTGGGGGAAGACTTGGACAATCATGTGAAGCTAGCCAAGAGGGTGGGAATGGTCACCCACAGCTAGGCTAAGCAAGCCATCACACCTAGCTCTGTTCTGGAAACTTCTACCAGGACGCGGTCAGAGGTGATGGAACTGGACCCCATGCCAACGTCTGCAACAGCAGTAGTGGATCCAGTCCCAGAGACCCAGACAGAGCCAGCCCCAGAACCGAAACTGGCGGAACAACCAACACCAGACCCATTGCCAGCACTGAATCCAGTACTTGCAACCCCAACACCATACGGCCCCACCGAACCTGAACCGGCAGCAGCCGATAACCCTACACAAGAGGCTCAGCCAGAGCCTGAAACCCAACATAGTGCACCAGCGGAGAGTGGTTCACAGTCAACGGAAACAGCCCCATCCCCTACATCGCTTCCAGAGGGACCAAGACTAGGTCCACAATCCAATGAGGAACTGATGTCTCAGCATCAAGGGAACAGATCCAGACTGAACAGGAAGCAGATGAAAGCCTCCAGAGAGCTTGGACAGCGGCACAGAGCAACCCACCACCTCTCAGCTCTTCTAATCGATCCAGGTTTGTTGTAGAAAGAGGACTTTTATACAAGAAAACTCTTTCTGGTGGACACCAGGAAGACTGGCATCCTCACAGACAGTTGGTAGTTCCAACTAAGTACTGGGTAAAGCTCTTGAGCTTGGCCCATGATCATCCTAGTGGCCATGCTGGGGTGAACAGGACCAAAGACTATTTGGGGAGGTCATTCCACTGGGAGGGAATTCACAAGGATGTTTCTACCTATGTCCGATCTTGTGAGGTATGCCAAAGAGTGGGAAAACCCCAAGACCAGGTCAAAGCCCCTCTCCAGCCACTCCCCATCACAGAAGTTCCATTTCAGTGAGTAGCTGTGGATATTCTGGGTCCTTTTCCGAAAAAGACACCCAGAGGAAAGCAGTACAGACTGACTTTCATGGATTTTGCCACCCGATGGCCGGAAGCAGTATCTCTAAGCAACACCAGGGCTAGAAGTGTGTGCCAGGCACTAGCAGACATTTTTGCCATGGTAGGTTGGCCCTCCGACATCCTCACAGATGCAGGAACTAATTTCCTGGCAGGAACTATGGAAAGCCTTTGGGAAGCTCATGGGATGAATCATAGAATCATAGAATATCAGGGTTGGAAGGGACCTCAGGAGGTCATCTAGTCCAACCCCCTGCTCAAAGCAGGACCAATCCCCAATTAAATCATCCCAGCCAGGGCTTTGTCAAGCCTGACCTTAAAAACTTCTAAGGAAGGAGATTCTACCACCTCCCTAGGTAACGCATTCCAGTGTTTCACCACCCTCCTAGTGAAAAAGTTTTTCCTAATATCCAACCTAAACCTCCCCCACTGCAACTTGAGACCATTACTCCTTGTCCTGTCAGTTGGTTGCCACCCCTTACCATCATCAAACAAATGGCCTGGTGGAGAAATTTAATGGGACTTTGGGGGCCATGATATGTAAATTCATAAATGAGCATTCCAATGATTGGGACCTCGTGTTGCAGCAGTTGCTCTTTGCCTACAGAGCTGTACCACATCCCAGTTTAGGGTTTTCACCATTTAAACTTGTATATGGCCATGAGGTTAAGGGGCCATTACAGGTGGTGAAGCAGCAATGGGAGGGGTTTATACCTTCTCCAGGAACTAACATTCTGGACTTTGTAACCAACCCACAAAACACCCTCCGAACCTCTTTAGCCCGTGCTAAAGAAAACCTAAAAAATGCTCAAAAAGAACAAAAAGCCTGGTATGATAAACATGCCAGAGAGCGTTCCTTCAAAGTAGGGGACCAGGTCATGGTCTTAAAGGCGCTCCAGGCCCATAAAATGGAAGCATCATGGGAAAGGCCATTCACGGTCCAGGAGCACCTGGGAGCTCTTAATTATCTCATAGCCTTCCCCACCTCCAACTGAAAGACTAAGGTGTACCATATTAATTCTCTAAAGCCCTTTCATTCCAGAGAATTAAAGGTTTGTCAGTTTACAGCCCAGGGAGATGACGCTGAGTGGCCTGAAGGTGTCTACTATGAAGGAAAAAGTGCTGGTGGTGTGGAAGAGGTGAACCTCTCCCTGACCCTTGGGTGTATGCATCGACAGCAAATCAAGGAGCTGTGCACTAGCTATGCGCCGACGTTCTCAGCCACCCCAGGACTGACTGAATGGGCATACCACTCCATTGACACAGGTAATGCTCACCCAATTCAAGTCCAACCTTACCAGGTGTCTCCTCAAGCTAAAAGAATGGGAGATCCAGGATATGCTACAGATGGGGGTAATCAGCTGCTGTGGCAGTGCATGGGCATCTCCAGTGGTTCTAGTTCCCAAACCAGATGGGGAGATACGTTTTTGAGTGGACTACTGTAAGCTAAATGCTGTAACTCGCCCAGACAACTATCCAATGCCACGCACAGATGAACTATTGGAGAAACTGGGACGGGCCCAGTTCATCTCTACCTTGGACTTAACCAAGGAGTACTGGCAGGTACCGCTAGATGAATCCACCAAGGAAAGGTTCGCCTTCACCACACTTGTCGGGCTGTATGAATTTAATGTACTCCCTTTCCGGCTGCGGAATGCACCCACCACCTTCCAAAGACTTGTGGATGGTCTCCTAGCAAGATTAGGAGAATATGCAGTCGCCTACCTTGATGATGTGGCCATATTTTCGGATTCCTGGGCAGAACATCTGGAACATCTACAAAAAGTCTTCAAGCGCATAAGGGAGGCAGGACTAACTGTTAAGGCTAAGAAGTGTCAAATAGGCCTAAACAGAGAGTGACTTACCTTGGACA
The DNA here is from genome assembly GCF_965152275.1 of Natator depressus. Taxonomy (NCBI): domain Eukaryota; kingdom Metazoa; phylum Chordata; order Testudines; family Cheloniidae; genus Natator; species Natator depressus. The sequence continues at coordinate 108,945,805 of NC_134237.1, forward strand.
CCAGGTCGGTCAAGGAACTATCAACCTTGACAGCTGGCATTCACAAAACCCCTCTAATTGCTGTCTAATCCTGGAGGCATCTTAAGTCCCTCAGTGCCCACATTTCCACCAGTAAAATCCCCTAAGTGCCTAAATTTCTGTTGCTGGGCAAGAGCGCTGCCTCATAATTCCTGAGATTCCCAACTAGCTTAGTGCCTAATTCATGCCTAAATCCTCGTGGGTTTCACAAACTAGGCATTCCCCGCTACCTTGCCTGCAGGGCTCAATCAAGTAGGTTTGCTCAGAGACTACTTACCAGAATACCTACCAGATCAGGCCGCACACAAAACAGAGAAGGAGGTTATGCTCTCCTATACCAAATATCTCACTGGTTAGAGCATTTACCCAGGATGTAGGAGACATGGGTTCAAAATTCTTACGCTCCCTGATGGGGATCAGGAACTTGAACCTCGGTCTCCCACCTCCCAGATGAGTGCCCTACCCATTGGGCTACAGGTTATAGCAGGGTGTGTTTTGCCTGTTGAAGCTGTTCCACTTTGTATAAAATACTTGTATATTCATTGGGCCAGAGAGAGAACATGAGAGTGGCTCCATAGCTTAGGGTTTGGGAGACCCAGGTTCCAGTCCCTGCTCCAATGAATATTTTAGTATTTATACAAACTGAAAGAGTGTCAACAGGAGACACTGAGAGAGACCTATCTCAGAATATCCCACGACCTAATAGTTAGTCCTCCTTGTGAATCTAGCCCATAGTTTTGTCAAGGGTACCAAGTTACCTATACTCTCATTGGTACGTTAGCACATTTTATAACAGCTGTAATGTTAAACAAGGTAACAGGACTAAATAATGGAAAATGTTAACCACACTGTAGTACTGTTATGATAGTTGTTATTTAATAGGTATTAGATTAAAGTTCTACGATATGGTTTATTAATTGTCTGGCTGGTATAGCACTTGGACAATATATTTAAAGAGAGACATTCATTTAATGGTGGTTCAAATTAGTTTTGTCATTTAATATCTGTAGCAGAACATAATTGTTTATATTTGATTTTGACATCTGTAAACACACACAAACGAGTTCATTTACTGGACTAGTTTTGTGGAAGAGTGGAAAATACAAAGCCAGATTTTCAGCTGGTGTAAACTAGAATAGCTCCATTGGCTTCAGTGGAGTTTTGGGGAAATGGCTTTTTTCTTTTAATAGAGTTCTGTTGTTGGCTTTTTTCTTGGGGGTGCGGAACCCTCCCTTTGTTAAGTCAGTCCACACCCAGGATAAAACTAGGAGCACTAATCCTGGAAGTAGTATTACTTAGCTAGTTGCTCAGATCACAGGCGCCGGCTTCCTCCCAGCCCTGGGGGTGCTCTATCCCCCCACTCTGCCCCTGGCCCCACCCCCACCCTTCCCGCAAACCCCCACCTCTTCCCGTCCCACCCTTCCCCAATCCCCACTCCATGCTGTTGTGCCTCTTCTCACCCCCTTCCCCCAAGATCCCCACCCCGCCTCTTCCCGCCCCTGCTCCTCCTTCCCTCAAGTCCCCATCCTATCCCGCCTCTTCCAACCCCCACTCCACCTCCACGCCGCCTCTTCCCACACAGTTCTGCCCCCTCCTCCGAGCGCGCCCTCTCCCTGCTCCTTCTGCCTCCCCCCAGAGCCTCCTGCGTGCCTGAACAGCTGATCACGGTGGTGGGAGGCGCTGGGAGGAGTTGATTGGTGGGGCCGCCAACAGGCCCTGGGGGGGGAGGGAAGCTGTCTGCCAGTGGATGCTAAGCACCCACTAATTTTTTTCTGTGGGTGCTCTAGCCCTGACGCACCCACGGAGTCAGCAAATATGACTCAGATGATACTCCATTTTGAGTAATTTCCCCAACTCTCATTTAGCCTTAGCCTTCACCCTGACAACATCTCTACTGCAGGCCTTCTTTGCAAGTCTCATGAAAAGTTACATTGCAGTAACTGATCATTAGAGTGTACATGAGAATAGTTCATTCTATGTATGCACCTACACCCCTGCTTCTAGTGGTGAGAATCTAATCTCACATGTGGTCTCTCGAGTTAGAATAAAAAAAAGTAGTCTGTCCATTTTACACATTTAAATCCTTGGCAAAATTTTCAGAAATGCAATTAAACCTGAAAGCTCACATTTTACTCCAATTTGGATCCAATATTGCCACACCAAGCATTAACCCCCCCCCAACACTAAAATAATCATCAGAAATTATGAAGATTTTTAATCTAAATAGTGAACTGGGGGGAGGGGGTTATTTGCCTTTTAGTTTTGGAGCCTTTATGGTCCTTCATAATAGGCTCAAGTCAATTTTTCAAGCTTTTCTTTGCAGTCATAACGGCCAGAAGCTTTTTCTTCCCTTCCCCCAATAATGAAAGCTGCGAGTGTCACTTAGTCCCCAGGTTTTAAGAACAACAAGTATCACAGAACTCATGACAAATTAAAAAGAAAAGAAAAGAAATCCATAGGCCCTGGGAACCTTGTATGCAAACATGTACTACAGACACAGCTTCCAGGGGCTGCCCAACAGTATTCCAACTGGTCCAACAGTTTCTACTCAACTGGTCTGGTCACAAAATGAATCTGTATGTTCGAAACTTATTAACAGTCCAATGTTTGTGTTGAGAATATGTTGTACTTTGTAACTTTTCATTCCACATTTTTAAGAGACACATTGATAGGGCTTCAGTTTTTTGGAGTTTCTTAATTTCACTTTTGGGAGGTTATTTTTAGCCATTTTTGAGTTTTATGTAAATAGCCCCCAAAACCCCTGATTTTTGACCTTCTCCTTGTATATATTATATACTCATCTACTGTAATGAGCAATCTTTGCAATGTTCCCCAGTGTGCTTTAACATAGTACTGTTTCAAAGAGCACTATGTTAAAGTGCACTAGTGAACCTTTAGTGTGCACCAGCAGGGTATATAAGGACCAATTAATGCACAATGTTACTGCACTTTAGAAGTCATGCCCTGCATACTCTGCTTTACTGCTCTGTCTAGATAAGCCTTAAGTACAGATTACATTTCTGGTGTGTATTGCATAAACACTTTTTCTTTCTTCCTTTGTTTTGGTCAGAGGTGTTATATCAATGATTATTGGTTAAAACTGAAAACCAGAAGTCTTACGCATTGGTCCAGGTTCTGCACCAACTGAGGTCAAAGGGAATTTTATCACTGACTTCCATAGGAGCAGAAGCAAGGGAAATATGTTTGCTGTGATTCACATCTATCTTTACAGAAGGGTTTCTAGTTCCATTTAAAAAAAAAATGCAAAAGCTTCTCTTGTTTAGAATCTGTCAGATTTGTGTCATATACTGATTTATAATCTCAAATTTATCAGATTATTTAATCAAAGCATAATTTTAAAGTGGGGGCATTCAGGGTTTTGCATTTTGTCACCAAAGAGATTATAAATTTAATGGTAAGAGAAGATCACTGATATAGAACCAGATCCTGCAGGACTAAATCACATCAGTAGTCCAATTGACATAGCAGAGTGCACCTGTTGTCCATCTTGTCCAGTAACTCTTTGATAGCAGCCAGTACCAGATACTTCAGCAGAAGTGGCAAGTACCCTGCTCTTGGGCTATTTTAGAATAAATTGCCCATATGGAAAGTTTCTTCCAAATCCCTCTTAGATAATAGTAGCCTTTTATCAAGAGGATTTATAATACTTAAATTTTTAAAAATCTAACTACTGTGAGTATAGATGTTTTCTAGATATGTAAATATTTAATCTGTTTTTACTCCTAAATTCTTGGCATCAGTGATATCATGCAGAAATAAAATTTCATAGGAACTCTTCACACATGAAAGGGCTGCAGAATCATAGTTCTAATACAAAAACATCTGTAATATACAGTTTGTGCAGGTTGAGAGTAACAGGGCCTAATTCAAAGGCCGTCAAAAATCTATGGAGAGACTTCCATTGCCTTCAAAAATCCCTTGGGTCACACCCACAATGCTTCCAAAGTCATTCTGATAACTTCACTTGGTGAAGAGGAGAAGGTTCTTACATACTGATTTAATTGAAAGTTCTAGGTGGTCATATCATAGCCCCACTTTTCACTGCTACTCATTGAAACAGAGTTAAGAAAAAAACTGGAGGTACTCCACTACATTTATCCCACTTTCTCTCTCTCCCCCCACGACTGCTGAACTCTAATACTGGACTTACTATCTGAAATTTTGGAGATAATCATTAAATAGGTACCTCTAGCACAGGCTTACTCAATCCAGCACCAACCCTGCTGCTGTCTTAGTTTCCTCTCACACATCTCTGTCCCAAGCCAATTAGCTTATACGGTACTTCTACTCAGAAGTCCTCAGTACATTGTGGCATTAAGGAATTTCAGCCCTTTGGCTAGACCAGAGTTTCCTACCTTCTGGAGTATGAAATAAAGTCTATGTTTAGGTCTTGCTTCTTGCCAGGGCATAATCCTTCCTCTGCGGGTCTGTTCTTTTCAGCCCTTCCACTGGCTTCAGCTTCTAAAAAACTCTTCTTCCTCTGATCAGCAGGGTGGCTAATCCACTTCCCAGGATGGTAGTAGGACAAGGGGATGGATGGGTGGAGGGAATATCTGCAGCCACCCTCTACTATGGGTCTCCAGCCTTGGGAACCCTTTATAATTAGATTATGTGCCCTTAGCCATCCAGGTTCTAGACTTGTCCTTCAATCTTTCCCTAAGGCGTCTTCCTCCAGCTCCTCAAGTAAGCACCCTACCCAGCATCTCTCATCCTACCCAGCCTTATATATTATGTCTGGTTGCTTGACTGCCATGCCTACAACTCTAATTCCCCTCACCTGGGATTGACTCCTTTAAAGGGCTAGACTTAGAACAGGCATATAGGGGCACATGTGCATGCTGGAATCAGTGCAAAAATCAAGCCGTTAATCACGGTGTGCAGTTACTCTAGCATCTGTAGATATTTTACTGTTGTTTACTTCTCTAATTATACGAACTATTTAGCTAACACTCGAAGAATTACACTGTTCAGAGAAATGTCCCCCTCTTCTGCTCTCCCTCATCAGGACACCCGCCCTCTTTCTTACAGCTCATTTCCATTACTGAAAGTGTGTTCCTTCACTCTCTCATACCCAATGTTACTTTTAGGTGACAGGAATACTGTAGTGGTTGTCATGTAAATGTTACAATGGCCTGTGATGGGATGTTAGATGGGGTGGGATCTGAGTTACTACAGAAAATTCTTTCCTGGGTATCTGGCTGGTGAATCTTGCCCGTATGCTCAGGGTTTAGCTGCTCGCCATATTTGGGGTCGGGAAGGAATTTTCCCCCAGGGCAGATTGGAAGAGGCCCTGGAGGTTTTTCACCTTCCTCTGTAGCATGGGGCACGGGTCACCTGCTGGAGGATTCTCTGCTCCTTGAAGTCTTTAAACCACAATTTGAGGACTTCAATAGCTCAGACATAGGTGAGAGGTTTTTCACAGGAGCGGGTGGGTGAGATTCTGTGGCCTGCATTGTGCAGGAGGTTGGACTAGATGATCATAATGGTCCCTTCTGACCTTAGTACCTATGAATCTATAAATAAGAGATACTTGAACAGTAGCAATAACAACTAGGACTTCTTTCCTATTTTATGGAGCTCTTGTGCTCAGTCATATCCCTCACACTGTTGCTGGTCTGGTATGATTTATACACTCTATTCTTTCTGTCACTGCAGTCAATGGGATTTTTGCCATCAGCTTGAATGGAAGCAGGATCAGGGTAGAGAATCAGCTAGAAATGACATTGAAGACTGCCTACAAATGTGTTTTTGTTTTTTGAAAAAAATATAAAGGAATCCGAATTTCTTTTTCAGGGTTGTGAGCAAGACTGAGTGAACTTTTTCTTCCTCTGTTAGGACATGTAAATCTCATCTTTTTTCCTATTTAGCAGCTTGGTCTTGCATTAATGTATAAAAGCTCTAAAAGTTTATAAGGACTCAACTTACATTTGAAACAGTCATGGTTTTAATATGGATGGATGAGGTCATGATAACTCTAATGAGACAGCTTAGTTAGTCACTAAGATGGTACCTGCTGAAAAGAAAACTTGATACTGCAGACCTATCTTAATTGAAACAATAACAGTAATGAAAAGGACCCCAAGAATATTGACAGAAGATTCAACAATTGTCATGCTGCTTTGCAAATTTTCTGGCTTTAGCTGAACCCATTTTTCAGATGTTTATTTGGCTGGAAATAATACTATGGGATCATACCATTAAAGACTGGTTTGTAAAACATATGAGCAAGGGATTAAACAAACGTTTTATGGTGACTTTTGAGTGCTTCACTTTACAACTTTAATATTCTTTTAACATAGCTTCCATAGAGTGTCACCAACTCATTTCCACATGAAAAATACTCACACTATTTTGACTTACAGGTCATTATAAATTACCCACATTATGGCAGAGTGCCATTGTAAGCCCTATTTTAATGCCTCATATAAATTTGTACAGGAAAGTAATTTCAATTTAAACTTTGTTAATATTTTCAGGGTTTTTTGGAAAGTTTGAAGGCAATTAGTCAAACAATTTTGAAGATAGTTGAGACCAGAACTTCAGGTGATGGATGCTCAGTATTTTCTGAAACTCAGATTCATTTCAGGTATCTCATGTTGAACACCAAAAAGACTAAGGCACCCACAATCACTGGTCACTTTTGAAAATCTTGGCCATTGATGTGAGTAAAGTTTCAAAATGTCTAAAATTTTACTCAGTGCCTATCAGCTTGGTGTTCCCTCTACCTCAAAACTCATTGGATTGTAACACTTCAGACTTTACATACAGTTACATACTATTAAAATCTAGTGCACAGGCAAATTAAAAGATTTATTTACAACAAAGAGAAGATGCTGGACCTTACAATATGGAGAATGGTGTTAAAAACCTGCTTCTCCCTGCATGCTCTATATATTCAATGTAGGCCAAGCAGACAGAGAGAAGAGACTGAAACCATGTGGGACTTTTAAGCTCCAAAAGGCAGTGCAGTTTGCTGATCCAATGAGTCAGTTACCTCCAGGGTAGATGAAGCAAGGGTGAATCAAGACCCCAGGAAACTTGAGGTGCTGAAAAATTCCATAGGACAGATAAAGTCAGAGATATGGGAAACTGTCTACTTTGTGGAACTGCACACCTGTGCACAGCAGTATGAAGAATGTAGCCAATGAGCTTGCATATCTCATGAGCTCTGCATCAGCAGGGAGAGGTGGGTAAGAGAGCTGGGGACTCCGCAGGGCACCTGAGCTTATCTAAATTCTAAAGGGCAGGAGGAATCAGTGGGTGAGAGTTACAAGGAATCTGCTCTGAATCTTTTTTAAAAGAACTAGGAAATTAAACATTGTTACCGTTAAGTTTAGCAAAAAGAAAAGGAGTACTTGTGGCACCTTAGAGACTAACAAATTTATTTGAGCATAAGCTTTCGTGAGCTACAGCTCACTTCATCGGATGCATTCAGTTTTTTCACTGAATGCATCCGATGAAGTGAGCTGTAGCTCATGAAAGCTTATGCTCAAATAAATTTGTTAGTCTCTAAGGTGCCACAAGTACTCCTTTTCTTTTTGCGAATACAGACTAACACGGCTGCTACTCTGAAACCTGTCATTAAGTTTAGTTTGTTCCTTAGCATTAAAGTTGAACCATATCTATATGGTAAGGAACACTGGAATGAAGAAAACCCGTAAGCATTTAAAAGTATGGAAATGGAATAAAAGGAAATTAGATAAATACCATACCTATTTAAGAGTTTGTATGAACCAGGAGAATGTTTGTTTCTAAATCTAGCTTTCTTCAACTACTCATTTCTATGCATTTAAAAGCTTAGTTTTTTGAAACAGGAACATTCTTTGGCATCCACACGTTCCAATTTCAATGTTAACTATCTGCCTTATCTTACAGATAATGAAGTTTTGTCAGTTAATTAGTATTATGTTGCTTGTCATTTTATTTTAATTTCTGGAATACAACTGCAGCAAGCACCATTAAGTACTGAACACTTACTTCAGTATCATACAAATACCATGATGTAGCATTTATTATGAGCCTAGTCATAGTACTTTTTATGTTTTAATGACATTGACTGTAATGGGAAAAAAATCTCATAATTGCCACATCTATTTGACTATAGACTAGCCTCCCAAGAAAAGTGATGGAAACTGCATCAAAGTGCTAGACCAAACATTAGAAATATAGTAGATGGAACAATCCTTAATTGACTGGATGACTTTCCTGGTTGCTTCAGCCTTTCATTTGTGGGAGAAATTATCAAAAAATTTTCAAGGATTTAGGAGCAACATCCCATTGACTTTCAATGGGATTTGTGCATCTAAATCCCTTGGGACAATCTCTCCCTATGATTCTAATTAAAAACCATAATATATTAACTTGACTATATTGCAAGGTTATGGGTCAGACCCTCAGCTGGTGTATATAAGCTAATTAATACCTGCTAAGGCTCTGAACCCAACCTGCTGTGTGTCCAGATTTTCTCTCCCATGGTATGTCTCTTTCCTATTGGTTGACAAGTTAATTGTAGTAAAATCGAAAGCTTTATACATGAAAATGCAAATAGTACACTTCCATTAGCAGGTTCAGTTTGTGTTTACTAACTGCAGTTTTGCAAATGATTCTCTGTTTTCTCTATGAATATGTATGGTTTGCTTTTACCAGCTAGAAACACTGCAGATTTTTTTAAAAAAAGCTCTATCTCATATTCAGTTTGCAACAGAATTGGCTAGGATACGCATCAGTCTAATTAGAACTGGATAAAATTACATACAGTGAATTTGGAGTTGAACTGGTTGATTGAAAAAATACAAATTAGATAAAATGTTCCTATGCAATGAGTTTTGATAGCATTCTTTCTACATTTTTACTACACAAAGGATGTGTTATTTTGGTAGGCAAACCATAAACATATTAACTCATGTACAAGAAAGTTAATTACTTAAAAAAACAAACCCATCCCGTATTTGACAACAGTTACCAGACAGCAGTTCTCTGTACTTATAAGAAATAACCTGCTATCTCAGATAACTTTGTGTGTTAACTTTTGTCTATCTGGTCTTTTAGAGAGCACCCACTATACTGTCATCTTTTGATTATTAACTTGGCTTCACAGATATAGTATCAGTAGTAGAAATGTTTATGTAGCATAACTGAACAAAATAACGATTCTGTCTTTCCTTTCTTCTATTCTTTTTGTGTATAGTGCTTTCAGCCCTCTCCTGTATTCCCTCTAGCAGCTTTGCCAGAGGAATATACCTAAGATATCTTTACATCTACAGTTAATCAATTTTTGGACTAACAGTTTTCATGGTGCTTTTGTTAGAGGTTCTCCCTGCAACCTTCTTGCCTGAGCAGCTGCTGCATTCTCTGAACAATAGCAACCTGTCAAGAAAGCAGAATAAGTAGCTCCCTCAGAAACCAACACCAAATCTATTCTATATGCTGTGTGGTGAGGAATTCTTGATAGCAACCAGTCCTATAATCCCTTACTATGATTATAAATATTATCCCTCAGGCACCAGGACTTCTATCAACATGGAGAGTGAGATCAGTAGCCCTGGCAAGTCTCCTCCACTTGGTCTAGGGACAGAAACAGCTAGGATCTTCTTTTAAAGATGCTGTATGTAGCTTGGAACCAAAAGCCTCAGCAGTGAGCCTTCCCTCCCTAGGAAAGGGCAGGCTTAATAGGCCCTGTCTATGGCTGGAGACTAGTAGTCCCAGCAGGACTCCCCTCCCTCAGTAACATCCACTTAGTATGGGAGCAGCTTACCAGAGGCAGGAATTGGAGTATCAGGGAGCATTTACGAATAGCCACTATATGTTGCTTGGCCCCAGCAGGCAATTTTCATGTTTTTTTTTCATAGCCTCCCAGGGTGGGATCATAAAGGGACTTAGGCAAAGCTGAGTTAGGTATCGAGGTTCCCTGTACAATGGATGGGGAGAGATAAGTGTCTAAGAATGTGGTGCACAAAAGCTAGCACACTAGGTGTGGACCTGCCTATTCTAGCCAATGGGAGATGCCAATGACTGAAGTGAGTGCAAGGACCCACTCCTCTCTCAGAAATAGGTGCCTAAGCCTAGGCTGCAGGGAGGTGCCTAACTCTGCTTAGTGATCCATGAATGGGAACCAGATGCCTGGAGGCAGGTGGCTTAGGCACCTAAGGCATTTCTTGCAGGAGCAAGCTGGATGTCTGCTTCGCTCCGTGCAAAACAACTGGAGGAGGAGCTGCCCACTTTGTAACTGTTAGCCAGGCAGCAGAGCACTTTCCTGTGATATGGAAAACCCAGCTTCAATTCCCTCCTCTCTGTCAGATGGGGGTGAAAGGATTCTGAACCAGGGGTCTCCCAGCTCTCACAGCTGTACTCTAACCACGGAGCTATGGGATAATCTGACATGGAATTGCCTCAACCTCTCCTGTTCAAGCTGCTCCACTGTGGATAAATAACAAAAAAACGATGGGAGCAGGGGTTTGGACCTGAGGTCTCCCAGGTGGATTCCCTTGTGGCCAGACTACAGAGTCACTCTCTGCTCCCATTACTTTTAATGGCATTTATAGACAGCAGAACAACTTCAACAGGAGGAGCTGCTCCACATCAGAATATCCTATTAGTTCAATGGTTAGAGCACTTACCTGAGAAGAAGAAGATCCCTGTTCAAATCCTTTCTCCCCATCTGGCAGGGAGGACGGAATTGAGCCTGGTTTTTCCCATATCGCAGCTGAGTGCTCTAACCACTGCGCTGAAAGTTCTGAGGTGGGTGACACCACCTCCTCCTCGATATTGAATGGGATCTGATCAGGTAGATGTGGTCAGAGGCCACCTACCAGGTCAGGCCCAGTATGTGACTTAGGGGGCTGAATGCCTACTGTCCCTTGGTCAGTGAATTGGTCTGGAGCTTAGGTGGGACGTAGGCATACAGACACCTACAGGGAGACAGCAGTCACATGCTCACAGGCAGAATCATGGGCACTCTTACTCTGAAAGCTTGGTGCCAAGGGAATTTAGATGCCTACAGGGCATTGCAGTGGAGCTAAAACTGGTACTTAGGAACCTAAGTACCTTTGTGGATCTGGGCCCCAGAACTCATGGGAAGAGTATGTCCACCTAGAAAAGACATTACCTTAATCTTCCACACCCCACCAATGGTAGAGTGGGAAGCAGAAGTGGGTTTCCAATTTTCCTAACTTGCCCAGCATGCTAATGTGTGGTGTGCCCCTAGTAGACGTTGGATTGGATCTATTAAGAGAAACAAAATAATTGAAAAGTCTTATGAATGTTTATTTAAAAGCAATTGGGTGAATATAAATCTACTGCTATGGTATCTTTCTCTCAGCATACCTTTTCTTTAAGCATGTGGTTTCAGTTAAGAGCGCAAGTCCTTAAAATGCACGAGTAATAAAATATATTGTGAATTCCAGATCAGAAGTTAAGTAAAACAAGCAAGATTGTTTATAAAATAGTGAAAGAATAAGTAAAAATTTATTTTTGTTAAAAATGTGTTAATTTGCTCTTATTCTTCATAAAAAAATACGAAAGGATTCTGATACTGAGGAGAACAAGCAGACACGTAGAGAATTTGGAACTAAATCAGACAAATATCAAAAGGATCAAGGATTGCTCTGTTTATTTTGTACTTTATAACTAGGATTTAAAATTTATAAGAATGATTATGCAGTTCATTTAATCTGTTGGCTATACATAGATCAACTTCACCCCACTGTGGCAAGACTTATGCCCTGTAATCTATCTTGCATTTGCAGATCATTGTGAGAATGGCAGTAATGCATTTCTGTTTAAAAATATTCACAGTTTTGTGATTAACAATTCAGAAAAACTCTTTATTTGAGGAAAACAGTTCTGTTTTGGGATAGTCACTAAAAATGCTCTTACCAGAAAACCTATGATTAATAAGCATCTTTTACATGAAAAACTATTTTATCAAAAGTTTTGAAAAACTGCATAGTTGAATACATTCCACATCTCAGTTTTAGTTTTGTATACAGTGTTCTTCTGCACAGATGCACTAACAGAGTAGTAGTCTATCAAATTTAATGATAAAGGTGAGAATAGTTTTGAAAGACAGAACTACAGTTAGATATTCACTAGAGATTTGAACTTGCATATGCTTCTCTAGACTTTCTTGGGAAAGCATACACCTCTCATGCTGTTTTCTTCCTGTAAGCTGAGGATGAAAAGCCTCGGGAAATTGAAGAAAATATATCTGATTTTACTAATTTTTAAGATTGCATTTTATGTGCAGTGAACTATACTACAAGAGGTCAGTGGGGTCCACACTTATCTCCTAGCACAGCACACAGAGAAAGTATTGTCTCTAAACTCTTCCTGGGACTCAACTTTATTTAAGAATAAAGTAACAGAATCTCAAGTCAGGACTGTGCTTTTAAAAATAAGCTGTGGGCCTCAAAACTCTATCTTGACCTTTAGCTGAAGGAACTACAAAGTAAAGCTAATAAGACCCACCTGTTCTGGATAGCCAGAGTGGGTCAGAAGAATAGCTCTGTACCTCCACTAGTAGGTTCAAAGCACTGTACAGAAATTAATTAATCCCTACAGCACCCCTGTGTAGAAGTTGAACTCAGAAGTCAGCACTCTGTGAAAGTATTCCTCCATAGCTGGAGAAAGACAAAACAAGTCTTCCTAGAGTACTATGGCTGAGGAAGACAATGATTCACTGAGGGGTATTGCTATAAGTACAGGTTTCAGAGTAGCAGCTGTGTTAGTCTGTATCCGTAAAAAGAAAAGGAGTACTTGTGGCACCTTACAAATGTATTAGAGCATAAGCTTTCGTGAGCTACAGCTCACTTCATCGGATGCATGTAGTGGAAAATACAGTGGGGAGATTTTATATACACAGAGAACATGAAACAATGGGTGTTACCATACAGACTAACATGAGTGATCAGGAAAGGTGAGCTATTATCAGCAGGAGAGCGCCGGGGGAGGGAGAAACCTTTTGTAGTGATAATCAAGGTGGACCATTTCCAGCACTTTACAAGAACAGTAGGAGGGGAAATAAACAAGGGGAAACAGCTTTACTTTTTGTAATGACACATCCACTCCCAGTCTCCATTCAAGCCTAAATTAATTGTATCCAGGTTGCAAATTAATTCTAATTCAGCAGTCTCTCGTTGGAGTCTGTTTTTGAAGAATTGCCACTTTTAGGTCTGTAATTGAGTGGCCAAAGAGATTGAAGTGTTCTCCGACTGGTTTTTGAATGTTATAATTCTTTACGTCTGATTTGTGTCTATTCTTTTACGTAGAGACTGTCCAGTTTGGCCAATGTACATGGCAGAGGGGCATTGCTGGCACATGATGGCATATATCACATTGGTAGATGTGCAGGTGAACAGCCTCTGATAGTGTGGCTGATGTGATTAGGCCCTATGATGGTGTCCCCTGAATAGATATGTGGACACAGTTGGCAACGGGCTTTGTTGCAAGGATTGCTATAAGTAGTTTCAACAAAGTACAGAGAGATACTTTCAAAGTAACAATGAAAATAAACCTTTCAATCCATGCATAAAAGGGCTGTGCTATTTCCCAGTCTACTTGGAATGCGAAATAATAAAAACACATATTGAACCATGGAATTTTGTTTGTATACAGAGACTTTTTAAGACTAAAAAAGTTTTTTAAAAAATCACGATTGCTCCATTGGCTTCAAGAAGGGCTTGATTTTTCTTGGAGTTGTCTCCAAAGATTTAATCTAAATGTTTATAAGGTTGGGAGAATCTATGGAAGCTTAGAAATGCTTGCCTGGAAAGGAAGCTCTTTGTTTTTTCAGACTAGTTCTAGTTTTAATGGAACTGGTGGAGAAAACTGTTGTAATAAGTGAATCAAATTCACAGGGCAAAAGCTACTAAAATATTTATAGAGATAAGCGAGCAGTCAAAATGATCTAGCATTTGAAATGGGTGGAACTTTTAATATGAGGGATGGTGTTCAAAAAACAGAACCTGGCTAACCTTTAGAAAAGCTCCTGATCTCTTTGTACGCTGCCCACAATGCTGTTTTCTTTTACTCATGCTGAATAAGCCTGACCACCATTGTGCTTCCACTTCCAGTCCCCTTTTAAATCTATCCCCTTTTATGATCTTTCAAATCGAGAAATCCTCACTTGCTCAAATTTGTTTGGGGTCACTCTGTTGTAGAACCCGGTGAAGGATGAAATTGACACTGATATCTGTTCAGGGGCTAGTACAATGGTGCTGTGACCTGGCTAGACACAAGTATAATACAAATAAAAAAAACAATCATTGCTGCAGGGCTCAACACCAATAGCTCGTAGACTTTAGTCCATGTTGGACTCTCTGGGCACAGGAGATATCAGGTATTCTGTAACAGACTAAATATGCTCTGTCAGTAAATTCATATTTAACCACCTGGAGAGATCAGGAGGTGAATTAGAAAAGCACTCCAGCCAGCCAGACAAAACTAGTTTCTTCCAAAACGATGGGTATGGCCCAGCAGAAACCAATCTGCTTGAGGAGTCAAGCAGATACTCCCAGAACGACAAATGAAGTACTATGCTTAAAGTTTGCAAAATAGTGGTATTGAGAAGGCAGGTAACCTAATATGGAAATAAAACTCTAATACCCAAGATTTGAAAAGAGGGTTAAGTGTGGGAAGAGGTTCTCTTGATTTCTGGACACAGCAGGGAACTGAAACTGTGATAAATAGGTCAGAGCCAAGGCTTGCTCTTTGTACATACAGGATTTTAGTTACTTTTCTGTAACTAAGCCAGTGCCTTATCTAGTTTAGCTTATCATATGTAAGTATATTTAAGGAAACCATTTCTCTGTTTTTAATAAAGTTGTCTTAAGGAATTCTAGTATTGTGTGGGTGTTTCAAGCAGTTCATCCTTCAGGAAAAAAAAATCCTACAATCTCAAAGGAGAGCTTCTAAAGAGTAAAGAGTCTACGGAACCTAAATCACCCACTCAACCTTACTCCTAAGACATAGGCAGAGTAGTCAGTCTCCCAGTGAGGTCATTGCAAAAGGCTGCAGCTGACAAACACCTGGAGAGACACTGAGCAGCCCAAGAAGGACACAAGATGAATGGTGGTTTGGTTGTACATACATGTAGATATAGAATCTGAGGTATTAGATCATCATTCATTGTCACCCCAACTGATTTATGTTGCCCAGCTAACCTTAATTTTGCTCCTTAAAGTTTACATATATCAAAATAACCAATGCATAGGAGATTATACAATTCCATTTACTATTGACAGGATCCCAGTCCAGTGGATCCCTAGATGGCACCCCTAGTCTCTGTGCCACAATGGTATGCTGAGCCACTGCCCCTGACCAACAACCTGAGCACTCAAGGCCTTTGACTCCACAGCAGCCATGGCACAGGTCCCTGATTGGCTGGACAGATAGTATTCTCACTGGATACCTGGATTACAAAAAGACCCCAACAGGAAGAGGAAGCTGTCTGCAAAATAGGCCATTGCCTGCTGGTAGCTGCCTAGACTGGATCTGCCTTGCTGTGTAACCTGACCGTGCCTTACCACCTTGCCTACCCTCACTTTCCTAACCTGTTGACCTGGCCCCCTTAGATTGGATCTCCTGGCTCCTGACCCCTGTGAGAACTCTGACCATTGTCCCAGACTACCTCTGATACGGATTGACCTGCTGGCTACCTGTCCATCCGTGCACACTTGACCATGGCTCTGGACTGCTCCTGCCCACTTTGGCCATCAGACTTTACAACTATTCAAGGGATCCATTTCTAAAAATCTTCTAACAATCTGTTATTTTGACCATTTATATACATTTTTTTTCAAATTTAGGATTGAGTAGGTGGTGTAAATTAGTTGGAATGATTGCTAGTTATGTAGGATTGTATTACAGTGGGCACTGGCTGGATCCATAACCTGATCTTTTTCAGACTTCTCAACATATGGGATTTTTGGAGATATTGGATAATTTTGGAGATATTGTGGATTTTCAAATTTAGCTCTTTTTATCAAAGCATTTTGTTTAGGAATGTAGTAGTCCATACGTGAATTATTAAACCACCACAATAACCTTGAAAGGTGAAATTAACTTAACTCTGTTTCTGACTTTAAAGGTAACTTGCCTGACATTAGATCTTTCCAGCCATTACAGCCAACAGATTGGTGTGGCTTTTAGACTAAGTTTTGTCTTTTAAAGCTGATGCTTTTTGTTCCTCTCTTTATGGTGTAGGAAACACTGCTAGGTTGCAATATACATTTCATGCATCCTAATGGGGATATGTTGCTACATACTTTTGTGACTTCAGGGACTGATTAATGCATCTCTTTACTTGCTGACCTTTCTGATAAATTTCTGCAGCAGGTATAGAATTCCACTGTCAGGGTTGTTCTTCTCAGCTGCAGATTATCAGTTCCTCCCTTATACTCATTTATTGGCTTGCTAGTAAGAGATTTAAGAATGACAAAGTCATTATCTTAATGTTTAAGTCACTGTTCAGCTTTCTATCTCCCTACCTAACAGATCTGTTGTTTTCCTAGCAGATGTCAGATATCTTACTATCCCTAAATATCATAGGGAATCAAATATTTATATAGCCTTCAATTGCTTCCATGCCTTTGGAATTCTTTAGCTGAAGAAAGAATGTAATATTCTCAGTCTTTCCCCCTGATTAATATGGACCTTCTCCCTTTTCCCCCCAATTAATTCTTCCTTCTTTTCTTTGATCCCTAACCATCCCAACCCTGTCACAGAGCCAGTCAGGCCCCTGTCAGACACCCACCAGACTGCTGCAAAAGAACCCAGTTTCTGGATCCCCTGGTGTTTTAAGCCTTTGGAGTCTGCATGGAGCCCAGCCACTGACCCAATCTTGGGGTCTCTATGCACACTTTGTCTAGCACCTCCTCCTGAGAGATGGAACCTGCCCCGGACTCAGTGTGGATCCTTCAGACTCTCCTGATGTTTAAACACACCCTCTCCTAGAACTCCATCCAGAGGTGTGAGCCTACTGGGTTGCAGTTTAACTCAACTCTGATAGTGGTGAAGCATTTAACACACAGACTGAAACACAATTGCTCTTTTACTTAGATATAGCACAGGAGAGTACAGATCATCTAGAACCCAAACATGCTAACCACAAGGCCCCTTCTCTTGGGAGTACCATCTGTGTTCAGGGAAGCAGGGTTTCATAAGGCTGCATCAGATCCTATCAGCCTGAGGTGCTAAAAATGGCTAAAGGCCCCAAACAGATCAGCTCCTCCCTTTTTATAACCAGACTCCTCTATCTATCTGATGACTCCCTACTCAGCTTCCCCACCTGATTACAGACCCCTGCCAGGTGACTGTTGCCATGGCAACCTCTCCCCTGCTTAATCACTTCTTCTGGTTGGAAGCCAGCCTGTTGTCTAGAGCTATTCTATTTAGATGGGTGAGCACTTAATGTCAATGACCCTCTTTTGTTAGTCTTTTCCCATCAGCCTATGGGATTTCAGCCCAATATGGCACCCAACAGAGAAGGCAAAAGGCTGCACTTTCAAACTAGAATTTGCAGCTTGGTAAAGATACTGACAGAGTTCATAATTTCATACAGAATTCATAGATTATATAGACAGATTCCTCAGTTTGTCACAGGCCTCAACTCTGGTGATTCTGGAACTGGTCTCAGGTTTACCTAAGCACTGTATTCTTGTATAGTCAAACCTTGTGTAGCCCAGTGTGCCCAGTCCCCAGAGGCTATGAATCTTTTACAGTCCCTGCTAGAGAGCTGTAGCAGCTGATGCTTTTAGCTTTGAAGGTCCCCACTCTAATCCCCCATGTCAGCTAAAATGGTGGTCACCACACTTCAGTGTTCAGGACCATATTCTGGCCCTGCTCTGTCTCCCTTGCACAGCTCCAGTATCATAAAGTGGATGGAGAGCTTCCCCAATAGAACAACTGAGGATGCCGCTGATATAGTGGACACAGACCATAGGCAGTACAAAATTACTTTATATGCACCACAAAGCACAGATAGCATTCGGGGAGGAAGGGTGAGGGCTGACTTCATGGCTGAAGGCAAGAGGGGGTTGACTTTACTTTGTGACCCCCCCCCCAGAACAGTCCTTAGGCGACTGCTCTAGTTGGTGTAACTAGCTTGGACCAAGGATCAAGACAGTGGAAAGGTGGCTTAAAACCACTGCCCCTCCACTTTCTAAATCTTTGCTGAGTACAGCTTGGCTGGACCCATGGATGTGACCCTGACATTTTACCTTGATTAGGAATGACCCAGAATTGCTGCCTCTGTTCTGTTTACTGCTAGAGATAGTAGAAGACAATAACAAATCCTCCTTACATGGATTTCTGCAAAGGCCAAAAGGCTTTTGTAGGTAGGATGTCAGAAAAGCTTCTCAGCAAATTGATGAGAGTTTGTAAGAGTGTTGTGGGCCAGTTCTTAAGTTTTCCAAGCACCTAGTTTTGCACAATATAACTTTCTCCTAAATTGCTCACTGCATTCCAGCTAGTGACTATCAGAAGACAATGTGCCATGGTGATAATCACATTAGTTTAATAGTCTTGCTCCTTCTCATCCAAATCCAAAGGGGGTAGCCATCCTCTTCCACAATGCACAGGTAGTAACAGTCTGAGTCAATATCAGATGATCGGACAGATTTTTAATCCTTAAAGTCACTATATATGGCTCTGAACTAATCACTGCTAATATACATGGGCCTAACCTTTGATGACCCTAAAACCTCTCTTATGTATTTTACTAAATTATATAGAGAACCCCATATGCCTACTGTGATTGCTGGGGATTTCAATGAGATACTTGCTCCGTTTGTGGACAAATCTCAGCCGCAGGGTCATAAACCGAAGAAGATTAAAATGGCTCTGGAGTTGCACATTAAAGATCTGGGATTAAGCTTTATTTGTCTTATACATACAGTGGGTGGGAACTATTCATACTTTTCTCCAGTACATGGGTCCTATTCCATATAGATTTCTTTTTCTGATCCCTGGGGACTTAGCTAATTCTGTAATTGACTCCTCCATCAATACAACTGCCGTCTGATCATGCCCCTATAACTCTTCAAATAGCATCAGACCCAGGTGAGAAACACCTGTAGATGGAGATTTAATTCTTCACTGTTATTAAATCCCCACTTCAGAAATCTAATTGAAAAATAAATTGGCTTGTTTCTGGAGACAAACGAACTCTCAATATCTTCTGGCAGGCTATTGTGGGAGATATTCAAGGCCTATGTAAGAGGTAGGATGAGAAGTCTGACAAGCAGAGGGAATATGGAGAAAATATGATAGCCCCTGAGAAAAAAATAAGAGCTTGATATGTCTTAAAACACAGCCACATCTTCAGATTTGAGGCAATCCCTGATTAACTGCAGATATAAACTCAATAAGCTGTACATGGCACAGACTGAATTTACCCTATTTTGGCTCAGGCGGGACTTCTGGGAATCGGCTGAAGAAGTTGGCAAGTTACTGGCATACCCCCTAAGACAAAAGACCTCTGCACATAGAATCAGGCCTCAGATGATAAACTTGGTAGATTAGGTATGTCACCAAAAGATATTAATAAAGGCTTCTTTAATTTCTATAAAGATTTGGACACATTCAACACAACCCCCTTCACAGATGTTTGGATCAATTTTTCAAAAAGTTACATTAGCACAAATAATTGCAGCCCAGTGTAGAAACCTTGGTGTGCCCTTAACGGAGGATGAGTTAATTGAGGTGATTAAGAATAAGACAGTGGGGAAAGCCCCCAGGCCAGATGGCTTTGCAGCTGAATTCTATAGGTACTTCCTTTACCTCCTGTCTGACAAGATGATTAAAATGTTTAATGAACCACTACTAGAGGGCACCCTTCCCCCTATGCTGAGGGAGGCCTAAACCAGGAAGTGATGCCACACTATGTTCCAATTACAGGCCAATTTAATTATTAATAGCGATGTCAAAATATGAGCAAAAGTTCTGGCAATGAGACTGGAAAAGGTTTGGGATTCTATGATATACTGAGATCAAATCAGGTTTGTCAGAGGCTATCATGGCTCTGATAACCACTGGTATACTATCATACATTGCCAAAGAAGTGTGGCCCCGAACCACAAGCTGTATTAGCCTTAGATGCAGAAAAGGCTTTCGATAGAGAGGGCTGGAGGTATATGTTTTATACCCTACAAAAACTAGACTTTGGACCCATATTCAGTTCCGGGATCCAAATTTGTGGACAGATTTGTGAACTAGCAACTCCCCCCTCCCTCCTTGTGCCTCCCGCCCGCAGCAATCAGCTGTTTCGCTGTGTTCAGGAGGCCCCGAGGGGGGAGGGAAGGACTGAGAACAGCAAGAGGAGCAGCTAGATGATCCACTCTCTTTCACCCTCTGACTCCACCACCTCAACCAAGCTTCACAATCATCATTGCTGAGTACAGTATTAAATTGTTTGTTTAAAACTTATATCTGTATTATGTTGTTTATTTAAAAATTGTTTTAAACTCATACTGTATATGTCTTTTGTCTGGCAAAAAAAATTTCCCTGGAACCCAACCCTCCTATTTACATTAATTCTTATGGGGAACTTGGATTCGCTTAACATCATTTCACTTAAAGTTAAATTTTTCAAGAACATAACTACAATGTTAAGTGGGGAGTTACTGTACTTGGGGTAACCCAGACTTGTAAATTAGGAAAAAAAAATTGTAAGAACTGGCTGAGGAGGGGTATAATGGATTTTCAAATTGGTCAGTGGTGAGGGTTTTGTCTCTCTCTCCTCATTTTTTTTTTTTAACACTAAAGCAATGATAGGGCCTGCCACCCTCATCGATGTGGAAGTACTTATAGCTAAAATACTTGCTAATGTATCAGTTTGGTCCAAATGCCCCAGAGCTACTAGGAACCTTGAAAATGCTTCATAAACTCCCAAGACCCATGTCCGCTATGCATAGGCACCGACTCCATGGGTGCTCCGGGGCTGGAGCACCCACAGGGAAAGAATGGTGGGTGCTGAGCACCCACTGGCAGCCCACCTATCAGCCCCACTCCTTCCCCCAGAGCCTCCCACCTGCTGATCAGCACCTCAAACCTCCCTCCTGCCTGCCAAGATCAGCTGTTTCATGACATGCAGGAGGCTCGGGAGGGGGGGAAGAAGGAGCGAGGATGTAGCGTGCTTGGAAGAGGGGGCAGAATGGGGCGGGGCAGGGGTGGGGAATTGGGGGAAGGGGAGTGTGGACAGGGCCTGGGACAGAGCTGGGAGTCAAGCACCCCCCCAGCAAATGGGAAAGTCAGCGCCTGTGCCCCTATGTATACTTCACTAACAGCCTTTAAAACAGTGGCTCTCAAACTTTTGCACTGGTGACTCCTTTCACATAGCAAGCCTCTGAATGCAACACCCCCTAATAAATTAAAAACAAACACTTTTTTATATATGTAACACCATTATAAATGCTGGAGGCAAAGCTGGGTTTGCGGTGGAGGATGACAGCTCACGACCCCCCAAGTAATAACTTTGCGACCCCCAGGTTGAGACCCCCTGTTTTAAAAGAACCCCAATGGCAGAGCATATTACAGAATGTTAAAAATGCTTTTGTGGATCTCAGGCTTCGCCTGATACAGCAAAAGGTTCTATTCCAAATGTATTGGATGCCACAGAGGTTGTGCAAGAAGGGGGCTTACTCCTCTGATATTTGTTGTTGCTGTAGTAATAATAAGAAGAAAAAAGGAACCCTGATGCATATGCTATGAGACTGACAGTCAGGCAGCCATGGAAAAAAGTGGACACAAAAGAGTGAAAGTAGTGCTTGGCTTCAGCAACTAAATCTCATCTGAAAATTATATTCTAGTTTAGGTACCTACTCTGGTGGGTTTAACTCCACCACAAAGACTTTGTTTCTTATGGGCTGCAATGATTGCCAAGCTCATGATTTTACAAAAATCCAGGCATTGACTTATGCCCAGAGCAGTAGTATTTGAACCGGTCTGTTAGCAGCAAAAGAAAGACTAGCTTATCGATATAGAGTGCAATTATATGAATTGGAAGAAATGTGGACCCCATTTCTTGATACATTTGGATAAAGAATACTGAGATAGATCAAATAATGCCAGACTTACATTCCACCTAATTTCTATGTATTGTGACAAAGTTTCTCCTCTGCCTTGGTGGCTCCTGCACTTATTGGCAGATTTCCTTGCCTCAGAGATTCACGGCCACCCTCAGTTTGGCCACTTTTGCTATTGGCTCAAACCTGTCGTTCACTCAGCTAACCTCATCACTGGCCAGCATGGGGAAAGGGAGAAGAACAATCCCCACAGTCTCTGCTGACCCACTTAGTGGGTCGGGGATAGGCCACGGACCTTCCCCTCTGGTGGGACCCACAGTCCAGGTCACCTCCTCTTGTCTCAAATAGGGAGTTGAGGGGAAGCCAGGCCCGCCCTCTACTCCAGGTTCCAGCCCAGGGCTCTGTGGATTGCAACTGTCTGCAGTGTCTCTTGTAACAGCTGTGTGACAGCTACAACTCCCTGGGCTACTTCGACATGGCCTCCTCCCAACACCTTCTTTACCCTCACCACAGGATCTTCTTCCTGAAGCCTGATCACACTTGTACTGCTCAGTCCTCCAGCAGCACACCTTCTCACTCCTTGCACTTGCGCACACACACACACCCCCCTAACTGATGGGAGGTCCTTTTTAAACTAGGTGTTCTGATTAGTCTGCCTGCCATAATTGATTCTAGTATGTTCTTAATTGGCTCCAGGTGTCTTAATTAGCTTGCCTGTCTGAATTGGTTCCAGCAGGTTCTTGATTGCTCTAGTGCAGCCCCTGCTCTGGTCACTCCGGGAACAGAAAACTGTTCATCCAGTGGCCACTATATTTGCCTTCTACCAGACTCCTGTACCTCCGTCCGTTCACGCCTCCGGGCAGAGTTCCTCTGGGCGGCGTCCACTGACTCCCTTGACGCCTTTGAGGAGTGGTGGGCGCTGTCCGGGGTCCTCTGCTCGGTGTCCCCGTCCGGTTCCCTTCTTTTGACCCTTTGACCACACTCCCGTCCCTGTTCTTCATTAGTTGTCCCCCGCAATTACTTGGCTTCCAGGTCCTGTGGATCTCCCCCTTAGGCTGGGGGGGGGATCCTTTAGCAGTGGGCGAGCTTTGCCCGCCCACTTCCTGGATCCCAATAAGACCAGACTCCTGTACCCCACTGGTCTGAGTCTGTCACAGTATTTTCCCTCCTTCCTGTCCCCTCCCCAGTGCCCTCCTTTCCTTTTTTGCCTATTTGTGTATATCTTTTATTAATTGATTAATATTATTTATTATCACCTCCTTAACATGTTATGTCTGTATAATATTGTCTGATTTTGTGTTGTTTGGTCTTGCAGCTTTGACAAGTTATAAGGATGTTTAATTGTCTCATATTATTGTATATCTTGTGTCGTATTTGGAGACATATACAAGCTATAAGTCAGTTACCTTTTTGTATTTTTGTCTGTTTGTTTCTTTATGAAAATTAATAAAAAATTAGATCACAAAACCCAACCCCAAAACAAAACAACCCCCAAACTGAACCTTTGGTGGTGGAGGGATCCAGGATAAACTACACACTAATAGAAAGGAACATTTTAATGTTTAGAGCTGATTATTTAGGGCTCAGTTGTACCATGATATAACAGTCCTGAGTAAGTGGTGGCCCACGAAGAGCTCTGGGATGGATTGTTTCCAAAGATACAGTCCTGCCTGGAGCTCCGTTGCAGGCAGGCAGCATGCTCTTTATCTTTTTAATTGACAAGCTCTGCCTGCCAATGCAGAAACGGGGGCAGAGGCACATTTCCAAAGTGCAAGGACTGCAGTTGTGCCTGGCCTGCCTGTGCACAGAGTGTGCAATACAGGGAAGGCTCCTTGTATCCTCCCCTCCATTCCATGTGCAAGCATGCTGGGGCTAGGCACTTGAACACTCTAGTTTCTTTCTCCAAAGAGACCCTCAGAAGAGCTGTGAAGCCTGAAAGTTGTGGACACATGATTGCCCCTCCCTTTTTCCGTATGAATTGCTACACAAACATGTTGAAGGTGGTTCTGGGGGACCCTGGAATGGCCTTTTAAAAATTCTGCCACCAAACTGAGTCAGGCTCAAGGCCCTGCCTACGGGTCTAAGGGCTTGTCTTCACTACTGGGGTAAGTCGACCTAAGTTACGCTACTCCAGCTATGTGAATAATGTAGCTGGAGTCGACGTAGTTTAGGTTGACTTACCCCGGTATCTTTACTATGCTGCATCGATGGGAGACACTCTCCGGTCAACTTACCTTAATCTTCTTGGGGAGCTGGAGTACCGGAGTCAACCGGAGAGCACTCTGCCGTCGATTTAGCGGGTCTTCACTAGACTTGCTAAATCGACCCCTGCTGCATCGATTGCAGCAGCATTGATCTCCCCATAGTGAAGACAAGCCCTCAGAGTTTAACTCTTGCCGGGCTCTGCTCAATCATCCCTCTGAGGCATGGCTTAGCCTTTGAGATCAATTATATTTCTGAATAGTAAAATTTTGTTTTGGGAACTGAGCTACCCAGATAAATACAGACACCGCTTTTCCACACACCCCTCCTCTCCTTCCAGTTATACAAACTGAACATTGTGTGCTATGATATCAATATATTCAGTATGTTATTCAGGGGAAATGTGTAAACATTTCAACTGAATGCATAGCTTAATAGTAGCTTGTTTGCCAAGTGGCACTACCTTTCTCCTCAGTTACGGTAATTATTTAAAAAGGAAAACAAATTAATAAATTCCCCAATCCCTGAATGTAATGTGCACTAACAGCATGATCCAAAGTGCACTGAGATCAGCAGAAAGACTCCCCTTACAGCTGGGTGGAGAAAGTTAATTCCATGTTGTAGAGGACTTTGAGATTTCAAAATCTGGATGTCTTTCCAATTTGAAACAAAATCCAAAAATTTCTGAATTCTCTATGAAATGGAATTACCATTCTCTGCCCAGCTCTGCTGGAAGTCCTGGCTCTGAGGCAGCCCATGTGGCCAGACTGCACTGGAGCTAGGGACTCTGGAAGCCTGATGTGATGATAAGTAGCGAGGAACTTGGAAGCCAGGTGGTCGAGCTGGCAGGAAATCAGGCAGAATGTATTTGAAATTGACATGGTCCCATGGAACGTTTAAGTTTGATGAAAAAATTGTTGCATCAACATTTTTCCAACTAGCTTTAACTCCTACTGATTTAAATAGGTTTTGGATCGGGGGAAATATTTTTGTGAGAGGTTCTTGTTAAGATGTTAGCAACAAATCAGTGGATTGTTCAGAACACAATTTGCAGTAAAAGGTAAAATGGGAAAGAAGAAACAAAGCAGCATTTATCAGGGAGGACACTGCAAAGTTTTAAAACATTAATTCTAGGTGTAAGTGCTATAAAGTGGATTCAAACAGTATATATTTGCTTCATGGGGCTCTAGTTATAGAAATAAATTAGCACTTTGTTAGTGAGAGGAGAGAGTATAAGAGTATCTTATAAGTGAAGTGGCTAGACATACCAGTTAATATGGCACAGGACAAGAGTAATCCTACCTGCATTTGGAAAATAAATAAAATAACCACATTTTAATGCCTTTTTAATGTCTCTCTCACTTTTTGTCCCACATGCACTCTATTGCTGATGCAGTCTGTTGACCTGTACCCACTCAGTGGAATCAACAACACTTCTACAACAATGCTTTATCAGCCCCTTCAATGAAGGATTTTCTGTTGCCTAGAGACAAATTGTTTGTAACACAAATTTCTGCTTAATGCGTCAAAATGTTTCCTTATTGTGCTAATTTTCCCTCATCTTCACAGTAAACTCAAGCAGCTAGAATAACCTTTTCTCCAGATAACTTTTTTAAAAAAATAGCTATTCAGTTCATATGAAAATAGAATTTTGGTCAGATAGTGCCCCCTACAAGTATATAGAAGATTCTCCAAGAACAGATCTTCCAATTTTCATGAGGATCAACAACACTGTTGACCACTAGGGGGAGTTTCACAAGTGCAGCAGACAACTTTCACAGGAGCTAAACCAAGACTTTGGAACTCACTTCCACATGATATTGCTATTGCTGTCTTTAAGTAGGTGAGAATTATTCAGGTACTATGGTTATGGGGCCCAGATAAGTGACTATATAGATGGATGCACTGTTAATACCTGATGGGGACCACACCCTGAAAGAAATCTTTTCCGAACCTCCTCTTGTGGCCTTTAAACAACCTCCCAACCTTAACATGCTCATCATCAGAAGCAAGCTCTCCACAGTCCAGGACCCACCAACTCAAAACAGCACCAGACTCTGCCATAAATAACAGATGCAAAACCTGCAGACATATCTCTACTGTTATGATGATCAATAGATCCACAACACATGCCTACCATGTGGTGCATCTCATCCGGTGCATCAGCTGCCCTACAGCAACTATGTGGGTGAAAACAGACAATCACTATGCTCTCAAATGAACTCACACAGAAAATGGGGGGAGGGGGGAGAGACAAAAATACCCTATCAGCCATGGGTAAACACTTTTCACAAGCAATCACTCCATATCTGACCTCTCAGTCCTCTTCCTCAAAGGAAACTTGCATAACACCTTCAAAAGGTGAATCTGAGTATTTAAATTCATAACTCCGCTGGATACTAAAAACCACAGACTTAACAGAGACACTTGTTTGATGGCCCATTAAAACAACTTGTAACCCTGCTGCCTACCAACTCTCCATTGTCTTACAATTGCATAGGATTTAATTGCCCACTTCATTTTAAGTGGTCTGCTAAAACTTGTGGACCCCATATGCTTAACAATCTGTCCCACTTTGTATTTGGCTTGAACACTGTAGTTTCTTTCTCCAAAGAGACCGTCAGAAGAGCTCTGTGAAGCCTGAAAGTTTGGCCCTTCCACCAACAGAAATTGGTCCAATGAAAGACATTACCTCACCCACCTTGTCTCTCCAGATAGATGGATAGAACTTGTATGCATCCAGAGCACTTTCGCCCGCCTTTTCCTGGACTTACAGAAGACTGGCCATATGATCTAGATGCACATGTGGCATGGGAAATTAAATGACAGAGGGGATTCACTTAATCTCATCCACCCCTCAAATGGAAACTGTATTTACTAGTGTGTACAGCCTGATCCACACTGCAAAGCCTTCTTTAAGGGGGTTTCAGGGACATCTGCCCTTTCCTGGAGCCATGCAGACCTTAAGTCAGGTAGAACAGCAGAAGGGTCATGATAGTGCTAAGACATACAATTTGAGGTCAATTACTCCTGCTTCTTACACAGGTGGGTGTGCTGGGATGAGGGCAGCAGAACTACAATACTCTGACAGAAGAATTTGGAGAAAGTCCTGTGAGGGAAGTCAGTGAAGCTTTTCCTTCCCCAGATCCCTCTCTCAAGGGTTTTCCCATTGTTGGGGCATTTATCTTCTCACAACTAAGGCTTGTCTATGCTTGAAATGCTACAGTGACACAGCTGCAGCACTTCAGCTGTGCAACTGTAGTGTTTCAGTGTAGACACTACCTACACCGACAGGAGGGATTCTTCTTTTGGCGAAGGTAATCCACCTCTGTCTACACTGGAGGTTAGGTTGGTTTAGACACATCACTCAGGGGTGTGTATTTTTTACACTCCTGAAAAATGTCGCTGGGTCAACCTAACTTTTTAGTGTAGACCAGGTCTAAGATTTGAAGCCCAACACCTGATCTGTAGAAATATTCAAGAGACTGGGGGTTGGGGTGGGATCAGAGGTCAGGAAATTCAAAGACAAAACTCTCCCAAAAACTCTAGAGTTTGACGTCAAGCATTCTTACAGGTAACAGAGGTTTTGGGGAACTGCAGATTTGGGAGCCTGATCCTAGAGATCTAGGATTATTTAGAAAAGGGGGACATGCACAAGTCCCTGGGTCCAGATCTAATGCATCCAAGAGTGTTGAGGGAATTGGCTGATGTGATTGCAGAGCTATTGGCCATTTTCTTTGAAAACTCGTGGTGATTGGGAGAGGTCCCGGACAGTTGGAAAAAGGCAAATATAGTGCCCATCTTTAAAAAAGGGAAGAAGGAGAATCCGGAAACTTCAGGCCGGTCAGCCTCACCTCAGTCCCTGGAACAAACATGGAGCAGGTCCTCAAGGAAACCATTCTGAAGCACCTGGAGGAGAGGAAGGTGATCAGGAACATTCAACATGGATTCACCAATGGCGAGTCATGCTTCACCAACCCGATTGCCTTCTATGATGAGATGAGGGGAATGCAGTGGAAGTGATATATCTTGACTTTAGCAAAGCTTTTGATATGGTCTCCCACAGTATTCTTGCCAGCAAGTTAAAAAAGTATGGATTGGATGAATGGACTATAAGGTGGATAGAAAGCTGGCTAGATTGTTGGGCTCAATGGGTAGTGATCAACTGCTCAATGTCTACTTGGCAGCTGGTATCAAGCTGAGTACCCCAGGGGTCGGTCCTGGGGCTGGTTTTGTTCAACATCTTTATTAAATGATCTGGATGATGGGATGGATTGCACCCTCAGCAAGTTCACAGATGACACTAAGCTGTGGGGAGAGGTAGATATGCTGGAGGTTAGGGACAGGGTCCAGAGTGACCTAGACAAATTGGAGGACTGGGCCATAAGAAATCTAATGAGGTTCAACAAGGACAAGTGCAGAGTCCTGCACTTAGAACGGAAGAATCCTATGCACCGCTGCAGACTAGGGACCGACTGGCTAAGCAGCATTTCTGCAGAAAAGGACCTGGGGATTACAGTGGATGAGAAACTGGATATGAGTCAGTAGCATGCCCTTGTTGCCAAGAAGGCTAATGGCATATTGGGCTGTATTAGTAGGACCGTTGCCAGCAGATCGAGGGAAGTGATTATTCCCCTCTATTTGGCACTGGTGACGCCACACCTGGAGTATTGCATCCAGTTTTGGGCCCCCCACTACAGAAATGATGTGGACAAATTGGAGAGAGTCCAGCGGAGGGCAACGAAAATGATCAGGGGGCTGGGGCACATGACTTATGAGGAGAGGCTGAGGGAACTGGGCTTGTTTAGTCTGCAGAAGAGAAGAGTGAGGGGGGATTTGATAGCAGCCTTCAACTACCTGAAGGGGGGTTCCAAAGAGGATGGAGCTCGGCTGTTCTCAGTGGTGGCCCATGATAGAACAAGGAGCAATGGTCTCAAGTTGCAGTGGGGGAGGTCTAGATTCGATATTAGGAAACACTATTTCACTAGGAGGTTGGTGAGGTGCTGGAATGGGTTACCTAGAGAGGTGGTGGAATCTCCATCCTTAGAGGTTTTTAAGGCCCAGTTTGACAAAGCCCTGACTGGGATGATTTAGTTGGGTTGGTCCTGCTTTGAGCAGGGGGTTGGACTACATGACCTCCTGATGTCTCTTCCAACCCTAATCTTCTATGATTCTATGATCTCTGGGAGATGGAACACTCATTAGTGCTGAGACAGGAGCCATCTCACTTGCCCGCCTTCTTACCTGCAAATGGTTTCAAAAGGAGACATACTGTCCTTCGCTGGGTCATTCTGTAGAGGGAGAGCCAGAGAGAGGGAGTCACTCAGCTGCATAACCTGCCACCTGTATTTTCAGCGCAGAAATCAAGTAGGAAAGCAGGGGATGATATTGCAGTACTTCCCTTGCCCTTGCCCAACCCTCTCCACTCTGCATATCTGCACCCCATCTTCCACACAGAAGGGTGGGATCTACAGATGGCTCCTTTCAGGACACATCACAGTCTGTATTAAACAATACACACACATAAGCCTGTGGAACTTTATTGCAATGCTTACAAAATCCCTAGAACAATAAATCTTCTTGTTCTTCCTGATGGAGACAGATTCTAAGGTCATCAACTAGAAGGATCAGATGAGTCCCACATGAATGCTTTGGGCCAAAGTGGCACTGGTAATAAACAGGATTTTTTATTACATTTCCAAGCGCTCCATGACATGTGTTAAATTACTGTAAAGCTTCACAAAATTGCAGCTCAAAAGTATTGTACAATTGGATAGTTCCAATTTGTTTCCTTTGTTCTATTTCAGAACAGTACCTCAGCTTCTCTTGCAAGGAACTGGAAGGAAGGATTTAGTTTCCGTTATTCAACAAATCGTTGTTTGATCAGATAGGCTCAATCTTCATTTTAAAGCTCTTTTGTACCTACAGCAGTACTACAGTGTCTGTTGTAAGTTCAATAGATCTCTAAGTTTTGGATCTCTCCCGTAGAATACTGCAGTACTTTATCGTAAGGGGAATTAAAATTACATAGAACTTCACCTTTTACATCAATTTGGGCCTTGTCCTAGTCTCAGTGAACTCAAAGAGTCATAAATTCATAAGTTCTCTGGGCTATATGTTCAGTGGGGGTAGGAGTAGGCTTACAGAAGAGCCAAAACATGAGGTCCTTATTACTCAGCCCTTTTGACATGCAACTTCTGTTGAAGTCAATGTGAGTTTGCCCAGAGCAAGGGCTTCATGATCTGGTGCCTGATCCAAACCCCACTGAAATTTATGGAAGTCTTTTACCTGACTTTAATAGATATGTGGTCAGGCACTTGGTCCAGTTAGGTCACCTTTGATATTTGATATTTGAATACGATCTTTCAAGACTGAGAATTTGCTGCAGGTTGTTTTGGGCCTGATCATACAATCCATTCTCAGGCTAAACTCCCACTTTTTGCAATGAGAGTTCTGCCTGACTAAGGAATTCAGGATTAGGGTCTATGAAAACAGATAAACCAATTTACTGGTGGGATGTGTGGGGAGTGAGGGGACAGCACCAAGGAAAGACATGGGACTTTTCTGTGGCATTTTTATTTCACTACTACTGGTGAAACTAGACACACTTTAAAATAAATAAATAAAATAAAGAGTCCCTTCTTCTAGCGAAGCAAATGTTTTCAAACTGCCTGAGCTGAGCTTGTCATTAAGTCCACTCATGTTATTCTTACATATTATACAACACTAGGACTGAGTTCAAAATTTGCATTTGCATTTGTGCATCTGTAATTAGGTGGCTAGAGGTGCAAGTGTAAATATCCAGATTTGAAGGTGGATATTTTGCACATGAAAACTCTGCCACAAAAAGGGAAGATGATTTAAACAATTTGACCCAATACCTTGACTAAACAAGGCAACTGCACATTGAGATACTTATAAATCTTCATAAGATAATTCATTTTCTCCATTTATTAATACCAGACATCTTCCCCCACTTGCATATAGATAGGAAATAAATAGACCTCTTAGTCTGACCTCAGCTCAGTGATATAACTTGCTACCCCAGTTTGACTGAGCTATTTCCATATGATCCAGACACAAATACACAAGTTCTAGTCTAGTTGTTCATGATTTTCTAAGTTAATCACAGAGGAAAATAACCACTGTAATTTGTACTCAGAATAATAACTCAATAATTAAAGGTTAACACTTCAGGTCAATTAAAAGAAAGAGGCCTGAGCAAATTCCCACTGAGGGCTGCTGAAAATCTAATCTGACATGTTCACATTTATCTTAATCTCTTCAGCTTCAATGTTCTTTTGCAAGAGTAACTTGCACAACCTGCCAACCTAACACATATTCGCACCAGCAACTACACACCACACAATAATAGCTCTAACTCAGGAACCAATCCATGCAACAAACCTTGGTGCCAACTCTGCCCACATATTTACACCAACGACACCATCACAGGACTTAACGAGATCAGCCACACCATCACCGGTTCATTCACCTGCATGTCCACCAATGTAATATATGCCATCATGTGCTAGCAATCCCCCTCTGCTATGTATATCGGCCAAACTGGACAGTCCCTACGTAAAAGGATAAATGGACACAAATCAGATATTAGGAATGCCAATATACAAAAACCTGGAGGACACTTCAACCTCCCTGGACACACAATAGCAGATTTAAAGGTAGCCATCCTGCAGCAAAAAAACTTCAGGACCAGACTTCAAAGAGAAACTGCTGAGCTTCAGTTCATTTGCAAATTTGGCATCATCAGCTCAGGATTAAACAAAGACTGTGAATGGCTAGCCAACTACAAAAGCAGTTTCTCCTCCCTTGGTGTTCACATCTCAACTGCTAGAAGAGGGCCTCATCCTCCCTGATTGAACGAACCTTATTATCCCTAGCCTGATTCTTGCTTGCATATTTATACCTGCCTCTGGAAATTTCCACTACATGCATCCGACAAAGTGGGTATTTACCCATGAAAGCTTAAGCTCCAATATGTCTGTTAGTCTATAAGGTGCCACAGGACTCTTTGCCGCTTGTACAAGTATATTACTCACTGAAATCGCTAGCGGACAGGAGCGGCTAACAGGGGAGTTTTGTGGGAAGCTCTCCAGGTAGGGTGACCAGAGGGAAAGTGTGAAAAATTGGGACGGGGATGGGGGGTAATAGGTGCCTCTATAAGAAAAAGCCCCCAAAATCGGGATTGTCCCGATAAAATCGGGACATCTGGTCACCCTATCTCGAGGTGAAGATAGGGACTAGAACTCAACATTCTATAAATTTAAAAGCCAAAAACACCCCCTTGATATAAACAAAACAACAACAAAGGAACCAGCTGCAGGAATAAAAAGAGAATGCAGGCAGAAGACCAGGAACAGAGGGGGGGCTACCCAGTTTATTGCACCCAATGCAGCATATATGATTACCTGCCCTATCGGCAGGTGGTGTATGTGTGTATTCGGTGCAAGGAGCTCCTGGCCCTCAGGCACCATGTATGGGCTTTGGAGACCAGAGTGGCTGAACTGGAGGAGCTGAGGGAGACAGAGAGGTACACAGGAGACACAGTACTCAGTAGACGCAGTAGAATGGTCCCACCCCCGGTCTGACAGCCTCTATGCTGTTGAAAAGGATGAAAGTCTCAGGGAAGGAGAGCATCTAACTGGAGCAGAGGGAAACAATCCCATAGTTGGGACCCTCCTTCCAGATGATGTTGTGGTATCCTCTCTCACTGAGGATACCTCTCCGGGGGAGGGAACTCCAGCTATTAGAAAGAGACAAGTATAGTAATGGGCACTTTGATCATTAGAAACATAGACAGGTGGGTTTGCGATGACTGGGAGAACTGCATGGTGGCTTGCCTGCCTGGTGTGAAGGTTGCGGATCTCTTGAGACATCTAGATAGACTTATGTGTAGTGCTGGGGAGGAGCTGGTGGTCATGGTACATGTAGGTACCAATGACATAGGAAGGATAGGAGAGAGTCCTGAAGGCCAAATTTAGGCTGCTAGGTAAGAGATTGAAGTCCAGGACCTCCATGATAGAATTCTCTGAGATGCTCCCAGTTCCACGCGCAGGGCCAGTTAGACAGGCAGAACTGTATCAATGCATGGATGAGACGATGGTATAGGGAGGAGGGGTTTAGATTTATTAGGAACTGGGAAAACTTTTGGGAAAGGGGGAGCCTATACAGGAAGGATGAGCTCCACCTAAACCACAATGGAACCAGATTGCTGGCACTTAACATTAAAAAGGTCATAGAGCAGTTTTTAAGCTAAGGGCTGGGGGAAAGCCGGGAGGTGCAGAGGAGCAAGTGGTTCAGACATCCCTTCGGGGAGGATCTATTAATAGAGAATCTCTGTCCTAGTGAGGATGAGAGGATGGAAAATGATAAAATACAGGCAGGGTCTGATCAGAAACAGTCAAATAAAAAAGAGCCCCATTCAATTACATCGTGTAATGGCAGACAGTTAAAGGAGACAAGTTTTTAAAGTGTTTATATACCAATTCTAGAAGTCTAAATAATAAAATGGGTGAACTAGAGTGCCTCGTATTAAATGAGGATATTGATATAATAGGCATCAGAGAAACCTAGTGGAATGAGGATACAGTAATGGGATACAGTAATACCAGGGTACAAAATACATCAGAAGGACAGAACAGGTCGTGCTAGTGGGGGAGTGGCATTATATGTGAAAGAAAGCATAGTATCAAATGAAGTAAAAATCATAAATGATTCAAACTGTACCATAGAAACTCTATGGATAGAAATTCCATGCTTTAATAGTAAGAATATAGAGGTAGGGATATATTACTGACAACCTGACCAGAATGGTGATAGTGACTGTGAAATGCTCAGGGAGATTAGAGAGCTATTAAAATAAAAAGCTCAATAATAATAATGGAGGATTTCAATTATCCGCATATTGACTAGGTACATGTAACAGGATGGGATGCAGAGATAAAGTTTCCTGACACCTTAAATGAGTGCTTCTTGGAGCAGCTGGTCCTGGAACCTACCAAGGGAGAGGCCATTCTTGATTTAGTCCTAAATGGAGCACAGGATCTGGTCCAAGAGGTGAATATAGCTGGTCCACTTGGTAATAGTGACCATAATATAATTAAATGTAATATCCCTGTGGCAGGAAAAACACCACAGCGGCCCAACACTGTAGCATTTAATTTCAGAAAGGGGAACTACACAAAAATGAGGAGGTTAGTTAAACAGAAATTAAAGGGTACAGTGCCAAAAGTGAAATCTCTGCAAGCTGCCTGGAAACTTTTTAAAGACACCATAATAGAGGCTCAACTTAAATGTATACCCCAAATTTAAAAACATAGTAAGAGAACCAAAAAAGAGCTACCGGGGCTAAACAACAAAGTAAAAGAAGCAGTGAGAGGCAAAAAGGCATCCTTTAAAGAGTGGAAGTTAAATCCTCGTGAGGAAAATAGAAAGGAGCATAAACACTGGAAAATGAAGTTCAAAAATACAATTAGAAAGGCCAAAAAAGAATTTGATGAACAGTTAGCCAAAGACTCAAAAAGTAATAGCATTTTCTAAAGTACATCAGAAGCAGAAAGCCTGCTAAACAACCAGTGGGGCCACTGGACGATCGAGGTGCTAAAGCAGCACTCAAGGATGATAAGGCCATTGTGGAGAAACTAAATTAATTCTTTGCATTGGTCTTCACAGCTGAGGGTGTGAGGGAGATTCCCAAACCTGAGCCATTCTTTTTAGGTGACAGATCTGAGGAACTGTCCCAGATTGAGGGATCCTTAGAGGAGGTTTTCGAACAAATTGATAAATTAAACAGCAATAAGTCACCAGGACCAGATGTTATTCACCCAAGAGTTCAGAAGGAACTCAAATGTGAAATTGCAGAACTACTAACTGTAGTCTGTAACCTATCATTTAAATCAGCTGCTGTATCAGATGACTGGAGGATAGCTAATGTGACACCAATTTTTAAAAAGGACTCCAGAGGTGATCCCGGCAATTACAGGCCTGTAAACCTGACTTCAGTACTGGGCAAACTGGTTGAAACTATAATAAAGAATAATATTTTCAGACATATAAATGAACATAATTTGTTGAGGAAGAGTGAACATGGTTTTAGTAAAGGGAAATCATGCCTCATCAATCTACTAGAATTCTTTGAGGGGTTCAACAAGCAAGGGGATCCAGTGGATATAATGTGCTTAGATTTTCAGAAAGCCCACACCAAAGGCTCTTATGCAAAATAAGCTGCCACGGAATAAGAGGGAAGGTGCTGTCATGGATTAGTAACTAGTTGAAAGATAGGAAGCAAAGGGTAGGTATAAATGGTCAGTTTTCAGAATGGAGAGAGGTAAATAGTGGTGTCCCCCAGGGGTCTGTTCTAGGACCAGTCCTATTCGACATGTTCATAAATGATCTGGAAAAAGGGGTAAACAGTGAGGTGGCAAAATTTGCAGATGATACAAAATTACTAAAGATAGTTAAGACCCAGGCAGACTGTGAAGAGCTACAAAAGGATCTCTCAAAACTGGGTGACTGGGAAACAAAATGGCAGATTAAATTTAATGTTGATAAATGCAAAGTAATGCACATTGGAAAGCATAATCCCAACTATACATATAAAATGATGGGGTCTAAATTAGCTGTTACCACTCAAGAAGGAGATCTTGGAGTCATCATGGATGCTTCTCTGAAAACATCCACTCAACGTGAAGCGGCAGTCAAAAAAGCAAACAGAGTGCTGGGAATAATTAAGAAAGGGATAGATAATAGGACAGAAAATATCATGTTGCCTCTATATAAATCCATGGTATGCCCACATCTTGAATACTGTGTGCAGATGTGGTCGCCCCATCTCAAAAAAGCTATATTGGAATTGGAAAAGGTTCAGAAAAGGGCAAAAAAAATGATTAGGGGTATGGAACAGCTTCCATATGAGGAGAGATTAATAAGACTGGGACTTTTCAGCTTGGAAAAGAGATGGCTAAGGGGAGATATGATTGAGGGCTATAAAATCATGACTGGTATAGAGAAAGTAGATAAAGAAGTGTTGTTTACTACTTCTCATAACACAAGAATGCGGGGTCACTAAATGAAATTAATAGGCTGCAGGTTTAAAACAAATAAAAGGAAGTATTTCTTCACACGATGCACAGTCAACCTGTGGAATTCCTTGCCAGAGGATGTTGTGAAGGCCAACACCATAACAAAGTTCAAAAAAGAACTAGATAAATTCATGGAGGATAGGTCCATCAATGGCTATTAGGATGTGCAGGAATGGTGTCTCTAGCCTCTGTTTGCCAGAAGCTGGGAATGAGCGACAGGGGATGGCTCACTTGATGATTACCTGTTCTGTTCATTCTCTGTGGGGCACCTGGCACTGGCCACTGTCGGAAGACAGAATATTGGGCTAGATGGACCCTTGGTCTGACCCAGTAGGGCCATTCTTATGTTCGAAATGTTAACTCTAAATGGAATTTTAAATTCCACAAAAGTATTCTCTAGTGTAACTCCACTAAAATCAATGGGAGCTTCACTGGGATGTAGTTTTAGTCCAAGCTATTCTCTTAATAAAAATGTAACTCTTCAAGATAACTTTATACAAAATTGAATCTTTTCCCACTGAAAAGAGAAATGTATGGCACAACAGTAAACCAAATTTTCCCCCTACTGTTACTCACACCTTCTTGTCAATTGTTTGAAATGGGCCATTCTGATTATCACTACAAAAGTTTTTTTTCTCCTGCTGATAATAGCCCACTTTAATTGATTAGTCTCGTTAGAGTTGCTATGGCAACCCCCATTTTTTTCATGTTCTCTGTATAAATATATCTTCCGACTGTGTTTTCCACTGAATGCATCTGATGAAATGGGTTTTAGCCCACAAAAGCTTATGTCCAAATACATTTTTTAGTCTCTAAGGTGCCACAAGTACTCCTCATTCTTTTTAGTGAACTCAATGTCATTTATATCTGAACAATCATCTGTGTGGCTACTTTTCATTTGATTTTATCAGAGTTGCAGACATGAATTTATGGTCATTTTTAGACACCAGTACGGGGGGGGGTGATAATTTTTC
This sequence comes from Natator depressus, assembly GCF_965152275.1. Taxonomy (NCBI): domain Eukaryota; kingdom Metazoa; phylum Chordata; order Testudines; family Cheloniidae; genus Natator; species Natator depressus. The sequence goes on from NC_134237.1 coordinate 108,983,140, forward strand.
CATTATGATTTTATAGCATAGTTATTAAAATACACCCATATCATATTTTTCATCTTCTGCACAAATATTTGCAAATTAATTATTACTTTGTGAGGTATCATCCTTGTTTAATTTTTAATACAATGGCTTTTCATAACCATGAAAATTGTGTTTCCTTGGTAATATCCATCAGAATATAGCTGTACAAATCAGGGGAAAGTTGAGGCACTTGACACTCAAAGGGTCAAGGTCATGCAAATGGATTCTACTCCCATAGCTTCTCAACAAAGCACCTAATTGGAGCACTCAAGGGATAGTGACAGTTGTAGCCCTATTGTAGGCTGAAAAGAGATGTTTAATAGAGTGAAAATATTAATTTGGGGAAAGCATAAAGAATACAGTTGTGATATGATGGAAGAATGGGAACAGGAAGGAGAAAGAAGACCTTGAAATGAGGTCTGAATTTCTGAACATTTTGGGCCTCCAAGGTTCACCCATCAGTGTGTTTTAGGATAAGGAACCTGTACTGCATACTATGGCTTTGCCAGTTAACTTTCACTTTTCTTGCAAGCTCAGTTTGAACCCTCTATAGCAGGTGAGGCATATCCTCACTTTCCCCCCAATAAGCACCAAAATCACTGCTTTGTATTATGATTGTTTGAAGTTTGGAGCAGTTTCATATGTTCGAGACATACATAGCTATTTATATGCACAGCCTATTTCATTTAGATAAGGTAATCAATGACTTCTTTCATACAAGAGATATCAGATTACCAGGACAACATAGATTTTCTCATAAATTTTCTTGAAGGGAAATATTGCGGACAATTTCTTTTTAAATCAGGCTCCAACTTTTGTTTTCTTAAAAATGCAATGAAAGTAAATAAAAATATATTAATAAACCTTTCCCAACAGCAAATGCTCACTTCAGGCTAGGTTTTCAAAGGTCGTCTGTGTCTAGGTTTTCCACTAAATAGGGCTCTTATATCCTTTCATATATAATTTGCACCTATGAAGCATTTTAACAGGAGAGCACAACAGGGGGACGACTATGTGAGCGGAACCAGATTAAAATTGCACTTCCTTGGATTGAAGAGCTCAGGAAAAAGTGCCCTTTGGTGCAATTATTAAGCTTCTTCTTAAGGGGTTTTGGACTTTCCAAAGAGTTTGTCACAGTATTTCTCTACTACCAGTCTGTAGTGGTAAGCAGCTCACAGTTGTTTGCTGTACTATATTGCTCATTAGGCCCTTGTTTCAAGAAGCAGAGAGAGGCAAACAGGCACTCCCTCTCACTTTGCAAAAGGGCTTTGGTGGATTTGTTTAGAGTCCGCTCTTTGATAGTACAGAAATGGCTGGAAGGTGCAGTTTGCAGTCCTTATCATAATGGGTGGTGCTGTCTATGCTGCCATATTCAGACTGGGAAAATAAAAGCAGTGGTACTCTCCCAAACTCTGCCCACAAGGTTCTACTCACAGCAGATTGTGCTAATCTCCCAAATAGATAGTGTGTGTTCTCTGCTAGGTTTCAGTCTCGTGTCATCTGGGGTGTGGTTGTGGGGCTCCTGCCTCCTTCCTGGGAGAGGGAGCAGGGAAAAAATAAGTGGTAGTACTCTGCTGAGCTCCATGCATTTGTGATGTCAGACTGAGCTGGCATTCACAGCAGATTGTGCAGATCTTTATTATATGATCATCCCTGCCCCTCTTGCATGCTTTGATCAGCTGTGAAATAGTCGATAATACTGCTGTGTCTGCAACCTCTACTGGGAGTTTGCCAGCTCCCAGAACGCCAGACTGAGCTTCGAGGGCAGTGGTATTCAGTTACATTTTCTGGTGGGTCGAGGCAGTGTTCAAATCTTGGTGGGCCAATGGCACGACTACTTTACCTAACAGTGGGGATTGGCAAACTCTGGCACACATACAAAAGATGGCACCTTGGCAGATTTTGAATGGCATGCAGACTGCTAGTCTAACTGTGGGCACGTTTTGGGATGCATTTCACTTAGTTTCCCTTTGTTTGCCATTGTGCCATGTATAGGTGAAGTCTGAATTTCAACTAACCAAAAATCCTGATGATCTGAATGAGCAGCGTGTCCCCCATGCTCATTTGGGTAATGAGGAGCTTTGGTCCCCAAGGGTTGAAAGAGGGAGGGGAAATAGGTACAGGGGACAGGAGCCTCCTTAGTACTGCTTGAGTGGTGGGAGCAAGGAAGAAGATGGGGTAGTGGGGAAACTGGGAGAGGCCCACAGGAGAAGGGGTGACTCTCCCACACTCTGCCCGATCCCTGCTTTCCCTCGCCTGTGCCTGGCTCCTGCTCCCAACTGGTGGCTCCACTGTAGGAATGGACAAGCTACCTGGTTATGGCTCTGCCCTGGGCTCCCCTTCCCAGTCCCAACTGCAGCGTCCCCACAGTGACCTGCCTCAGAGTGCCTCCCTGCCTGGGACTGGCACCTGTTGGCTTGGATACTGCTCTGCAGCTAGAAAGGGGCTGCCTGGCAGTAGAATGCAGGGGTGGAGCTGCTGGGCACTTGGTGTGGAGCCAGAGCCAGGCTGCCCTTACAGTGGAAACTCCAGCGGGGAATAGAAGGAACAGCTTATGCCTGGTAGGCCCAATGGAAGGCCATTGTGGGCTGCCAATGGAAGAACACTGCTCTAGGGGGCTCTACCCAAGGGGCTACAACGGTCATGGCTGCCAGAGCCTCTGACACCATTTCTCAGCATGCCTGGAGTAGGGGTGCAGACAGAATGGACTAAACGCCTGCTGAGGCCAATAGGCAGGCTTCTGCTTGGGGTAATGTGGTAGGGTTGCCAATTTTGGTTGGATGTATTCCTGGAGGTTTCATCATATGATGATCTTTAATTCAAGATGAGTCTTTAATTCATGGAGACTCCAGGACAATCCTGGAGGGTTGGAAACCCTATGATCTGGACAAGATATTGACTGGACCAATGATGAGCTGGGGGTGGGAGAGGAGAGCCTGACTCAGAGACAAAAGACAAGTTTCAGTTTTGAGCTAGGGAGCTGAGAGAAGTGGAACAGCTGAGGGAGTCCCTGATTAACTCCACTCCCCACAAAGGGCGTCTTTGAACTGCTGTGGGATCTAGTGCGTGGGTCAGGCTCTTCCAGCCCTGCAAAGACCAGCATCCAGAGTGGCAGAGATCTGACCTAGTGTGGTCTACTGAGAGCCAGCCACGACCTCCACAGGACTTCAGACCAGCAAGCTAGGAGAGGATGCTGCCCCACTCAGAGGCGAAGACACAGGAAGGGAACCGTTCTGGTTTAAAGAAAAGGAGGACTTGTGGCACCTTAGAGACTAACAAATTTATTTGAGCATAAGCTTTCGTGAGCTACAGCTCACTTCACCTTCTGGTTTAAGATGACCAACATTCACAGAACAGTAACACTTGCCTCCAGACTCATTTTCAGTATGCCATCTTCCTGGGAAAATGCCAGGGAGGGAGCTTGGGGTTGGAAAAAATGTGGGAGGTGAGGAATAGGTTGGTTCGTTAATGTTTAATACTTATTAGTTAACCCTAATCCTGTCCTTCCCCAGATCCTATTTTCCGACTCCCAATATAGTTCCCCTTTGTTACATCATTGTTTTTGAGTGTGTCATTTCTTTGCTGGGGTTTGTATTGATGTACTTTATTGTTTCTTGCGTAGTGGGTTTCATACTGTTGTCTTGTGTGTAGCACAACACACCTTGAGTTTTGGGCACAGAGAGGAGTCACTTTGTGTGAAGGCATCAGAAAAAGAACCCAGGACCCAACCCAAGCAAGGAGAGGGAAGAAGCTACCCTACATAGCAAGCACTGGGGAGAAGGCTTGAGCCACAACTCGGGCTGGGGAAGGGAAGGTGCTACATGTCTTTTATGCTTTACACTACATGCTTAAGTTGAAGGAACCACATAGGCACTTGGGTCCAAATAACTGTGTTTACTAAACACATACAGCACACAAGGCATAGCTACACATATACTCTGCAGCTTTGGCAGGGTTCTTGTGGCTTCAGAAAGGCAGAAGACAGTGAGGGCTATTAGAAAGCTTACACATTATTTAAGGAGATACTACCCAACTCCTATACACTACAAATACTGACAGTTTAATCAGCATGGGGCATTGGAGTTAACACCACATACAGATAGATGTATGTACTTCATACCTCAAACCTATTGTTTCAGGCTGTTTACAAACTCAGGGAGACTTCGCTGTATCTGTTCACACCCAGTTCACATTTTTTAAAAGTTTAATTAAAAAACCTCATAAGTGGTAGAAACATTTATTTCTTTAAATGAAAGCTGAGAGACTAAAGAACAAGATGGGAGTCTCATTTTGCCAACCCATTATGACCCAGTTCAAGCCGTGGTGATACTAAATCTGAGATTTCTTTGATTTGGGTATATCTATGAAATTATCAACATGTGCATTTAAAGGGGTATATTATTCTCAGACTTTGGACAATATCTGATTGAAGTCCTTTGTGAAGAAGCATATAACCTTCATGTTACTAAGAAGGATATTTTAAAGGTACTACTGACTGCATTACTCTATTTTAATATGGCTCTCCAGCCTATACGAAAGCTGCATGACGCCTTAAGGCCTGTGAAGGATGTTTGGTACTGAGAAAATTCACAGGAGTGATAATTGCATCTATATGAATTGGGGGAAATACCACTATTTTCTCAGCAGGCTTGGAAACCTGTACTTCTACAGCACTCATGGATTCTTCCAAATACAAACCAGTTCCCTAGACAGTAGGTTACAACTAATATCATTAGCTCTTCTCCTCTACAGTCCAGGGACAAAATTTTGTAAACCTCGTATCTAAAATTTGTCTTCTAAATCCATACACAGGGAATTTAAATAAGAGACTTGATTTTTCAGAGGTGCTAAGCAACTACCCACTTCATAACATGAAATAAGTACCCCTGAAAACCAGGGCAATTTTATTTAGGTCCTTAAATATGGGTCTAATTTAAGGCACCCAGATTTGAACATTTTGGAAGCCTTTACCTCATGGAGCTAATCATGTGTTAAATATATAGTCTCCTTGGCTCTGATCCTACATCAAAGGAATAAATGGGAGCTTTACCAACAACTTCAATGGGAGCAGGCCCAAAGCCTTTGAGATTAGTAATGGAGGTAACTTGTTGTGTGTGTCTATATGTTTTGACTTCTCCAGTCTTGAACCTTCTGAAGTTTCAAATTTAGGCCTCTCTTTGCATTGGGAGATAATTATTCTCAGATCTATGTCAAATATTCTTCCTGTAGGACTGTTATCATGGAAACATGGAAATTGTGCTATATTTACTATTCTCTTTATACTGTTGCCCAGTGGGAGGGGAGCAAAATAGCTACACATGGAAGCTATTTTTTCGATAGGCATAGTGGCAACAGAGCACCCTGTAAATTAGCTTAGAAGGCTGCTTTGGCCCTCCAGCCAAAGCAAACTTCTCCTTTTCTAGAATCCGCAAGAATCCAACACAAAATCCTAAACCAAATAAACAGTCTTTCCTCTTGGGACTTCCCCTCTCCCCTTAGTCAAATGTTATCATGGTCATTCACTCACAAACTTCAAGGTAGCATAGCTCAGGCACTGGGGAGCCCAATCCCACCCTCTTCCACACACTATGCAGAGGAGCAGCCACCCAGTCTGGCCTCTGCTCTGCTTTCTCATCCAGAAGCTACTTCCTACCACAGTATCTTGCAGGTCTCTTCCCTTTGATGCATCAAGGCATCTCACAAGCACAGCCTGCTCTCTCCAATCCTCTTTTCTCATTAAACCACCAGGAGCTTTAAATATTCCTGCTTAAATATTCTTCCTTCTGCTCCTCAGTCATGTGACCCTTCTCAGTCAGGTCTCATAAACATTGAAAATACCAAGGAAGAAACAAATGGGCCTGGGCCTGCACTCTTCTTAAAGATACAGCTCACTGTAGGATATTGCCAATGAATTCTGGTACTCTATGTGCTGTTGCCACATCTGATAATTACAAACTCTAATTTCTCTCTCTCTAGAAAATTTAGAATATGTGCGTGTGTTTTTCTGAGTTGAAAGCTGAATTAAATCTGATAAGAGAAGAAACCAAATAGCAGCATTCTTAAATAATTTTTTTTAAAATGCTGTATCACATACATCAGCTGCTTTTGTTATCTAGATAGGGAAATGAGACATCGTTACATGTCTGTCTTCTCTGTGCTATTGAAAAGCACTTGTGGATAATTTATGAGACACTTTAATAACCTATACAGGTAATCATGGTAATCTTATGGTTATTGATTTCCCTTGGTCTTTATACAAACCCTTACATCTTCTATTGTTTTGTCAAGATTGCAACTTTGCAGAGAGATAAAATTTTGCTATGTGAAGTGTGCATACTATTGTACTCCTTAAATTTCTATCAAAGTCCATGCTATAATTATATAAATTACCTCAGGGTTCAAAGCATATTTTGCAAGGATTCTGTCTAGCTGTCAAAACCTTTACTGCTACACATAAAAAATATGGAATTATATCTGCTAGATTGCGGCACTTAAGGAGCATCAGGAGTGTGTGTTCATTAAATTTGCTACATCAAATATTCATTATTTATAAATTCTTATCTCATTTTCTGCCAATGATATTCCTTTAAGTCCTAACAGTGTCAGACCTCTATTCTTCCCTTTCTTCTCCTTTGGATCTTTGCATATCTTGATGGAAAAGATGGTAGGTTCTACCTGGTTTCTAGATTGTGCTGTTCACCCTCTTTCCTTCTGTAAAAATCCCCCCTTCTTGCATGGAGGGCAATATCTTAAGGGCAGTTAAAACACTAGGTGGGGCAGTATGGATATGAAAGATGAAGATGATGATGAAGGGTCTACTCATGAGTTATATCAGTGCTTGCTTCATGGGAAAGTTAGGTGTTAGTAGAAAGCAGTCCTGGGCTGTATATTACTGTGCATTGAATTAAGGCATTATAACATTTACACAATGAGGAAAACTGTGGTGAATTTAGCATATCATGTACAGTACAATTAATTGCTGGCCAGTGTCCCATTGCAAATCTCCTATTACCTTCTCCGGTATTGAAACCACAGCATTTTAAAAAGAATCTAGGAAACTACCTTGGGGTTCAATTATTACTGATGATTTATATTACAGTATGACCTAGAGGTCCCAGCAAAGATAATTCAAAGAGCCCCTTCACGTTAGGTGCTGTACATACTCATAGAAAGAAAGCGTTACCACATCAATGATCTTTCAATCTAAATAGACCAGACAGGTAAAGGGTGGGTGACAATATCCTCTACCTCATAAAAACATTTTCTGATATCTTGAAGCTCAGGTGCAGATTAATGGGTTGGTCTCTGGACATCAGTGGAGCTATGCCATCTGATTTACACCAGCTGATGACCTGGAGCATATGTCTACTCTTCTTTGACATGGCTTAAAAAGATCTCTCAGGGCATCTCTTGAAGGCACATTTAAAAGAACATCTATTACTAGCAGATTTGTTTGCTCCTTACTGGCCAGCACACAGGGAGTGTTTGACTTACAGTTTCAGCACCACGGGGATCTCGTTGTTTTAAGATTATGACAAGGCAGGGAATTTGCATTACTATGGTTCAGATTTGAACATTCATTAAAAGTTACTGACTGTATCATAAGGGTGTTGTGGTCACAGATGTGGAACTGGAGCATTTGTTTGGAAAAGAAGCCTGAGACAATTTGATGGGGAGCTGTCTAAGCCAGGCAGTAGGAAGCACTGAAGAGAGTGGTGTGGCACTCACCCAGGATGTGAGAGGACTGGGCTTGATTTTCACTCTGGTTGATGTGAAACTAGGATTTGAATTTGGGTCCCCCCCAGCTGAGTGCCTTAATCACTGGACTATTGCTATTCTGGGGTGGGTGTCTCTAATAGAATCATAGGATTAGAAGGGACTGCAAAGGTCATCTCATCTAATCCCCTGCCAAGATGCAGGATTTGTTGTGTCTAAACCATCCAAGCCAGAGGTACAGGTCACAGAACACAATAATTATAAATCATTTTGATTTAATAAGAAAAATGACATTATAATATCTACTGATTACTGCAACAGTGGTATTGATGCAGTAATAGGTAATGTTAAAGACGAGAGTTAAGACTGAGGTAGTTATCTGTGTGAGTCTTTAATCACATACTGTTTTTTCCACAGGACCCTTCCTCATTCAGTACACAGGAAAGGATGGATGGTGCTCACTTACTGAGCAGCTAGTCAATATTTTGTTTTCTCTTTATTGTTCTATGTGTGGCCCTATGCCTTATTTACTACACACTGTTCAATCCCTGCTCTGAAGAGAGAATTATTAATTTCGCTATTGGCTTTCGATCGTGCTCATCACTATAACCCGAGTGCTTCACAAACATTCATTATTTTATCTCCACAGCACCCCAGTGATATGAGGGATGGTATTATCCTCATTTTACAGATGGGAAGCTGAGGCACAGAGCGATTAAGGACAAAAGTAGCCACTAATTTTGGAAGCCCAATTTGAGACATCTAGGATATGATTTTTCAGAGTACTTAGCATCATGTCTTAATATGTTCAAAGCACAGCTCCCATTGACTTCAGTTGTTGTTATGAATGCTCAGAACTTCTGCAGATTAGACTCCAGGATCTCAGTCAGGAAATGAGGAGGAGAGATAGTGACTTTCTGTGAAAAGTTTGGTTTAAGTGACTTATCCAGTATCACATAGAAACCCTGTAGTAGAAGCAAGGATAGAATCCAGTTCTCCAGGGCAGCATTCACCTACTTTACACATGAGAACATCTCTCTCTTCCTGCAATCCCATGACTCATTTACTACACACCTTCCAAATTCTACAAAAATGAAGCAGGGATCCTACAGATAATCCTCTTTTTCGTTACACGACGCTGATTCATCCCCAGAGCAGGTCCATCCCTGAACGAGGTTGGGGTCTTGTGGAAAAAAATAGCATGGGATCATATAAGTAAAGACTGTATCATAATGCATGCCCACAACGATGTTGAATTAAAGTTGCACACATAACTTTAATTCCATCATTTCCTAATTTTTGCTCAACTTTGCTCTCCCCCATGACCCACCAGGCACTTGTGATGAATGGGAAATCTTCAGGTTTCAGTCTATGTATCTGTTTGTCAGTCAAATTATATATACTGTTCTCAGCACTATGATTGCTGAGTGCCTCATGGGAGTAAAGGGCAGAACGTTCTCATTAGAGGGTCCTTGTCTCTGGACTTCTAACTGAGAATCATTTATGACTGAGTTCTACCAGCTGCAGGACAGGATGCAAGATGCATATCCTTGCTCAGGTTGTCTTCTGAGTATTCAATTACCTCTGACAATTAGTTCCATACTGGCCACCTCCTGAAATGGCCACTTTTCAGAAATAGATATGAGGTCAGGAATTGGGTGGACAGAGTGTTAATTGCTATTTTGGAAAGTGTTATTTTTTTATTAACTAAGTTGTGCAAAAGGTGTCCAGATACTAAGGAGTTCCTTAGAAAAACATGTAATAGACAAATACATTTCCTTGATCTCAGAATATGTATCCATGAGTCTACCTATATCTTCATATATGTATACTTATATATGTATAAAGAAAATAGATAATATACAGTTTGATTGTTTTGTTATTATGGTATATATATATGGTATATATAATCTGTGTTGTAATTTGTCTCGTGTTTTGCCATATTAAAACACTGCGAGATGATGGTTAATGACACTTTTTCTAGGTGCTTTCAGCAAAGCTTTCAGCTTTTTCTTGGTGCTTTAAGCAAAGCACAAAACCTGTGGAATGGGATTTAAGCCAGGGCTTAAATTATGATTTTATAAATTTATAAATTTAAGTGATTTGCTGAATAGGAATGGATTTAAGCATATGCTTAAAGTAAAGCACATACTTACATACTTTGGAAATTGCGGCCCTAATTCCTTCCTTCCATCCAAGACAGATTTTCAGATTTAGGTCTAGTTTTTTGGTGTTTTGTCTTTGAATACAAAATATGATTTAAGTTACAGTACTCCATAAGAAATGTAATTTTTTCTTTGTTATTCTTTTTGGATGGTGAGTTACAGTCAAATTTTCAAACTGTATCAAAACTTATTACAACTTAGACTGACCAAAATGTATATTATAGTTTAATATGATTTTATCAAATACCTCTGGCTCACATTCTGTGAGTTTTCATTTAATGGGTGTACAGTCACAACAAAATGTATGCATCTAAAAGTCTAGTCAAAGGACATAGTTCACAGAATGCTGCAATTCTCTCTTGTACAGAAATATCTTCTTTGTGGCCTATATAACTCTGACTTTGGGCATCTTATACATAAAGGGTTGTGGATTTTGGGAAAACAAAACCAAGGGCTTTTTTTTTTAATGTATGTGAAAAGTGCCTGAAAGTTCAATGGTTCGTACTGACCACTAATGTGTATGATGAGCTTTCTTTTTCTCCTCCCAGAAAAGTCACAAATACTAACTTTTAACAAAATCTTTTATAGCAGCCAAGCTAAATCAGTTCTTAGCAAATATTCCCACAGTATAAATGCAGCATTTTGTAAGTCCATGCCAATAAAACAAACCCGATTTTAAAGGAAGAAAGACATTAAATGTTTCTCCTCTCCCAGTGTCTTCCAAATCTGTGGTGTGGGTGGAATATTGTTGGAAAAACCTTCAGTCTATTTTTTCTCTCCTATCCCAGTTCTTTTAACTTCACCTTCCTTGGATCATATACAGATACATTCCAAATTGTCTGATAGGCATACACATATTTCTGGAATCATAAACTTCTCTTGTCAAGAGTTTTATTGAAACCATGATGAAACCATGAAACCAGAAGCCAATAATATATTTTATTTCTCAGCTTTATTTATTTTTACATTTTGAGTGAATTTAACATTTGAGTAAGGTGCCAGGTGGACAGCAAATCCCACTGTTTATCCGAAAATGGATACAGCACGTATTTGGCAGTGGAAACATCTTCACAGCATCTTAGGGTTCAGCAACACTGCACCCTGGGGGTGGGATTTGCAGCTCATGTAGACATACCCATGCTTGATTAATCATTCTAGCTCTCTAAAAATAGAAGTAAGGGTGTAGAACGTGATGTGTTTTCAGCACAGGTGGCGGGGGTCAGGCGGACTTGTGCAACCTATGCAAATGCCTGCACCACCACATCCTGACTGCTATTCGTAGTGCTAGTGAGAGTAAAGCTAGCATGGGTACATCTACATAAGCTGTAAATCACACCCCCAGCTGCATGATAGATGTAGTCTTAGGCCCTGATTCAGCAAAACACTTCAAGCATACAAATAGTCCCATCGACTTCCATGAGACTACTTTAAATTAAACACCTGCTTTAAGTGGTTTCAGGTTCTTAAACTGTGCTGATCGAGAACCAACTCTGGAAGTGAAAGAGGGAATTTAATTTACATGCTCTTCCAATGCCCACAGAAGTCACTGGGAGTTTCTCCATTGATTTCAATGGCTTTAGGATCAGGTCTGATTGGTAGCCTCTGTACTAGACCATTAGTAGTTTATAACTGTGATCTCCCTTCCAGTGACACAAACTTGATGCTCTTCTCCATCTCTTACATATATCTCCATGTCTTCTGCCATGCCCAGAATGCCCTCTACAAACCTGTTTTCCAAGTCAGTGTACTCAAATCTCTTGCCTATGAGAAGTGAGACTGGGAAGAAAGTTTAAGCAATTAAAAAAGGGGGACAGAACCATCAGGATATGTACACACCTATGAAGTTGAGTAAATACGTGATCTTCTTGCTGGTAGAACTTGTCCTTCCTTTCTCTTTTCCCAAGTTTTTATTGTCAAATTACCTTCACTTGGATTGTGCCATATGTGATTGTCTGTTCTTCTGGGCACCAACCACTTCTTCAGTTGATTTTGGGAGGCACCGAGCCATAGAGTTTTGTGTGCTTGGGAAGTAAATAACAATTACTATTGTGTTGTGGATATCTGGAATTGGACTGAAACTACCAACTCATTTCATATAATCCATGAATAGCCACCGGATATCATCTTTTATCAATCAGGCCTGAGTAGATCCTGTAATGTAGAAAGGAAATACATTGTAGACTATTACTACTCCTCTGAGTCATCCCATTTGCCATTTTATTTTATATCTGATTCAGATCCAAGTACGGCTATCAGTGGGCCATACCTGGTACCCTCTTTCCTGTTTAGTAGCACCTTATTCCACAACTCGCCATATTAGCTTTCATAGGAGTACTCATGGAGTAACGTATTATATATTGGGAGTAAAGGTATCAGAATTGGGCCTAATGTCTAACGACCCCTCTTATAATCAATAAACACACACCCTTTCACAGCACTTGTGAGTCACAAGGAGAGCATTGGAAATATACTAAGATTATAATGCTTTCACCCATCCTTCCTTCTTACTCTCCTTAGGAAGAGATTTTTTCATGGATTTATTGAGGATTTTCCACAACTTATCTGAAATGAAGAACTGCCCGTAATAAAACATTAAATCCACCTTAGATATCCCCTTCAGTCTCAAAAATTAAACATGAATATATCGTTCATACCTAATCTGCAGGACTCAGCATCTGAGCCTTATGTGTTTACTGTGTTGGGTTTGGAGGACAATATTCTGAGTGAAAAATAATATCTTGTTATGTGGAGGACAAAATTACAGTCAGTGAATTGTCAGATTCCAGTGTTTATTAAAAGGGCTTCTATCTTCTTCCTTAATATAGCAAATATAAATTGTTCCCCAAAATGCATTAATTACATATTTTTAAAAAAATAGCGTCTCTAAAAAGATTGATAAATGTTCAGTTTGGGAAAGAGCTTTTAACACTGAAAAACAAAGGGATATTAGACAGACTTGAAATGTTTTCCTCTCTCTCTTGCATTCATACACAGAGAGCTAATAGTGTGTATCTTTTGCAATTATAGGAAAATGCTCATTTACCATGTCCTTTTGATTCAGGATCCGTATGTCTGGCTTATTTTCCTGTTGTCATATAAATAGATATAACACACTTGTTTTTGACACCACTTCTGTATCCGTTCACAGGAGAGCCTAATCCAAATTTACAGAGAAACCTTCATTTTGGTTAGACTAGGTTAACATTAGCATACCAGTAAATACTGGGTGACTTGTCCTTGCATGTTTTTTCTTGGCTTGCAGAATTTACTACTATGGTTTCTATTATTTCCAGATGACGGGACATGGTGCTGAAAACTATGGGAAAATGTGTTTAAACTAATGGGTTTCCTGCCGACTAAATCATTCTGAATCATTGAACGTAGCTTCTATATTATCTCATTGTTGATTAAAAGCAAAAAAGGCAAATTATAGTACTGGAATTTTTTTAAAGAGATTATCTGATGGACTGGTTCCTGCAGAGGTGGAGAAATGTGATATATTCTTATGCTTGTTGTGCATGGTTTCTCAGCAGCTCTTTGTATCTGTGACATAGTCACAGGCAGAGAATTTATATTCCTACTGGATATGTTACCATTATTGCAACACATGTATACAGAGATCCTATCTAGTCTGAATGTTGTTTTTCAGCTTTCCTAATTTCAAAAGCTCAGATGTCCTTTGCTAGATTAAAACTCAAAATCAGAATACCTTTGGAAAGGGAGGGGTTGGTTTTCTTCACACAGGAAATTAAGACTGACTGTTATTAATCCAAAGATATCAGTGGGATGCAGCAAAAGGACAAGCCGGGGCTCACTAATTACTGGAGTCAAAAATTCACCCACACTAAATGATAGCAGAATACCGATCTAAAGAAAAAAAATTAAAAACTTCATTTTCAATGCAGTCTTTCTACTTTGAATATCATTTGAAGAATATGGGTCTCCTAAATGTGTTAGATGAGCAGGCCTCCTCCCTTGGATTTGGCACACAAAATTGGCTTCTAAAAGATTAAACAAATATGTTCTGACATTCTCTTGTCCTTTAGTATTACTAGAGATGCTAAAAACCACCGATGAGCAGACATCTTGGAAGTGTGCTCATCACAGGACAAGCTTCCTCACCCTGGGGTTCTCTTGCAAGCAGTCCTCACACACTGTAATGTAAGCTCACCATGGTGTAGTTATTTACAATGTCTTACACAGCTTCACATCCCATCACCATAAGGCTTCCCTCAAGCTTTAACAAACCCATGTAGGCACAGGGTGAGAGGCTGAGGAGAGAGGTCTCACCTCTCTAAGATCCTTGGCTGCTTTGCCCTTCTTACAGCCTCCATCTCTCACTTCCTAGCTCCCATTTAACTGTCCCCAGCTTTTGACCTGAATTCCCCTTTTAACGGTTAATCCCCCAGCCCTAATCAATTATCTCCCAAGCTGGGGAAGCATACAAATTACAGAGTGGTGAGCCAGCCCTATGCTACTACCACTCTGTCACAGTGCTTTAAAGGTGTCAAGGACAAATCTATGCATGGTATGCGTGCCTCTCTCTCTACTTCCTCCAGCTATCCAGCACTTGTCTCTTCTCTGTCCCTTCACTCAGGCTGGTGCCATGATTGGTGAGTGTCTTCTCCTCTGCAGCCTCTGCCACCTTGAACTACCTTCCTGTGTCTCTGCTTTATTGTCTCTCTCTGTATTTTCAAATTTCACCTGAAAACTTATGGTACTTGACCCCATCCAATGGGGTTGCTGGAAGTGTTGTGCTACTTTCAGATACTTTGTAGCATGCCAGGTATATAACAACCTCAGGAGAAAGTGTTGCAGGCATTTCATCCAGTAGACCCCCATTAGCTCTAGCACCAGTTTGGTAACTGATGAACACTTGCACATACTATTCATACAAAAGGATTTAAGTATAACACTAGGAAAAGAAAGAGGGCAAATACCTCAAGTTCAATGGCTTAGTCAGTTACAAGAGACAGTCAGCACAGCAGTGCCTAATAACCTCAGAACTGTCATTCGTCAGGTGGATGTAAAGGCAGCTATGCCCCAGGGGACTGCCAGGTGTCACAGGCCTTGTGAGACAGCTGTGCATTTGGTAGGGTGACCAGATGTCCCAATTTTATAGGGACAGTCCCAATTTTTGGGTTTTTTTCTTATATAGGCTCCAACTACCCTCCACCCCCGTCCCGATTTTTCACATTTGCTGCCTGGTCACCCTAGCATTTGGCAATCCTGTCATGCATTCCTGCATCTCAGCTTGTCACATGTCCAGCTGGCAGCAGGGAATCAGCAGGCATTTGCCTACAGTTTCACCTTTTAGTCACTAGAGATCAGTGTGGCAACTAGAGAGCCAGCAGGCAGGTGCTTTCTCTCCCTTCTCCCCGTACTGGATCAGGACCAGGAAGGAACAGCCAGGAGGTGATGGCAGCTGGAGGAGAACATGATGGGGGCATTAGCCTAAGGGGAAAGCCTGATTCTGGCCTCAGACGCCATCCCTCCCCTTCTGCAGTCAGCTGCACCGGGCTCCCCCCATCACAAACTCCCAACCCCAAGCTACCAAAATAGCACCACGTCTCTTCCACCCAGGAACCCATAAGCCTCCGACTCACTCCATTATGAAATCCTTGACACCCAGGAGACACCTAGCACTCACCTACCCCCAAGCAATCTCCTGCCCTCATGAAGCCCCAATAATGCCAGTACCCACTAGTCCCCAGCAGCCCCAGTACCCCTAGCCCTTGTACCACAAACCTCCCAGTTATACCAACAACCCAAGCAACTGCCCCCACACCCTAGACCACCTACTCCAGCCACAGCTTCGAATCTCCATGCCCTACACTGCTTTGGGGTGTGGGGGTGGTGACCATTAGCTTAAATGTAGGGTTATATGCACATTAGCTCATTAAATCTGAATAAAAAGTCACATGTGGACCTACACAAATGTGGACAGCTATGTGTATTGGGGGGAGGGCCTTTTGTAGTTCACTCTTGTCTTAGGGTGTGTCTACATTGCAATTAGACATCTGTGGCTGGCCTGTGCCAGCCTTGCAGGGACCTAGAGACCTGCAGGGACCAGGTTCCATCCTGAGCCCAAATGTTTGCACTGCAATTAAACAGCCCTACAGCCTGAGCCCTGCAAACCTGACACGGGTTTGCCATGGGTGTCTAAAAGCAGTGTAGACATACCTTAAGAGGGCAATTAAGTACTGGTCTGTGATCCCACTGAAATAGATCCCATGATAGGAGGTCTCATTGGGGGCTCCTCTGCATTGTTTTCAAATAAATACATCCCTATTAGTAGCCTCATGCTACCTGCTTCCATGCTGCACCCCCTACATCTTACTGCTTGCTCTCTGCAAGTAAAAGCCTGCTTCCCTGTTTGGGTCTTTGCTTTTCACCCACCATCCTTCTCTCAGCTCTTATACTGTCTGCTGCTGCTGCTGTAACATCCTCCCAATTTCCGCCTTGACCTATGACCTATAACCCCTGGGGGATTAGGAGAAAAATAGTTACTCTGCTGCTCAGTAGATCTATTGCAATATATTATATCCCTTTCCGGTACCAATTCATTACTCTCTTCCTCGTCAATCATTTCAGAAAAGCATTTCATTAAGTAAAAAAAATTATAACAAGAACAGTGCAGCAAACCAGGTAAGAAAATAATCAACCACCCTGAGAGAGCACTTACAAAGTGTGACATTTCAAGCAGCCTCACATAGGTATATAAAAGCCAAAATAACCTCAGTTATGTCTTCATTATAATTACAATATCACTGTCAAGATGCACTGGCTGGAGTCAAGAAGATGGGGAGTCATATAATTGTACTTATAATAGTAAAGTTATACAATGTCATTATAATAGCTGTATGGAGTGGATCTCAATTTAGTACTCAAATAAGGAATCTGAATGTACTGGGTTTTACTGCTAGTGCATGTTCATTGTCAGGGTATATCAATAAAGAACACACAGATCTGAAGCTCCATCTCTTTCCTGCTGGATCAGTTTTTCCATATTTACCTTACAGATTTCCCTAAACACAAGATATTTGCAGCTTCTCTCTTCTTCCAGTGCTACATGATGTGCAACCCTTTCCTCCTTCAAACACACACACAAACACTGGCCAGAGCCTTGTGTCGCTAGAAAGCTAGCAGGAAATCCACCCCTACTTCTTCTCCTGCTCTCTTTCCATTGGGTTGGATGATGGCAACGGCACTCTATAAGAGACTGGCCTCAAGGATACGTGCTGTTTCTGCAGGATGTAGCAGGCCCAGAGCCTCAGCTCTTTGTTTGGCAAACAGGCCCAGGGAACAGCTTGGGTGCACGGTGCCTATGAGACCGTGCTGCACTCCATGCCAGAACAGGACGGTGCTCAATGAAAAGAAAGTGCCTTAATCTGGCAAGACTGCGTGGACAGTTTGTTATTGGTGGCTTAGGGGTATGGAACAGCTTCTGTATGAGGAGAGATTAATAAGATTGGGACTTTTCAGTTTGGAAAAGAGACGAGCAAGGGGTGAAATGATAGAGGTCTATAAAATCATGACTGGTGGGGAGAAAGTAAATAAGTGTTGTTTACTCCTTCTCATAACACAAGAGCTAGGAGTCACCAAATGAAATTAATAGGTGGCAGGTTTAAAACAAACAAAAGGAAGTATTTTTTCACACAACGCACAGTCAAGATGTGGAACTCTTTGCCAGAGGATGTTGTGAAGGCCAAGACTATAGCAGGGTTTAAAAAAGACCTAGATAAATTCATGGAGGATAGGTCCATCAATGGCTATTAGCCAGAATGGGCACGGATGGAGTCCCTAGCCTCTGTTTACCAGAAGCTGGGAATGGGCGAAGGGATGGATCAATTGATGATTACTTGTTCTGTTCATTCTCTCTGGGGCACCTGGCATTGGCCACTGTCAGAAAACAGGATACTGGGCTAGATCGACCTTTGGTCTGACTCAGTATGGCCATTCTTATGTTCTTATGTTGGCATGAAAGCTGCTTCATTAAGAATCTTCAATTTAAGTTTGCTTTCATTAAATATTCTATTTAATGAGAATGTGGTTCTTCTGGCCATGTTGATAAAGATGTTGGAACTGATTTGTTTTTTGGAGTTATTCCCGGGTGAATTCCTGAATCCTCAAAGATTTTAGGATGGGTTTCCATCTCAGGGCAAGGTTGGGGGTTGGAATAGCCTACCTTTGATATGGGGAGCCCTTACTACAGTAATTATATATTTTATAACTGGACATTATTGATGGGACATAGCTACATTAGCTCTAATGATCAGCTACCCCTCTGTGGACCCTAGAAAATGATAATTGTTGGAACAGTTTTCTGTTGTAAAACATTGTATTTATCAATGACTTGGATGTTGTTTTAATATTTGTATATTGGTTAATGGCATCTGTCTCTTTAAGAACAGGATGGAATACCTTATTTTAGAGTGTGCTTGCAGGCAGCTCGGAGAAGTGTCTGTGACATTTTACTGTGCAAACTCCAAAACATCAAAACTTGATTTAATAGACTTATCTTTCAAGGAAGTAAGCCTGATTTTTGACTGTGTAACAAATCCAACCCAACTCAGTGGGGATTAAAAATTGTTGCCATATAATGGATGTTTGGTGGCTCCTGTAGGAGACAAGAGTGGTGAGTAATTCCAGCTTTTGCACCACTAACTCATCACCAGGCTTTGCATCAACTGGCAGACTCAGCTGAGCAGCCAAAGACTTTATGTGTCATGGAGACTGAACAACCCCAGTTACCCTTATAATTCCCCTCCAGATCATGGTAGAGGTAGAGGTACCAGTCAATTTTAATTTTCAGGATTTATGCTTTGTTGTTTACTGTTTTCCACGTGGGGACAACAAAAAGAGTCTAGTGAAGTTTCACTCTTTTTTTAGTCAGTTTCACTTTCTAGTTCCCACAAATTAGCAAAATTAGTTGAGTTGCAAACACTCAGGGAATATTTTTTATTGGTTTCCACTGAAATGTAACAATAAAAAAATCATGAAAACATTTCTCTTGGTATTAGTTTTCATGAAAACTTATTTTTGGAAACCCTATTTTTTGGGCCATTTGGCACCAGCTCTTTGACAACTGCAGAGAGTTTTAAGGAAACGGAAAAATGGTTCAAGATTCTACGAGGGGAAGGATGTGGCCTCTAATTGAGACAATTAGTAGAGCCGCAGACCCCAAGAAATACATTTATGTCACTACATGTTGTATGAGGGATTGGGTAAAAAGTTATACACTTTTGTTTCATGATCTTCACATGCCCCCCAGCTTAAGCTTTTCAAGAAGTACCTTCCACGGTAGCTGTGATTTTCTTTCTTCCTCTGAGGTTTCAGATCTGTCCTATCTCTCATCGAGTACTGTGTTACAATCTCCAGCAACTAAAATAGGTAAATCAACATCTGGAAACCATTTAGTTAACATGTTCTCAACAAAAAAGCACCATCTGTCTTATTAGGACCATATACATATATTAAAACAAATGCTTCATCAGCTAGTTTCCCTTCCATTATAACATATCGGACCTATGGGCTTGATTGAGATCTTGTCAGTTGAAATTATGGTTTATGAGGATGGCACTCCCTTACTTTTAGAATTATTATATGCAAAACTCCTGCTCAACTCAGGCCCTAACCCAATGTTTATGTTCCTTTTTCTACTTTGTCTGTTTTAAAAAGGCTGCACGTGTCTTTAACTTTCAGGAGATTAAAGACGCATTCTGTCTTTACTAGACTACGTAGCCCTGTAGCATTTAAAGTAATAAAGATATACTCATGGTGGCTGAGAAGTAACAAAAACCTGGCCTTCAATCAAGTAATCTCCATGTACCAAGTTGTGTAAAGATGCCCCAAAGCATCAGAGACTGAGACTATAATCTCAGTGTGGAATCATCATGTCTCTCATTATTTTTGTTACTTTTCCCTGAGCTATTTTTCTATTTCTGAAATGTCTTTTTCAGACAAGGTGACAAAAACTAAATACGCTATTGGTTCATATAATGGTATTTTATTCAGTTGCTTTACCAAGCCAAACTGTTCACAAACAATGAGTCAGACCTCCCCAAATCATGTGATTGTCTTCGAAGACATGAGTTAAAATATAAATAAATCATGTTTGTTTTTGTTTTGTTTTTTGGGCTTTCTGATTTTTGAGTCTTTAGTTTTAATGAGTTGATTTTCTTTGGGACACAATTCCAAGCTTTTCTCCACAGCCATGAGGGCTAAAAACTTGCTTTTTAAAATAACCCAAAAAGCTGAGATTATAATGAAAACAATATAATTCCAGAAGCAGAGACTTTAAAAGGCACCCAATATCATGAGACATGTGAGAAGATCTTGAGAGTTGGAAACTGCCTAAAAGGGTGCCTATGTCTATCTCACAAATGTCTGCAATCAGTGCATCAACATCAACATAATGAACCCATCAACATAATGACAGTTTTAGGTGTTCTTTACATTGCCCTTCATTTTGCATTTGTCAGTAGTGAAACTCATTTACCAGGTTTTCTAGTTTAAGGCTGATTAGGATGTCCTGGTTACTCCATAGATGTGCATGGGTGAGAATGTAAGTAGCCTTTCTTCCCCACATCCATCCACCCCAAACCCCTGTGCAGAAGAGAAGCAAGACGGCAAGGCTTGCATTCCCTGGAGAGCCTTCGGTCATACATAACTGCTAGCAGTAAATGTGTCTGGAATAAACCCAGTTGCAGCAGCTTGCTGTTTCTGACCAGTAAGAAAATGGGAGCTGAATAGAGTGGAACATTCTGGAGCAGTGAATGCTAAGAGGAAATGACAAAAAATATTTGTTAAGATTGCAGTTGCGGGATTTTGCAGAAGACTTGGGGCACTGTGAGAAAAAAACGTGGACAGAGCAGAAACTAACAAAACAACTATAAATTAATTTCACTAACACTAACGACACACACAGAAATGATGATGTCACTCATTTTTGATGTTGCATGGGGTTCTCATGATGTGTATTATGAGAGGTTTTGGTTTTCTAACTGGTTGATGCCATCATTTGTAGTATTTACTGAACCTTGCGAACCACAATATCAAGAGTGCTGGTGAGAGGTAGTGGTCGCTTCCATTTGAGCTGCCATGTTGACTGGCTTACGTAAACTGACAGAGATGAGCTCTAGGGAAGATGCTTGCATAAAACTGACAGAAGTTTCTTTTTTTCCAATAGCCTGATCTTAAACCATCTGACAGAAAGTGTCAAAAGCAGGGCACTGCTGTCTCTTTCGTGGAAAGAAAGGTTTACTGCAAATTGTTAATTTCTTTTTGCACCAGTGCTCTCTCCAAGAACCTTGACAGCATAGACACTAGAGATAGTCCTATTACAGACATTTTGGGAACACAGCCTTTGGCGTTAATGTGAAGTTCATGAGTTTCAGTATGAGTTTCTCATTTACCAATGTCATCTTGAAGTCAATTCATGGTGGCAACTATATCTGGTGCTGCTAATTGTTTCTATTTTACCTCCAGCTTCAAAGACAATAATTGCTGTATGCTAATGATGCATACCCATTGAGATATGTGTGATGTAAAGCCTAGGGGGGTTATTCTAGAAACAACTAGATAGCCTCCTAAGGAAACATAACGTCATAAAGGATCATCTTTAGCAAGCAAAACTAGCCATTGGCAATTCTAAGTATTTCTAACTAGAAATTGGCAAAACTGTGGTAAATTTAAAATGAAAAAAATCTTCAAATTTTGGTTTTATAAAGCCAGACATGGGCTCTGATAGTCTCTTTGGGCAAAATCCTTGTCCCATTGAAGTCAATAGCAATACTTCCATTGATTTTGCTGGGGCCAAGATTATACCCAGAGACTTCAGGGGGACCGTCACATGGAGAAGGGCTTTCAGCTTCAGGACTATGGTTTGGATTCAAGTCTATTCTTCCAGAATCTTCAGAGTTTTTTTTTTGCTAAGTATTATTATATGGCTTTGGTCTGGGCCCTCTCTGGGTCTAACAGATAGCTGGAATGGTATAATTTTGCTGATTTGAATCCTGAACTTATTTCATTCAAATCCCAAAAGTTTGGTGGGGATGGGTAGAGTGGTTCAAAAAGATTCAGAAAGAGATAAAATACAATACAAATATTTTTTAGCATTGGGAAAACTTTTTGGTGGCATGAAAAACTACTCTTATTTCCAGTCTACACCAGAGTGAGGCAGCAATAAAAAAGCTAAATCAGGTCGCCGCTCCTCCCATTTACTAGGGTCCATCACAAACACATTTGCTACATTGTTTTGTGCTTGACTACATTTGAAATAATTTCTTCAGGTTAATGGCCAAATGGGAATTCTCTGTGCAAAAAGTTACTTGGATATTTTGGTGTTTGCAAGATCAGGGTGTTATCTTGGTTTAATATATTTATCTATTCCAGTAATCAGGTTCTGTTTAAAGGGACACTTCTGACTTACATTTGGTTCAGAAGTTATATTTGGTAAAAACATGCTTTAATAAAATACAAGTTTCCTCAATGTGCATTTCCTTAATAATTTGGAACACATATGTAACAGCACTAAGAACTTGAAAATGAAACCAATTGGGTTGCCAACTGTAGTGATTTTACACTGAATCTCACATTATTCTGTGTTTTTACCTAAAACCCCAGTTCCTGGAGTCATGTGATTACATGAAAATCTCAGTTTCATTATAATTTTTTTTCTAGCTCTCAGAGTTGCAGAGAAAAATTAAAAACATGGAGCCTAAAGGATCAAAAACTAGACTGCAAATAAATAGAATTCAAAAATTTTTCCTTTGTAAATCTGCTAAATTTAAGCAAATCTCATGATTTTGAACATCTGGAGCTGGCAATACTACTATAAACAAAGGTAAAACTGACTTAATTGATTTGCACTGTCCAAACTCTGAGATATGCAGAGAGCATAGTGACAAATAAATTGGATTTTACATTTCCATTACTTTTAATCATAATAATAGATTTAGAATGTAGTAATGTAGGTCAGCACGTTTTTTTTAATATATAACATATGGGGCCTGATTTACCATTTTGTTGCTCCAGTTTTATGCCAATATAATATAATTGGTTTTACACCAGCTTAAAACTGGAGTAAAGCTGTAGAGAATCAGGTACATGATTCTTAAATTAATGTCTCTTAGGTCTTTGTTGCCCTGCACCTATCATATAGTCCAGTACAAAGTGGATGTAGAACACTACCATTTTGTTCTGGATGCATTACACGAAAGATAGAACCTCACCTCCTCCCCGCAGAAAGAATCATGAGATTCGGTTAAAACCATGAGATATTGTCTCTTTAAACTCACACTGCTTTTTGGTGTGCTTCCTGACTTTTGTAGTTTTACAGGAGCTGCCTATTTTTGTGGGTAAACATTTCAGGAGACTCCTCCTGAAGTGCAAAAAAAAAGAAAAAAATACATCCAACAAACAGGGGGAACCTCCTCGTGTTTACTTCTGGTTGATATTGGTGCACACCAAGACTCCCAGCAGCAGCTTCTCATGTACTTCCAGAAACTTCGTGTTAGAACACGAGAGGCCAATTGTAATGCTGTAAAATCACACCACTTACAATGATTTTATGATAGTTGGCATCCCTATATATACTCCCTTTGACTCATTTTGCACTCATGTAAATGATTACCCAAGATACAGGCCAGTGAAGAGTTAAGACCACAGTTCCCAGCTAAGGTACAAGCTTGTTCGTCAGTAACAGATTCTCTTCTCTACAGAAAAATTTCATGTACCTGTGGAGGAAGAATATTTTGATGAATTAGGCCTAAAAGGCGTGAGAAATATGTCTTGCCTGGTATAAAAGACAAATGGAGATATTATTGAATCAGGCCTTATGTTGTTAAGATTTGTTGTCCTAATTTAAGTATGATCATATTGGGATTGGTTTAGAATACTTAATCTTTATAGAATTTATTGTTTCTTTGGTGGATTACTGAGATATATTTACTTGGTTTTATTGGAAAACTTTGGATATATCTATATATGTACAAGTGCATTATTTGTTTAATGGATTTATCACAAATACTTTGGATGGTCTCTGAAGTGAAATTAAATACATATTCAACTCCCATCAGTTAATAAATTAAGAGCTGTATCAAACCATTGTCCAGATTAACAGTTTGTGTTTTATATTTTGGGCACTTCTGAGGTGTTTTTTTTAAATTATTATTTTAAACATTGTGAAATTTTTAGCAATTCTCAGATTCCAGATTCAGTTCACTATGACTCAAAAGTGTGAGGACCGTGTTTGATAGTTCCCATTCCTGTCACAAAAAAGCTTTGCTTTGGTGTAAACTTTCATTAATATTATTTTCAGAAAATACATATCAGTGCATATTTTGCCTTTATGTTTTTTTTAAATTTTAACTCTAATGGTTGGGAGGGGGAATGCCTGAGTTTGAAATAAAACAGACAGTGTGTGCATGTGAATCATGTACTGTTAAAGGTAAAGAAATACATAAATATTTGTTATGATAATCTGCAAAATTACTTTTCTTATTTGATCCATATGGTTATGTGAATACCAATGCATATAATCCAATCACATATTCCAGTATTACAAAATGCAGCCTTAGAACTAAACACATTTTTCTTCTTGTGTCAAAGGTGAATCATTTCCTTATGTCTGAGATATCAGGATATGAAGGAAGATTACTTTCACAGACAAACAAAAGACAGCTGCCCTTGATAACGATAGATTTATTCTTAACATTCATTTCAAAGGATCCATTTCTGGCCAAATTTTTATAACAAAATAGGACTTTTCAAAACTAAATATGAATAAGAATTTTCCCAAAGAGGAGACAATTTACTTTTTAATAGGCTGATACCAAAAGAAGAGAAATATATTGTACTTCTAAAAATTTGCACAGTGGCTTTAGATTCACAAGGAAACTGCAATATGCTATATCTAATATCTCCTATCTGATAGACATGTTTAAGATAAGGTGCATATTTTAATATATAGTGGTTTTCAAGTCCTATAAACTTGAGACGCGCTGAATTCTCTTCAGTTTAGATAGAAAGTTCTAGTCTTGCCTAGTTTGCATGAATAGAATGTAAACTATACATTGTGGCCCATATAGTTAATTAATATCAGGTGCACAATATGTCTTTGGAAATTTTACCTGGGTTATTCAGGATATCACCTTTTCACACTCATTCTGGGTCGTGTTTACGTCATCCACAGGGAGCCAGAGTAATTGAGCCAGGCAGGTGTAGTGCAGACGGGTTGTGGAAGTGAAATCTATTCCCCAGCTCAGGGCCAGGATATGGACTTGTTGTGTATATGCAAGTGTACCATTTTTTGAAATTCATCCAGGTGTTTGCATCTGCACAGGAGAGGCACATGTGTGGGCCAGTGCAGTTTTACCTGAAATCAAGAGGAGGCCAAAGGGCATATGTTGGTCCAGAATGCAATGATATGACAGCCAAGATTGTTGGCACCGAGGATGGCTGCCCTGATTGCCCACTGCTAAGGCTGGTCCTGAATACCAGATACTTCAGAGAAAGGTGCAAAATCCCCATAGTGGACAATTATAGCATAACTTGCCTATGGAGGAATTTCCTTGCTAACCAGATGTAGTTACTAGTTGGTTTATAAGTGGTGATAAGTTTCTAAATTTGTATCCTAACTGTGGATACTTTTGTTAGCTAATCCTTTTTGAATCCTCTTCTAATCTCTGAATTCTGCTATACTCTTTGAATGTCACTTGTGGGAGTGACAAATTATATGTTGTTGCTAGCAGCTCAACCTATGTGTTCCTTCAAAACTCAGATATGAATACAATCTGGACTCAGTGACGTGTTAAAATTTAAATTAACAGTTTGTTTCAACACCTTTCCTTTTGATGCTGTTGGGCGGTCTGTACCTGAGAGTTAATTCGGATTAAAGTAGGGTGTGAATTTAAATTGCAATAGCTAGTCCTGAATAACGCCATATGTGGACAATCATATTCCAGAATAAGAGTCGCCTTGTTCCTGTTTAGTTTAAGTGGATTAAATTAAATTGGAACAAGGCTATCTTGTTCCAGAATTAGAGTCCACACACATGGAGTTATTCAGGAATAATTATTCTAGAATAGCTATTCCTGAATATCTGTTCCAGAACAACGCCATGTGTAGCGAAGCCCTTCCTTTTTCTTTCTTTTTTTTTTTTTTACAGGGCCTGATTTTTGTTCTCTGAAAAAAAAAATTGTGGTATTGTCCCATCAACCTCTTTGGTGAGGACTAGTGCAAAACATTATCCTCTCAGCAATGTCTTTATCAACATTTATTGCCCCTTTCAGTATTCGGTAGTTGGGCCCTCTGACTTTCTCATAACCTTTTTACTTCTCATATACATTATGACTTTCCCATTGTTTGTTATTAAGTCTTTGGCTGTTTGATCTTGAAATTTTCTAATGAATAATAATAATTCGCATTTATTCAGTACTTTACATGTTGAAGCTCTTATACAAATGAACTAATCCTCATAAAACTGCTGAAAAGTAGGTACATAAGTAATATCCCCACTTTACAGATGAGGCGGAGAGGTACCCAAGGTCATACAGGAAGTTGGTCTCCCAGGATATGCGCAGTGTGCCCAGTCAGATGATGGCATTGTCATCAGCCAGGTGAAGAGCCGGTAGCCTGCCACTGAAGTAAGTCAACAGGCACTTGCAACAGAGTCTGAATTTGGGTTGTGAGAGAAACCTCAGCAGACCAAATTCAGTGACGAATCTTGGTCATGAGCTATCTGACTGCTCCCCAACTCTTGTATAGCCATTCTTCAACTTTCAAGCCATTGGACACGGTTTGAATTCTTCAGCTTAATGTTGAAGGTCTGTCAGCAGCCAAGTGCAGAGTCATTCATGCCTTAGGAAATCAGTGGCATTGAGAAATGAGAAATATTAGGCTCCTGACTTCCAATCCAGTGCTAATTTTTTGCCTTGGCTATTTTGACTTGATCAAACTCCTGCATTACTATACTTTTCCTGCCCCTTTTAATGTTTATGCTCCTTTTTTTTTGGTCTCTGATTAGACAGACCTTCTGGGACTCTAACATGGGATGTTTAAGTATTCTTCATGATATTTCTTCTTCCTTTTATCTTTGGATATTTTGACCTACCTTCCTCATTTCTCATATTTTCTTTTAGAAAGTTTAATGACAGAGTTGGTGTGATCCCTCCCAAGAGGATGTTAAACCTATTATGGTCATTTTTCTTTGTGGATCAACTTATGGTTCACTACATGTATATTTTTATATACTCTGTCATATAAAACTTTTTGGCATATAGGGATCAAATTCGCCTCACACACTTATGCCTTTTAAAGATATTTGTTTCAAGGGATTTAATGCTATGTATAAAGTCAAAAGACTTTATACATAGCATTAAATCCCTTGAAACAAAAAAGACTCCAGAACTGACTGTTGGAAGAATTAGTAGTTTATGTTATTTGAAAAATTGTTCCTCTAAATTATTTTATCATGATGTGATAGTTGACCAGTGAGTATTTGTTTAGTTGAAGTCAGCCTTTCCACATCTGTTTTAGCAGAACTGTGGCCTGTTTGATCTCTCTCTGAAAGTTGTGCATTCATTACCCCTTGACTTATCAGCAGGCTGGTAATTTACCTCCATTATTATAATTTTTATTTTATGACTTGACATTTGTGTCTATGCCCAGTCTTCTACATGGTCCTCTGCACTCAGATATTTTATTTCAATTTGATGTCCCCTATGTGTCATTCACCAATCTTTGTGACTTTAAGGGTCCTTTTTGCGTAAGTTATACCCAGATATACACTATCTCATTTATTGTCAGGTCATGTTTCAAAACTATCTATTATACTAGATACCGTACTACTACATTATCATTACTTGTGTTGCAGTAGCATTGCTGTCCAAACATGAAGGAAGAGACAGTCCCTGCCTGCTGCATGTGCAATCTTAGCAGGGAAGACACTCCAGCAGTGGGAGGAAGGAAGTATTACTAGTCTAATTTTACAATGAGGACCCAAGCTACAGAGAGATCCAGTGATTTGCCCACGGTTTTGCAGGAAGCTTATGACAGAACCTAAAGCTGAACCTAGGTCTCCTAATTCATAATCCAATGTCAGAAACACAAGATTCGCCTTCCTCCTAGCCATACCATTTCACCTACTTTTGCCTTTAAGCTCCTGACATTGGTATCCAGAAATTAATTTTTTTTGACAATGTATTCATTTTTATAGAACATTGATATCTGAAACCCAATAGAACTGGATTTCACCTGACTGGGATGCTCCCCACCCCCAGACCTCCACTTACTTTTAGAAGACAAAAGTTGTATCCCAGAGATTGGAGTTCTGTTGTTGCAAGGGTGGCTACACCCATTTTTTTACTTCTAATGTACCAGCAAACCAATGTGATGGGGTCTGAACCTACTGAATGTAAACCTGTGGTTTCACCAAAGATTCAAATTTAAGGAAAATTAGATTAATTTGTATAAAAGCATCTCTCAGAATTTTCCCCTGATGATGAGGAAAGCGTAAGAAGGGGGATGAGGGTTGGGAGGAGGAGGAAAATGACCATACACAGCTATCTTTCCTGCACTACTTGAAAGGACTGACCCACTACAGGGAAGTCAGGTTGGCTCTGTCTGCAGCAGGAGTGATGTGGAGGGCAAAGGATCAGTTAACTATTTTGGCTACAGCTTTCCCTGCACCCTTTGTATATCCTGCCCATCTCTCTTGGCAGTATCATTTGAAAGGGTTTGTCTCAACCCATTATATATATTCCCTTTAGCCCTGCACTATATTGATTCTTCTAGACTAAACCTGGAAAATAACAAAGCCACAGTGTACTCCATATATTTCTCCTCTATGTCTATTCTTTTATAGACATTCCCTGTTTTGGTTGTCTGGCCTCACAACCTGTAACAACAATTCTGGGACTAAATAGAGGACTCCATTTTACTCCATTGCAGTAAATCTGACACCTCTTACAGAATGAAAGAATGATTCAGCTTCCTAACTATTTTAGGCTGGGTTGATCTACCCTCTCTTCCTCTGTGAGGACCAATAAAATAACTAATAAACCAGTTCCTCATGTATTTGTTTCTTATTCCCTAACCCCCTATCAATGGTAAGATGTTCTTAAACAATTAGCTACTTTGACAATGTCATAGGGAAAATCTAGTTACACAGTCTGCATTGCAATATATGTCAGCCAGCTCTGTACTAAGAACTTGCCAGAGACATACAGATGGTGAATTATTCACTGAATCATGTTGTGAAAGGGTATTTCAATATGGTAACTTTTCATGGATACCACATTCCTCCCCCAAATGTCCTTTAATCAAGTAGGTTATAATAGAACCAGAGAGTGTAGAGATGGAAAAGGCCTAAGATATTATCTAGTCCAACTCCCTGCTAATGCAGAATTGCTCCTTATTGTTGATTAATATTTTGTCCAGTCAAGATGTAGATGTGCCAGATGATAGGAATTCAATTTGGGAGGTTAAAACTACAGTCTAACAGATCTAAATGCCAGGGAGTTTTCCCTGATATACATCCTACATTTTCCCATTCTTAATTTCATCTCATTACTCCTAGTTACACCTTCTTATTATGGTATGTATATATGACACCTTTTATTATGTAAATAATTCCTCTGCCTCCATGGTACTTACGTACTTCAAATATTTATAGCATGTTATCATATTGGCTGTTAACTCTCTGGTTAGCCATCCTTGGTCCTGTCTCAATGGTCTTGAGGTCCCCTCCAGCCCTACATATCTATGAATCTCTATATATTTAACTCTTTGGGCCACATTCTGATAGCCTTGCCCATGTTGAGTATTTTACTCCATAAGTAGCCTCATTGAAATTAATGGGACTGCTTATGGAGTAAGGAACTCCTCATTGTAAGCAAAGACAAGGATGTCAGAATATGTCCCTTTGAATCCTTTTTGTACATTATTTTTGTTATCAAATTCATATATTTTCAAACTGAATGGGTGCCACTTGAAATGTAAATTAGTATTCTTGTCCTGGGTCAAATAGCGACTGCAGAAACTCGTAATCAGACTTGAGGGAATATTTTGTTCTAATCTGCTGTATGTGTTAATGAGGCTGGCTATCTTTGAATTGGTATGGTTCTGACATTTGTTCTTATGTTTAATAGTTATCTATCCCAATCAATAGGACTTCCGTACTGAGAAGAGCATGTTCCCTCAAATTTTGAAAAAGTCACTTGGTTGTCCAATTTTGGAAGCTACATGCGTTTCATAGTACTGTGTCCTTTAGAGCAATGAAATTACATAGCAAAAGTAGATAGCTCACTAGATAATAGCCTGATGGTCGAACTGCTACCAGCTGTCTGCAACGTGAAAACTCTAAAAGCCAAAGAATCATCATTTGCCATCACAATTTCTACCTACAGAATGCTTCTATCAGTAATACTAGGAAATTATCTTCAAGTTGCAGTTGCTGTAAACCTGCATTTTAGCTTCTGCAGATGGCAAAAATCAAGATCCAGTTTGTTTGGGGGAAATACTCTTCATCATTATCAATGAGATTTCAAATACATACATTTCTGTTTTGAATGGGGTTTGGAAATAAATGCCAGAGATAGATAATTTATTTGAAATAAATGCCAGAGATAGATAATTTATTTGAAAACAAAAAGAGCAAAGTTTTGATTTTGCAAACATATTGCATGTTACTGGTTCACTGGATGGGACCTTATAGCATTATACTTTCTCCTCTTCTCAATTTTATGGCCAACAATAACAGAAGAGGTCAGGCAGAAAACTATTTCAGGTAGAGAGATACTACAATCCAATAAAATGTTAATAAAAATTCCTTTTAATTAAAAATGACTTCAAAATCTATTTTTATTTAAAAATTGTATTTTTTTTTAAACCAGAACAGAAATGAAGCAGCTGTGTGTTGATGAAAATGTCTGGAGCCTTGATATCAGTGAGTGATCTTCAATATTTCATAAGCTTAGTCAGTAATAAAATTACAATTTTTTCTACCTACATTTAAAGCTTCCATTTATTTTTCAGTGGCGCTCTCAATATCTGCTTCCATATGTAGGTACAAATGTCTGATTTAGGTTTAAACCGGCCCTTAGCAAAAGCAGAGTTGTACGCATAGGAATGATATAAAGTGCACTGTCAAATTATAATTATAAATATTCATTCATGTAGTGATGACATACAGTAGGAAACAGATCTTGATACAATGGGTAATGCTTAAAGGCATCTCTTTGGTTTTTTCTGGACATTTTGAATAATGGCTATCTGATTGAAAATACTACTGGTCAAAAGTGGTGGCAGATGTGGTAATTAACTGATGATTACCCTATTTATCTTTGGTTATTTTGGCACATTTCTGTAAGCGCCACTCATTTTTCCTAAAGCACAAGGAAGACTTAGTTTCAATCGTTAAAAAAAAAGCCCTGTCAAACTTTGAACAAAACAAATATGCTGAGAGAGATTCTTTATTAACTAGCACATGGGGGGGGTGGGGAGGGGAGGAAGAGGGTGACTCTCAATACATGTCCTTTTTTATAGTATTCGTGGAGTTCACAGAAACAGTGGTCTTTCTGAGTAATGTGATGTCACAGTATCTGTCTTCACAAAGTGCTCCATACCATAGTACAGCAGGCTCATCACATAAATACACAGAGAAACATATTATAATGCAAAAGGTAAAACGAGGCAAACTACATTGTTTACATTGTACTGTCACAGCTCAGGTCTTATGAATGGTCATACATTACCCAGTGTAACACACATATCATTTAAAGAAGCTGAATCAGTGATATGTTTGACTGAATCCACTGGTGTATGTACACAGATATCACAGCTCTCTGGCTAACTATACCACATGGTAACGTTTGAGCAAGTCAAACATTCCATTCAGTAGAGAACAGTGGCATGCATAGCCAGTGCTACTGTGAACTAACCAATACATCACAGTGTCTCACATATCCTCAGAGTAGGAAAGAGACTGATGTTTAATTTTTAGATGTGAGCTAAGAAAACCGTTCCTGAAAAAGGGGGAAAAAAAAAGAAGGAACAAAGAGTGGGCAGAGAAAAAAAATACAAAGACTGTGACATATGAGAGAGAAAACTTCAAATGAAAAAAATATATACTGTATACAGCCACCCACTTGTGTTAGCCTAGCTTTTGTAGGGGTGAATTTCCATCCCTGGTACTTAGCATAGGATTCCTCTTAGTTAAAAATGGAATCAACTTTGGAAAAAGCCTTCTTTAGCTAGCTTAGAAAACACTGTGAATGCCTGAAACAGTCTGTTAGCTTTGCAAGGCTCCAAGCTCCATGAAGTTCTCTCACGCCCATACAATACTATACCTCTGTCTAAATAAAATACTATTTATGTTAGTGGCAGCAGTTGGGTTGGAGCTAGAACATCCCTTGGCCCAAGCCGCTTCCTGCAGCCCCCATTGGCCTGGAACGGCAAACCGCAGCCAGTGGGAGCTGCAATCAGCTGAACCTGCGGACGCTGCAAGTAAACAAACTGTCCCAGTCTGCCAGCAGATTTCCTTGATGGACCGTGTGCCAGAGGTTGCCGATCCCTGGCCTAAGTCTTCAGTAGGCAGTGAGATCTGATCCTCGAGTCCACTGGGTTAATTCTCTTGGAATAGAGCAATTGATACCAACCAGGTAGGATATAACTGCTGTCCTTAAAGACATTCTCACAA
Organism: Natator depressus; assembly: GCF_965152275.1. Lineage (NCBI taxonomy): Eukaryota > Metazoa > Chordata > Testudines > Cheloniidae > Natator > Natator depressus. The sequence continues at coordinate 109,015,741 of NC_134237.1, forward strand.
CTTCATCTTCTCTGTGCACAACCAGAATGAAGGGTAGGGCTGAGGGAGAAGAAGAAGGAGAGGAGAGGAGACATAGGACTGCAGGGGGAGTATGCAGACCTAGGATTGCATGGAGCGTATGCGTACCCTGATTTGGGATGTTGCTTTCCTGGCTTAGTGGAAGCCTGAGAGAATCCTACTATAAAGCTACTGTGGCTGTTGCTACCCTAACCTGGGAGTAGAGGCCTTTGTTGGTAGCCTGGTCAGAAGAAACATAAGAACATAAAAACGGCCATACTGGGTCAGACCAATGGTCCATCCAGCCCAGTATCCTGTCTTCCAACAGTGGCCAATGCCAAGTGCTTCAGAGGGAACGAAAAGAACAGGTAATCATCAAGTGATCCATCCCCTGCTGCCCATTCCCAGCTTCTGGCAAACAGAGGCTAGGGACATGTCAGAGCATGGTTTTGCATCCCTGCCCATCCTGTCTAATAGCCACTGATGGACCTAGCTTCCATGAATGTATCTAGTTCATTTGTGAACCCTGTTATACTCTTGGCCTTCACAATATCCTCTGGCAAAGAGTTCCACAGGTTGACTATGGACTGTGTAAAGAAATACTTCCTTTTGTTTGTTTTAAACCTGCTGCCTATTAATTTAATTTGGTGACCCTAGTCCTTGTGTTATGAGAAAGAGTAAATAACACTTCCTTATTTATTTTCTCTACACCTGTCATAATTTTATAGTCCTCAATCTTTGTCATCTCTTTTCCAAGCTGAAAAGTTCCTGTCTTATTAATCTTTCCTCATATGGAAAGAGGTAAGATCATGCTATGCTACTCTAAGATGTCAGGTGGACAGGGGGAGGGCAGGAATGAAGAAAATCCTATTCATGTAAGTGATTGAAAAGAAGGACCTCATGTTGTTGCCCAAGTCCAAAGAGAGAAGAGGATCCTGCTTCTCCTCCAGCCAGGGGAAGGATGAAGAGCACATGGCAGTTGTTGCTCCCTTGATCAGGGAGCTGACGAGGAAACCCCTACTGCTTTCTTGCCTGGGAGAGTGAAGCAGGGGCCACTGCTGTTGTTCCTTCCATGCAGGGAGTAAAGAGGAGGCAGGAGGTAGAGTTTTGTGCCAAAATCTTACGTCTTTAATCTGATTCTACTGTCTGTCAATTCTAGACTGTTAAAAAGGACTAGTAAATGGCAGGACTTGAGGAGAAGAAGAGGGAGAGGAGAGCAGATGTAGGACTGCAGTTTATGCTTAGATAAGGCAACAGTAAAGCACTGCATCTGTCACTTACACTATCTCAGGCCTGCTTTACAGAGATGATGAACAGCTGCAACGGGAGCTGTGAGTTTTTGGAAAATCTGGCCAGTAATGTCCAATGTCATAAGCGATTTGACTGCAATCAGCCTGGAGAAAGTATGGATATACAGGGCTGCTCATGGTTTCTATTGATTTTTTTGTTTTGTTATTAAGGGTGAGGTTTTCAAAAGCTCTGAACTCATTTAAGAGTACAAGTCCCATTGTCAATAGGACTAGTACTTGTGCTCCTAAATCAGTTAGGAGGTTCTGAAAATCCCACCCTATATCTCTACAGTTCCTTTTTGTGACAAAATATTTTCCCCATTGACAAAATATGTAGTCTGATTCTCCTCTTGCTTAAGTCACTTTTATACTAAAAGAAAAGGAGTACTTGTGGCACCTTAGAGACTAACCAATTTGTTTGAGCATAAGCTTTCGTGAGCTACAGCTACGATGAAGTGAGCTGTAGCTCATGAAAGCTCATGCTCAAATAAATTGGTTAGTCTCTAAGGTGCCACAAGTACTCCTTTTCTTTTTGCAAATACAGACTAACACGGCTGTTACTCTGAAACCTGTCACTTTTATACTGTTATACCTCCATTGACTTCAAAGGAGCTACTCCTGATTTACATTAGCATAAGAAAAAGGAGGATCATACCCATTATATTACTTTATTCAAATGGGTTTTCTGATATATCATCACACTGCACAAACTAGAGAACTCCAGCGATCAAGAGAGAACAGGGAAGTGCTTTCCAGCTTCTCCTCAAGTAACCTACGCTTGCAGAGCTGTTTGTGCAAAGTGCACAATTATCTTCAGCTTGAATGAGAAGCAAAAACCACTTCAGAATAATTAGCGAATGAAATTCTGTTTCTTCCCTCACAGACACTATCTGATACTGGCACTGTGTTGTGGCATGCATGCGGATTTTCTGGGAGAAATCCTGGACCCACTGAAGGCAATGGCAAAACTCCCATTCATTTCAACGGGGCCAGGATTTCACCACTTTTGTCTTTCTCTTGGTTTTCCTTCTTGGCTTTCCTTGGCCAAGATCCACTGAGTATATGAGAGGTTGGGGGGAGCACACTGGTTGTCTGGGGAAACTATGCTGGCCCTACTCCTGTGATAACATAGGGACTGTTTTAAACTATGCCAGGAGAAGAATGCTGGGGTACACCAGCTTCAGCCAAGCCCCCTTTTCATCTTTTTGCATACCCCAACATGCCCTACTTCAGGGGCTGATGTAGGAGCTAGTTACACTAGCCCTATAACTTTTGGGGACCCCTGCATGCTGGGGAATCACCAACTAGGGAGATGCAATGACTTGCTAATCTCACTAATCCTGCAGCACAAAGGGAATGTACTTTGGCCAGAGACTCTGATGTTTGCTCTCTGAGCTATGACTGCCTGAGTGGAAGGCTTGTTTGTGCACTAAATGAGGATTCAATAGCTCAGTCACACAGTATTTTTAATGGAAAAATTCTTCTCCACGAACCCTCATCTTTCTGCAAGTAAAATGATCTTGTAATTAGGTTTGCAGGTGGCTTCCAAGAAGAGATAGAACAGAGCCATAATACAGATCCAAATGAAACAAACCTTTGGGAAGTTTGAGTCTTGATCTAAATTTCATAGCTGAGGTCTCTCTCTAGGGCTTGATTTTGCTCTTACACATTTGATCGAACTCCAGTGACTGTAATGGAGTTATTCCTGTTTTAGACTAATGTGAGTTCAGAATCAGGCCCTAGGGATAGATCTAAGCTCAACCAAGGACACTGCTCTGCTTCCTGTACTTGATGTAAATGTTCACTGCATTATCTGTGTATGCAAATTTACATCTAAAATGGACCTTCCTTGATTTTCATGCTTTGGTTTCTTTCTCTAGTAATTTTACTCTCTCACATTTACATAGTGCATACTGTAATATAAATCTAATAAATTATAGTTTTGTGAGGCTGTAACAATGGGGAAGATTTCAGAAAAATATGTTATTTATATTGCTAAAATATGCATTAGTTCTTATTTGATCCTGGTAATGGACATTATTTTCACTACATGATTCACCTAATGTCCAAGTTAATTTTCCAAATGTGGACAACAAAAATATAATTTGTTAAAGCTGAAAGGATGCTTTGGGTGAGGGATTTGGTATCCATAAGATGTTAGTTTTGAATTATCCACAGGCTGTTTGAGTCACTGAATAATTCACTAGCTGTACAGTACATCTGCATTAAATAATCAGCAGCTCCTTGTACTATTATTCAGGCAAGCTTCCTACAGATAAATTCCAACGATTGTGGAGATCATGTGAGTGTTTGTTCTTTCTCCAACCACAACACTTTATAAATTCATGTTTAACCAAGTGCATTTACCAGAATCTTATTCTAATGTGTGCTCTTATTCATACCTCAAAACCAGGTCTTTAATGCTAAACAATTGAGACAAAAGTCTCCTCTAAATCCATTGTTTTTATGTGATACTAGTAAGTGCATTACTACCTGCCCAGCGTGATTGATTTCTACACACAATATGAATATAATTATTTTGTAATGAATGATCTTTTTTATAACTAACTATAAGTAGATGTGTATATCACTATCAGAGATGTAGCATCCTTTAAAATAATCTGCATATGAATCACCAATATCCACGATCTAATTGTGGAAAGTAAAGGTTGGTGCAAATAAATTTTGTAGTTCATATTGTCAGTGTCTGAACATATATCTGAAAAGTATTATTTTTGTTACAAGGGCCTTTAGCCATGGAAAAAAACCCCAACCACAGCATTTATTCTTATGGATGTTCACAAGGCTTTATTGATTCCTTGAATGATACAGAGTCAAGTGGGATTCAGAAACAAAATTTCCTTCTGCATCTCTCTTGTTAGAGCCGTGGTTCTTAAATTTAACTATGTCTCCTGAAGATAAGAGCTGTGAAAGCACTGAAAATCCCAGACAGGGAAGTAAATAATCTCCCTGGGTTTCTGAAAACTAAATATATGTAAAGAACTTTGAGAAATGAGAAAGCTGTACAAAAGTTTGCCTAAATTCTGTTGCTTCATTTGGGCTTGTGGGCCTGCTATCTGAAGAGTAAAGTCTCAGTAAAGGCTCGGTAAAGCTTGATTTCATACACAAAACATTCATTCGCAAATGGATATGTTTTCAGCATGACCTCTAGAAATGTAGATATATGGCTCTCAATTACGTTATTGGCACACGGCTGAATCTTTGTTCTTCATGCTGACTGCGGGCCAGTTTTTCAAAAGAGCTCAAGATCCATCAGGCACCAGAAGAAGTGGCCAGATGTTCCAAAGAGGGTAGCACAACGTATGCTGAAAGTCTCTTTTGAAAGTCCGTCTGTAAGTGTTATGACAGGAGCTGCTGGGGGCTGAGCTCTTTTGAAAATCTTGCCCCTCCTGTGGGTGCTGAGCATTTGTAAATCTGTCCCTTAGTGGATAGTTGGGCTGTGGCACAGTGTTGTATTCAAGAGCCACCAGGACAACCACTAAGTACTTGTTGTTGAGATGTTTACTTAAAAGCCCACTGCATTTGAGCTGAAAGTATCCAGGTTCTCTGTTCTTTTACTTCTTTAAGAGTTAATCCAAATTCACTCATTTCTCCTGCTTTAGGTCCCAATGCTCCTCTCTGCTTGTGGAAGGAGAGGGTTTCCGAAAACCCTGGATCAGGGCTGGGGAATCATGGAAGGTGTGTTCCTGATGGCATGCTCCATGATGTTGCCTAACTCCAGAAGCTCCTTAGATTCAGCACTTCAAGTGGGGAGAGCAGTAGAGTGAAGCGCAGAGGGCAGGGAACCAGCCATACTTCACCTTATTAGCAGCCCTGAGACTCCCTGTGCATGCCAATGTGGTTTTTCTATTGAGTTTAACAGAATGGGAACCAGATTCAATTCCAATTACTTTTTGATGCTACAGAAGTATTGCTCTGAGGTCAGTTCATATTCCTTTCTCTCTCACTTCATCTGCTTTACCAGTCGAATCCTCTTATCTTAGAGGTAGAAGCCGAGAGTTGTTTTTAACTTTTGCAGGGTGACCTGCATTGCCTTCAGCAGACACATTTAGACCATGGTGCCAATGCATTAAAATGATTGCTCAGGGACTTGATCCATTCTCTGTCATTTCTCTCTCCTCCTTTTACATTCCTTTCAGGATAGTCCTTCATCACTGATCTTATGACACTTTTGGGCAAGAAATGAAGATCAAGTCCCTCCATTGGAACTTGCAGTGGTCAGCTGGGGACCTCTGAAAGATTGTCCATTACTGAGTTTGCTTATCTGGTGAACTGTTCACTACAAGTCTAGTACAAACTCACTGGAGAGTATCATTCAGTGGAGTGTGCTGGGTTATGAACTGTCACGTCATGTTGAGTTATCTCAGCTCTGACACAACATAACCCCAGGTAACGTGACAAATAGTGATGAGCAGAGAAGGACATTTGAAAAACTTATATAAAAGTTTTTGTATTATTATTTTAAAACTCAACCTTGAAAGGAGAAAAAAATGGACGGCAATATCAATCTCTCCAGGGTTATTTTTTAATATCAAATCACAGGCATTAAAGATGAAGAAGTAAGTATTTTCCTGATATAAGGCATCTTGTCAACTACAAGCACTTGAATAAGTACACATCTCCAGCTGTGCTGTCTTCTAGGGAAAACCAACTTCTCCGCAGTTCGATGTGTGACTTTTGTTACAAATCTGGGGAGCTTATGCTATATATATATCATATACTCCCTCTAGCTGAGATTTTCTTTTTGGTATTTCAAAGTTCCCTTTTTTAAATTGATGGCTCCCTATAGGGCATTTTTAGCACTTATGTAGCATTTATCATCTTTACAAGATCTATTAAATATGTGTGATTATACTTTGCTGCATGAGGTGATAGTGAATTGAATGGACAGCAGATCTGTCAATGGCATTTAAGGTTATTTTTACTGGTCTCAGTTTTTGATTATGCAATGAAACTTCCTACATGTTAACATCTGATATAGTTCCCATGATGCATGTTTCAGGGTCTGTCTGTTGGATTATATAAATGCCGAGTATAGAGCCAATAGATCTGGGAGAGGTAATGGCTTTTACTACACAGTTATTGCTTATAATGTGTGAGTGTGAAAAGAAATTTGCAGTGTTGCATTTTAGGTTGTTTTCATCATTATTATTATAATTACCATCCTGAGGTTCCTTTAAGTGATTATTTTCTTGAAATAGGAGTTCGAATTATTACTCTTCAACTCTAGACTCCTTAACCTTGAGTTTATAACAGCCACATGGCCTGTAGGATGCATGCTGCATTATCATGCTGTTTCATCCAAAGAACCAGAAAACCCGAAGCTGAGCAAAGCAGGCTAAAAATGTTGTTGGGTGCCCCATAAATTTTGTAACACCAACAAGAGTCTATAAGGGAAATAACTGGAAATCTGGGGCATGTTTAGGACTTAAATATATCAAGTGGCTAAGAAATTGCCTAATCACTCTCTGTTAATCACTTTCTGACTAGCTGCAGGAATTTTTAATTTAAAGGTGCAATTTAGTGCATTTACAGGTGCACTAAATTAATTTAAAGGTGCAATTTATGTACATCTCCCACTTCAGGATAACATCCCTGTTCAGGAAGGGTGATTAAGAATTAACTTAACTTTAAGCCTGAGCGTTCCTGAATTGGGGCCTTAATTGTTAAATTCTTACTGCAAATGCTGTAGAGAATGGAAATGACTTAGGTGGGAGAGTATCAAAGGTCTCAAAAGCTGGAGAAGCTTGAATAGGCTTCTAAAAGTTTGGTAGTTTTAGGAATTTATCTTAAACTTTTTATTGCCTTTGTTAACTATGCTCTACAGAGCATATCTAAAGGACGAGTATGGAGCCTTTCTGAACTGAAAGGTCATGGGAGTGGGAAATGAACACTGGAACTGAAAAGCAAACAAGGCCCCTACCAGAAGGTTGCATGGATGCTGGGAAGGATTATCACCTGTGTACAAATTAAGCTTGTTTTGGAACATCAAAGCTGTTGGTTTGTGCAATGCTACTGGTTGGTTCATTCACAATGATAAATTAAACACAGCACTTTAGCATGGGGAGAAAATTGTCTCTCAGGCCATCACAATGTTCACAGTCTACTCAAAGGGCATATTCAAGATCCCTTGGAGTCAATGGAAAGACTCCCCCTGACTTTAGCAGGCTTTGGATCAGGCCCATATTATACATGCAAGGAAAATGGTGATCCAACTGTTAATATGCAAAAAGAAAAGGAGTACTTGTGGCACCTTAGAGACTAACCAATTTATTTGAGCATAAGCTTTCGTGAGCTACAGCTCACTTCATCGGATGCATACTGTGGAAAATACAGAAGACGTTTTTATACACACAAATCATGAAAAAAAAATCTTCTGTATTTTCCACAGTATGCATCCGATGAAGTGAGCTGTAGCTCACGAAAGCTTATGCTCAAATAAATTGGTTAGTCTCTAAGGTGCCACAAGTACTCCTTTTCTTTTTGCAAATACAGACTAACATGGCTGTTACTCTGAAACCTGTTAATATACAATTTTTAGGCATTATTGTTTCAAAGTCTGAACTAGACATCTCTTTTCAAAGCACAGAGCTGTCAGATTTCTAAAAGTCAGAATGTCCTCTAATGTTCTATAGTTTGCTGTGGGTATATTTGCCTCCTAGAAGGTAGGTCAAGCCATGCTAGAGTCCCTGACTGACTTGATTGGCATTGCCCATGCTTGTTGTGAGGTTAAAAACCTGAGTTTTGGGAAGTAAATGTGTATTTTGTGCTTTGGGTTTAAATATCCTCAAAGGAAATCTCACTGTTTGAATGTGAAATAATCTGTCAAATTAGCACATGAGTGACATTGCGTGAAATACATTCTGACACTCTGCAACATGGAATACAACAGAGACATTGAACTGAATTGCTACTATTAGGTGAGGCATGAAAACTCTTGAACAATATTGCACAAGTGTGAAATTGCTACACCTACAGCCGAGCATAAAGGAATTGTTTCTGGGGTCTATTATGAGAGGAAAAGGGATTTAATTGGCATATTCCTGTTGCTACAGCCATGTATTTATGAAGTATTACTTTTCACATATAATTTCAAGGATTCATGTACACTTGCGGGGGGGGGGGGGAAGGGGAGTCCAATACTGATTCAGGATACAGGTCACAATACATTTTTACCCACTGATCCAAGGCACAAATTCACTATACAGTTTGGTATGGCTGGCAGTACTCTGTAGAGTGACCCAAGATTAGAAAAGGAGTCTGGAAAACTCAGGATAAATGAAGAAGGAAGAGGTAGCAAAAGCATTGTTAATGTTGTTTCTCTGCTTTATAGTCTCTGAAGATGGATCAATGTACAGAGTTTCTGCTTGTTTTATAGACTTCAGGCTTCGTGTCTGCTACTCACTTAAGCCCCAATCCTACAATGAGACATATTGCAGGATAGAAGCCTTATGCTATTTGATCACCTGAACACAATGTTATATGGCTTTGGAAGATGGTGTCCTTTTCTAAATAGAGCCAATCTCAAAGTGCAAGAGTCTCCAGGACGGAGAGAGGAAAACGATGGCAGAGTGAGCACAGAGGTGGTTTGGCAATGAGGTGCAGAGTTTGCTTGTTAATTGCTAGACTAAATTAAAGAAAATACATTAAATGAACAAACCAATTAAAAACCTTACATGCTAATTGAAGATAAAACCTAGATCAGCCTAGGACACAATCTCACAGAGGAAACTCCCCCTCCCTGTCCCCATAATCAATACAGGTAGACCATTAACAGACTGAGCATAGGCTGCTGGATTTTCAAGATTGCCCAGCACTCACAATCTAGACCAGATTTTCAGAAGAGTTCTGCAATTTGGGTGTGGCTCTCTTTTGAAAATTTGTCCCTAAGTATCACAAATGGAAACTGCTGGTTTCCTGAGCTCTTTTGAAAATCTGTCCCCAAATGAAGGTGCTGAGCACTTGAAAATCTGGCCCCTCGTTCATTTGAAGAACTAGCTCCACATGTACACTGGGCAGAACCTGTGACTGTTTGCCTTGTGGGCAAGCGGCACATAAGTGCTCCTAGTACAAATGAAAATAGCTGCTTGTAAAAAGGTAGACTGGTTATAACATTTTTTAGATGAAATGCTCCCATTGTAGAGAACACACAGAGAAAGCTTTAACTTTTTTTTACAACTGTCATGAACAACATCCTGCTGTCCAGATTGAGAAGACTTAACTCACACTGATGACTAGTTGCCAACATGAGTAGTTGCATTAAAAATCCATATAGAGATAGTCCTAAATACATAAAAGCCTATAGTAATACCACTGCACATAATACTACAGAGATAATGAATGCCCCTAAATTGCACTATCCCCTTCATTTTCATGGTGTCTGTGACACTAGCTGTCTTCTTTTCCATTTTTAACTCAACTCTTTTTTGTTTTGTTTATTTCTGACATGTACTAGATTACATCATTGCTGCATCAATATTTAATGTAGGTGTCCTCCTTAATGTTGCAATCTTTCTGGTCCATTTGGTCCTGAATGTTTCATGTATGTACTTGAGATCCTCACCCACATCCCTTGTGAATGCAAAAACAAAAACCACATTGAAAATGCATGTTCTTTCAGGAACTAAATATGCAACGAACATAGAAAAATCCATATTTGGCTGAATCGCAAAAGGCACCCTGCTGAAACTTTAATGTGCTCATCATGCATCTGCCAAAATATATTGTCCCAGTCTAATACATATTTCTTAAAATATATGGTAGAAGTTATAGCAGTTAGAAATTAAATAGACACAGTCAACTGAAAAATTAAAGCTGTTTCAGGCACTATACCGACCCCTGAGTCCTACAGCCTATTTTTGTGGGGTTAGTTCCATTGTCCTATTTAAATTAAAATGTTTCTCTTAACACTGTTACTTTGTGAAAGACCCAATCAAACTGGTGAACCTGACTGCCTAATAAGCTGTATGGGGAAACAGGGAAACTACCTGGACAGATAGCGCTAGATTGCATTATGTACCGACACAGAGAACCCCTGGATGTGCTATGCTATCCTTCCCTGGAACAGGCGGGTGGGGAGTGGATGGAGGAATGGGCAAAGCTTTTACCTTGTCTGCTGGCCAGAGTAACTGAACCAGAGTGAGGGGAATAAGAATTTACTACCGATATAGGCCATCAGCAAATACTACCCTCGAAAACCAGGAGGAAGCTGTGTCTCTGAGTCACAGTGCTTCCTGAGGCTACCCTTGAGGTGGTGCTGTTTTCAAAGCACTGTGCCTAAAATCTGAATCAAGCTCAAAATGCTGCCACATGCGCAAGGAGCCAGATCTTGCGGTCTTTGTCACACTGGGCCAGCTCCCCAGGTCATGTAACTCATCATAGCTCCATTAACCCACCTGACAAGTTACTCCAGCTGAGGTTCTGGCCCAATAAGCAGTGCCTTACTCCTTGAGTAATCCCATCAAAATCAGTGTAAACAACGCAGCAGAATCTGCCACTGGGGTAAACAAACTGGAAAAAGAAAAAAAGAATTTTTTCTCTAACTTCTTTCAGTTACAATAATCTCAGGCCCCAATCCTGCAAGCTGCTCCATGCAGGCCAGGCTCTGTGCTCCCATGGAGCTGGAGCCCTGTGTGAGTAAACAGCAGTCTGCAGGATCAGGGCCTTGGGTGTTATCTGTAACAACTGTAGGAAATACTGGAGGACATTTGCTATCAATTTCAGACATGAGCGTGATTTCTAAGTTGACTAAGTGCTTTTTAAAAGGTAAAATTAGATAAATCTGCAATGCATTAACAAGCAGAATATGTGTTTTGTCCTATCTATAATTTAGACTTTTCATAGTGGCAGGATTTCTGTGAATTCCATTCAGCAAATGAAATCCTTAATATTTTTAAATATGAATTACATTTATGGCCTTATCAGCCTTTCATCTGTACTGTTGCTTTCCCTCTCCTCAGAGAGTTTAATTTAAATAAAACTGGTGTACCAGTCATCATTTTTTTGTCAGTCTGTCTCAGAGGGAAAATTAATTGAAATACAAAATAGAAAAGCTAAAGTAAATAAGAGAACTACTTTGGGTCCCACTGGTTCTTCCACTTCAGCCAGAACCTTTTCTGATGAATAAGAGGCACTTACTACCAGAGTTTGCTACTGGTCTCTCTGCCTAAATATTCCTTCAAGAACAATACATTCTTCTTGCACACTGAGAATTCCAGAGAAGAAGAGAGGCACATTCTCTTTTCCTCCTCCTAAGTGCAGAGTGGAAAAAAAGTAGGCCCTGGCCTGCTATAAAAGCAGGAAGTTATGGAGAACTTGGGCAGGCTATTTGTAGAATGACTGACATTAACATTGAATGTGCACTCAGGGAGAAGGGTGCAGATAATGAATGAGCTACTCAGTGAGAGTTGGAATAAAGTGAGAGCAGAGAACAGACTGTATTGAATATGCATGGCACTTGAGGGTAAGGAAGAGAGAATGCTGAAATCCAGTGAGAGTAAAGGGAAGTGAGAGAGCGCAGATTAATTTGACCTGAAGAGCAGTTCATACAAGAGGAGACTAGTAAAATTACAGAGAACAGCTTTATACCTTGTCATCTTATTTTTTTTCCTACGTCTCAGCCTTGTAATACTAATCACAGTATTGATTAATATTGAATAATGCTGTCTCTGAGATGTGCTATGCATTTATTTATACAGTATGGAGAGCAAGGAATGGTTGGAATGTATAAGAAAAACACCGATTCTCTGGTGGCACCATCACAGTCTGTAGTAAAGCAACCAAAGCTGCCTACTGAATATTTTCAGGCTTGAAAATAAGAGCATTCCTCTCCGTCATCCCAATTTCCCAGTTTCTCATCCCAATGTATAATGGAATTTTCAAAAGTGCCTAGACGAGTCAGTCACCCAGCTCCCATTGACTTCCCTTTGTGTCTTTGAATGTCACCTCCAGGATTTCAAAAGATAGTTTAGTTATTTTGATATGAAGCCACTGCCAACAGTAAAATACTGGCATTATAAGATCAGCAAGAAAATAGAAACACATTAATTATAGTCATGTTGATATCCATGCACTGCACTGAACAGTACATGGTTTCAGAGTGTGCTGTGTGACAAAAAATTACTAAAGATAGTTAAGATCCTGGCAGACTGCGAAGAGCTACAAAAGGATCTCTCAAAACTGGGTAACTGGGCAACAAAATGGCAGATGAATTTTAATGTTGATAAATGCAAAGTAATGCACATTGGAAAGCATAATCCCAACTATACATAAAATGATGGGGTCTAAATTAGCTGTTACCACTCAAGAAAGAGATCTTGGAGTCATTGTGGATAGTTCTCTGAAAACATCCACTCAATGTGCAGCAGCAGTCAAAAAAGCAAACAGAATCCTGGGAATAATTAAGAAAGGGATAGATAATAGGACAGAAAATATTATGTTGCCTCTATATAAATCCATGGTATGCCCACATCTTGAATACTGTGTGCAGATGTGGTCTCCCCATCTCAAAAAAGCTATATTGGAATTGGAAAAGGTTCAGAAAAGGGCAACAAAAGATTCAGAAAAGGACAACAAAAATTATTAGGGGTCTGGAACGGCTTCTGTATGAGGAGAGATTAATAAGACTGGGACTTTTCAGCTTGGAAAAGAGACGGCTAAGGGGAGATATGATTGAGGTCTATAAAATCATGACTGATGTAGAGAAAGAAGAGTTGTTTCCTACTTTTCATAACACAAGAATGCGGGGTCACCACGTGAAATTAATAGGCAGCAGGTTTAAAACAAATAAAAGGAAGTATTTCTTCACACAATGCACAGTCAACCTGTGGAACTCTTTGCCAGAGGATGTTGTGAAGGCCAAGACCATAACAGGGTTCAAAAAAGAACTAGATAAACTTGTGGAGGATAGGTCCATCAATGGCTATTAGGATGGGCAGGAATGGTGTCCCTAGCCTGTTTGCCAGAAGCTTGGAATGAGCGACAGGGGATGGATCACTTGATGATTACCTGTTCTATGCATTCCCTCTGAAGCACCTGGCACTGGCCACTGTCAGAAGACAGGATACTGGGCTAGGTGGACCTTTGGTCTGACCCAGTAGGGCCGTTCTTATATTCTTATGTCTGTGGCCCATGTGATTTCTCCCGTCTTTTACGGTGAAGTGCAAAGAGGAGCAGATCAATGGGAAAGAAGCGGCAGACTCATGCAGAGGAGGAAAGTAAGTAAAAAAAAGGGAAGGAGGACTTGTGGAACCTTAGAGACTAACAAATTTATTTGAGCATAAGCTTCAGCTTACGAAGTGAGCTGTAGCTCACGAAAGCTTATGCTCAAATAAATTTGTTAGTCTCTAAGGTGCCACAAGTCCTCCTTCCCTTTTTGTGCATACAGACTAACCTGGCTGCTACTCTGAAACCTAAAAAAAAGGGGTGGCTTGTGCCCTCCTTTTAGCCACCCTCCACCCTCTGCAAAATCTCTACATAGCAGTTAAAAAGATGAGCTAGGAAGAAGCCAATCATATCTCATGTCTTTCCCTCCTCACCTAACACTGCTGCTCTCTCCATAGGCATGAGGCATCACAAACTGTCTGGTACATGCTCTGTGATGCCTCTGTGAAGTATGAGGGGCAGTGAGTCAAAAGCACACTCCTCACAGCTCTGAAGGAAAGAGCTGGACAAAACTTGATTTAAAAAAAACCTGAGACTCCTATCCTCTGAGGGACAAGGTGAATCATCCTTGTGTTTTCAGGGCTAGTCTGACGGTGCTTTTCATAGTATCCATAGACATATTATCGATCAATCCTTTTTATTTCTGTTTTCTCTCTGTTCTGTAAATTGCCAATAAAAGCTTCTTAGCTTCATTCCCTTGGAGAGCACGAGGCAGTACCTTCACCCAGATAGAGCAGTCAAACCTCAATTCAGTTTAGATTAAGCCTATCTGTCCTCTCCAGGATGGTAGGGACAGGTGAACTTAATTGCTGATTTGCAGGGACAAATGCTCAGAGTTATCTTGGATCTTCCCACTGGAGGACTGGCACCAAAATGGAAGAAGGGATCATTTTGGTACAGCAGGAGAGTCTTCAGATGCAAGACACTATTGCAATGTGAACAAATAGAAATCATACTGAGCTCCTTCCTGCAAGCTGCTGAGTCATCCAATTCACTTGAATGGGACTATTCATGCTTAAATCGTTTGCTGGGATTTAAGTGAGTGATCCAGGGCCAGAGTGATCATCACCTTGCAGGACCAATCCATGGAAAAGACAACTCATGAACCACTATGAGGTTCACCTTATAAAGTTTTCATAGCATGTTCCCCTCAGAAGGGAAGGGATTGGTGCCTTGCAGAGAGGGTAGAAATCAAACCCTAGAGTCTTATGGTAGATTCTCTATAAAGAAAGCTCCATCTCTGTGGATCCTAAGTCATCTGCACAGAGGGTCTGCTCTCTGGCCCACATCTACTCCTTTAAGGGACACTGATATCCTCTCCCTATGTTTCTTCCCCTACTGCCTGTTACCTAGGACTGGACAGTGCAGAGAGAAAGTTAATGCTTCTAGCAACTGATTGTGTAAATTAATCTAAACCTACAAAAATCTTCCCCATAAAAATAAAAAGCATGGAAGATGTTTCCCCCCCCCGCACACTTTCAGACCAGCAGGGCCTTATGTCTTTACCCCGTAATGTGTGAAACTAGCCACATAATCATAAGAGTCTCTGTCAATTATTTCTCAGATTTCATGGTGGTCAGGTGCAGCCAAATGAATGGGAAAAGACAAAGCTCTTGGGGTTACCCTATGACTTAGTTTCAGAAGGGAAAGCAAAAGGACTGAAGCATTTACAGCCTGGTGAATTTAACTGTAGTGCCTGACAAGCTGAATGATTAATAAATCAGTAGGTTTCAGAGTAGGACTGAAGCATTTACAGTCTGGTGAATTTAACTGTAGTGCCTGACAAGCTGAATGATTAATAAATCAGTAGGTTTCAGAGTAGCAGCTGTGTTAGTCTGTATCCGCAAAAAGAAAAGGAGGACTTGTGGCACCTTAGAGACTAACAAATTTATTTGAGCATAAGCTTTCGTGAGCTACAGCTCACTTCATCAGATGCATTCAGTGGATGCATCCGATGAAGTGAGCTGTAGCTCACGAAAGCTTATGCTCAGATAAATTTGTTAGTCTTTAAGGTGCCACAAATCCTCCTTTTCTTTTTAATAAATCAGTAGCGGTCAGTCTATAAGCAAGTAGAGGAGAATGTGTTGTTCACTAGTAACCACAATGAGTTCATGAAAAAAAAATCCCATACTAACATTTTTTCTTTAATAGTGTAACAAGCCTACAATAGTGAATAAAGAAAATATCCACAAATGAACGAAATGAGCCTCTTCTTGTGTGCACGCAAGGTTGCATGTTCAAACAGCTGCACACACTTCAAGCACTAAAATCACCCTGTGTGGGTGATGGGTGTATACATGCAAATCGATTTTCCATATACAAAGCCTATCACCTGCACTTGCAGATGTTCTAGAGCTTGAATAGTGCATGTATTTGTAGAGCCTTGTGAGCATACAAATTTTGTATCCGCATCCGAGCCACAAACATGATCTGCAGATGTAGATATAAAGTGGATATCTTTAGTTTTGCAGGGCTCTCTATATTTGCACAAGCACAGAAGGAGGCTCATTTGTTTATAATTAGGCCCAATTGGCTCAAGTCTTTAATCTTTAGTCAGACATTCATCAGGCTAATCTCCCATTGTTTGTTGTGATAGTCATAGTGACACTTAATTGTGCTACCACGTATTAACACATCACAGTGATGCAAACACTGAAGACATTATGCTGCAGTTGTTTTGAAGCTCTCTCTGTGAATCTGTTTGACAAAAGACCTCCTCTCTTTTTTACCATTCCGCCTCAGTGAGAATATGGGTTTTCTTTGTCCTTCCTCTTCCTGGTTTGTAGGAACAGGAATGTTTCTCTATGCACCCTCCCCCAAACCAGTCTAAAAGGATTGTGCTTCTAGTCTGTCTTCTCCCTGCTCCTTGTGCTTCATGCATATCACAGAGGAGTAGTTCTCAAACTTTTGTACTGGTGACACCTTTCACACAGCAAACCTCTGAGTGCGACCCCCCCCCTTTATAAATTAAAAACACTTTTTAATATACTTAACACCATTATAAATGCTGGAGGTAAAGTGGGGTTTGGGGTGGAGGCTGACAGCTCACGACCCCTCATGTAATAACCTCGTGACCCCCTGAGGGGTTCTGACCCCCAGTTTGAGAACCCCTGTCATAGAGCATGAGAGCTTTGCTGTGCACCTGTGGCAGGGACTCCATGAGAGCCAGGAATAGTACCCCAAAGAGCTATATAAGGCTTTAGAGCCAAATATTGAGACTCAATGGCCTGCAGCTATCTTAAGTCATGCTATAATGTGGTCAAGGAGAGACTGATTATTTTCACTAGTAGATGTGAATAGAGCAAGTAATATACTGAATCAGGAAATGTTTAGATTTAATATTAGGGGAAAAATATCAGCAAACAATTCCTCACACATGTATTCATCTTTCTGCTTCTCTTTGGCTTCACCAGTCTTAGATTTATTCACTATTCAATATCCTTTGTGAATTTCCTCATTACATTTATCCCTCTATATGAATAGCTTATGAATAGTTTATCAGGATATTCAAATTTCAAAAGTTGAGCTGTGTTGGTTAGTGGTGCTAGTCCTTGATTGGATTTATTATTATTACTAATTTGTTTAGCACTGACCATGTACTCTGTTATGTATAATGCATACAAAAAGACTGTAGTGGCCCTGAAGAATTTATGATCTAAAGACAGACGCATAGATCAGACACATTAGAAGAGGCAGAGGTGGGGATGATTTATTTTTCCTATTTAATTATAGTTACATAATCAACCAAAGCAGAGCGAATTTATTAAAATAGATCATTTGAAATTTGCTTTTGGTGAGTATTGGAGCATTGAAGCTTAAAATTTTAACTTTTTGCAGTATCTGTGGCAGGAAAGCTCAGTTGTTCAAATGTTACTGGAGAGTGAAGATGAAAGAGTTATGAATCTTGTCAGATCAAACTGCTTTCAAATTTGAATACGTATTCATAGAATATTTTTACCTCTGTTCAGCTCTCATTAATGTATGACCTCACCAAATCATACAGTGGAAAAAGAAGGCAAGTTTGGTTGTAGACTTAAGACTACATTTGAAACTAATCAGAATTATTTAGAGATTCTGGGCCAGATCCTCAGCTGGTGTAAAACAGTATAGGTCTGTTGGATGACAAGCCATCTGAGCAAAGGTTGAAGGAACTGGGCGTGTTTAGTTTCAAAAAGAGGAGATTAAGGCAAGGGGAACATGGTAGTGGACTTCATATACTTGAAAGGCTGCCATAAAAAAAGGTGGAGGAAAAATTGTTCTCTTGACACACAGGGCAGGACGAGAGGCAATGGGTTCAAACTATAGCATAGAAGATTTAGATTAAATCTCAGAAAAAAATTCCTATCTGTAAGAACAGTAGAACAATGGAACAAACTGCCCAAGGAAATAATGGAATCTCCTTCACTGGAGGTTTTCAAAAAGAAGCTGGAGAGCCATCTGTCCTGGATGCTTTAGACACAACATATCCTGCATCTTGGCAGGGGGTTAGACTACATGACCTTTGCGGTACCTTCTAACCCCATGGTTCTATGAGTGACTTCGAAGTACCCCTTCTATGATGTCTTAGGGAGCCTGTAGTGATTCCTTCCAACTGGTAGATTCTATGACTCTCTGGTGGGATTTACAGAAGTGCTCAATGGCAATAATTCTAATGGCAAAATAGCTCAATAACACTAATGGCAAAACTTCCATTGACTTCAATGGGAGAAGAATAGTATTTCAATTAATATTGCATCTAGTGGTTAAAGAGAAAGGCTAAATTCTGCTCCTGTTTCTTCCTGTGAAATGCCACATTTAGGTCATTGTATCATGGTTCAAATTCAAGTTTAATGTTAAGATTAAGACTTGTTTAGATGTTGTGGGAAAAGTGGGAAAAGTTACAAGCTTTTACCTTTATTCAAGTGTTAGCCAATAGTTGAAAAGCATATGTGTATTTATAGTTGGCTGTGGCATGCTTGTAATTATTCAATAAAGCACAATAGAGATAAGGTTATATCATGATATATGTGCCTGTAATCCCCTCGGGTGTAATTATCTCATGATAACCTCATCCCTTGAAGTTGCCTGTACTGCTAATATGAAGAATGTTTGTTTTCAGTGGGAACATATATTTTGTGGTGAAACAGCATTAAACTGTCAGATCAAAATGTTAAACAGCAGTTGGAACGAGCAGAAGGATTCAGATGGATTAACTCAGCCCTCAAATATGGTTCACCAGGCAAACTGAAATGATCCAAAGACATTTTACAAATCATTTTTAAGTCTAGAAGCATCTGAAGAGAAATAGCTGTTGTCCAGGAACATATCTGAAGGGTCTTGTATTGGTGAAGTTTAAGGCTGTGAAATGTTTTTCACACGGCAACGATTTTGTCAGGCTGACATCTGTGCTCTTTGCTTGGGAATCACCATTTGACTAGTGATGTTCCCACAAAGTTCTGTGACTAGCCTGTGGTACAGAACATCAGCTGACACCCATTTCGATACTTTTAATAAAATGCTCAGGACTCTCTGGTGCAAATATGCCCTGCCCCCTGCAAGAGCTCCTGGAGCCATCAGATACAATTGAGTGAAATTTTTAAAAGCTTATAAATGATTTAGGAGTACAAGAAAGAAGGTGGGTGAGGTAATCTTTTATTGGACCAGCTACTGTTGGTGAAAGAGACTTGGGACCAACATGGCTACAAGAATACTGCAGACAATATTAGAAGTATAAGTCTCATTGAAAGTCATGACCTAGAGGCCAGTTGGGTTGGTACTCATTGTGCAAGGTGCTGTACAAACATAAAACAGTTCCTGCCCAAAAGAGCTTACCATCTAAAAACCAAGACCTAGAAGATGGACGACCAAAACAAGTTGGGTAGGGTGGGGGGAGGTACTGTAAAAAAGTCTTGGAATGCAAGCTCTTCAGGGCAGGAACTGTATCTTCCTCTGCATTTGTACTACACCTACCTGAAAAGGTGAACTTCTGGGTACCACCAAAACAGTCTGGGAGCCATTGGTCTTGTGTCTTTTGTTTTCACGTTACTGCATGTACCTTTGCAGACAACTCACATTGAAATCATGTGGATATTTGCATGTGGATAGCTGCAAGAGGTAGACAACCTCTCACTAAGCAAGAGATATGTGGCTAACAATATTTATGACAGTGAATTATCTTCTCCCTCTACAGCAGGTGCTAGCTACCTCTGTATAGCATATGTACAAATTTTGAGAGAGAGAGAGAGAGACAGACAGACACTGAGCTAGGCAGGCTGGGATAAGCTTGCTGGAGCATCTGTAAGAGAAAAACACCTATGGCATTGTAAAGACTTGTTATTTCTTCACGCTTCTCCGTTTTCCATGATAGCTTCTGATAGCAGAGCCTTAGCTGTGCATGTGCTGGTTAATTTCAAACAGCTTTGAACCTGCTCCTCAGATCCTTTCTTGTGATTGTTTGGCTGTTCAGTGACATGTAAGCAGTCTTCCTGGAGCACGAATTCTGCTTTGGAGCACTCTTCTGGCATATGGGATCGTAGTCAGAAGCATTGCAGGAGCTGCCCTTCTCTTGGATTCTTCATCTGAAAGCAATGCTGTTAAACAGGCAGCTGCCAAAGGTGCACCGTATTGGAATAAAGGAAAACTTAGTTTCTCTATTTTAAATTTTCAGATAGGGGTAGAGAGTCCCATGGCAGAACCATGAATGTCTCTTAGTGCTCACTCTTGATTAGACAGTTCTTGGTCAATACCTGACCCATATTTTTCAGGTTTCCTGCTTTGCCTACAAGAGTTCCAGGAATATCCATTCTTCAAGTGCTGGTAGGGGGTGTTCCACTGTGAGTATGTGCCTGTGCTCCATGGGCTAGGAGCTGGAGAATTCTTGTAAGCAGTGGTTGGCCACACTTGCGCCCTTGCCTTCCTCATGCTTTCAGCCAAAGGCATAAAGGCCAGAGGAGATCAACTGTATCTCTAGTTCCTTCTTATCACCGTATGGCTTGCATCAGAACATCCAGTGTCTGGAGCTTTCCTTCAAATTGTAAATATTTCAAAGTTTGCCTTAGTGCCTTTTGTGTTTTTAGCAATGTTTTCTAGTTAGATTCCTCACCTGGGGAGACACCCCCCACCTTTGTATGTTGGTACCGGTATCAGACAAAATCCATGTGTCTTGCCCCCATCCCTTCTCAGTCAGTGACAGCCACTAGCACTCTTTGTACTCTCTCATGGAGGTACACATCGTAGCTAGGTTATTATCTGCTGCTCTTTCCCTTGCCATACCTGTAAGGTGTGGGAACTCCGGCTTAAACAACACCTCAACAATAAGGCCATGAGGCTGTGGTCGACCTAAGCCAAGCGACTCTCCCGTACATTGGCCTGAATGGACATGGAACATGCCTTCTAACTGGAGATCTGACTCCGTTGCAGGGAAAGCCAAATCCACGGATCCACCCCATCGGGGTTTCGTCAGGAAGCAGAGAATGCTCACAGAAGCATGAGACCAGGTCTCCCGCTACGTCTGTTTTGAAGATGTCTGACAACTGTGCCTAAATTGATCAAATCCGCTCACATAACCCACAAAGACTTGGGATGTCTTACATCCCAGGGCCATGATTTTAAAGCCCATAAATCCAGGGCTCTAGCGGTAGTAGATTCTGTACTAGTGACACCAGCTCTACCATAGAGTATCAGGGTTGGAAGGGACCTCAGGAGGTCATCTAGTCCAACCCCCTGCTCAAAGCAGGATCAATCCCCAATTTTTGCCCTGGATCCCTAAATGGCCCCCTCAAGGATTGAACTCACAACCCTGGGTTTAGCAGGCCAATGCTCAAACCACTGAGCTATCCCTCCCTCCAACATCAGTACTGTCTAAGTCAAAAAGAGTCGAGATCTGTCAGTTCTGGCACAATCAGAGCTTCTACCATTGTCTCACAGTCTGGACATATGGAGTCTCCCTCCTCTGCCCCCAGCAGGACAAACAGATTGGACCCCTTGCACTCCAGGGGGGTCAGAGACATACTACACTAATGGACATCTTTGCTCTTCCAGAGCCTCAGTGCTTCCCCTCCCCTTTGCCCTTCCCCCACTCATCTGGACCTTCACACTAGGGAGTCTGATCCACCAGGGGATGTTACTTTTGATAAAAGCCTATTCTCTCGTCCATCTACCAGCTGTTCCTTTCATTCATCAGTACCACAGTTGGATCCAGACCCTCTCTTATCCTCCTCAGGAGAATCTGAATCTCTCGAGGAGCCATAATCTCCTCCTCTGAGAAATGTTAGTCCTGACAGAAGACTGAGAGCCTCCTGGTACTAACCTCTTTGATATTTGCTTTGGGGAATGCCACAACCACTTCATGAACCAACATACTGGTCATTCTGGGGAACATAGGACCTGTATGCCAGATATACAGCGCCCATGTGTTCTGCCAGGGAATCACTCCACCATTCCTATATAATGGAACAGTCAGAGCCTCCCCATGGAAGAGGAGGAATACAAAGTGGTTCAGTCAGTACTAACAAGATTATTTTCTTCCTCTTCCAATAAACCAGTCCTGCCAGCATCTCTGTCCCTTCTGCATGATCATAAACAGTTTCAGGGTTTATTGCCAAGGGTGGCAGAGGAACTCCCTTGAGGAGTTCCAGAACCCTCAACAAAAACTCTCGGGATGTACTACAACCCACCAGCTACAGTCAAATAGCACTTCCAGTTAATGAAGCTATTCTGGAACACAGCATACACCCCTTCCCTCAAGAGGGCAGAGAAGCACTGTTTTATTCCATCTACTGGAGTGGAATTTCTCTTTACCTGCGCTGCACTGAACTCTCTGGTCATTCAGGCTGCCACAGAGATATCTACACAACATCTTAAATCCACTCCTTCCAGCAAGGAGGTTAAATATCTAGACTTGTTGGGAACAAAGGTTTTCACATCTACTAGCTTTCAGTTTTGTATAGCGAACTATTAAGTGTCGTTGGCTAAGTACAACTATCTCAACTATTCCAAGTACACAGATTTTGTAGTCAAGCTACCACAGGTCACTTCCAAGCTCTTATTGAAGAGGGTAAGCTGGTGGACAGAAGTGTACTTCCATCAGCAGCTGATGGAGCAGACATATCATCTAGGTTAATGGCAGTGAGGGCATCGCAATGGTGTGAGTCATAGTTGCACAGTTTGGGGCTTTCCAGGGAGGTCTAATACACCATGAAGGACTTAGCCTTTGATGAATTTCACCCTTTCAATGAAAAGACAGGAGTCCTTACCTACTTTAAAGGATTCCAGGGCCACCCTCCCTGGAATACACATCGGGCCCAAAAAAGAAATACCATAGGCAGTCAGTCTTACAAACCGACACTGGCATCTCAGTTTTGTCCTGAGTGGTCTTATGACACTCCTCATAAAAAACAAAGTACAAGGTACTCATTTCCCTGCACCTGCCACATCTGCACCATCTCAATCTCATCTCCCCACAAAAAGATACTTTTGAGTTCAAAAGCCCCAAGCCATTTCTGATGCCACCACTACGCAACCCCCACATACTCTTTGGGGGTCATTTTGCACTCTATTTCCACAACTGGAGTGTCATAATAATGGAAAATGGGGAATAGGCACCATCCATTACAGCTATGTGATAGAGTTTATTTACCTACCTACTCCAGAAACCCCCATCCCTGTACCTCCTCAAGGACCATTCTCATGAGTGAATTCTCAAGCATCAAGTGGATTCTCTCTGCCAGGGAGGAGCAATAGAGCACATACCTCTTCAGCATGAAGGAAAAGGGTTTTACTCAACATACTTTCTAGTCCCCAACAGGATGGAAGGTTGGACACCTAGCCTCAGTCTCCACAGTTTCAACTGTTTTATTAGCAGATTCTGCATGGTCTCTCTGGCATCAATAATCCCATCCCTGGAAAAAGACATTGGTTTACAGCTCTCAGTATGAACGATGCTCACTTTCATGTGGCTATTTCTTCCCTAGGAGTCAGTGTGAACTTGGAAAAGTCAGTCATCATGCCAAAGCAGACTATAGACTTCATAGGGGCCACCCTATATTCAGACAGGTTTTGCTCCATGGGTGACCTAATAGATAGGTAATATGCAACCCCTGAGCTCCATCAGAATTTGTCTTTCCCCCCTGGGGCACATGGCCTTATGTACTTATGTTACCCTACTTTCTAGGCTCCACCTACAATGCCTTCAGGCATAACTCCACAGTGTATTCACCAACCAAACACAGTATGAATACCATGGTACAATCCTTCCAAAGTAATGTCTTTCCTCATGTGGTGGAAGGATGCTCATCAGGTATGTTTGGCATCCCCTTCCTACATCCTTGCCAGACAAGATGATCACCACAGATGCCTCTCCGAGGCTAGAGAGCCCACATGGACCGCCAGATGGCACAAGGCACTTGGACACCCCGAGAGACCAGGGTGCACAGAATTCCAGAAGGTTAATGGACAGTCAGAGAAGCTTGCAAGGGTTATGATTCATCCAGTCCAACCATGTCCTCACTATGTCAGACATGACAACTCTTTTACATCAACAAAAATTGGGAGGGGCAAGATCAATATCCTTGTGTGTAGAATCTGTCACCCTGTGGAACTGGTGTACAAGGAATCGAATCACCCAGATGGCAGCTTATCTTCCAGGGACTCAGGATCATAGAATCATATAAGATTAGGGTTGAAAGAGACCTAAGGAGGTCATCTAGTCCCCCTGCTCCAAGCAGGACCAACACCTACTAAATCATCCCAGACAGGGCTTTGTCAAGCTGGGCCTTAAAGACCTCTAAAGGTGGAGATTCCACTACCTCTCTAGGTAACCCATTCCAGTGCTTCATCACCCTCCTAGTGAAATAGTGTTTCCTAATATCCAACCTAGACCTGCCCCACTGCAACTTGAGACCATTGCTCCTTGTTCTGTCACCTGCCACTACTGAGAACAGCTGAGCTCCATCCTCTTTGGAACCTGCCTTCGGTGGCTGCTATCAAATCCCCCCTCACTCTTCTCTTCTGCCCAGTTCCCTCAGCCTCTCCTCATAAGTCATGTGCACCAGCCCCCGATCATTTTTGTTGCTCCGCTGGACTCTCTCCAATTTGTCCACACCCTTTCTGTAGTGGGGGGCCAAAACTGGATGCAATACTCCAGATGTGGATGTGTTGGCAGTCACCATCAGCAGGCATTTAGCCGTCGATCATGAACGAGAATGTCACAAAATATACTGCTCCAGAGAAGCTCAAGGGCTACACTCAGGGCAATACTCTCCTCCCCCAGGCCAGACTATCTGAGCCATGCCTTTCCTCCCTTACTGCTCCTACCTCATGTCTTGTGCCCTGTCCTGATGAACTATCCATAAGTCATCTTCATGTCCCCCAACTGGCCCAGACATTTTGATTCCCAAATATCCTACAACGGTTATCTCATCCTCCAGTCACCAACCAGGCCTTTCCCGAATCTCTTGACCCAGAAAAAAGGGCAAGATCAAGCTTCTCAGCCCTGCAGCACTTCATTTCATGGTTTGGTTTTTGGATGGGCATCAGGATTAGAACATTCCTGTTCTGAAGCCACACAAACTATCCTTAACAGCAGGAAAGAGTCTACTAGGAAATGCTATTCAGCCAAGTGAAATGAGTCTGTGGTCAAACTATATCCTCCCACAGGATATCTACATGGATCTTGGGCTATATCCTGCTCTGTTACCAGTTGTTGCATATTTCTCCCCTACAAGAGTACAAGCAAATTCAATGGCATTGTTTCAGGAAATACCCTTACTTGACATTTGCAGAGCAGCTACATAGAGTTCCATCAATACGTTCATGAGACAATATGCTTTAGTGCAGAACTCCTCAGCAAACATTTACTTTGGGACAGTGGTTCTCCAAATGGCTCTGCCATCTGCATCCTCAAACACTCTTCCTATTTGAGTGTTGCTTGTCAATAATCCACAATGGAATACGCACGGGAACTAGCACTTGGAGACCTACTAGCCCTCCTTCCTCTCTGCTTTGGATCTTTACTGGATTCACAGTATACAAGGAACTTGAGAAGTGGTCTTCTCTGCCCTTTATTCCTTTGATTGGAAGCATGAGGAAGTCAAGGGCATGTGCATGGACCAATGGACAGTACTTGCAAGAATTCTCCAACTCCAGACACAAGGAGTGCATACATATGGACAGTGGAATGCAGATAGACTACACATTTTGAAGAACTTCCAGTTATTATAAGAAGAACCTCCTCTCGTGGCAGAAACTATAGTTCAGATACATTTAATCTCTAACTTTGATACACTGAATTCTAGTTCAGTTTAAGAAAACCTTAAATTTATTACCTTTCTAAAGTACTTAATTTCAAAGCCATTTTGTGTGTTGTACTTGATTATTTTCTTTTTTGTAACATAAGTAATCCAGTGAGATGTTGCTGTTTTACTCGAGGCTTAAGACTTCATTCTATATACCTTAAGATTTATTATGGGTATCTGGTTTCCTCAAGGTTTAACTATCTATTCCCTGAGATTGCATCTTTTACCACACATTAATACACAAAAGATTTTGAAGCACAGCTGTTGTGAAATGGTTTCTCTTTAAAACTTTCTGTTTCAAGATGCTGCCTTCCAGCTATAGCCAGAGAGCTCATGTTTTATCTTTTTCTGTAAAATAAAGCAGCAATAATAGCAGAACTCACTGAACATTTAGCTATCAAACTAATAATCCTCATGGCTGAAAGGATTAGAGGATTCAGTGAACAGAGGATAGAATTAATCCTGTTGTCTTTTTCTGTGCCATTGCCATGCACAGTTTAGACACTGCACTGTCTGTACCTTACAGTTTTAGTGCCTGTTTGTTCTATGTCATTGTATCCTCTTCTCGACTCCTGGGAGCAGAGGAGGTTTAATCATTGTGTCTATCTTCCTAGTTTCTTCAGGGGAAAAAATTATGAACTGATTTGTGCTCCATCTGTGGAACCCTTCTTCCGCCTATAGATTTTTAATTATATTATAATCATGATACATTTTGATATCAGAAGTGTAAGATTTAGTAATTCTGTGAAAACAGTACGGTGCAGGAAAAGATAGGGATATCAGCATCACCATATAACAGTCTGAATGAGCCAATAAAGGATCAGCTCCTAGTTAGGTATCAGTAAATAGGCTGTTTGCTGTGGAGGAGGCAGGAGGGTGGAGACCATGCTCCTAGCGCAACTGAGGTATCATTTCTCAAGTACTTGTGCAGCTACTCTAGCTTGTCATCATTGAATCTCTCAACCATAGGGATATTTGGCTGGTTGATTCACAACCATGCAGATCACGCACTTTATTACTCCCCAGATTGTCCCTAAGCCCCACCTTACATCTAGATTGCACAGAACAGTAATGGAGTTGTTCTCCTCAGGGAGCAAAGTGGTGTAGACATCCTGCCTTCATGCAGAAAGACTATATTGGTTGCACTGCATTGAGGGCCATTCACTGCCTTTACTTGAGCAGTAGGATTTGGCCCATACGGTTGTGCTTTGCAGATCTCATCCACATTTTGTAGCAAGCAACATTAACGTTTAATACAAATACAGAGCTTAACATTTTCCCCAAATAACCCATGAAGTGTCCCCAAGGGAAGGGCTGGATGATGATCAGGAGGCAGAAATCCTCTATCCCCAGAACAAATACTGCTTACGTAGTGGCAACAAAAGATTCTCTGCACTGGTCCACCAATGTTTTTCAGCCTGTAGGGTAGGGATGCATGAACTAACCTGGATAACATGAGATAAATCCACCCTACACAGACACCCTTCTTTCACCTCAAGCTAATCCTTTTCTTAGGGTTTGGCACTTCCCGTCTGAGCACTAGTTTTCCCTTCTGTTGCTCAGCTGGTGCTAAAATAATTGCAGCCAATGATGCAGGAGGAGGAGAATGTTTGTTTCTTTACTTTTCCTTTGCCAGCACTTCACAATCCTGCGATTATCTCTCCACCCTCAGTGTACCTGCTGGACTCATGAATTGTCACGCGTGGTTTCCTTCAGCTGCTGATGTTTTATTTTTTTATATAGATGTATCTGTGTGAAATACCCTAAAGCCCTCTCTTATTTCCCTCCCAGCCCCCCTCTTCTGATCTACCCCTAAACAAAACTATTGGAATCAGTCTGAACTATTTCAGCTATTTAAAAGAATATTAATCAGTACACAATAATATAATGGATATGGAGAAGCCATCAAGGACTTTGCTATAGACAAACAACACTGACTTTTGGATTGTGGTTTAAAATTAGGGCCAGTGTAAGGTTATGAGTATTCTTTGACAGAAATATGTGTACTTGTAATTAACAAAGCTAAAGTTTTTACTGATAGAATCTATTATTCTATTTCCTGTTTCTAGCTCTATATAATAGCTAAATTTTCTGAATTTTGAGTGAAGAAATTTTTCATTAACAATTTGATTTTTGAAGAAAGATACAATATTTGGGTTTGTATAATTAGAGCATATTTTAGACACTAGCCTGCAAAAATTTCTCCTATATTTAATTGAAAATTAAATAAAGAGTAGCTTTGTTTACACTTTAGGGTTAAAAGACTTAGTTTTAATAACTACTGAGTGCTATATATTTAACCAACAGTAGCTCTTATACTCATGTTAACACATATGCAGAAAATAAAAATAAAAATCTGTTTTGATTTATGTATAATCTTAAAGAAATTAGCTAGAAAACTCATTTTGGATTTCAGTTAACAACTTTGATAAATACTAGACCCTTTACTCTTGTTTTTCTGTCTAATAGTAGTCTAAAACCCTAAAAATTTCCAGACTTTTCCAGAGGGGTTCTCTTAATTTTAATGGAGCCTATAAAATTTTTGGCATGAAGAATAAAGAATTTGGAAATGGAATAAATACTTGGCACAAAAGCATGGAGTGAATAGCATCTAACTTTAAATGTCAAGAGAAGACTAGAACACTCCATTGCTGTCTCAAAATATTTTGATCATTTTCTAAAACTAGATATTAAGTACTGCAGAACACAGAAGGGTCTGTAGAGTTATTAGCTTTGAATCCCCATGGACCATATTGGCTTCTGGCCAGTTGAAGTCCCAATTAACCAAGCATAGCATTCCATTCATGCCTGAAATTCACAAAACTTACAGTACATATGAAAAACTCAACATAACCAGTGTGGCTTACATTTATTACACCCCTGATATCTTATTTTCTACCTGCTATTAAAGTCATTTTCTGCCTTATGGATGAGCAACTTAATGACATTTCATCTGCAAATAGTTTTCTTGTGTCTTGTTTTATTGTTACTCTACAAAACCATTATATAACTGTCGCTGTTGTGTGTTAGTGAACACAATCCTGCATAATGATATACATTTAAAGAGAATATATAAAACGATAGGGACCTTGTAATGCCAGAAAGCTTTATGAAGGAAGATCACTTATAATGGCTGCCATAAAGACTCCATTTTAGAGTACAAACACACCAGTTATGCAAATTGCACTCTTTCTCTACTTGCACCAGTTTACTAACTTGACTTGTAACTATGTCATCATTTACATCCATAGTGAATTTGAGCCAGAGATTTCCATGGGAGTTGCATTCACTTAAACAAGGCTGAATTTGGCCCAGAGTCTGAGGCAACATTAGAAGTCCTGAAGATACAAACAAGTTTAACAGACTAGTCAGAGCAGTGAAATACAATGTTTGTAGCAGGGGAGTTAGAGGTCATCTATATGGAAAGAGAGACTGAATGATATTGGTGGCAGAACAGGTGGTGAGGTGGGGTTAACCCATATAGCCAGTTTCTCCAAATCTAATTGTTATCTGTCTACACAAAGCCCCGGACAGTGGTTTTAGTTTGGGTCAATATTCCTCAAAATCAAGTTACCTGACCCAATGCAAGTGTTAGGGACTGGGACATGGGCAGCCTTTCCTAGTGGTTAGAGCAGGCATCCGGAGGAGGGAAACAAAATAAATGGTCAGACCGAGAGCCTAGAGCCAGGAACTGGAGCTGAAGATCAGAAATGGGTTACCTGGAGTTAGGGAAGGCCAGAGCAGGACTGAGTCTAAGGCAGGAGTGAGGCTAGGCCAGGACTGAAGCACAAGCTAACACAGCAGAAGGTGAATGCTTTGAGCAGCCAATGCCCTGCTGGTGGTGGGCTTAAGAGCAGGTTTCCTGATCCCTTCAGCCAATTGGGCAGTTTGGCCAATCAGGTGGCTCAGCTGGGGCCCAGTTGTGCTCATGAGACTGCCTGGGAGTCAAGCTGTTAGGTAAGCAAGCTAGTTCTCGGTCAGAGGTGGACAAACTTTTTGGCCCGGCATCTGGGTATGGAAATTGTATGGCTGGCCATGAATGCCCACTGGGAGAGGAAGACTCTATGGGGTGTAGCATGGGGGGGACTCTATAAGGGATGTTACCGAGGTGGGGGGAGGGGAGACTCATGAGGTGTGGCACTGGGTGGGGGGCTCTTCAGGGGTGGTACTGGGGACTCCTAGGGGCCCTGCCAGCAGTAACACCAAGGTGGCAGTACCAGGCACCGGCATGGATGGAGGCATCTTGGCTGGGATGGGTGGCTGCCCCTGGGCGGTTTCAAGGCTCTTGAGAGTGGGGCCATAGGAGTCTGAGAGAGGATTGGGCCCGCTGCTGGGTGTGGGGAGGGGGCTGCCGCATAGGGGTGGGGTTCCAATCCTGGAAACAGTGCGGTGAAGTTGCACCTGCGCCGTGTGGCTCTGCGTGCCGGAAGATGGTGCTCCTCAAGGGAATTGTGAGTCAGGAGCGGGGGAGCACCAGGTGGGCAGAGCAGAGCAGGGCAAGTCTCCTTGCAGGAACTCGAGGGCCAGATAAAAACATCTGATGAGTGGGAAATGGCCCGTGGGCTGTAGTTTGCCCACCCCTGCTCTAGGGCCTTACCCCTGACAGTGAGTAAAATGGCAACACAAAGCAAGAGGCCAAAAAAGCAAAAAGAAAGAAATAGCATTCATATTTCAATACTCAACAGTGGGCTTAGTAGTCAAGAAACGGAAAGGCAAAAGAACTTATAAAAGAATTATACTGAAAAATACAATTAAAATGTGATCTTAGAGTATTGGCCCATATCTGAGTCTATCCACATAAGAGACTTTTGAATCTATCCTAAAATTCTCTGCAGAGCTAACAAGTTTACATCTTTTAGAAGAAAGTTCTACAGCTTGTGTGTTCTGAAAATGAATGTTTTTGTACCTGCTGAATGCAGCTGAAAGAGTAGACTACTCTAAGACTATCATGAAAAGCAAACACAGGATTTGGAAAGAAGGACCCAAGCCATGCAAAACTGAAATATACCAAAACAACCTTAATGTTATGTCTAATAGGAACTAGAGTCATGGAATAAAATATGGGGTAACATAGCTAATGACTCTCACCAGTGATGATATGAACAGTTGCAGTCAAAAACATGACAAGGGTAGGAACTGAGGAGTAATAGTTTGGAGGCAGTAGCCATTTTTCAGCCAATCATACAGTATAAACATTGTATTCAACTCATTAACATGTCTTAGCAAACAGATGAATATTCTTAAATAATTATTAGGAAATAAATTAATGAGTTCACTGTTGTATATCTCTGTATATATTGCCTCACGAAAATTAATTACATTTATTAATTACACTTTCCTCAGGAGAGGCTTATATCAACTGCTGAGATGACTAAGTCTGTGTTTAGGCAGTGAAATGTTTTTCGGTGTCGAAAATATTATTCCATATTTTAAGATCTTTACAAATAAAGATAATGGAAACTGCAGCAATCTTTTGGAAGTTGGAGAAGACACATTTGTAATCTAGTAATTTAATCGACAACATAATAAATACTCTATATGCAGATGCTCAAGCAGCACCTGAGAAAATGTGTTAGATTCTTGGCAAAGAAGTTGCAGTACCAGCTGGTGAAAATTCCGAGGTGACGAAGAGCTGACAAAGTGGCTCCTACACCATCTCTTAGCACAAGTTACAGTGAAAGGAGGGTGTCTGGAAGTGTGCACGGCTGGGGCATCTCTACAGCTTGGTGTGAATCAGAGCAATCCCACTGGGGGTTCATTTTCTGTGCTGATGAAGTGATTCCTTTATGTATGTTTACATGTCTAGAAACACAATATCATGGGTGTTTGTGAGAAACAATTTAGAATGCTAAATAGAAGACATATACATTAGCATGACTGACTGCATTGAAAATAAATCTAAAATTGAAGGTGTCATTAGCTTAAATAAACACAATGTATGTTGGTTTAAAAGAATACAAACACAACAGATATTCACAGAGACTGCAATCCCAGTACTGTGTAAACCACACCAACTGGGCAAAGCCTGATTCCTCCTGGTTCTGAGTCGGGGGGGTTGATAGATTGTGGGCAAGGTAGCTAGGTGAATCTAATACTTCTGTAGTGCCTCCCTAGCCAACCTTTAGCAAATTTAGACTCAACAACACCCTTTGAGGATAGTTGCATATTAGTAACCCCATTAAGGAATAATGGAATAAATAATGAACATTTTATTCAAAAATGTGATATAGTTCATATAAAAATAAATATTAATGAAATATTAACCCTACTGTGTACACAGGATGAATAATGGAAAAATAATTAATTGAACAAATTATTTGACCAGTTCTAATCCCATTGCATAGATGGGAAAACTGAAGCCCAGAGAGGGTAAGGGCTTGATGTTCAGATGTGCTAAGCAGCTACAATTGTAATTGAAGCCATTGGGAGCTTTGGGTGCTCACCTTGTCTGAGAAGGCCCTAAGTGACTCATCCAAGGTCACAGAGGAGGTCTGTGGCAGAACCAAGAATAGACCAGTCCTCCTGTCTTCCAGGTCTATGTTCCTTCCTCTTCACATCTGCCAAACAGCTACATTAATGATTTCTGGTCATAATTTCCTAAATTATAGGCCAAGCCATATAGTGAGTCATTTTATTTTGCAAAATGGCTTTCATGTAGATTTCGAGATTGTTTGGACAATTCATATCTTTGTTAAAAGGAACCCACTTTGTTTCCAGAGTTCCTGTGAATACTGTAGTGAAGTGGAAGAATAGACCCCAAAGGGGCTCATTTTTAACGAAAATACATGGAAACTCCATCATTGCTTATCTTACTATTGCACTTGCTGGTACATGAAGAAAATAATGTAGAGCTTGGCTAAAATAATACTTTGGGCTGAACACAGTTGGAATTCAAATAATGATAAATGGGTCTAATACATGTACAGCAGTGGCAGATTTATTACTGATTTAGTGACATCATTCAGAAGTATTGTGGGTTTTTCATGTGAACCACAGTGTGTCTTTCAATAAATGTACCTTCCCCTGCCTTTGAATAATATTCATGGCATTGCTGCTAGACTTTATAAAGTCACTATCACTAAAAGACACTGGGAAATGATGAAGGCTGACACTCTCACAGCCAGCCATACACATTATAGTATATCTGACATAGACTTGCAGTTGACACATTCATTTATTCTTTAAGTACAATATAGTATTTAATCCTCTTTTCCCTGATAGGTATTTTACTGGATCTTAGATATTTGATTCATACTAAGCCCAAGGCAGTGTAAAGGGGCCTGAAAGCAAGTGTATATGTAATTTTAAGACACCCCTTACACTGCCAGAGTGGTATAAAGAGGCTTTTGTGTAAATAGGATTTAGGCTCATGGCATTTGGTATTAACAGTGGATGGGAAAGCTTGTGTGTCACACATTCCATCTCTACTGATATGTAAATAATGTATTAAACAAATGACATGGATTTTAGTATGTTTTCTAATGTCCATATTACTTTTAAATCCTGGAATATTTCACAAAGTCTGTGGTCTTCATCTGACTCTTTGAACATAATAAAGAGACAAGGTGGGTGAGGTAATATCTTTCATTAGACCAACTGCTGTTGGTGAGAGAGACAAGCTTTCGAGCCACACAGAGCTCTCTCTTCTTCAGGTCTGGGAGAGGAACTCCCAGCATCACAGCAAAATGCAAGGTGGAGCAGATTGTTTAGCAAAAGTCATTAGCACATATTGCACAGGACCATTCAAGGCCTGTTAATACCTCTGCACTTACAGGACAAAAGAAGGGGTTAGTGGGTTACAGGTTGTTGTAATAAGTAATAAATCCAGTGTCTCTGTTCAGCTCTTTGAACATAATGGCATTTGTTACATTTGCATCATGATACCCTTTCCAAAATAAATACACAAGTTGCAAACCACATTTTCTTTCTAATACTTTGGAATATATTCTTACCTTAGTACATGGGGTTCTACTTGCATAACCGTCACTAGCATTGCTGTGAATTAAGTGTTTAGATAGCCATGTATTAAGATGTAAATATAGAGCAAGATTTTAAAACAATAACTGTTGAGTTAGGGTGCCTCAAGTTTGGGGAGCTCAACTTGAAAAAGTGGGCAGCGTGGCCGGAGCACCACCAGCCCCAGAGTGCTGGGCGGGCAGCGTGGCCGGAGTGCCACTGGGTGGGCAGAGTGGCTGGAGTGTCGCCAACCCTAGCTCTGGGTGGGCAGCGCAGTGTGGCCCCAGCCCCAGCACCCCCAGCCCTGGGTCTTGTAAGCATCGGCCCCAGCCTGCCCCAGCCTCTCTACCACAGAAGAATGGGAAGGGAACTGAAACCAGGCAGGAAGGGACTTGGGGGCGGAGTGTGGGTGGAGCCATGCCAGGCTGTTTGGGGAGGCACAGCCTTCCCCAGCCTATGCTGTCCGCTGACTATGGATGTGTGTGTAAGCATAGTCTGAATGAGCTCTCCCCTGACAGTTAGCTGGGGAGGGGGAACGGCTTCAGGACCATATTGTATTTGCCTAGGTATCCAGCAGACAGAGCTGTGTTGCCAAAGTGATCAACTTCAGCTTGGTGTTGGGTTACAAATCACTTTAGTATTGAATGCAAAGATAAATGAAACATTTTTATCCTATTGTATGAGTAAAGGGCAGCCGAACTGTGCTTAGCCTTTCCTGATTGAAGGGGTCATCCTCAACTGAACTGAACTCAATAAGTAGGGGGCTCGGATGGTGGAGTGAGCTTCTTCTTCTTCGGCTACCCGTCGATGTGAGGATGATGTCTGCCAAGAGGGTTCATTGGTGAGTTTTTAAGTGCTGAGGAGCCCAATTCTTGCTCTGAAGATTTTCCCACAGAAGTGACAGGTGTAATCTTGGAGGAGACATAGTTGTTGGCTGGACTGTTGTGCCCTTTCTTTTCTCCTTTGTTGTTTCTCTGTCTCATGAGCACATGTGTTCTCCTCAAAATGAGCTGTGGCTTGGTGTATGGTGTGGCGTCATTGTGCTCTGTTCCGTGCCAAGTCCTCCCAGTTTGTTGGGTTGATGCCTCCTTTTTTAAGATGTATGTTCAGTATGTCTTTGAACGGTTCCGCTGCCCTCTGCGAGCCCTTCTTCCATGACTTACCTGAGAGAAGAATACTTGCTTCGGGAGGCGTGTCAGGAATATGTACACAATGGACAGCCCCGTGGAGTTGGTATTTCATGACCTGCGCTTCTATACTGCTGATTTTGGCTGCAGAGAGAATGCTGATGTTAGTGCGTCGGTCTTCCGAGCTGATCCTGAGACTTATCCTGAGGTAGTGCTGCTGGAACCACTCCAGCCACTTGAGATGTCACCTGTAGGTTACTCAGGTCTCACACCCATACTGAAGGGTGGGGATAGCATCTGCCTTGTAAACCAAGATCTTGGTACCTGTTCATAGATCCCTATCATTGAAAACTTGTTTGAGTAGTCTTCCAAAAGATGTGCTGGCACAGCGGATCCTGTATTCAATTTCTGTGTCAATGTTGGCTGTTTGGGAGAGGTGGCTACCAAAGTATGGAAAATGGTTCACGTTTTCGAGGGGTTCTCCGCTGATGGTGATTTGTGAAGTACGAAGAGCAGTTTATGCAGGTGAGGGCTGGTAGAGTACCTTGGTTTTTCTGATGTCGAGAGAGAGACTCAGGCCGTGATAGGTATCTGCAAAAAGATTTAGGGTGCTTTGCAGGTCGTCCTCTATGTGTGCAAGAATGACAGAGTCATCTACGTACTGAAGGTCAGTGATGGCAATTCTTGTGATCTTAGATTTTGTTTGGAGACATCGAAGACTGAGGAGTTGGCCATCCTTACCATACTCAATCCCGATTCTGTCAGGAAGGCAGTCGTGAATGAGAAACAGGCTCACGGCAAAGTAAATGGAGAAGAGAGTTGGAGCAATGACACATCTCTGCTTGACACTGGTGTGAATAGTGAATGGTTCGATCTCTGAGCCATTGCACAAAATGGTGGCAATCATCCCTGTGACGTTGCACTCTATATGATTTTATGAAAATATGCTAATGAGTGTAAATATAATGTAACTAGAATATGCTTCATGCAAAAGGTCTCTTGTAAGGTATCATTACAAAGCTTATAATCTACGGAGTGTGGTCATCCTATTTGTATAAATTATCACTCTTGTATCTGAACCTAGAAATATGAAATATAACTCTCAGGGCCTATTGTAATTATGCAAAGTGTGGGCCATTAATGGTGGTTTGGAATCTTGATGGCTCCCATCAGCTAGGACAATTGACTGTGGATGGCTCTATTTACTTGTAAGTCTTCCTGTATACCTGTGTGCTGGCGAGTGGGTTATGAAGTCTTACAGTGACGTGTGATCATGTCAGCTGAACTGGAATCCATCTTCAACCTGGTGCTTTTCCAATTAGAAGGAGGGGTGGGAACCCAGAGAGAGACAAAGGATTCCTGCCTTGTGCAAAAGATATATAAAGGGGTGGAACAGAAAAAAAGGGGCTGCAGTCATGAGAAATCCCCTAGCTACCACTTGAGCTGGAACAAGGGCTGTACCAGGGGAAAGAATTGTGCCCAGACTAGGAAGGCGTCCAGTCTGTGATAGAAGTTTATTGAAACATCTCTGAGGGTGAGATTTTATCTGTATTCAGTTTTCTTACTGTATTAGGCTTAGACTTGCATGTTTTATTTTATTTTGCTTGGTAATTCACTTTGTTCTGTCTGTTACTACTTGGAACCATTTAAATCCTACTTTCTGTATTTAATAAAATCACTTTTAACTTATTAATTAACCCAGAGTATGTATTAATACCTCTGTGTGTGGGGCGGGGGGGGGGTGGGAAATAGCTGTGCATATTTTTCCATCAGTGTTATAGAGGGCCAACAATTTATGAGTTTACCCTAAATAAGCTTTATACAGGGTAAAATGGATTTATTTGGGGTTTGGACCACATTGGAAGCTGGGCATCTGAGTGTTGGAGACAGGAACACTTCTTAAGCTGTTTTCAGTTAAGCCTGCAGCTTCTGGGGGATGTTGTTCAGACCTGGGTCTGTGTTTGTAGCAGCCTAGCGTGTCTGGCTCGAACCAGGTGGGCAGTGAAGTCCCAAGCTTTCAGGGAAAATGGGCTCAGAGGTAGTCTCAGCACATCCGTTGGCAGTTCCTAAGGGGTTTTCTGTGATCCAACCTGTCACAATCCCATCATGGAGTAGTCTGATGATGGAAATGAATTTCTGTGGACAGCCAAACCTACACAGCACCCTCCATAGGGTATCATGATTCATAGAGTCAAAGGCCTTGGTTAGGCCAATGAATGCCAAGAACAGCTCCTGGTGTTGCTCTCTGCACTTCTCCTGAATCTGTTGTGCCACAAAGATCATGTCGGTTGTGCCTTGGGATGGCCTGAAGACACACTGTGATTCGGGGAGGAGTTCCTCGGTGAGGGGGAGGAGGCTGTTTAGTATGATCCAGACAAGACTCTTCCCTGCGACGGAGAGGAGAGCAATACCTCTGTAGTTCCTGCACAAAGATTTGTCCCATTTCTTGAATATTGAAACAATGTTGGCATTCTTAAAGTCACGTGGAATTTCTTTGCAGGTTGATTTTGTCTAGGAGTTGGCAAAGTTTGTGCTGGAGCATTCTTCCACCAGCTTTAAAAACCTCAACTGGGATGCTGTCTGGGCCTGGTGCATTATGATTTTTTGTCTGAGTGACGGCATGCCGGATTTCCTTAAAAGAAGGGGGATCAGCAAGGTGTTCCATTGCTGCGTGTTATGGAATAAACTCGATGGTGTCTTCAGAGACCGTGGATTCGTGGTTTAGTAGGCTCTCAAAGTGTTCCTTCCAGCAGTGTTTAGTGGCTGCATTGTTCTTGAGGAACCATCCTGAAAATGTAAGCGGGTTGGGCCTTTGGAGCTTGGCCCATATATAGCTTTTTTTGCTTG
Source organism: Natator depressus (assembly GCF_965152275.1). Classification (NCBI taxonomy): domain Eukaryota; kingdom Metazoa; phylum Chordata; order Testudines; family Cheloniidae; genus Natator; species Natator depressus. The sequence goes on from NC_134237.1 coordinate 109,053,412, forward strand.
AAAAAAGCTTCTCATGTCATCCTGGTCTATGAAACCCTGGATCTCAGAGGCCTTCTCTTGCCACCACTTGTTTTTGATGTCACGTAGCCTCCTTTGGACTTTGGCTTTAAGCAGGTGATAGGCCTCATGTTTTCATTTGTTAGAGGAATCATTTTGCCAGTTACAAAATGCATTTCTTTTCTGATGCATTAATGCTAGGATTTCCTAATTGTTTTCATCAAACCAGTCTTGGTGCTGATGAGTGGAATATCCTATGGTTTCAGCACATGCATTGTGAATGGTGGTTTTAAGTTGATCCCAGTGCTCTTGAATGTAAATAATGTTGTCAGGCAGGTTAGAGAGTTTCTCAGACAGATGTTGCTGAAACGTCTCATAGCTGGCTTGGTCTTAAAGTGCTTTGATGTTGTACAGCTTTCGCTTAGACTTTGGGTGTTTGCGGTGTGGTTGAGCGAGCTGCAGGTACATGAATGATCTTACTAATCTATGGTCTGTCCAACAGTGATTGGTACCTCTCATAGCTCGTGTTATACAGATGTCAGTAAAGTCTTGGGCTCTGACTATAACATAGTGAAGGAGGTGCCAGTGTTTGGACCGAGGATGTTTCTAGGTGGTCTTAAATTTGTTACTCTGACAAAAGATGGTATTTGTGATGAGCAGGTCATGCTTCACACATTTGCTGAGGAGGAGAATACCATTGGGATTTACATTGCCCACCCTTTTTTTGTCTATTGTGACTCTCCAGAGTTGGGAATCCTGTCTTACTCTGGCACTGAAAGCTTCCAGGAGGATGAGTTTGTCTGCCTTAGGTGAGGTTGTGAGGACTGCATCAAGAGTTCTATAAAACTGCTCCTTATTGTCTTCCTCATCATCGAGTGTTGGGCGTATGCGCTGATGACCAGGGCATATTGGTGTTGCTAAGCTTGAACCGAAGAGTCATGAGACACTCGTTGATCCCCATAGGAAGTTCCAAAAGCTGACTGGCAATCTTATTTTTGATGGCAAAGCCAATCCCGTGAATGCGTCTCTCTTCAGGTGGCTTTCCTTTCCAAAAGAAGGTGTAGCCACCTCCGTCCTCTTTTAATTGGCCCTCATTGTCCTGTCAGGTATCACTAAGAGGTACAATGTCAATGTTGAGGCTTGCCAGTTCTCTGGCAATTATGGCAGTTCTTCTTTTTGGGCATTCACTGCGCTGAGAGTCCATAAGGGTGTGGACATTCCAGGTGGCGAAATTCATTGTCTCATCTCTTCTGTTTTGGCCGCGGAGTTGAATGATCCCACTGGATACAGCCATCCAGTCGGAAGAGTGTGAGACAGCCTATGTTTGGAGCACCTTTTCTAGCTGCCTCCCCATCTAGGGTGAGCAGAGGGGACCCTGAAAAGGCCTGCTCAGTCACAGCTGCTGCTGCCGAAATGCACTTCTGTCTTAACCAAGCACAAAACGACCATCACATGGCTGCCGCCTGCATGCAGATTTGTGACTTAAGACTCCCAGAGATCACTGCTCCTGTCTTCCCTGCCACTTGTCTGCCACCGCAGGACTTTGTGTGGGCGTGAATCCTTTGGCAGAGGCATGTGTGTGAAATCTTTTAACGTGGGAAAACTGGTGTGCAGGCGGTAACCACACAAAACTTGACAGGAGGAAAACCCTGACCCAGTGGCAAGGAGATCCAAGACAATCAGGGGCCTCCCTCCTGCTGCAGCCCTCATCCGCTGTTAGGATATAGATATTCAGGCCTGTCGGTAAAGGCCTATACTCTAAGAATTTAGGTGTATTCTTATCACTTGGCTAGTTATAGAGGTATAAAAGAAAGAATCAAAATCACTGTCTGCCGGTGTAAGGGCCTTCTCTCACTGTGACAGTCTGAGGCCCTGTTCTTAGGCTAAGGCCTTTGGCTAAGCAGCAGAGGAAGCCATAAGCTGGGAAGCGAACGGTCACATCCTCACATTCCAAACTAGTCACATTGAAGTAAGGTGCTATTGGGCTGTTAGGAATACAATCCTGTCCTGATAGTGCCTATCACCTCCAGAGAAAGAGAAGTGCCTAGAAAATGTAAAAGGAAACTTAGTTTGATAGCATCCTGTCTGGCAAGAGCTCACTTATCAATAGCTGGGATGTGAAATCCTCACTTCTGTATTGTTTTGTCATTATAGTTCCCACTTTGCTATTGTTTGTCTGTATAATCTCTGTCCGGTTCTGTGATTGTTTCTGTCTGCTGTATAATTAATTTTGCTGGGTGTAAACTAATTAAGGTGGTGGGATATAATTGGTTACATAATCATGTTATAATATGTTAGGATTGGTTAGTTAAATTTCAGGAAAATGATTGGTTAAGGTATAGCGAAGCAGAACTCAAGTTTTACTACATAGTCTACAGTCAATCAGGAAGTGAGTGGGTGGGTGTGTGGGTGGGGGAGATGGGAACAGGGAATGGGGGTAAGGAAATTGGAATCATGTTTTGCTAAGGGCAGGAATGGGAACAGGGACACAAGTGTAAGGCTCTGTGGTGTCAGAGCTGGGAAGGAGGATACTAAGGAAGGAAACTGGAATCATGCTTGCTGGAAGTTCACCCCAATAAACATCGAATTGTTTGCACCTTTGGACTTCGGGTATTGTTGCTCTCTGTTCATGCAAGAAGGACCAGGGAAGTAAGTGGGTGAAGGAATAAGCCCCCTAACATCCGCCTTCACAGCTGCAGAGTTCTAGAAGGTCCTCTGTATGCGCCCAATCCACCACTGGGGTCTTTTGAAGTTTGGACCACAGTTAGTCAGGGGCCTCGCCTCAGACCTGCTCACCAAGGGGGACCCTACCAGGAGTATAAAAGCTCTGGACGATATAGCTGAGGGTCTTTAGCCCACACAAGCCTCTCCACCATGGTCCATCAGAGAGGGCAAGGTGCCTTCTCTCCCCCCGGGTGGGAGGTGAACTCACACTGATGCACCTCTAAACTCTGGGTCTTCACTGACCAGGATAACCACTGTGAGTGGGGTGTGGTGGAGGGCGAAGAGAGGGGCACATTAAAGGAACTTTTGGTTGTAGAACTCAAGAACCTGGGGCAAAAGACACTGCCCAATGTACTCTGGGGAGGGTGTTTTGCTCATGATTGAATCCTGCTGGCGGCATTTTCCCAAATTGTGAAAATTCCCAAAGGTGGCTTTCCTCCTTTCATAAAAGTTTCTTTTCTACATTCAGACTCTATGTTTGCGAGAGGGGAAGTGTTGCCTCTTAGAGGAGTCTAGGGGGTGGTGTGTAATTTTCCCAGGCTACTGGGTGGGGGTTTGAGTCGGTTCTGTGTTGTACTGTTGAAAAGGAACAACAATTGCTGTTTTTGTATTGTTGTATTGTTGAAAAGGAACCCCCTAGATATTGAACCCAGCACTGGTTGCTGCCGACTGCACGTGGCAGAAAGGTTACATGTGAAACGTCCAACCTGGGCCAAATACTAAGAGCCATTACTAACAATGTCATGGACAAGGTGCTGTGTGATGGAGTAAGTATTCTTAACTCGAAGTCAGTACTGATCCACTGCCATGGCATGATGTTAAGTTGCAGTGTTCTAATGGAGGTGCCATCTTACAATGAGATCTGTAACTAAGGTTCTCATTCCTTGTGGTCATAAATGGTCCCATTTATCTTTTCACAAGGATAGGATTAAGAGAGAAATGGAAGGAATAAAAAAAAACCCAAACAAAACAAAACACAAAAAAATGAAAATGAAACAACAACAACAAAATTTCCACTTAAACAAAAACCCTCAGCATTTGAAGTAGATGTTTTTGATTGTTGCTTCTTTCTATCTTTCTCCTCTGTCCCCACACCATATTATCTATCTATCTAAATATGCATACAGAGACACAAACACACTACATATAGGTAGGTGATATCTCTGTGATAAATTGTACAGGCATATGGTAAATGAATTATGCTCCTTTTACTTCCTCACCTGCCCTCTGCCATTAATTGTTCTTCCCCCCTAGGACTTATTCCAAAAACCCTGCTTCCCGAGAGGCTTCAAACAGCCATTAATTTTGAAATCTAGCTTTCGGAGCAGTGTGTATTCCTTCTGCCCCAAATGTGGAGTTCCCCCAGTCTCACACCTCCTGGAATACCAGTATGGGCAACACCCGTGACAACTTTTCTAAACCTACATTATCAGAGTTTAAGTCTGGTTTCAGCCTGGACAGTCTCTACGTAAAAGAATAAATGGACACAAATCAGATGTCAAGAATTATAACATTCATAAACCAGTCGGAGAACACTTCAATCTCTCTGGTCACGCGATTACAGACATGAAAGTTGCGATATTACAACAGAAAAACTTCAAAACCAGAGTCCAGCGAGAGACTGTTGAATTGGAATTCATTTGCAAATTGGATACAATTAACTTAGGCTTGAATAGAGACTGGGAGTGGCTAAGTCACTATGCAAGGTAACCTATGTCCCCTTGTTTTTTCCTGCTCCCCCCCCATTCCTCAGACGTTCTTGTTAAACCCTGGATTTGTGCTGGAAATGGCCCACCTTGATTATCATACACATTGTAAGGAGAGCGATCACTTTAGATAAGCTATTACCAGCAGGAGAGTGGGGTGGGGAGAGAAAACCTTTTGAAGTGATAAACACCCATTTTTTCATGGTCTGTGTGTATAAAAACATCCTCACTGCATTTTCCACTTTTATGCATCCGATGAAGTGAGCTGTAGCTCACAAAAGCTTATGCTCAGATAAATTGGTTAGTCTCTAAGGTGCCACAAGTCCTCCTTCTCTTTTAGTTTAAGTCTGATATCCCATTGCCCTGGTGAACGGAAGCAAAACTTTATAATGTTAGGATGAGGAGACTCGTAGCTTCTTAAATTGAGACAGCACTTGCTTTCCCCCCTAGAAAGGCCTGAGATGATAGACATGCTCGAAAGTTGAGATATAAAAAGGCTATTTTATAGGTTTTCATTGGCTCTGCCTGACACCAGTAAGGTTGAATTGTTGAGACCCAATCCTGCAGCCAAAGATAGCAGCCATGGCCCTTACAACCTTTTCCTACAGGTGGCTAACTGGTTGTAGCCTGGATTCGCTCTAATGTGGACAGTGTAACTTTGTCACCATCAGGTTAGATTCATACCCAACTGTGCTAAACCATGTGGTCTGCTCAGGCCTGCCCTTGAAGCCTTTCTAGAAGCTTCAGCTCATATAAAACACTGCTGCTCACCTTCTAAGTGGGGAAGACATTATGAGTACATGAGATCTGTGCGCAAAACTCTGAATTGGTTTCCAGTTCATTTTTGGTTGCAGTTCAAGATATTGTTAACAACTTTTAAAGCTCTCAATGGTCTGGGATGCCGTTATCTCCCTTAAACTCTGTCACAGTCACCCTTCCACAATTTAAGATTTGCTGGGATGATTTGCCATCAGTTCCTGGAATTTAATTCTCCAGAACTAGCAGCAAGAAGGGCTCTCACCTATGGAAATCATGCTGCTTTGTGGGTTGCCAGATCCCAAGTTGATTGTCTTCAGAGCACAATCTAAGGTGCATTTACTAGATTAGGTTTTGGTTAATTTGTGGTTGTTAATGGTCCTTGCAAAAATGGGCCGTATATTCTAACGTTTTACCAATAGTGATGATAACATTCTATTATTTGTAGAGTATGTTTTTAATATTTTGAATCAATGTACTTTGATGCCAAAGCAATAGAAGCAAAAAAAGTTAATACATAAACAACAAAACCACTGGAAAGAATGTGAATCCCCCAGACTCTGGATCTGTGAGAAAAACAGATCTTTTAGAAGAATCAGAGAAACATAGAAGGAGCAGGAAAAAAGGTAGCTCATACAGAGAAAGTGAAAAGAAAAGGAGGACTTGTGGCAACCTTAGAGACTAACAAATTTATTTGAGCATAAGCTTTCGTGAGCTACAGCTCACTTCATCGCTTGAAGCCTACCGCCTCTGAATCAGAATTCTCATAAAAAGCTATGCCTTGAATACCTTATAAATTACTGACCAAATGACCAAAGGCTGCTGCAGAAAACTTCTGATAATGGCTGAAGATGTCAATCAAGAATATCATTATTCCCTGTAACATCTACTAAAGTACAGTGTAATACACCTTTAATTTGTAAAAAAGTATAGGACATTAATTCGGTTCATTATTGTTATAAGAAAATGTTTTATCTTTTCTATCTAAAAAAAGGTGGAATTAATTTGAAGTTAAGACTGGAAAATCACCAGCCAGAGCTGTCATTAAATCTTATCCTTAAGAAAGAACAATCAGCGAAAGACAAAAGGGCAGATCTTTAGCTGGTGTAAATTGTCATAGTTCCACTGATGTTTAAGGATCTCATCCTGGTACCCTTACTTACATGATCTGGCAATGATATAAATGTCTTCCAGAGAAGGGCAGAAAAAGAGAAGATTATTATACAAACAAACTAAATACAAATGCAAAACTTTCGACAATTTCAGTGAAAAATTGGGTCAAACTTTTCACAAAAAATGGTCATGAACATTTGGAGCCATTTTATGAGCTGCTCTAATAAAATTATTCTGGGGTTGATTCTGCCTGGACCCTTAGTCAGGGTCTCAGTGAGGGGAAGAAGGGAAGGAAGTCTCCTATTCCCATGGGTGAGTGGTGTAAAGGTCAGACAGAATGGCAATGTTAGAGGGAGTACACAGACTGCTGTAACTCTAAGCCAGTGGCTCTCAACCTTTCCAGATGACTGTACCCCGCTGGGAGTCTGATTTGTCTTGTGTACCCCCAAGTTTCACCTCATTTAAAAAACTTACAAAATCAGACATAAAAATACACAAGTGTCACAGCACACTGTTACTGAACAATTGCTTACTTTCTCATTTTTACCATATAACTATAAAATAAATCAATTGGAATATAAATATTGTACTTACATAAATTGTACAGCCATGTGGTAAATGAATTATGCTCCTTTTACTTTCTCACCTGCCCTCTGCCATTAATTGTTCTTCCCCCAGGACTTATTCTAACAACCCTGCTTACATTTCAGAATATAGTATATGGAGCAGTGTAGACAAATATTTGTCTGTATGAAATTTTAGTTTGTACTGACTTTGGTAGTGCTTTTTATGTAGCCTGTTGTAAAACTAGGCAAATATCGAGATGAGTTGATGTACCCTCCGGAAGACTTCTGCGTACCCCCAGGGTACCCCTGGCTGCCCCTGGTTGAGAACGACTGCTCTAATCACTCAGGAGCACACAAGCACTCCAAAGGAAACAGAGGAGATAGGGCTGTGGTTCTAACCAATCTGGCTTGGAAAATGGGATTGGTGCACAAGGGAAGGAGACAGCATCTCATAAAGATGAGAAGCAATGGGCAGACAAGGGAGATCAGGGAGACTTTCCTGAGATAGAATGTTTTCCTGTGCTCTTCAACTAGCCCCCCCCCCAAAAATAGTTAGAAGTAGGTAATCCACTGAGAGCAAACCTTGAGCATAAGGAAGACTTTTTTTTCAAAATCAAATAATGGGACACTTTTATAGTAGTATCTTTAGGGTTGCAAAAGTAGGTTGTAAACTTTAACCATTCATGCTGAAATTTTCCACACTGGGTGTCTGCCTCCAGCTGAATTTTTGTTTGTTTGTTTTGAAAGTTTGAGCAAAATCTGTTCTACCATATCTGAGAGTGTGGTTAGGGAATAACGCATTGTTTTGCCTATGTTAAAAAATTCCTACAACCGTTCCATGGAGAAGCTTTAGCACATCTATGCTATGGAGTAGGAACTTGAAAATTTGTCAGGGATGGAGTATGTGCTGATGCCAGGGATGTCTTTTGATGTCCCTGGGAAAATTTGTCCAAATCTCAGTTTGCACATGCTGAGTAGAGCTTTGTTAGATGCTGGCACCGAAATTCTCTGAAGAGTCAATCTGCCCTGAGCATTCTCTCTGCCAGCCAGCATCTCTTTCCCCACAGAGTGACTGGGCATGTTCCATCCCAAGACTTCAGGGGCTGAGCAGGACTTTACCTGCAATTGCTCCTTCTACCGTAGGCTGCTTTGGTGCCAGCCACTTGAACAAAGAGGGCAGAAAGTTTCTTTCCTGTGCTCTCAGTGCACCCACTGCTGGTTATTGTGACAAGTTGCTAAATAGTGACTTTTAAATAAATCTGTCGACAGTCTGATGACTTCTTTGCTCTTTGCCTGGGCTTGGGTCAGACAGGGGGTTTCAGTTCTGGCAGTTCAGGCAGCTTGCTTGGAGTTCAGGTGCCTGCATATGTGCACTTCAGGGGCACCAGGTTTAGTGGGGGAGTGGGAGGAGGGGTCAGGGTGGGCACTCGTATATCCGTACGCAGCGGCACTGGGCAGCCACAGCATAGCCCATCCCCGTTGCTGCACCGGAAGCAGCAGTGCCTCTGGGTGCAGATGATCTCTCTGGGTTCAGCAGGCAAGAAGTGGATGCAGACAGGCAGCGGTGCAATGAGGGGACCTGGGAAACCCAGAACTCCACCCCTGGCCACAGACGGAGTGACTCTCAGGCTGTTGGGGTCTCTCTGCCAGGAGGGAAGTGAAGTGGGGGGAAAGGTCCTGGCTCATCACAGTTTCTCCAGTGGGAGGGTAGTGGAGAGGAGTGGGGAAAGGTCCTAGCCTGTTGGAGTCTCTTTCACGGGAAGGGAGAGAAGTGAGGGGAGAGATCCTGGCCAGTTCCAATCTTTCTAGTGGGAGGGAAGAGGCAGGGAGGGAAAGGGGAGAGAGGTCATGCCAATGTGAATGGGGGGGATCCCCAAACACATGCATGCTCTCTTGGTCCCCCTCCTTAGGAAACTTCTGGTTGTGCCCCTGTGGCAGGGCACCTGGTATTTGCCCCAACAGGGGTGTACGCAGGGGAGGAGGTGAGAATGAACCGGGGGCATCCCAGCACCCACCTCATGTCTTCCCCAGACACTGCCCTCACCTCCTGCATATCCCCCCGCCACAGACAGGCACCCACTCCCCCGGTCACCTTGCATTTCCTAGACAGACAGTACCCACCACCGAGCCCCATACCCAGCCCCCACCATTTCCCCAGCTCTCTGCATCCCCCAGGGCACCAGAGATGATGTGTAACTATTGATAGTGGTGGGGGGAGGCACAATTTAGAGGTTCTGATGGTATGTAGTGGTGTTCAGGGCAGGCCATATAAACCCTGGCAGAAATCTGGTGGGGCATGTGCCCCCGCGTGCCCCCTGCATGGTCTCCTCTTCTAGGCATTCAGCATCTTCCATTACCTTTCATTCCCTGGGGGGGATCCAGCCTCCTGCATCCCCCAACTCTCGCAGGCACCAGCCACCCAGCCCCCTGCATCTCCCAGACACCCAGCACCCCTCTTTCTTTTGTCTTGCCTATAGTGAAAGCTTTGAACAAAACACAGGGTCTTCCTACCCTATGACTATATCCACTGATAGAAAATGGTCACCCAACCGGCTATACTCTGATAATACAGGCTCTCTGGAGTTTGGAGAATTTTGTGCACCATTTAGAGACTTTCACTGAGTGGCATATGGCTACACTGGTGTCCAGGCAGTGAGGAGGAGGATTCAGCCTGATTCAAATGCAAAGGGGTGAGGAGTAGAGAGGGGAAACAGAGATAGGACCCATGTGGGAGGAAGGTTGTTGGAATAGAAGGGAGAAAAAGATAGGAGGCGGGGGGGAAGGGGATGGGAGCAAAGAGGGTCAGAGAAGGAGCTGGATTTTGGGCGCAATGGATTAAATGCACAGGGGGACAGGGATAGGAGTGTGTGTGTTGAAAATATGGGACTGTTCTGGGACTAACAGTCATTATTCCTGAGCATTGTGTTACTTTGCGGTCACTGGCACATGCAGACCACACTGACCCTCTTCACTCTGTCATTCTGTTCCATTCTGTGATGCGGATCACCTTATGGCCTAAATTCTTTCCTCAGTTACATATTTACAGATAGAGAAAAACCCAAACTGGATTAAATTATCTTTACTTTGGTAGCTTAAAAGAGTAAAGAAATTGGATTGAATTCTTCTCCAAACCTTCACCCTGAATGACATGGAGCAACCTTTCACTCTGCCTTCTGTTTAGTGATCAGGCAGTAAATTGAAATTTACAAGAATCCTGCTGCAAGGAGAGGATTCTTGTAAATTCCAGTATCTTATTTGCTCACAAGAACAGAGTAGACAGGCAGAGCAGAAGGACAATATGTCATCTTGCAAACGAAACCAAAGTTGGTAGGTCTAATTTTAGGCTGACCAGTCTTGACAGAGTTCCTTTAATATTTATAAGGCTGGTATAGATTCGGACAAGCTAAAGGAAAAGATACTAAGTGGAAATTTGTCCATGAAGCTGAGGGAAAAAAGAACAAGAAAGTTTTTATGTAACCAGTAGTTTTAGGGAGATGGAACAAAATCTTAGTACAAGAATAGCCTGGAACCTTTATAAAGTGATAACGCTGTGACATGAAGAAACAATTATTAACATGACCTGTGAAAATTGGTGTTTTTGCAGATCTCCATACTTTCGTCTTCTGTCTATTAACTGCTGCATATGAGACATTAGCATATATTACAGCTACATATTAATTTCTCATTTGCTCTTTGGTAGCATCCTCAGAGGAAAGTATTACAATATTGTTATTTTACCTGACTATGGCATATGACAAGGTATATCATACTCTCCTGTCACCTAAAAAAAGCTCAGAATGATTAACAAAAGCACATCAATAATTCATTGTTCAAGTCCCCATGATGAGGAAGCAGATTGCCTTGTTACACTGGATTACGTCTGATTTAGTTCAGAACAGAAGGGTTGTTCCTCACGGGTTCAACTTTAGTTCCTTCTCCCCTCTCCTTCATGCATAATGTTTCTTTTGCTGCTGGCAAACGATACACCATTACTGGAAGAAATCACATGTTCTACAACCTGATCTTAATGAAGCACAGATTCATGGTCAATCAGTGAAATGTTATGCATCTAAAACAAAAACAATGTGACTTGGATCACCTAATGACCTACATTCTTTCCCCAGTTACATATTTACAGATCAAGATAAAGCCTAAACTGGATTAAATTATCTGTACTTTCGTAATTTAAAATAGTAAAGAGATGGGATTGAATTTTTCTCCATATTTTTGCACTGCATGACATTTCCTCCTTGCTGTCAGGTGATATAAGAAATATTTATTCCATCAAGGTTCAAATCACTTTGGTAGAGCATCACTGTTTCAATATGCTGACATTCCAGTGACCTCTTCCCTGCGTTATGCTGTTATTAAAGAAAGGCACCTTCTGGAAGGATACCAGTTTTATTACGCTTATAAACTGGGGGATGAGTAGGAGACATCTATAAAGCCAACCAAAGATAAAGTGCTAGTCATACAGATAAAACTCATAGTTCTTATCTGGAGGTCTACCAAGTATCCTTGTGAAAATTACAGGACATAGATAATGCAATCTAATTATGAAAAAACAAGATGGTCTGACTCAGGCCTGGTTTCATACTGGCATTCAGTGATCAGTCTGGGCAGGGATTGTTCAGGCTTGACAATGAAAAAAACCCCCACAAATCAATGTGAGGAAATTAGAGATGATGATTATGATTAGTCTCAGGAACTGCACAAGTTCTGCAATGTATATATTATAATATTTTAATGTTCTATACATAAGTCTTGCATGACAGGGCAATTTTATGATGTATAAGATGGGAAATATATCTATTATTAAACCCCATAATTTTGCTTCAAGTCTCCTAAGTGACATAAGTAATATCTTAAGTAATTTATTAATTACTGTCAAAAGAATTCCTGCATCGGTTGTCTGAATACACTGGAGAGAATGAAACATTCCATAACCTGAATTAAAACTCTGGCAAAGATTAAGGTACAATTAATTACTCTGGTGAAGATTTATTCCACTGACTCTTGCTCAAAAAAGGTTGTGTGCTTTGGTATTTCACAAGAGTAGATGAGGGGCTGGTGGGAAAAACAGAAGAGAAAATGAGTAAGGAATCAGGAGAATTGGAGAACCCAAGGCAGATGGGAAGGGAAGAGAATGAAGAGAGTGGCCATAATGAGCACAACCTAGGAACAAAAACAAAGAGAGGGTGCTCCAACATCAGCACCACTTTCATGATGACAACAATCACTACAACTCAAGATAGCTCTTGTTCTGAAAGTTCCCTTTTTAACAACAGCTTCAGGGAGAAATTTACAGAACCGGCACCTTTGGCAATTCTCCCAATTGTAATTCTTTAGCCTTGTGATGATGAGTTTAAACCAAACAACTACTTTGATGTAATGAACATGCTAAACTACTCATCACAGTACAGAATAATTTATTTTAACATGCTTTATCCCACTTTTATATATTAAATAAGTCCTTGGGGTAGGGGCCATATCCTTACTATCTGTATACAGTTTCCAGCCCAATAGGGACTAATTCTTGATTGGGGCTTTTAGGCATTACTGCAATAAAAATGATTAATAATTGCAGAAAAATTTTAAAAGACTGTACACAAAGCTTGGGAGAGAAAAAATAATGGTTTGGAATGTTTATATTGTTTGGAAAGCCATTAAACATCTATAAAACTGAAACGAATAAATAATAAATATCAGCCAAATGGCAGAAACAAACTAATTAAATCCACTAAACTAAAGTCTTACATTTTGCCTTCCTTTGCTTGAGGGAAGACTTGTAGCTAAAAGTCATTTCTAATCTGATTTTCTATTACTTTTGGACATTTTATAACTTGTATTTATGTATGTACTGCCAGCATACTAATGCGGTACTGTGGCTGTCATTTCCAAGTTATTAATTAAAGACAGAGATGCAGTTTACAGAACAATGAAGTCTCACTTAATTGATGTATAAGCAGTAGCTTATCTTGAGGTTGGGCTGAGTGGGCAAAGCCTACTGACAAGCTGTAGCCACCCCCCTGTTAGTTATCGCTTGGCAATGGTGGTGTGCCTTGGGTGAAAAGCAGCCAGCATGTCATCCCTGTTTTCCATGTTGAAGAACATAACAGCTGTTTACCTCATGATCCTTCACACTGGCACCATCCTGCTTTTCAGGCAATGCTGAACAATGAAAAGTGATATTCACCTTCTGTTTATGTACAAAAAAAGGAGAACCAGGAATCATGTGCAATATGGAAAGGGGACAAAGCATTTGCAATAGAGTTGAGACTAAGGTGCGAAGTTCAAAGCCAGATTTGGATCCAAATTGCCCCAAAAGTTCAGGGCTGTCCTAATTCAGGAGATTAAATAATTCAATTAAAAGAAAACAGAGCTTTTCTGTGCTGCCCAAAGTACTTTTCCCCCATTCTCTTCCTCTCCCCCATCCTTTCCATTGATCCACCCTTTCTCCCTTCCACTTCTCGTTCTCCCCTGATGGGAAGCATTAGGAAGCATTAGCCAACTAAGACTTTTCAATGAGATCCAGGTGAGTGTAGTGAACTGTAACCTTCACCAGAAGTTTTGGGTTTGGTCCAGGATATGGAATTTTTTTGGGTGGCTGAAAAGATTAGGAAGAGAGGGAAAATAAATTCCTTGAAGTGAGGCTGTGTGAAGCTTCTCAGGGCCCAAAAAACTGCCACCAGTTTTCTAAAGGCCAGAAGTTTAAGGAACCAGCAGGAAAGCAATCACATGAAGAGATTAGAAGCTCTCTGTGGATTTTCAAAGCTCCACTGATCAGAAATAGTTGGGTGCAAGAAAATGAGATATATTGTTCAAGCTGCCGAGCCATAGCTGGGCTTGAGGAGCTCATGCAGATAGTCTTTCTATTTCAGTGTTTTCCTTTTAACATTTTAATGATTTTACCTTGCTAAATATAGGACTCCCCCCTCTCCCAACCACCCATCAATACTGTGCTGTGAAAGAACAAAAGTGGGACTTAGAAATGAAAATTTGAATGCATAGTGGCAAGCAGGCTCATTGAGACTCAAGTTACCATTAGATTCAAAGGAAACTGTGTTTCAGACAAGAGCCATCTCCTGAGCATTTATGTAAAGAGCCCCCCAAATAGTATGTTTTCAATAGAATAAGTATTTCCATGGGGCAAATTTTGATGACTCAAGTCACAGATTATATATTGTGGAAAATTACACATTGCTACTCTATTGGCTGAGAGTAACAAAAATCAAGTTTGTCCCCAGTAATCAAAATATAAAGGTAATAATCAAAATTCTCAAAGGTCTCTAGAATGACAAGTGAGTTGCTCACTAACTTTTTTCATTTTTTTATCCTTTTGCCACACAGATTGTGGCAGTGTGGCAAAAGGATTATTTTGGCTGTAAAGAGAAGTTAACTTATTTTTCAGATAAAGTGCTATGGACTGGATGAGGGGCCCTTCCTAACTCAGGCCCCAAACATGCAATGACTTACTCATGGGCTTAATGTTACACGCTGTGAATAGGCCCATTGACTTCAGTGTTCATTGGGTACTATTCACAATGCGTAAAGTTAAGCATGTGTGTGAGTCATTCCATGACTGGAATCTTTGGGGCTGATCCAGCACTCTCTCTCTCTAATTGGGAGTCCTTCCATTGACTCCAATGAGCAATGGATCAGGCCATTGCTAAGCATGTGCTTTGACTACCCAATTTTTGTTGACAGCATCTTAAATTCTTAATATAAAAACAAATATACTTAACATTTGGTTCCTAAAGGCAGATATCAGGCCTTGATAACTATCAGGGCCCTTGATTTGTGGCCAGGAAATTATTGAATTATTAGAAATTAGGCCAGGATTTTCTATAGTACCAAAATAGTTTTTCAGCCTCTTTATATGTAAATATGTGGACTCCGTAATTCAGGAAATATTCTATAATAATCAACATCAGCATGTATAACATAGCACACTTAAAAGCATACTGAATAATAATAAATAGTTGCATGTACCTAATATACCAAACCTCTAGGTTTGCCATGATGTGAAGTGGAACCCATACAGTGATGCTTCTGACTTCTGATTGTTTTATTACAGCTCAGCTTATTTAGGGACCACCCACAGGTTTTGATTTATTCAGCTTTTGGAAGCAATGCAAGGTCAAGACTGGTTACTTGGATGGGAGACTGCCAAGGACCACGAAGAGGCTAAAAAAAGTAGGGCTGTTGATTCAATAGGTGGCACACTTCTATGTGTGAAAGAACTGAATCAGTGCCCCAGCATGGTGTTTCCTGTCTTTTTAGACAAGTTGTGAAACCAAAGACCTGAACACTTGGTGTCATTAATGATCCCATGCCACTTTTAGCAAGAGCAGTGGCATTAATATCAGTATTTCAGCTAAATCACAGTATAAGCAATTACATTTTGCCTCCCTTTATCTCTTTAGTTCCAAATGGATCTAGTATTATTTATTTCCTGTTTACTTATTATTTATTCACCAGTTGTGTAGCTTTGCTGTGAATACTAAATAATTGCTGCATTTCACTGCAGAAATGGCATTTATAATCAATACATGAATAAACAAATGAATAATGCTACAGATCTTGCCCACTTGGAATTTCAGAAGCTGGAAGAAAACTCTGATTTTTCTTCTCCAAAAGCACAGGCCTCTACCACTGAACTGAAAGAGAACATCAGTAAGCTGCTAATAGCATAGAGCCCATGACACACTGTTGAGCAGTTCTGATGCTATCCAGTAGAGAGCAGTGATACACTTGCACACTAGCAAGTTAATTACAATGCAGATGTTCAGATTTAGCTAATGGATAGCAGAGGGCTGTGATAGGCTTGTTCTGGGCACAAAGAATTCTCAAATCCTACCTTTGTGTATAAAGCTATGTGGCAAGCAATGAAAAGTGGTCTTAGCAGGGATTTTGTTTTCCTGAAGTTGGTAAGATTACACAATTTTGCACTTTAAAGGCATAAATTGTTTCTAAAAGTACTGTACATTGTATTTGCTGTTTATGATTTGCTGCAGTGAAATAATGTAGGAACCAAGAAGAAATCCAAAACGATATGTTAAAAGCATGTTAATGATTACGTGCAGTAGGATCCCCCTGCTCCAGCATCTCTGTGGGGCATTTATTTTTGTGAATACATCTCAATAAATAGGATGAAGTATGCTTGATAACTTCTTGTTGGCAAAGATCCTGACTCGCAAGGTTAAGTCCAGGAACTTTAAGGAAGAGCAAAAAGATATCCTGAGAAGTCTGACACCTCAGCAGTCAGCAAGAACTATTCCAAAATTAGCCACAAATATATCTCAAAGTTATTCTCTAATGATGACTGCTAAAATTCTGAGTAATTGTCGAGATTAATTATCAGAGGCACACGGCTATTCAGGAGGATTTCTATTTAGGCCATATGGGTGGAGTCAGCTGTTAGTCCAAATTCAGAATGGAAATATACAAGATTTAAATAGAACAAAGAGATTTCTAAAAATCCACCTAGCATGTGAATCATTAGATGATAGGAACAAACAGAATTAGATAATATCCCACTTCTAGAGTCCACACTCCGTTCTGTGTATGTTCTATCTTGTAAAGTGTTAGCTGTCTAGGCACCAGTCCTCTACTTAAATTATAAGCTGTTTACGGCAGGGACCATCTTTTTGTTCTCTGTTTGTACAGCACCTAGCACAGTGAAGTCCCTGTCCATGACTGAGGCTCCTAAGTGCTATTGTAATAGAACTAATAAATAAGAATAATAAAGTATCACATTGATCAATGTGTTATAAACACCTGAATTAGACAAATAGATTACACTTGTGCCTATATAGCATAAACTCTTGGTAACGAGGAATTACTAACTGTCCATCTCCAATTATTATTATAGTATTTTATTTATTAAGGGTGGATGATATGCCTGGTGCTGTACAAAAGGCAAATAAGAATAATCCCTGCCTCAAAGATCTTACATTTTAAATGATAGACACAGATATGACACAGATATGATGCTGTGAAGGCCAAGACTATAACAGTTCAAAAAAGAACTAGATAAGTTCACGGACGATAGGTCCATCAATGGCTTTTAGCCAGGATGGGCAGGGATGCAAACCCTCTGTTTGCCAGAAGCTGGGAATGGACAACGGGATGGATCACTTGATGATCGCCTGTTCTGTTCATTCCCTCTGAAGCACCTGGCACTGGCCACAAGACACTGGGCTGGATGGACCTTTGGTCTGACCCATATGGCTGTTCTTCTGAGAAGACATATGGGATCCCCAAAGGAAATGTTGATTGAGAACTGAAGCTGTTCAACTAATTTTCTGTTCACAAATTCCACAATGGGAAAATGTATTTTATACATTTGTTTGTTCATAATTGTTTGACAAATTAGTTATTGCAAATGTATTTGGGACTAAGAGTGTTTGCATCCTAGAGAGAGTTCCTTTGAGTACTTGGAATTTGGCATTCAGTCTGTGTGATCAGTCACCTAAATCATAAGATATATTATTTTTTTTCCTGATTGGATGACCTAATCTCAAAAATCTCTGTAAAGAGGAGCAGCACTTGAACAAATCATTAGGGAGGGAGACATAGCAAGAGATAAGCAAGCATTAGGAATATTAGGACATTTAACACATTGTTCCTTTCCTCTGCTGCACAAAAAGAATACTACATTTTTTACAGATTTTTTATTTTAAAATGGCTGGATTCCTTCGTGACCAAGGAAGAGAGAAATGTGTAAATCAGCTGACTTTACATGCAATTTTCTCATGTTACATTTCCATCAGTTAATTGCATGTTTATATCAGAGGACCAGGTAAATACACACCAATGTGAATATCCAATGTCAATACATGAATCCACATATAAATAAACTCATTCATGCAAGAACCCAGGCATACATGAATGCAATCTACACCCTAAATGGTTGTGCAAAGAAGAATTGTTTACACAAATGTTAGTGGTACAGTGAATAAAAAAGGATACAAACATGGTCATATTGAATCTCTCATCAGGGAAAATAATAAAAAGGGTTGTAGATACCATCAAAGTGAGTTCATGGTTTTCTTTCAGAAGAATATTTGTGAA
Organism: Natator depressus; assembly: GCF_965152275.1. NCBI lineage: Eukaryota > Metazoa > Chordata > Testudines > Cheloniidae > Natator > Natator depressus. The sequence goes on from NC_134237.1 coordinate 109,071,350, forward strand.
TACTTTTCTGTCATATTTTCCTGGCTCTTTCCGACCCACATTTCTTCACCAATTAGAATCCTGAACTGCTTCTGATTGAATGTTCCTACCTCCCATTCTCCTGGGTTTCACTCATGCTCATGTCCAGGAACAAAGAACTAAAAGTCATCCTCAAATCTCTTGGTTTTATTCTAGGAAAAGATAGAATGGCAGCCTGTTTCTCCTGTCAGAACAGAACCTACGCTAAAAATAACACTTATTAAAATTATGTGCTCCTTTACTTCTATAGTCTCTCAAACTGACAAGACGGGGCTGTGGCACTGCCGAGAATTCCAGTTTCTCTGCTGGGTGAAACACATTCTGCCACAAAAGAATAATCCATGTGGCACAAGATTTGTTTACAGTTGAAGACACTTGCACATGCATCTCTAGCCTTTACATACCCTTCCATGATTCATGCCTGCTCTCTTGTGAGCAGGGAGGGTCTGGAAATTGCAAAGTTTCTGCTCTTCGAGAGATGACAGGGCACAATCAGTATCTTCCTTCTTTACTCATCTTCATACTTTTTTGCACTTGGATCTGTCTTCCTCTTCTTATGCATCAAATGACCTGCCTCTTCTCTTTCAAATTCCTTCCGACACAAAAATTATTCAACGATAAAACATTTTAACAATGCAATATATCTCCATCCTCTCAAGCTTTGTACCGTCAGCTGGTGTATTATGTATCTGAACTGTTTTCTTTATCTCTGAAGTAGACATTAATCTGTTTGTGATAAGAACTGTTATCTTCTTGTATGTCTGTACAGTACCTAGAACACTGATGGAATTCAATATTTATGTGTCACATTCAAACCCGTGAACCCAAATAAACTGTCCACTTTTATACCATACTTTTTATGGTCTGATTTGTACAGTCATGATAACTTTATGGGATGGCTAGATGTACCTGATCCAATAATCTATTTTACAGAATTTCTGTCTTTGCAGTGTAAGGTTGCTGAAGTTCTAGATTTTTTAAACAACTACAGCAATTGGATCTCATTAAATCATTTACACTGCTTTTGAGTATTAAACTTCTCTACAGGTGAATTGGTATTGAAAGTGAATATGACAGTAGCAGATCAACAGAAGAAAATTATTTGAGAATAATGTTTCTGAAACAGATTATCATGAATAATACATATTTAATTCATCTTACATATTCTGAAAAGTTATGCAAATCACATTAGCAAATTGTCTATATAGTAGTGAGGTGTTTTGACAGAGAAAGTAAACTCTCTTGATACTGTACATAGGTGACATTTAAGCTAACGACGGACAAGTCTTTGTTCTTTCTACTGTAATTAAAAAATCTGGTTTTGTCTGAATAGAATCTATCATTTATATAAAACTGGAAACCTCATGCCATTAGCTCATGGTAAAAGAGTGTCAGGATACAAGTGATTAATACAATTCAAAGTTTCAGATTGTGTCAGACTATATATTATGTAGGGCTGGGGAAACTGGGTTTGGATAAAATAAAAAGTGACTCAAACTTCTTGGAAAAATTTTGGTTAATTTTTGTTAATATGAAAAATATTTCTGGCCAGACCTTTGAATGCTATGGCCAAATTCATAGATCTGCCCAACCTGGGTATTGCTGGGGGTGGTGTGGTGTGGCATGTGCTGCAAAGGAGACATTTTGACTTCCTTGTCCTGGGACTGGCTGTGGCTCCAAGGGACCAGTATGCCAACCCGTGAGCACATTGGGCTCCAGACACACTTTATTATTTTCATTCCTCCACCTCCACACACCCTACTCTGAGGGAGTAATTACATGTATGCAGTGTAGTTCTAGCCGTGTCAGTCCCAAGATATTAGAGACACATGGTAGGTGAGGTAATATCTTTTACTGGACTAACTTATGTTGCTGAAAGAGCTTGTAAGCTTGTCTCTCTGACCAACAGAAGTTGGTCCAATAAAATATATTACTTCACCCGCCTTGTCTCTCAGAGTAATGATGTTTATTTGCAATATATTATTCAGCCACTAGATGTCTCTGTATGGTGTTTAAAATTCCAGTTAGGCTGTGGTTTCTAGTAAAAAAGTGAGACAAAGCTAGAACTTAAGCTATGTGGACATCTATCTGTCTGCTTTTGAAGATGTTTTGTTTAATAAATGTTTATAATGGACTATGAATATAATTATCAGAGGGGTAGCCGTGTTAGTCTGTGTCCACAAAAACAACGAGGAATCTGGTGGCACCTTAAAGACTAGCAGATTTATTTGGGCATAAGCTTTCGTGGGTAAAAAACCCACTTCTTCAGATGCATGGAGTGAAAATTACAGATACAGGCATAAGTATATATTGACACATGAAGAGCATGTTTTGTTTTTATGAATATAATTGTGGCATTCCCAGTTAGCTGGATCCAGAGTAGCATAAAGTGGCCATATCATAGGAAAGAACATGGACTCACTTTTCTATCAAGGACTAGAAGAAGTGTCCTAAAAAAATTTAAAGAGGATTTTTCGTAATTATCTGTTCAGGCCTGAGAGAAAGCAGGACGCGTCAGAAATCTCAAAAGAAAACTTATGTCTGTGAGACTTTCATGCAAATTTGTGCACTCAAGAGCTTCAAATAAAGTAAGCAGAACCATTTTGGTTAAAATCCTGGCCCTACTCAAGTCAATGGGAGTTTTGCCTCTGAACTTCTGAGTAGTTATTTTAACTCAACCTGTAATCCAGTGCAGTTTATAGACTGGTTTGGGTTATGTTTATAAGCAAAATGTTCTGAAAAAACGGAAGTAGCAGAACTAAAACCAGTACTTTTTTCCCCTAGAAAAGAACCTCAACAGTTTATTTTGCTACAACTATTCTAACTGTACTTAAGAAATCCATTTCCTTCCAGAGAGGTGAAGAACTGTTTCTCCTGTCAGAACAGAACCTATGCTAAAAATAACACTTATTGAAATTATGTGCTCCTTTACTTCTATAGTCTCTCAACCTGACAAGACAGGGCTGTGGCACTGCCGAGTAATCCATGTGGCACAAGATTTCTTTACAGTTGAAGACACTTGGACATGCATCTCTATCCCTCATGTATCCTTCCATGTAAAAATATGGGTATCTGTCCCTTCATCTGTATTTGTACAATGCTTAGCACAAAAGGAACCTCATCCCTGATTGAGGCCTCAGGGTGCCACAGCAATACAATAAATGAATAAATCCCTAAAACGGTACTTTCAGGTGGATGGAAGACAACCCATGGGGAGGCCAAGGACTTGGTACATGGACCAGATATCAGCAGGCTTTAGAGAGATTAATTAGCACAACAGCCAGACATACAAACATAAGTTTTGAAGAAAGGTTATAAAAGTTGCCAAACCTGAATGTGGAAGTGGCAAGAAAGAAGAAGAAAAAGAGATACTTTCAGGTCATCTTTGAGACATATTTTTGCTGGAGCATAAGGAAGCTTGCTTAGTCATTAGCTGTGTATAGAGAATTTTCCAGCGGTGTTAATCTGATCCCTATACCAAAGATTAAATTCACTTTTACATTGAAAGAATGAAAGAAAAAATTGATTTGCTTTTATTGTAGAAGTAAAAAAAAAAAATGGCCATAACAAATTGCAAGGCAGATAAATAACTCCTGTTGCAACTCATGTAATGCTGATGCATATGGAAGAAAGAACCATAGATTGAAATCACCTTTATTCTTGCTTGCATAAAGAACTAGCTATTGTTAAGTGGTGCTGAAATAAGTATAACCAATTGCAGTGCCAAGTATTACAGCAGTGAATTTGGCCTACACTGGTATTGCATGTGATGCATAATCTAATAAATTTCCAAACAAACATCCTGGAAACAATTAACAATAGGTAAGCAATGCTGAGCAAATACTGTTAATATTTTAAATTGCATTTTGGTCACCCACGACTACTTAATAAAATGTTCCTTCACATTTTTTTTATGCCTGGAGCAAACAGGAAAGTTTTTGTGCCTGGCCAAGTGAGATCTTAATGTTATGAATCATTAGGAAGCATGCACATTAGGTCTCAAAAATAATTGTTTGGTTTACAGTCACTTAAGGCTACAGCCTCAATCAGGCCTCAGCTGTGGTACATTAGAAAAGCATATAATGCAGTTGAAATACAGTTTGTTGATATGTCACTGACAGAAGCATATGCTGTAGTATTAACTTCCAAAACAAATATGTGAAATTGTCAGTTCCTGAAAGACAAATACCATCACATTTGTGAAACATAATTTAGGTTACTTTTAAAACAAACCTGATACGTAAACAAACATATTTTTTGTATTTTTAGCTCTGCAAGCTCCTCTTTTTAAAAAGTACACAGTTTAAAAATATGATCGCCATATTAACAGATTATAAGGCCAGAAGGGTTCATTATGATCATCTAGTCTGATCTGCTGCATTACACAAGTCATAGAACTTCACCCAGCAATTTCTGCATCAAGATCGCTGTGTAATATAATATATTGGGTTTGCTACTATACGATCTTGAGCAGTGTCAATTTCTATTTATTATTGTTTAGCATTTACACTTCAAATTTATTAAAGGTCATCTGCAAAGGGAAAAATAATTGCGGCTCATGACCTTTTTGGCTTGCTAGTTTTTTGGTTTTTTTTAATTGCTTCTTTTTTACCCTAGAATTTCAGGTCATACCTGCCATGGAAGGCTCTACTATGAGAGGCCGTGAAGTGATGACATTACAAGAGCCACAAACATGGAAACTGAACCATTAAGTGGGGAATAAAGTTTTAGTCACACTGTTTTGTTTAGTTTTGTTAATACCTATTTAAGTTCAATGACTACTGGGGGAAATGAGGGTTTGTTAAATGGTAAGCCCCACTACCAGTTCAGTTCAGTTGGCCTGAACAACGCTGAGAGAGGGTCCTTGAAAAAACCTTGGGACAATCAGATATTTTTAAAGTTAAAAAACAACAACCACACATTCAGATCTTCTTCCTTTATAAAAATTCTGTAGCAGCCACAGGAAGTTGTCAGTAGTGGGCATGTTGGCAGCAGGACAGAGTCAACTTACATTTCACTGATTCTCAAATGCCATAAGGACCTTTGAAGACCAGACTACTAACTTGTGCTGGAACTGGGGGCGGGGAAGTTTGATAAGCTGGTGGCCAGAACCGGTTGCTTGGCAGCCCTCCTCCCCCTGTTTTCTGTGCGTCCAGTGGTTCTGGGCACAGAAAAGAATCTGGCGACATCATGATTTCTTTGAGGCAAGGACCATGTCTTCTGTGAATTGCCTAATACACCTTTGATCCCTTTAATAAATAATAATATAAAGCTTTCAACATTACCATTTAAAAACATTTCAAATTATACTAAAACAAGTGTTACGAAGTGGATGACTCATTGTGTCACATTTATCAGATATTATTTATTAGCTGACAGGATCAGAAGATAAGCAGGATTATTAGATCAAAGCCTCATTTACAGGAGAGGAGCAATTCTCAAATTGATATGTCTAGGGCCTGTTCCTGCTTTCAGTGTTTGCATTGGCTTCAGAGAGAGCAGGCTTGGGCAATCAGTTTTGCTGTTATGTTCTCTGATCATGACAAGAGCTCTCAGAATGAAAACAAAGGTTTTCAGTGTGGTTTCCAGTGCACTTGTCAGTGTGACTTCAGACAGAGCGTGCATGTGATCTGCGTTACAATGAGACTAAGTTCTCTTCTTCATATCTGTCATTAGATCTTAATGAAATGTGAAATAACGTGTGGGTCTCAACAGTAAGTTCCCAGCTCATTTCCTATGTAGGGAATTTTTGAACTTGTCTGTCCATTTACAATATGGAGGCAAAAGGGTGATTAACATCCATGGAATTATGCTGCAGATAAAATACATATTTTTTTAAAATCTCAACTGGTTTAATTTTCATCCTAAATTAGTTTGAAAAGAAACTGTAATGGTTTCCCCCAGTAAATTGCATCATCTGCTCTTGCTGTCTTTAAAAAGAAATTATGCCAAAGGAATAGTGATGGACTGTGTTCTGCTGACTCCTCACTTCTATGAATTCCTCTGGTTAGGGCTGTTAAAGGGATGGCACTGGAAACACAGAAGGTTAATTTTACCATAGGGTGGTTCAAATGAGTCCATGACTTTGCCAGCATTCAGTGCTCTGTTTTGACTATAACTTAACTACTAGTAGTGTTTAGTCCTTGAGGGACTGTAGCACCACAGTCACATTTTTCAAGTGGGTCTGCCAGTCGCAACTATAGATCACCACATCATCTAGGTACACAGCTGAGTACTGGCTATGGGGCCGAAGGACTTGGTCCATTAGTCGCTGAAATGTGGCTGGGGCCCCATGCAAACTGAAGGGCATGATCTGGAAATGAAAGAGCCCGAAGCGGGTGGAGGAAGCTGTCTTTTCTCTGGACTCGGGGATGAGGGGGGATCTGCCAATATCCCTTTGTTAAATCCTAGCTGGTTGAGCAGCTCATCTAGGTGTGGCATCAGGTGCCCAACAAATTTTGACACTGCATTGACCCTGTGGAAGTCGATGCAAAATTGAGTGGTCCCATCAGATTTAGGGACCACTACTACAGGGCTTTTCCAGTCACTGAAAGACTCTTTGATCACCCTCAAGGCTAACATCAAGTGGAGTTCCCAGTCTGTGGTTTCCCTTAACTTCTGGTGCAGGGACCAAGGGTTTTCCGTGACCATAACTCCTGGTTCCGTCTGAATCTGACGGGTTATCAAGTGAGTCTGCACTGATTGAGTAGCGAACAAAGAAGAGAAGGCAGTGATCAGTTGTGCTTGATCTCTCTGCTCAGGGGTAAGGTTGTTCCCAATCTTGACCACACCCAGCACTGAGACCTCTGCAACTGAGGGCCTAGTTTGGGCTCTGGTGGGTAAGGAGCTATTAATAAGCTTTCCTGGACTTTAAATGGTTTTAAAAGGTTCACATGGTAGATTTGTCATACCTTACACTTGTTGAGTTGCCTGATTTCATAGCTCACCTGTCCCACGTTTTGGATCATCTCATAGATCCCCTGCCATAGGGCTAGGAGCTTCGACTCTGAATGAGGCAATAACAACAATACCCAATCACCGCGCTGAAACTCCTGGAGGTGCGCTTGCTTATTGTAGGCAACTTCTTGGGAGTCTTGGGCATGTAAGAGGTTCTCCCTGGCAAATGAACCTAAAGCCTCAAGCTTCTCCCGCAGGTATAAGACATACTGAACTATGTTGTTGGCTCAGGATGGCTGCTCTTCACACATTTCCTGAACTAGGTCTAAAATCCCTTAGGGTTGCCTCCCATATAAAAGCTCAAATGGTGAGAAGCCAGTGGAAGGCTGGGGAACTACTCAGACCGCCAACAGAACAGGAGGGAGTAGCTGGTCCCAGTGTTTGACATCCAGCAGGATGAACCTTCGGAGCATTGTTTTTAGGGTTCTGTTAAAGTGCTCCACCAGGCCGTCCCTTTGGGGGTGATATATGGATGTTCGTAGCATCTTGATTTTTAGTAGGTGACAGAGTTGTTTCATCGTCTGAGACATCAGATTTGTTCCTTGATCTGTCAAGATCTCCCGAGGCACCCCGACTTGAGCTAAGATACTGATAAACTCCGTAGCTACTGTTTTGGCATTAATGAAGCATAATGGCACGGCTTCCGGGTATCTGGTTGCATAGTCTACTACCACGAGAATGAACCGCTGTCCAGCTGCACTCTTCTCCAGTGAGCCGACTATATTGACTCCAATTTGCTCAGAAGGTACACTTATAAGGGGGAGGGGGATTAATGGGGCTTTCACAGCTGGCTGAGGTGCGGTCAGCTGGCACTCTGGGCAGGAGGCACAGAAATCCACCACGTTTTGGTAGATCCCTGGCCAAAAGAATCAGACAGAACCCAGGCTAGTGTATTTTCCCTTCCCAGGTGTCCAGCAGTGGTTATGACATGGGCGAGTCTCATAACCTCCTTGTAGTAGGGGTGGGGTACCAAGAGCTGATGTTGAAACTCTTTAGTCTGCTGGTCTTTCTCTAAGAAATATAGACGGTCACCCTGAATCTCAAAGTGTGGGAACCGTCCTGCTTGCTGGGATTCAATGGTTTCCCCATTTATCGCTGCCACCTGAGCATATGCTCAGTTCAGTGTGTCGTCAGCTCATTGCTTTTCCACAAAGTCAGAGAGGTGAGTGAGAATCTCTGACTTGGGTAGCAGGGAGAGTTCCTCGCCTTTCTGGGATGGGGGCTGATCTGGCTGGGTTGGTGCAGAAGACTGAGATGTCCCCTCACCAGGGTCTGCAACCTCCCCCACACCCGCAAGGGTCGTGGTTTCCTGCCAGCTTGTGGCTGGAGGAAGAGTGCCCCAGCTATCAGAAGGGGGTCCCACCAGCTCAGTTAACAGCCCCCCAAAATAGCTCCAATCTCTGCCTAGAATAACTGGGTAGGCGAGCGTCAGGGCCTGACTGACCATCAGGGACTCCTCCCATCTCCCCACTGTGAATGTCACTTCTGTATGGGGGTAGGTCGTTCTCCCCCCTCCAGGCCTGGCATTGGCTGCAGGTATAGTGGGGTGGGGCTAGCTGAGCCCACAGGTTTTCTTTAACTCCTGCTGTGCCAGACAGCAGTTTATCTGCTCCTTCACACATACTAACTTTATAAAAACACAGAAATGGAGTCCACGTAAACAGATCAATTACAAAAATAAAAAAGGATTTCCAAAAGAGAAATTGCCTCTGCTTACCCAAAATAAAATCACCATCCTCAACCCATCACATGCCCCAATCACTGGATTGAATATCCATTCAGAGAAAGCCTCGGAAGCTGGACAGTCTTGTAATATGCCCTGATGTTCAACAGAGCAGTCTTTTTTTGCATAAAGGAATGAAAGGAATTCCAGAATGGAGGACCCTCACTGAAAATGCCCTGCCACCAGCTTCCACCACCTGATCCAACTCTTGAGGAGAGGAGGGAGGTACATATGCTGCTTGGAATAATGCTCTTAATGTTTAGAGAAAAGGGCTAGACAGGTGGATTGGTGCACATGACATTCGAGAAGAAGATGCTGGTACTTTCCTGAGCCCTGGTTCTGCCAGTTTAATGTGAGTGAAAACAGCACAGCTGCCCCTCCTTTCATTTAATCAGTCTGGTGGCAAGAGCTCTACTTGGAGCTTGAAGAGCCACAAATCAAATATCACTGCCCTATGTGTTCTGGGTTCTTTTTGGCTCTATGGAAATCTCTTTCCATCTTCTTTTCCTAGCACTTCTACTGCTAACCCCTGGAGCACGCATGCCTAAGAGTGGTGTTTCTGAGCTATGAAGCTTTAAGTGGCTCAGTGTTCAGCAGCTGTTGGAAGCTGTTGGAAGTCAACGTCTTTCTTTCTCCTCTTGCCATTTCTCTGGCATACATTTGAGCCTTTTATCAGGCAACGCTTTTTACTTCTTAGACTTTTTATGAGGTAACAGTTCATCTTAGTCAGGATATAGTTTAAACTCTTTTAGCAATGTTATATTTAAAGGCCCCTTACAACAACAGCAGCAAAAATGCTTCGGACAAACACTCCATTACTCCAGCAGTCACAGGCCAGTGGCAATAAGCTACCTTCTCATTTTGGTGTTTCACACTGTACAGAGACATATGTGTCTTGGGAGAAGGAGTGAATAAATTGTAAATAAAACAGCTTCAGGAGGAGTGAGGTCACATGATGCATCATAAGAAAACTACTCAAAATACCAATTTCTTACCTTAACTTTTGATGAAAGGGCAGGGTTACAAAAATTCCAGAAAAATCACAGTAGAATAAGAAACTCCAGGAGACCTAAGGACTGGCACAAACTTGATGTGGGACACATGGTCACAGGTGAGAGAGCAGTTGCAGTAGATTCCACCTTTTACTCAACAGTCAGGCAAATTGTAAGTGAGGTGAAAAAGGGAATCTGCCAGCATCCTGGAGGACAGAACATATTTTCTTCAAACCACCATAGACAGTTTGTCTAGCCAAATAAAGGGTGGTGATGTCCTTCTTATGTGGATTACAGTTAAAATGGTGTCCTCAGAGGAATGTTCTGCAACCCAAATTGAGATGTCACCAGACTTAAAGCACAGGGGCCCAAATTTTCAAACCTTGGTGCTTGAAGGTAGTCTCCTAAATCCATATTTAGGCACCTAAATAAAAATGGCTTTGTTTCAGAGACACTGAGCCCTTGTGTGGCTCCCACTGATTTCAGTGAATATAGGCCAGCAGAGAATTTGGCCGTGTTTTACTGGGACAGTAATGTATGCCCAGCCATTTAATGATGTCATCATCAGCCAGGTGGAGAGGCAGTAGCCTGCCATCGAAATAAGTCAGTGTGCACTCGACTGGCACTTCGAATTCTTCAGCTTAATGTTAAGGGCCTGTCAGCAGCCAAACACAGCCTCATTAGTACAAGTACTAACTCCACCACACACAGGCAGGACTGAACTTCCTGCTAACCCCCACCAGTCAGATCAACAACTTAATAACATACAAGCCAACAACTTCATACTAAGATAAGGATATACACCATTTATTGGTGGAGGTGCTGTCTACACTAATCATTACAAATCCATTCTCTCTCCCCCCCCTAAGTTCGATGGTAACTACTAGGAATCCAGGTAGTCTGCCATCCACGCAGGTTTCCATGTTTGTCTGCCCCTTCCAGACCTATAGCTGGATCTAGATTATCAGTGAGTACAGAGTTCATGTCCTCTGGGACAGGCCTATCTGTGGTGGACAGACTGTTGAAGATGGCAGTGTGCTGAAGTCCCAAAACTCCTCCACAACAGGTCTCCCATTACGAGCCGCAGGAACCTGCTGGGGTAGCTCCAAATCCTCCTCTGCATCCCTATGAGATAGTTATTGAGCATCCCCAGTGTTTGCCTTCCCTTTATTTCAATGAATCTGTGAACCAGTTCTTGATACACTACAAAGGGGCAAGCTCTTGCTTTTTGTATCAGCAAGGATAAGTTGTTTAATTTTTTAACCCCTGTGTAAGGTCCCCTTCAAAAAGGACTAAGTTTGGGATTTTTTTTCAGGCTGCTTTTTCCAGTTGCCTAGCCACAACGTCTCTCTTCCTGAATCAGCATGTAATTTTCCTTTATCCTGGCATCTTGTGCCTGGCATACTCACTTACAGCTCCTCTCTTCCTCCACTGCCTGGAATGCTGCCCTTGGGTGACTAATATAAGACTCTGCCACATCACCCACCAGTGCAGGTGCAGGGAGCCTTACCACTTCTTGCTGCCTGAACACAGAAACATGGGTTTGTGGTGTCCAAAAATAATCTAATAAGAAAAGTAATGGATAGTTGAATGCTGGCCGGCGTTATATGCAAAGATGACGAAAAGTTACTTTGTATTCCAGTCTTGTTGGTCTTCACTGGCTAGAGTCTAAGCAGAGAACCACTGATGCAGTTTTCTCTTTCCACTCCCCTATTACCTGAAGGGTGGCCAACACTGGTCCTCACCTTGGTTATCTGGGGTTGTTGGTAAACCTCGTGTAACAATTGTGATTCAGATTTCTTCCCTTGATCACTGGAAATGCAGCCTAGTGGGCTGAACTGCAACACAGCATGTTTTATCAGTGCATCCATAACTGTCTCAATCCTTTTATCCTTCAGTGGTTGCACTACCACATACTTTGAGGTGTCATACACTACCAGAAAACACAGATTTCCAGCTAGTGTTTCTGGTACTGGGCCTTTCAAGTCAATCTGTATGAATTCCCAGGGCATACTAAGTGGGAAATTTCCCTTAAAGGCATTCTGCCTCCTCTTGCTGACACTTTCCGTTCTTGACAGATAAGACAGAAGACCCAGACCTTAACATCTGCAACCATGCCAGACAGAAGAATCTGTCAGATACCTGGCTCAGTGTCTTTTCATACGCAAAGTGGCCTGCTGTTTTGTTATCATGAAGACACTTCAGTACTGTTCTCAGTAATCTTGCTGCAAGACAATCCTGTTACCTTCATATATGAGCACATTGGTAGCAGGATCAATGGATAATTGTTCCTGAACTGTGTTGAACCTCCTCAGTCTGGGTCTCCTTCAGTAGATCTTCTGGCACACTCAATGTAACTTTGGGGTCCTGTGACTGTTGTTGCCAGAAGCCCTCACAGGGCCAGGGTGAGTCTATTCTCACTGCCCTCACCTAGCTGAGAGCATCTGAAACCACATTTTCCTTTCCAGGTTTATGGTGAACTGTGAATGTATATTCAGACAGTTTGTGAATCTATCTCCATAAGTGGCCTTCTGGGTTGTGCTTTGTAAAGAGCCATTGTGGTCTGTATATATTATAAGTTCTTTACCTAGTAAATAGGGGTAATAAGTCTTGAGGGCCTTCACAATAGTCTGTCACTCTAATTCTATAGCTGAATACCTAGTTTCCTTCTCATTAAACTAGTGATGTCCAAAAGGCCTACTGCACTTATGAGCTCATCCATTTGTTCAAATGCAAATCCAACAGCACGCTTTAAAAGATCACTGGTTGCCATGAATAGATGGAATGGAACTGGGAATTTAAGCACAATCTGGGAATTTAAGCACAATAAAGATAAATGCAAAGTTACTTCACTTAGAAAGGAAAAATCAAATGCACAACTACAAAATAGAGAATAATTGACAAGGTAATAGCATTTCTGAAAAGGATCTGGGGGTTTTAGTGGATCACAAATTGAATATAAGACAACAATGTGATGCAGTTGTGAAAAAGGCTAATATTCTGGTGAGTATTAATGGGAATGTCATCTGTAAGGCAAGGTGGGGCCTCAGCTGGAGTACTGAGTCCAATTCTGGGCACCACACATTAGGAAAGACAAGGACAAATAGGAAGTAGTCCAGAGGAGAGCAACAAAAATGATGAAAGTTTTAAAAAACCTGACTTATGATGAAAGGTTAAAAAAACTGGGCATGTTTAGTCTTGAGAAAAGAAGACGGAGGGGGGAATCTGATAACAATCTTCAAACATGTTACGGGCTGTGATAAATTGGTCTTCATGTCCACTAAAAGTAAGACAAGAAGTAATGGGCTTAATATGCCGCAAGGGGCATTTAGGACAGATATTAGGAAAAATTTGCTAACTATAAGGTTAGCACTGGGAATATTGGAAGAGGTTTCCGAGGCAGGCTGTAAATCCCTATTACTGAAGCCTTTTAAGGACAGCTAGGACAAACACCTGTCAGGGGTGCTCTAGGTTTACTTGGTTCTGCCTCAGTGCAGAGGGCTGGACTTAATGACTTCTCAAGGTCCCTTTCTCACAATATAACTGCCCCCCCATGGGACCCCTGGGTAAGCAGTTTAGCATTGCATGTTGCTAGCCCTTGTATATGTGGTGAAATATATTGTGGGAAGGGTTGCAGGTGTGAGTGTGGAGTGAAAGGTTCCTTTGCAGGTTACGAGAGGCTGTAGAGGGAGGAAAGGAGAAGGGAATGAGTTAACTTGACGTTCCAGTTCGGTCCGAAGACGCTGACGCCAGCCCAAGGCCATGGCACACAACTGACTCTTGGCTGCCTACCAAGAAACACGGAGGCCTGGATTCCAACCCCAACCATCCATGAGAACAGAGCGGTAAACTGAACAAGACTGCAGCGGTTTGCAAAAACTAGTGAGGCAGTGAAGGTCAGTGAGGGGGAAAACAACAGTTTCGCATCCCTGAAGCCGGTGTGTTTTGGGAAAGCTGAGGAAGCCATGGAAGGCTGGTTTCGACTTGTACAAAGAGTATGGGGGACAGAGGCCCCTGAACAAAATGCCCCCAAAAGACCCCAGGACTTAAAAACCCTCCTGAGAACTGAAGCAAATCGGTGGTCAACAGCAGACCCCAGACGGCACAGGACAGAACTCTCATCCAGCCTTCCCCCTCTTCTTCTTATGTTACACCCAGGCTTGGCCACTCTTGGGTTGTACGTGAGTGAGTATGAAAGTGGGTTAGGGCGCGGGCACTAACGCTTTCTTCCTTCCTCTGAGTGACGTGGGGAGCACCCAGCACTCTCCACTGTTATTTTATAAATAAAGCTTTAAAACTTAGTCACTTGGTGTGCTCCTTCATCTCCTCCCTTAAAGATCCTGTGGCCTCAGCCTGATCACCTGATGCCCCAGGCAGATTGGTAACATAAATCTGTCACACCTTCCAGCCCTACATTTCTATGATTCTGTGGTTTAGAAGTCCTTCCCTCAGTGACTCAAAACACTTTTTGGTGTTCCTCTGTCCAGACAAAGTTAATAGATTAATAGATTATGAGACCAGAAGGGGTCATTTTGATCATCTAGTCTGACCTCCTGCCTGATACAGGTCATAAGTTGCTCTTAGTTAGCTGATGTAATGGCACTGCCTGCTCTTTGTATTTTTTTTTTACAAATCTTCTGTCGAATCTGCAGAGGTCTATTAATTACTATACTTCCCCCAGGTTTGTAACGTTGAACCTTGATGGATGACCTGAGCTCATATAATTAGGTAAAGAATCATATATATCTGAGAAACGTTAAGATGCTTGCTAAATTAGTGCAAATGAAACTAAAGCTACAATGCAAGCAGGAGTAAACAAAGAAACTTAAAGATTACTTTAAATTAGACCTTGCAGTGAACCTGAGGCCAAGTATCTAGCTTAAAGACTAGTGGTGGTAATAGTTAGCATCAGACCACATTAGGCCTAATAAAAGTTAGCATAAGTAAATAACCTTGGGTCAGAAGATTTAGTAAAATATATGTTTTGATAAACTGTCTAGACTGCAAAGACTTTATTTAGACAGGCTTATCCATGTGTATAGATAATCTTCTACCTGTGTGAAAGCTTATGACAAAAATGGATATTGGGAATGACAAATATGGACAAAAGGCCAAAACTAAATAAAATATGGTTTCAGAAATAGGTGGGTGTAAAGAATAGGTGCATAAAAGGGAATCAAACCTGCCTGCCCATGGATCTCCAGGGGGAGCTTAAGTATTGGTTATGACCTATAAAGCCTGAGACCAGCCATACTTCCCCAGCTGCTGTCAGCAGGGATACTCAAGCTGCACTCCCCTCTCTCTGAAGACCCTGGGACTCTGGAACTTGTTCCCACCCCTGTTCCTCCCTTGTCTGAAATAGCTTAGATTTGGTGTACTACAAAAGGCATCTATAGGATGGGACTGTTGTAGAGGGTGGAGGGTATGCTTCCCAGAATGCTGAAGGAGTGGAAAGGAATTTTTTATAAGTGGCAGGCTGGCTGAGTTTCTGTTTGCATAATTATTTAAATGCAGCTGGGGTTTTCTTGTAACACTAATTATGTGGGATCTACTAGAGTCTCATCTTTGACATCTTTTGATTATTATTTAAATCTAAACAAAGAAATAATGAATAATAAGAGTTACTGGACTGAACTTATTATCTCCATTGAGAATATGTTACATCTATGCAAGATATCTGTGTGTTAAGTTGGGCAATAATGTGCTTTCCCAGGATGTGGTCAGTCATTGTTTGCTGAAGTTTCCCAAGGGTGCTGCCTTCCTTAGGTTCTGTCAATATTAACTTGTAATCTTCACTGTCTTCCCTTTCTGGCTTGGGATGTAGGACAATTTTCCTCTGGCCATGATCACAACTTTGGCTTTATTTGTGTAGAAATAAATTACACTTATCTGCTGGACTAGATGTGTGACTGCAAGAGGTAAAAAAGGGACACAAAAATGAAGTCATAAGAGAATTTGCAATGGGAGGAGAAGGGAAGCCAAGTCAGAGCAGAGTTTGGCCCTTAATTTTTTCTAGCTAAATAGTAAAACGATGTGTTTTTAGGAAATAGTGGCCATGTTATTGCTAAGCCTCCAAAGTCTCATTCCAGCTATTTCCTGGATGTCATGAAATAATATCTTGGAGAGTTTTTGAATTTTCAGAAATTCTCTTGTGTTTAAATTTTAGGCACTAAACATAGCCTTGCTATGAAAATTAAGAAACACAAATTCAATTAGTCAGCTCAATTACCTTATACAGATGCAACGTAGTGCCAGATGTCAAATGTATTAGTCATTATTATTATGGCTTTTCTAATATTATTTTACTTTTCTGCTTTTATTATTTTCTTCTATATTGTAATTATGGCATCTTGACTCGGTGTCTAGAGGGACAAAGGGTTAGTATGTCTCTGTCATTCTCTCTCCTCCTTTTCTCTCTGGAAGCAATATTAGCTGCTCTGTGAATTGCCTTGAAGAAAGAAATGCAGAGTGATATGAGTAATGAGTGTCAATCATTCTTCTCTGTGGCCCCCTCCCTTCTCTCACCGCGTGACTGAATCAACATGAAGCAAGGCTGACATAACCATGTTTTAGCTTCCAGTGGCCTGGAGCCCACACCCATTTCTTCTCCAGAGTCAATCTTTTCAGTGCAAACACCATTTGTTTGTGTTAAATTGTATATGAGAGCTCTTCAGATGCTAGCCAACCAAAGGTGATTTTTTGGGATTGATTGATTAATTGATTGATAAATAAGTAACATGGGGAACTCATCTCACTCTCAGTAGATAGATAGATAATGATCCTGAAGAGGTAGGGCCCTAATTCTGCAATCTGATTCAAACACAGGGTTTGTTATGCTTGTGCAGAGCCTGATTCATTTCAGTGGGGCTCCACGAAGGCCTAGTGGATCAGATTGCTGAACGGGGTGTAATTTGATATTCAGTATCTGAGAATCCCACCCCAAAATTAGGGCAAGATTCTGCTGCCCTTATTCAAATTGTGTAATAGTAAGTGGGTCCGCTCCCTTAACCCTGTTTAACATGAATAAATATTACAGAAACTTTCTGGAAAATAATGTACCCAACCTCACTCTTTGGAAATGCTTTATGAAACATCCTTACCTGTGTCTTAATCTTCTCCCTGTACCTACCTACTATGCCACACTCCCATTTCTGTGTATGTATCTATTCATTGTTGCTTTAATACTATTAATGATATTTTAACATAACAGAACACTCCATACACTGAAATATATTCTTGTCTGTAAAGTCTCCTCCCATTTTTCCCAACAGTCTCTTCTTCTAGGCAGAAGCTTTGCCAGCAGCAAAACCTGATATTCACATAATTCCCACTCTTCGGATGTGGGGAGGCGAGGGGGCAACTTGTTGAAGGATTACTTTCCTGTCTTTCATAGACCCGACCAGGTGTTTGTTGCTAATTACTGGTTACTGCAGAATTTTCCTGACTTTGTAATTAGAGTCATCCACACTTTGTAAAGGTAACAGCTGTCATCAAACAAATGACATGACATAAAGCAATTGCAAGCTTTGATTGAGTAATCTTAAAAATGTGCAAAATGATTTAATAACTTATATCAAGGGCCTGACTTTGTGATAAGTGAGGCATGAGATATATCAACAGGAAGAAAAGAGATTAACTCATGAGTGGGAAAATTATTGAACGTTATTTAATATTCTGTTCATCAACTCTGGCTTCTCAATAAAAGCACACAACATTTTACCCAGAGTAGATTAGTTTGCTCAAGGCTTTATTTGATGTGGTTTAAACAAAATTTAACACGGATGTTATTGTGGAGATGATTGAAAGTATGATTCACATTTAATGCCAGACTGATTTGCTACACATGGATGATGCTGGTTTGGGAATCATCATACTGAGAAAACTGGGGTGACAAGACCCATTTGTCTGTCTCCAGGTCTATGTTTTGCATTTTGGGGGACTGCTCAGAGCACGGTCCTTTCTCCCATTTTTCTCTTGTACAGTAAATTGCATAAGCCACTTTTCTGCTCTTGGTCCTATGTTTTTTCGGTTTCTTTGGCTCTAATCTCCCTTTTCTTTTACATTGGCCATCCTTGCCTGATCTATATTATGCACAACTATTCACAGTTTCCTCCATTTTGGACCTGATCCAAAACCCAGTGAAGTTAATCGAAAGACTCCAGTTGACTTCAGTGAGTTTTGGAGCCAGGCCCATTCTAGCCTCCAATTCAATGATGTACAGTGTGAATAAATTTGGACTCAGCATTGATTCCTGTGACACTCCATTGTCACTTCCATCCTACCAGCTCTCTAAACATTGACCACTATTCTCTAGGATTGCTTATTAAGTTTTTCTTCCAGATGAGTATTTCACTGTCAACATCATTTTGCTAACCTTATACACTAACCATTTATGCTACTTGAGTAAAACCCTATCTGAAGTTCAAAGAAGTGATGTCTGTTATCCTGCTTCTCTATCACTCTCATTTCTGGTGCCTCAGAAATTGCTTATCTTGTTAAGCAGCACCTTCTTTTTATAAATCCTTGCTGACTATCACTTCCTTTCTTGCCTCGTCTTCCTTCTTTTGTTTTTTATATTCACCTGTGATTTAAAAATTACTTTCTTAGGCCTTATTTTGATGGCTTTACTCAGGCAAACTCTCTTTAGCATTTAATCAAATCAAATTCTTAAATATTTCCCATATTCGTTACAGGCGGTATACAAACCCCACACTGGACAGCAAGGAGTTAAAGAGCTGCTCTGGGTTCAGCGAGCTCCACCCTGCCACATCTGCAAGGCATTCACAGGCCTGAGGGAGCTTAAAAGGGAGCAGAGCAGCTCACTTGTTTTCACTATGCTATTTTTACCCTAAACAACAACAACATGCCTGGCTGTTTCTTCATTTTTTAATCAATATAATTTCATATGTATATTTCTACTGACTAAATTATCTTCACTCCACAGTATATTATTCTTCTTTAATTTGGGATAATCTCTTCAATTTTCTAACCCACTTTGTATTTCTTGCCTGCTTTGTTTCCATCTTTTGCACTCACCTGTCTTCCTTTTATCTCTAGTAAATTCCTCTCCCTCTTGTATTTGATAATGGCTGTTAATTACCAGATTGAAGATAATGAGCAGCAACATTTTGGAAATATGTCATCTGTAATCATGGCTTTTAAAAAAATAATTATTTAATTTTAATCAGTGTTAAATTGGCAGTTCATTTCAGAGTATGATATTAGTTTAGTAATTTCCAAAGCAACTAAGTAATTAAATAACTAAGTGGGAGTAGAGCTGTGTGAATAATTGACATTTTTGTGTGCTGGCAATTCTGAAAAAGAGAATTTTTTCCAGTAAATCGTAAGTTAAAAAAATTTGTATTGAACAAAATATTTTGTTTAGATTTCAAGTGCATTTTACATTCATTTAGAAACAATAATAGACTCTGATTTGAAAAATCAAAACTTTTCTTTTAGAAAATGTAGAAACAAAACATTTTAAAGTTTTCTCATTTTTTTAGATCAACAACTCACATAACCAACATGAATTCATGAAACATTTTGATGTTGCCTAATATGCATTTTTTGCTGAAAAATGTTTTGGCCAAAAAATTTCATCCAGTTCTAATTAGGAGCTCAATAATCCCACTGCCTTTTTCAACTGGACTTGTGTCCTTATGTCATTCAAGTGCTTTTGAAAATCCCATCATTAGTCTCCTTTCCTACTTTTTTCTTTGTATTTTTAAAACATTTTTATTTAGGGCCATATTGGTATAGTAGTTTACACCCTAAGTAATCCCACTGAAAATAGTGTCTCTTCTCTGGAGCAAGCTACTACTCATTGTGAGTAAGAGTATTGCATTCTAGGACTTGGTGATTCCAAATTTTTCAAATGAGCTTGGACACTAATGTTTCTTGAAGGCCACTCTAATCACTGTTGGCACTGGAGGGGGAAAAAACATATAATTCACGTATCACTAAAACTGCATGCTGTCACTTACTCCTATCTTTCTTAGTGCTGTTATTTTTGTGTCAGACATTGGTGCCTGACTACATTCATGTAACATACCACACACATAAATTCCATAATCCTGCTTCCCAATGACTTCATTATCATAACGAAAACAGTGGAACTTTATTAGGAATGCATAATCCATAAAGACTGTGTCCACTTTAACCACACAGTTTGAAATAAAACAAGTTTTAAATGAGTTGCAGAAGTCTGACGACTTAACAAAACACATAGTGAAGCAGGAGTCACTTACATGCTTGAGAGACTCTTCAACCAACAGAATAAAAAAAAGTGCAGTCATGTGCAAATAAGCAGAAGATAAGAAAGACAGATGTTGCATTGACCTCCCACTCATTGGAATTAGATTGCCAGTTTAGTTACTCTTCTGCAGCTGTTTGTAATGGTCAGGTGGGAAGTCAGTGCCTAACATGCATCACAGTAGGTACTGCATTAATCAGATAACATCTTTATGGAAGGAATCCAAACTCAATTTGAAAATGTAGGGAACATCACCCCAGTAGCCGAGGGAGATGATATCAGTTTCAATCATCCTATGAACAGCAGAATATGTTAGATATTTGGCAGAAAAAAATATAGGCTGGCAACATTTCATGGTTCATGTTATAAAAGAAAAATCAAAGACATATTTCTATCAGGTTCAGATAGTGGCTACTGGGAAACAGGTGCTCCGGTAAACAATTCATGAGATACTATTCTGTCCTCCTTTGTCACTGTCACTGTCTCCTCCTCTCTAATCCCAAAGTAGAACAACAAAAAGTGCATATCAGGACAAAGAATCTTATTCCAATGCAGAATGTAAGTGACATTTTAAACAGAAATATATCAAACTGAAGAACAAACGGGTAGTGGGCTCAGACACAGAACTCCACTGTGCAGTACTGATTTGCCACTAATTATATGTAAGGAACTATGGCATTCCTGAGTCCTGGGGGTCTACAAACAAACTCTAGTGTGTTAACTTTGCCAGCGCCATACAATAGAGTAGGAGTGGTTAATTTTGGGGGGAGGATGGAAGGCAGCCATTCCTCATTCCTACTGGTCAATTGAGAGGGTGTCTTAAAAAAGCAACTTCAAAGTAGGCTACTAAAGCAGCAAAGTGACAAAAATAAAGAAGCCAGAGGACCAAGATATCTAGAGAAGAATGTCTGTGGAAATTGTTGCCTTCTGTGCCTGCAATGCATAGGCTGGATTAGCTTTATTGACTGTTGGCCTGAATCATATGAGGTTCCATACCAACTTCTGTTGGTGTAAACTATTACGCAGGGTCCCTGACCTCAGCAAGCAAAGAGGTTGCATTCTGTCCTCAAACACGGGTCTGTTGGCAGAACCTGAAACATTGGTCAGTGCTGGCCAGGGAGGGTGCATGGGTAGAGCAGCCATGGGATATGCTGATTATACACATTGCTGCAGCAATTTTCTCTGCGAGGGATCCTCTAGAGTCAACAGCAAGATGTCCTTAAACAGCAAGTTTAGAGTCAACTTAAAGATGTCCTTACCCCACAGAGTCCTCAAGGGAGGCCAGTGCTGGTAATAGTCCACTGAATGATAGCAGCCTTCACTGGTTCAAAGAGGTGCACTTTGCCAAAGTGGGCACTGAACCCCTCTTTAAGTTTGGACTGAACTCAGTATTGCACCAAATCACGACTGTTAAAGCAGAGTGGGCAGAGATGAATTCCAGTTGCTGCAGTAGCTCCATAAAGTCTACAGGATAGGCTTTGAAAAGCTAAGATAAAGGATTTTTTCTGAAAGTTTTGTAACATCCATGGTTAAACAATATTAGCCACAACTGACCAACATTGGGCACTATTTGCCACTGCTAACATTTTTTCTCTGCTATATTTCCTTGACATCCAAATAATTTATCTTTTACTCAATAAATAAAAAAGAAAGAAAGGGAAAGAGAAACATTTTTTGGTTTTAATATTCTGTAGTGACTTTCACCTGGCACAACGAACACTGTATGCCTTTGATTTCATTTTCTTTATAATACCCTTGAAGCCAAATATATTATGAATAAACTCTTATTTTATTTATAGTCATCTCCATAGCACTCATCACCCTGTTACATGAGATTACAGAAAGAGGGAAAAAAGAAAATATTTTTATTTTAAAATGTTTTTTTAGCGATTTAATGTACTGATGAAAAGAATTGGATTGACAGCTCTGGAGAATGAAGTTCTCTGTTTAATCATACCACTGGTTAGCCATAGAATATATATACAGAACTGTTATTATTGGTAGTGACCAAAGACAGTAGGGGCTGGGGCCCCATTGTGCTGGATAATGCACTCCACATAGATGAGAGATGATCCCAGTCCTGGAGGATGCAAAGTCTAAAAGACACCAAAGAGCTGAAGGGAAGGGGATGACAAAATAAAATACAAGCAAATGGAAATGATGACAAATTGGCGCAGCTTTGTGAGTTATATGGTTTGTTGTTCTTCTTTTTAAGTTTTGGAAATTGGAATTAGAGGTAGGGTCAGAAATGGGGAGATAGTAAGAGTGAGGAAGGGAGAATGGAAGGAATGGGAAGAGGGACAGTTTTAGCTCACCATCTGCCCACTGATGATATGTCAGCAGGGTTTGCTAGGCATTCTAGTGGAGGTGAGTCTTAAGGAGGGATTTGTAAGAAGATAAAGGAGGCGTTGTATGGATTTTGTCAGGATGTTTTCCTCATATATAGTAGATTGTTTGAGAGAAACATGAAGGTGTCTGAGGGAAAGCGTTTTCTGAAGACAGTCAAGAGTTGGCACTGCAGTGAGTTACTAAATCAACAGGGTAGTGTGGGATTAAGTTGTGATGGACATTAAAGGTTAAAACAAGCATCTGATGCAAGGGTGCAGGGAGAATCAGTCGAGTCAGTGGACTCAAAACGGGAGCTGATGTGATCAGAGAGGCAAGCCAAGCAGAGAACCCAAGTAGCAACACTTTGAATGGATTAGAGGGAGCAGTGACATTTTAAAGTGACTGTACCCTATAAGTGTTACTTTACCCTATTCTTGAAGGGTCACCACTAGGCATGATAGCTCATTAGATGATTGATGATGATTATGATGATTATCTGTATCGCAGTAGTGTCTAGAGGTCCCGATCATGGTCCCATTGTGCTAGGTGCTGCACAAACGTAGAACAGAGAGTCAGTCACTGCCCCAAAGAATTTATAATTTAAGTATAAGACAGAAGACAATCAAAGTCAGCAACAAACAGACCAGGGGAACACAAGTTAATAATGAGACATTCCTATTATCACAACTCTTTCTCCACCTTCATTCAGTCCTTGTTCTTCCTACTGAGACTGTAAACAAGGATACCAATGAATGCCAATTGTGATGATAGTTCTGTGAGGTGCACTCTAGTCCACAAGGAACTGGTTTGGACAAGGCCTCAAAACTGTTTGAATATTATGGAAGCTCCAGGGACTAGGATGATGATTATAATATCACAACAACTCTTCTTCCCGTCCCCTGACTGCCACAGAGTGCTTGGGAGCACCTCTTGGGAACAGAGGTGGAAAGCCTGGTCCCATTGTAGTCAAATGGCCAAACTCCCATTGGACTTCGGTGGGACAAGGATTTTACCTAGGGTGATTTGGCCATATTAGCTCTTTTAGCAATTTCCACAGAAGTTTTCTAATAGAGTGGCTTCCCTTAAAATTCAGTGTTTGTCCACCAGTGATTTTTTTCCCCACTCAGAAAAAGCATGTTCTCTCTTCACATGCCTCCTTTCTTCCCCAACAGCCTAGCTGGGGGCTCGGAGGAGGAAGCCATAATACTTGTTGTGATTGCTGGAATGAGCAATGGGCATAGTGTTCTACAAGATTTGGAGTCAAACATAGACAGAACTGATGGTTGGTGTAAGAGGCTCCTTCCCTAAATGACGGGTTTCAGAGTAGCAGCCATGTTAGTCTGCATCCGCAAAAAGAAAAGGAGGACTTGTGGCACCTTAGAGACTAACCAATTTATTTGAGCGTAAGCTTTCGTGAGCTACAGCTACATCAAAGCTACACTTCATCGAAGTGAGCTGTAGCTCACGAAAGCTTATGCTCAAATAGATTTGTTAGTCTCTAAGGTGCCACAAGTCCTCCTTTTCTTCCCTAAATAGTTTCCCTTTCTCCTCTGCACTTCACTAATAGAAGACAGAACATTTCATTTGATCACATCAGCTGTTATTTCTGCTTGAGTACGTTCGACTATATCTCTCACAACCCCCACAATCCACATGTAATTTGTGAGGACAGATTAAGCTTCTTGTTTTTACCTTTACAGTCCTTCACAATTTAGCCCCATTTTACCTTGCTGATAATAGCAACTTATTACAGTGTTTATCCCCAGCCTTAAATCTAGCCCTAAGAAAGGATTGTTTGTACATCTGTGGAGAAGGTATGTGATTGGTCAGGTGAATTAAGGATGACACTTTGTGTGTTTATAATTGTTCTGTCCTTATTCCTTCAATTAAGTCTGAGATATGTGAGGCTAAATTATTCCTCTGTTTTCTACATCATAGTTCACAGGAAGGAAAGAGCCAATAGTCTATCTTGAAGTTACTAGTTTAATTGAAGTGTTGTCACCTGAAGACAAATCTGTCACAATGCTAGATGCCTCTAGGACGGATCGTGTTGGTCCTTTAGCAAAGGTAAGAAGGCAAAGGAGAGACATTAGCCATATGGCAGACATCTAGTTATTAACAGGGAACAATTTTTTTTAAATGTCAAAATTTCCAGTGGGAAAAAAAAATTCCAAGTTTCAAACAGTTCCACTTTGAATTCTTTTCAGATTACCTTCTTTTCTCCACTACAGGACAAAATAAGATGGGGAAAACTTTGTCAAATTTATAAAATTCTGGTAAGTAAAGGAAAATATTATTTCTTTTTCCATTGGCACATCTTTCTAGGAAGCAGACAATAGTTGAAATGAAAAATAGTTTAAATAAATAGGATATTTTTAGGGTTACATAACTCTAGTGCCCCATAAACTGTACTCACTGGCATTCAGATGCTGGCCACATTGGTCTGGGTCTTTCTTTCCCCAAAAAGCAATCTTATTTTCTGGACATAGCCTTGGAGACAGATGGCCCAAAGAGACAGGACATTTTCCTTTGAAGGATTCTAGAACTCTTCCTCACTGTTGTTTTTCACCATCTTCTTCTTGGGAGGGCTAGAGAGATCTCATCAAAGTCAGAATCAAAGAAAACTCCTGGAGGTCCTTTTCGTTGGAAACAAATTCTTGAACATGGAGCCAGACCTCTCAATAACAATGATGAACAAAAATCTGGCATTTCTCTCTATGGTCCCCTTGTTAATATCTTCAGGCTGCATGGACAACTGCCAAACAGAACTTTCACCTATTGTCTTCAGTGTGTGCCTTTGCATTCCTTCTGCTAGAGAAAATCCTAGATGCTTGAATGCAGTACATACTGAGTATGAATATAAAGATCCACATGTATAAATAAACATTTTGGTTCCCTCTATGCATGGATAAAGACAAGATCCAATTGAAAGGCAACTTCAGGAACATCCTTTCCTTTGTTATATTAAAATAATGTGTTTGATACACATAAGAAACAGACAAATGGGAAGAGGAGTTAACCCTTGTTAAAAGTTTATATTTGTGGTCTGTGCATATATATCTTTGTTATATTTGTGATGGATTTTGTTAAGCAAGTATGCAGGGACTCTTTGAGAACAATACTGACTCACAACATTTCAACTTCTCTCAGTGCAGCCAATACCTGCAATGAATATCCTGTACTGAACAAAGAAAAATCCACAAAAACATATTAAGCCTCTGTTACAAAAACACGCAGTGGAAGAAAAATAAGTACGGGCTCCTTCCTTAAACTTAAATGAAACTAGGCAGAAAATCCAATAAACTAGGGGGAAAATACTTGTGATAAGGAGATATAATGTCCAGCAGTAAAAGGAGCAACATAGCTCTGGAGATAAAAAAAAATAATCTCTCAACAATATTGAAATTATTCAGTGCCCAAAGAAACATAATTACTCCTTTTATGTAGACTTGTATGTCATTGTTAGGGTGGATAGTTAAAAAAAAAAGAATTCGTAAACATGTTTATGATTTTTTTTAAACAACATTCACTACTACTTTTATTAGCTTTCCATGATCATACTTGTGGGAAGAGCAGTTGTCACAAATAGGTATTTTCATGAGTAGTTACACCAGAAATATTTTACAGAGCCACCTTGAAAGTCATTCTGGTTTGGGGAGTCATCCAATAGGGAAGCATAAACACTCCCATGTGACCTAGATGACCACACACCTACCATGAAATCTTAAAAGCAAATGTTGAAAGCAACAGATTTACGGGTCTATAATGTAAATTGAAGGTGACTCCTGGTGGGTCTACTCACAGGCTTGAAGTTAAACACAGGCTTAAGTGCTTTGCTGCTTCAGAGCCAGAGTGTTCAACACAGTGAAAGTGCAAGAAATCCATAGTCTGAAATATGTATGCTTTAACCATTCACTGACTAATTGTGAGTAAGAAACATCTGTAAAATAATGAAGCCAATTCATGAATAATTTGCAAACAGAAAAAGGCAATAAACTGTTTGCTGTAAATAGTTCACGTAGCTCTAATCGTTATCAGGAAAAGAACCCAACTTGTAGAGGAAGAAATTTCAAGCTAGTAGGTAAGAATACAAAAATACTAAAGAAATCACACTGGATCGTCAATATTCCTAGAACTTCTTTTGCACATAAGATGAAAGAGGAAGACTCTGAGAGGGAGAAGTATATTTCTGAAGCAAAATGCTTTTGACATGGTCCAGCTCCTGAGTCACGACTTCATGTTTCTTAATTTTGGCAGTAGAATAAAGTCTTCAGTAGAACATCTTTAAGTCCAAATATATGACACTTGAGAGTTCTTACCATAACTTCTCTTTTTATGTCTATGTGATTTACGTTTGCAGATGGAAGTAATTTAATAGCTTGGTGATCTTTCATCTAGCCTGTTTCCCTTCGGTGACCTTATGTTTACTATAAGAAAACACCAACAAGGTGTCTGATTTCTTCATGGAAAAATGGCAACTATTTAAAACAAAAGGATTTTGTCCAATTGCATCATAATTCTTTCAGCGTTCCTGCCATTTAACAAAAAGGCTTGCTTGTTCTGGGGGAGTGTTTGACTATGAAACAAGGCCAGCTTGTCTTTCTCACAAAAGATGCATTTAAAATAAAATTAAAAATAAAGCAACAGTAAGAACCACAAGTTTTATGCTTCAAATGGTCAGCTGTCTTGTTGGGGACAGGAGTTCTCAGCATATTTCATATCTTGACCTCACATTCAACCAACCCTTCCTCAGATGCACCCTAAAATTATCCCACTGTGGTTTATGAAGTATTTCTGGCATCTGTGCAAGGCTGGTTGAACGTTACTATGTAAACCTATCTCAGCAAAAGGCTGGAAATGAAGGAATGGGAAAAAGGATTCCACAATACCTGTTACTGACTCATGAAGGGGCCACAGCCCACAGGCTGAGAAACACTGACCTGGAAATTCAGACTTGTGGCCTTCTTAGCATTTTATACACAAGTACCATCCTGAGGGACATCACAATGGTTTTTCTGAGTTAAGGAAATAAGAAAAGGGCATATCTCTTAGAAAATAGTTTTTAAACTCAAAGTAATCAAATGCTTGAATTTAAGGACCCGAGTTTCACAAATTGAGAGGTGGGAACACACAAGTGCACACACTATTTAGTGCACACAAGTATCATAGTTGTATTTGCAAATCAAGACTGTAGCGATCAGTAACACATTTGCAAGTGGCTGATTTGAAGGCAGAGAAGTTCACAGAGCTTACTTTATGACAATCAGTTCATTAAAGTCTCAAATATATAGTATTCTTTATTTGGATTTTAGAAGTTAGTTATTTTGGGTCATATCCCCAGTGGGTATAAACTGACTTTAATAGTTATGCTGCATTACACCAGATGAGAGTCTGACTCCTAGTTTTGTTTCTTAATAAATTGCATCAATATACTATTATTTAAATAATAAACTGTAATTATTCTAATAGCTTGAAGGGTCAAATCCTGATCCTATTTATATCCTCTGTAGTAACAACAATAAAAATCAGATGCAAATCAAGGGATGTCAGTACTTTTTAAACTGCACTTTTTTCCCTAACATTCAGCTCCACCCTTCAGAAAGCATCTTCAGCTATAACTTTTGGCTTCTATAGTTCCAGAGTCCTGAAGCTCTTTCCTAGTTCAAATGGATTCACCCACTTTCTTACTGGCTATTTAATGCCAGTTTAAACCCTACTTTCCCACTCACCAAATGGGAATGACAGGATATGCGCTGCTTTTCAGCAGGTCTTCCAACATTCTCACTAGAGCTGGTTGGAAAATGCAGTTCCTTAGAAATTAAAACACTTTGCAAAACTGACATTTTTGCAGAAATTTTGTTTTGGGGAAGAAACCCCAGAAAATTGCCAGCCGTGTTGAAATATGTCATTTTGACATTTTTTGGAATGAAACCTTTTGATTTTTTTTTAAAATGACTTTTCATTTAAAATGTATTATGTATTATCTTATAAATTATAATATACTATACAATTAAAAAGTCAAAATTGAACCAAAACATATTAATTGATTCAACACATTTTTTTTTTAATTTTCCTTCATGGAGAATTTAAAAATGTGAGGGTTTTGTTCCAATCTGAAACAAAGCCAAACATAGAAATGTCAAAACCCTTTGCAAAAACGAATTTCCATCCTCCACTCAACTTTAATTCTGACATACAGCATATAGGGAAGAAGAGTCTGGGTTCTTCTCTAGCTGAATAACATTCTTGTTATTTAAAAGGGTTTATGTTAACCCCCAATTAACTCTTCATTGCTGACAGAACTGGTCTTAACCAGACAGAAGAAAGGGGCTGAAGATTTCCATCCCCTTTCCCCTTCCCACCAACCTGAACAATAATTAGGCACTGAAGGAACCTCTGCTTAGAAGATTGTGGGAATGCTCTCATTCCAGTTGCAGCAGCGGTAAGTAGACAAGCTACCTTCATCTCAAGCACACTTTTTAAGCAAGCCATAGCTTCTCCTATAGATGAACATGGGGGCAGAGGGGTGTTGTGATGATTTTGGTTAACTTTGTTGAGATCTGAGTATCGCTAAGATTCCCCCAGATGTAAAGCTATCGGAACTTCTGTGGTATGTATGTCCCCTTGCTTCAGTAGCTAGTAAAGGAGGAGAAAGACAAATCCAGGATAGAGATTCCTTTTCCCCCACAGCTATTCCACAACCCCACATGCTAGGGCTGGGGTTTTGTTACCTATAGTTCAGCATCTCCCCTGAACAGGTTGGCATTCTCTATGTCTACATCATATCTACAGCATTTTGCTGTCTGAACATCTTGAACGCTATAAATATTTTCCACTGCATCAGATTCATTGTTGTTTTCACAGCGGATAAAATGGTGTTCATTTCTGTTTGTTTGAGGGGGTGTTTTTGTGTGTTTCTAAGAAGGGAAAACAGAAAGTGTAGAACTATTATTTTCTTGTATTTTTTTTATAAAAACTCTCCACCACATTTTCTCCCTCTCTCTATCTTTCTCTCCACACTTTTAAATCAACACCATCATTCTTACAAAAAGAAAAATACACTGTATAAATAAGAGGGTAAGGCCCTCATAATTCACTTGTAGCCTTTTCTCTAAGATTTATTGGTTTTTCTGTTGCAAGTTGAGATAAGAACCACATTCCACTTTTTGCTGTTTGCATGATACACTGCAAGATCTGTGCTGATAAGAGCAGGAATCCTATATTTTTATAGAGGACCCTGAACGTAATGAAAAATATCTTCATATGATTGTTATAAACTGCTTAAGCATTCTTTTCTACCAATTCTCTTATTTTATACTATCTTGCTTTCAATGGTCACTCCAAAGCTTATTTTTGTTTATTTTGTAATTTGTCATATTCTTGGTATAATTGATTTTGTTGAACCCCTCTACGCCTAAAATTCTACTTTTTGACAAACACTCCTCACCTATGTAACCTTTTCAAAGTTTCTCTGTGTGGGAACAGGGGAGCTGCTCATTTTCATAGGATCTAATTTCAGTCAGTTAGTTTATAGTCATTTTGAATCCGCAGACTTTAGCAGACTTAAAATGAAAAGAGGTCACAGAAATGCTGAAGCATTTTGGTTCTAGATAGATACCGGCCTGAATCAAAGCTCCAGACCCAAACACTGTGAGGAAAATAGGACCTGGATCTGAACTCTGTAATGCGGTGAATCAAAACCTCAGATCCGGCTTTGGCTAAGTTCAGAACAAAATCACAGCTTTGAGGTTTGGTCCCATCTATAATTTTAGACAGAGACTAAATGTACATTAAAAATCATAGTATGTATTTCTCAGAATGGAATCACTACCTTTAAATACAGAGACAGATCCTGAATTCCTTAATCAGGGAAAACTCCTATTACTTTGGGAATTTTGCCTTCCAATCATTTGCTAAGGATCTGCACATTGGGAGCCCTTCCATGTAAAGATGTCTCATTGTTAGCATGGAAGGTGGGAATCTTCCTGTCCAGCATCTTTAAAATCTGCACTTCATGGAGTTTTTGTTTAGGGAGTGGAAGGGCAGGGACTGGTTGCGCTAGGGTACTATAGCTTTAAAATTCAATGTAAGGCTATAGGACTATATGTGCATCAACCCCTTGGACATCAGAGGCAAAGAGTTTAAACACCCGCAGGCACATGGCAAAGTACTACTTCTTGCTAAAAAGTATTTTAGGAAATACAGTTTATGCTATTTGCTAGCTTTAAATTATTCTTGCTCACCAGAATACTGTATGTTCATATCATCAGATTCCTTCTCTGCATTCCTATGCATAAAGAGAGATCTGCATTGACTATAAAATGGTGCCTGCATTTCACCTGAATCATGGCACAATATATTTACAGTTCTGTTCAACAAACCACTATTGTTTCTGTTATTTATATATATCTATAGATAGATATTTTGTATGTAGAGATACATACACATTATAGATAGATGATTCATAGATATATGTTGTATGTGTTTGTGTATATATATAGATAGATAGATAGACTTTCGCTCACTCCTTCTCTGTCTTAATCAGAAACAAACAACATATGTTCAGGTCCACATATTGTAATGTTTTGTTACTGCTTTTGTCAGATCTTATCTCCCCATGGAATGGGACTATCAGAGGCAAAATATTTCTTTCTTTTTTCCCTCCGATTGGATGGAACTGCCTACCACTTAGAAAGCTAACATGTTTTAAATGACCTCTAGGATTCTTCACAATGCTTTTCTGACCTGTGAAATTCTTATATGGCAGGAGTCACATAGAGCACTTGGATAAATTAGCTTGGGGAACAAGTGAAGTTGATTTACAATACACAGGATCTGCATCAAAAGAGTGAATATTTGAAATCTCAATCAGTTGCGCTTGTAACAAACGTAAAAACCTTATGGTTCATCATGTACAATACCATATTTTTTTTTACAAAAGATGTAATTATTGTTGGTTCAATATGTGTTTTGTGTATACTGCATCTTGGTGATTCATATTAAATATACGATTGATTTATGAATCTCTGCATGTTGAATGTGATTCTGGGGTATCCTATGGTTTCCAGGTCCTTTAATTTCACCTTTCATCAAATTCAAGCACAAATTAAGATTGACTTCTCTTCTAATGAGAAGTTTCTATACAGTTGTTCTAACTATAGAAGCACACTGGTTTTTCCTATCTCCAATGTCTTCATAGATAAATGACTTGAATACAGGAAAGACATCAGATCTCCAATGTATGTTATAGTTGATGAATTCTTTGTAGCAATAATATTCTCATTCATAAATTTATTCAAATAACATATGTGGAAAAGAAACACTTTCAAGCTTTTGTTATATTTTATGGGCCAGATTTTCAAAAGAACTCAGCACCCACAATTAAGGGTAAATTTTCATTGCTCATTGTGGGAACTGCTGGGTGCTGAGCACTTATGAAAAATCTGACTACATCATTTAGGACCCTATATAAAACCTAATCTCCTTTGAAAGTCTGATTGTTTATTTAGGTCCTAGATAGGAATGACTAGGCCATACAGTCACAGAGTTTAAGGCCAGAAGGGATCACCAGATCATAGTCTAAGCCACCAATACCACCCAGCAACTATACACTAAACATAACAACTGAAATTGGATTAAAGTATTACAGACCACAGGAGAGAAGATTATTATCTGCCACAGGCAGAGAATAGGAAGGACCAAGGTGCATCAGTGCTTGAGTCCCTGCAGTTGCAGGGAAATGGTTAAGTGAGATATGCCCAGATAATCCTGGCAAGTGACCCACACCCATACACTGCAAAGGAAGGGGAAAACTCCCCAAAGTCACTGCCAAGATGACCTCGGGGAAAATTACTTCCTGACCCTGCGTATAGTGATCAGTTAGACCCTGAGCATGTGAGCAAGAACCAGCTAGTCAAGCACCTGAGAAAGAGAATGCTCGGTGCCACATCAGATCCCGGGTCCACCCCTCCCAATGTTCAATCTCCAGCCACGGCCATACCTGATTTTTCAGAGGAAGGAGATAAAAAACCCTTCCAGAATACACTGGGGGGGTGGGAGGGAATACTTTCCTAATCTCTGCCATTGGATGGCTGAAACCTTGAAGCATGAGATTTAGGAACATCAGACATAAAGTAGAAGTGAGCCTCAGGGCTGCTGGGCCCTGCCCCCCATAATCACAAGCAACC
This sequence comes from Natator depressus, assembly GCF_965152275.1. Lineage (NCBI taxonomy): Eukaryota > Metazoa > Chordata > Testudines > Cheloniidae > Natator > Natator depressus. The sequence goes on from NC_134237.1 coordinate 109,103,807, forward strand.
GTGTCATACAATTACAATCAGAAAATGTGTCCCGCTCTCTCATAAAACTAAATTATTTACCCGCACAACAAAAATTCAGTGACTGTTCCAGAACCTCATTCCTCTGATGGTTAGAAACCTTCTAATTTCCAGTCTGAATTTATTCATGGCCAGTTTATACCCATTTGTTCTTTAGCCAACATTGTCTTTGAGTTTAAATAGCTCTTCTCATTTCCTGGTATTTACCGTCCTCCCTTCCCCATTGTATTTATAGAGAGCAATCATATCCCCTCTCAGCCTTCTTTTTGCTTAGCTAAACAAGCCAAGCTTTTCCAGTCTTCTCTCATAAGATAGACCCTCCACTCCCCTGATCATCCTCATGGTTCTTCTCTGCACCTGTTCTAGTTTAAATTCATCTTTCTTGAACATGGATGACCTGATTTGTCTATAGTATTCCAAATGAGGTCTTACCAGTGCCTTGTACAATCTTTACTGGAAAGGCCTCTTCTAATATATCCTAGAATAGCATTTGCCTTTTTCACACCTGTTTCACATTGGTGACTCATAGTCATAGGATCATAGGACCGGAAGGAACCTTGAGAAGTCATCTAGTCCAGTACCCTGCACTCATGGCAGGACTAAGTATTATCTAGACCATTCCTGACAGGTGTTTGTCTAACCTGCTCTTAAAAAACTCAAATTCCACAACTTCCCTTGGCAATTTATTTCAGTGCTTAACCCCCCTGACAGTTAGGAAATTTTTCCTAATGTCCAACTTGCTGCAATTTAAGCCCATTGCTTATCCTATCCTCAGAGGTTAAGAAAAACAAATTTTCTCCCTCCTCCTTGTAACAAGCTTTTATGTACTTGAAAACTTATCATGTCCCCCCTCAGTCTTCTCTTTTCCAGACAAAACAAACCCAATTTTTTCAATCTTCTCTCATAGGTTATGTTTTTTCGACCTTTAATCATTTCTGTCATTCTTCTCTGGACTTTCTCCAATTTGTCCACATCCTTCCTCAAATGTGGTGCCCAGAACTGGACACAATACTCCAGTTGAGGCCTAATCAGCACAGAGTAGAGCAGAAGAATTACTTCTTGTGTCTTGCTTACAACACTCCTGCTAATACATCCCAGAATGATGTTCGCTTTTGTTTGCAACAGCATTACACGGTTGACTCATATTTAGCTTGTGGTCCACTCTGATCCCCTCATCCCTTTCCACAATACTCCTTCCTAGGCAATCATTTCCCATTTTGTACATGTGCAACCGATTGTTCCTTCCTCAGTGGAGTACTTTGCATTTGTCCTTATTGAATTTCATCCTACTTACTTCAGACCATTTCTCCAGTTTGTCCAGATCATTTTGAATTTTAATCCTATCCTCCAAAGCATTTGCAACCCTTCCCAGCTTGGTATCATCCACAAACTTTATAAGTGTACTCTCTATGCCATTATCTAAACCATTGATGAAGATATTGAGCAGAACTGGACCCAGAACTGATCCTGGTGGGACCCCATTCATTATGTCCTTCCAGCATGACTGTGAACCACTGATAACTACTAAATCTAGGTTGCATTTCCCTAGTTTGTTTATAAGAAGGTCATGTGAGACAGTATCAAAAGCTTTACTTAAGTCAAGATATACCATGTCTACCGCTTCCCCCCTATTCACAAGGCTTGTTACCCTGTCAAAGAAAGCTATCAGGTTGGTTTGACACGATTTGTTTTTGACAAATCCATGCTGACTGATACTTATCTTGTTATTATCTTCTAGATGTTTGCAACTTGATTGCGTAATAATTTGCTCCATTTTTTTCTGGGTACAGAAGTTAAGCTGACTGGTCTGTAATTCCCTGGGTTGTCCTTATTTCCCTTTTTATAGATTGGCACTATATTTGTCCTTTTCCAGTCTTCTGGAATCTCTCCCGTCTTCCATGACTTTTCAAAGATTTTGTTAGTTGTTTAAAAAAAGCTTCACCCACCTCTTCTTCCTGGTTAGGTGGTCTGTAGTAGACCCCTACCATGACATCACCCTTGTTTTTTACATCGTTTATCAGTACCCAGAGACTTTCAGCAAGTCTGTCTCCTATTTTCATCTCAAACTCCATCCAAGTGTATACATTTTTAATATATAAGGCAACACCTCCTTCCTTTTCCCCCTGCTTTTCCTTTCTGAGCAAGCTGTACCCTTCTATACCAATATTCCAGTCAGATGTTTTATCCCACCAGGTCTCTGTGATGCCAACTGTGTGATAGTTGTGTTTATTTACTAGCATTTCAAGTTCTTCCTGCTTATTCCCCACACTTCTCACATTAGTATACAGACACCAAAGACACTGATTTGATTTCCCCCCGCCCTGCAGTTCTGTCTTGTCTCTCCTTTATCCCTGCTATCACAGCCCATGCTCCCCCCAAATTCCAAACCTCATCCCAGGTCTCTTGACTTACCTGTGGGCTTTGGTCACCTGCCCCTTTCAAACCTAGTTTAAAGTCCTCCTCACTAGGTTAGCCAGTCAGTATCCAACTATGCTCTTCCCCTTCCTCGATAGGTGAACCCCATCTATACCTATCAGTCCTTCTTCCTGGAACAGCATCTTGTGGTCAAGGAAACCGAAGACCTCCTGGCAATACCATCTTCGCAGCCAGGCATTTACCTCCAGGATGCACCTGTCTTTGCCTGGGCTCCTACCCTTGACTGGAAGGATCAAAGAGAACACCACCTGCACTCCCAACTCCTTCACCCTTACTCCCAGAGCCCTGTAGTCACTTCTGATCCTCTGAGGATCATACCTTGCAGATTCATTAGTGCCCACATGGATGTGTAGCATGGGGTAGTAGTCAGAGGACTGGATAATCCTTGACAATCCCTCCATAACGTCTCGGATATGGGCCCCTGGCAGGCAGCACACCTCCTGGGATGCCATGTCAGGGTGACAGATGGGTGCCTCCGTCCTCCTCAGAAGAGAGTCACCAACCACCACTACCCTCCTGTGATTGACCCCACACACAAGTCTTTCTCTTTCTCTCTTATTCCCAACTGATGAGCCTCCAGCTTGTAGAGGAAATTCTTCTTATTAGAACCTAAATGTATAACCTTGCCCTCTGCACTATTAAATTTCATCCCACTTCCATCACTCCAGTCTTCAAGGTTATCCAGATCTTTCTGAATAATATTCCAATGCTCCTCTGTATTGACAATGCCTCCCAGCTTTGTATCTTCAGCAATTTAATTAGCACACTCCTACTTTCTGTGCCAAGGTCATTAAAAAAATATTGAATAAGACTTATCCCAAGTCCCCGATCCTTGGGGAACTCCACTAGTAACCTTCCTCCAGTCCGATAATTCATCTTTCAGCATGATCCGTTGCCTTCTCCCCTTTAGCCAATCGCTCATCTACCTTTCAACACTTGTACTGATCCCCAGGTTCCCTAATTTAACTTTACCAATTACCTCTATGAACTTAATTGTTCTTTCCTGAATAATTTGTTCTAAAGCCTTGCATACTGCTGAGGTCAGACAGCCAGATTAATGTTTTCACCTTTCTTAAATATAGGCACAATGTTAGCTGTTCTCCAATCATATGGTAGTACCCCTGAATAGATAGCTTTATTAAAAATCTTCGCTATCAGGTTAGCCATCTCAGGCACCAGTTCTTTCAGTATACAGGGATGGAAGTTATCTGACACCCTCCCTCTGCCACATTTGAGCACATTCTAATATTATAGTTAGTCATTTTTAATTTTAAACACTAACTTGATATCATTCAGTTAATAAACAAACACTGTCATAGTCATGCCTCTACCATTATGCATTCTGGAGCACACCAGACCATATAAATTAAATTAAATTAAATTAAATTAAATTAATCTAAACATTCAATATACAAGTTGAAATCTTTTAAACACTTATTCTATGAAGGCGTCAATACAGCAACATCTAGCCAGATGCAAAATGGACACCACACCACGGGCCCATCCAACTCCCATCCCACTAAAGCCAATGTGGTCTTTCCACTGGTTTTAATGATAGTTGGATCAGTCCCCATAGGAATTTGAAAAGAACAAGAAATAGACTACAGTGTGTGTCATCTGCATTCTGATGACCTCATAACCCAAATCACTTCACTACTTCCCTTAGCATTCTCACATCCAGTTTGCTGTATTACTCCCACAACTATGAGTTGCCAAACCATCTGGAATATGGAAATATGAATAAAAATGAAACGATGATGCTTGTATTATGAAAGTCTCTCTCTAGCTTCTGGCACAATACACCTCGCAAAGATTCCAGAACAAAAACTTGGACACCAGTGTTATTTTGAGGTGTGAATACAAATTAGATTAGATTCGTAACTGTCATGAATCTTGCTTACATGCTCAGGGTTAAAGTGATAAGCAAATCTGTGGCTGAGAAGGAATTTTCCCCAGGGGCATCCTGGCAGGGACCTTAGGGTTTTTACCTTCAGAGGTAATTTGTTAGGATCAGGTGAGCATTTCCCACATGGCTGGTTAACTATAACTGCAGGGGTTGGCACTGGTGGATCTTAGCTCTTCCTATCAATATCGGTGTTAGAGCAGACAAATAGATTTTTCCAATACAGGCTAGTGAAAGAACTTTAAAATGGAAGCTGCCATGATCCAAGCTGAGTATGCCTTCATGAGGCAGAACAATCTAACACCAAAACATTTTAAATGAGGAACAAATGAGGTGCCAGTAAAATAAAATAAATGTTTTTTTTTCAAATAAGCATTCTTAATTATTTTTAAGATGATGGTTTACATCAACATGTGATCCAATAATTCCGAACCTTAATAAAAACTGCATGTGCCAAAGAATTCCCACCAGAAAGTTGAGAGCTATAGTATCTGGAACACACACACAAGGCAGGTTTGGCTCACAACAGAAAGCTTTGCATGCCCAGAGGCAATATTTTCACTTTGAAAATGATTAAGCTGTTCAAATTTTGTTAATAGATGTGTTTGAAGTAAAAATGTGAGTTAAGTAGGCAATGCCGTTAGGAAGTAAATGTTCTGTGATTTTTAGCAGAGTTTTGGGGAACTTAGGTTACTTATTTTTCCATGCTTTGGATATTTATCATGGTCTAGCTCTTCCCTATGAAGTTAGGCGGCAGATCCTAAGCTGCTGTAAATTATCAAAGTTCCATTGAAGCCCCTATCATTCAGTGTAGCTGAACCCTTTCCAGAAAGTGAAATATATCTAATTTTTCCAAGAAATGCAGTGTTTTATTTACCACAAAAGGAATTTTTGTTTCCTTTCTTTTCTCCTCTTCTCCTTCTTCTGCTGTGTGTGTGTGTGTGTGTGTGTGTGTGTGTGTGAGAGAGAGAGAGAGGAAGGTTGGAGGGAAGAAGGTGAAAATTGAAAGCTTTAATAAAAAGTGATTTCCGACCTTAATTGTGCAGTCACTTTTGCTCACTACTTGCAAGCCGTATAAAAGTATGTCGGTATTTTTAAAAGGTTTGATTTAGACAGAGAAACACTGTGTACATAATTTGAACGTGTTGTGCCCTAGTCGGTATTAATTGTTGGGAACTATGTCTCTTTCAATTCTCAATAGTAGAGATGGGCCTAAACCAAACCCCCAGATGTAAACACTCCAAGACATTGAAACCTGAATATAGATCTGAATTCTGCAGCCACCTCCTATTGACTAACTCTGCCCAGGGCCGGCTCCAGGCACCAGTGTTCCAAGCAGGTGCTTGGGGAGGCAGTCAGAAAGGGGCGGCAGTGTTTCCACGGCAGCGGTAAATCGGCAGCAGCTTCTCCCTTTTTGCCGTCCGTGGTGGCAGTTTTTTTCATCGCTTGGGGCAGCAAAAACTGTAGAGCCGGCCCTGCCTCTGCTGAGTATGTTATATGTAGACAAAGAATTACATTTACCTCCCTTTATAGTCACTTAAAATCATATTTTAAGGCCTTCGTTAGAAAAATAGCTCCACCATCCTCATCTAATCTATGAGTGGGATTTTAGTACTCATTACAGAAGAATGATATGTTTTTTATTAGCTTCTAGTGCATTGCTCAACTTCGTATCTGTCAATGAATGTGAATTTTTGGACTTAACACAGCCCAGTGCATACGAGTCAGCCTCTAAAGTTCCAGTTTGTTTAATGAAAGGAGCTGCAAGCCAGGAAGAAGGGCAAGTTAAATCTCCTATTCCCAACAAAACCTTTCAAACAGCTCATTCTCCCCTTGCTCATCACTGCCCTCTGACTTGTTGAAATGTTAATATCTCTGGGAATTTCAGGCTTCTGTCAAAACAGGCTCTTCCTCCTTCATTGTGCATGAACTGTTAATGTTACATTGGACTGTGCATGTCTGGCTCATTAATCAAAACTGCCCACTAAAAGAACAAGCCTCTGCAATTGTCCAATACTTCAATGTTAGGGTTGTTTTTTTTTCTGTCATCTCACATTTTTGTTTAAATCAGATACTGATTTTCTAATAAACCCATAAGCTAGTTTGAAACAGGGTATTTGCTCACTTCTCATTTATACTGCTGATGCATTAAAATTGCTTCTCAAATTATCTGTGAATCTGTTTTCACTACTTGGTAACAGCAATGTCAACAGACTCTGCTCCCTGGAAGGGAGGGTACGCATTTCCAGTTTTAATACAAACACTTAAATATATCATGTATGTTTAAAAACAGAACACTATAGTAAAAAGTCCTTCTCCACTTTGCTTGTGTTATACTACAGATGGGACCAAGCATTCCAGCAGGTATAGACGAACTTGCACTAGAGGGCCTCAAGTTAGCATGCAAAAAATAGCAGTGTGGACACTAATGATCTTCCAGAAAACACCATCCTGGCCACTATGGAGGTAGAAGCCTTCTACACCAACATTCCACACAAAGATGGATTACAAGCCGTCAGGAACAGTATTCCCGATAACGTCACGGCAAACCTGGTGGCTGAACTTTGTGCCTTTGTCCTCACCCACAACTATTTCATATTTGGGGACAATGTATACCTTCAAGTCAGCGGCACTGCTATGAGTACCCGCATGGCCCCACAGTATGCCAACATTTTTATGGCTGACTTAGAACAACACTTCCTCAGCTCTCGTACCCTAACACTCTAACCAGCAACTACTAGTGAGCAAACTTCGTGTAGGAGAGGCAGTGTCAAGTGGTGAATTGGGACCAGGCTTCTGACAGTGCTACATTGATGACATCTTCATCATCTGGACCCATGGAAAAGAAGCCCTTGAGGAATTCCACCATGATTTCAACAATTTCCATCCCACTATCAAGCTCAGCCTGGACCAGTCCACACAAGAGATCCACTTCCTGGACACTACGGTGCTAATAAGCGATGGTCACATAAACACCACCCTATATCAGAAACCTACTGACCTCTATACTTACCTACATGCCTCCAGCTTTCATCCAAACCACATCACATGATCCATTGTCTACAGCCAAGCTCTATGATACAACCGCATTTGCTCTAATCCCTCAGACAGAAACAAACACCTACAGGATCTCTATCAAGCATTCTTAAAACTACAATACCTACCTATTGAAGTGAAGAAACAGATTGACAGAGCCAGAAGAGTACCCAGAAGTCACCTACTACAGGACAGACCCAACAAAGAATCATAGAATATCAGGGTTGGAAAGGACCTCAGGAGGTCATCTAGTCCAACCCCCTGCTCAAAGCAGGACCAATCCCCAACTAAATCATCCCAGCTAGGGCTTTGTCAAGCCTGACCTTAAAAACTTCTAAGGAAGGAGATTCCACCACCTCCCTAGGTAACACATTCCAGTGTTTCACCACCCTCCTAGTGAAAAAGTTTTTCCTAATATCCAACCTAAACTTCCCCTACTGCAACTTGAGACCATTACTCCTCGTTCTGTCATCTGCTACCACTGAGAACAGTCTAGATCCATCCTCTTTGGAACCCCCTTTCAGGTAGTTGAAAGCAGCTATCAAATCCCCCTTCATTCTTCTCTTCCGCAGACTAAACAATCCCAGTTCCCTCAGCCTCTCCTCATAAGTCATGTGTTCCAGTCCCCTAATCATTTTTGTTGCCCCCCGCTGGACTCTCTCTCCAATTTTTCCACATCCTTCTTGTAGTGTGGGGCCCAAAACTGGACACAGTACTCCAGATGAGGCCTCACCAATGTCAAATAGAGGGGAATGATCACGTCCCTCGATCTGCTGGCAATGCCCCTACTTATACATCCCAAAATGCCATTGGCCTTCTTGGCAACAAGGGCACACTGTTGACTCATATCCAGCTTCTCGTCCACTGTAACCTCTAGGTCCTTTTCTGCAGAACTGCTGCCAAGCCATTCGGTCCCTGGTCTGTAGCGGTGCATGGGATTCTTCCATCCTAAGTGCAGGACTCTGCACTTGTCCTTGTTGAACCTCATCAAATTTCTTTTGGCCCAATCCTCTAATTTGTCTAGGGCCCTCTGTATCCTATCCCTACCCTCCAGCGTATCTACCTCTCCTCCCAGTTTAGTGTCATCTGCAAACTTGCTGAGGGTGCAATCCACAAAACTGGCCCGAGGACCGATCCTTGGGGCACTCCACTTGATACCGGCTGTCAACTAGACATGGAGCCATTGATCACTACCCGTTGAGCCCGACAATCTAGCCAGCTTTCTATCCACCTTATAGTCCATTCATCCAGCCCATACTTCTTTAACTTTCTGGCAAGAATACTGTGGGAGACTGTGTCAAAAGCTTTGCTAAAGTCAAGGAACAACATGTCCATTGCTTTCCCCTCATCCACAGAGCCCGTTATCTCATCATAGAAGGTAATTAGATTAGTCAGGCATGACTTGCCCTTGGTGAATCCATACTGACTGTTCTGGATCACTTTCCTCTCCTCTAAGTGCTTCAGAATTGATTTCTTGAGGACCTGCTCCATAATTTTTCCAGGGACTGAGGTGAGGCTGACTGGCCTGTAGTTCCCAGGATCCTCCTTCTTCTTTTTTTTAAAGATGGTGTCAAGGTTCCTTCCCCACTCTGAACTCTAGGGTACAGATGTGGGGACCTGCATGAAAACCTCCTAAGCTTACTTTTACCAGCTTAGGTTAAAACTTCCCCAAGGTACAAATTAATTTTACCCTTTGCCCTTGGAATTTCCACTGCCACCACCAAACTTTAACTGGGTTTACTGGGAAAACGTAGTTTGGACACGTCTTTCCCCCCAAAATCCTCCCAACCCTTGCACCCCACTTCCTGGGGAAGGTTTGGTAAAAATCCTCACCAATTTGCATAGGTGACCACAGACCCAAACCCTTGGATCTTAGAACAATGAAAAAGCATTCAGTTTTCTTACAAGAAGACTTTTAATAGAAGTAAAGGAATCACCTCTGTAAAATCAGGTGGTAGATACCTTACAGGGTAATTAGATTCAAAACATAGAGAATCCCTCTAGGCAAAACCTTAAGTTACAAAAAAGACACACAGACAGGAATAGTCATTCTATTCAGCACAGTTCTTTTCTCAGCCATTTAAAGAAATCATAATCTAACACATACCTAGCTAGATTACTTACTAAAAGTTCTAAGATTCCATTCCTGTTCTATCTCCGGCAAAAGCAGCATACAGACAGAAACAGACCCTTTGTTTCTCTCCCTCCTCCCAGCTTTTGAAAGTATCTTGTCTCCTCATTGGTCATTTTGGTCAGGTGCCAGCGAGGTTACCTTTAGCTTCTTAACCCTTTACAGGTGAGAGGAATTTTCCTCTGGTCAGGAGGGATTTTAAAGGGGTTTACCCTTCCCTTTATATTTATGACAGATGGGCACTACATTAGCCTTTTTCCAGAAATAAAGTAACAGAACGCCACTAGCTGTCACCTTCAACCCCCAACTAAAACCTGTCCAGCGCATCATCAAGGATCTACAACCTATCCTGAAGGACGACCCATCACTCTCACAGATCTTGGGAGGCAGGCTAGTCCTTGCTTACAGACAGCCCCCCAAACTGAAGCAAATACTCACCAGCAACCACACACCACACAACAAAAACACTAACCCAGGAACCTATCCTTGCAGCAAAGCCTGTTGCCAACTCTGTCCACGTATCTATTCAAGGGACACCATCATAGGAACTGATCACATCAGCCACATCATCAGGGGCTCATTCATCTGCACATCTACCAATGTGATATATGTTATCATGTGCTAGCAATGCCCCTCTGCCATGTACATTGGCCAAACCCGACAGTCTCTACGCAAAAGAATAAATGGACACAAATCAGATGTCAAGAATTATAACATTCAAAAACCAGTCGGAGAACACTTCAAACTCCCTGGACACTCAATTACAGACCTAAAAGTTGCAATCCTTCAACAAAAAAACTTCAAAAACAGACTCCAACAAGAAACTGCAGAACTGGAATTAATTTGCAAACTGGACACCATTAAATTAGGTTTGAATAAAGACTGGGAGTGGATGAGTTATTACACAAACTAAAAACTATTTCCCCATGCTAATTTTTGTCCTACTGTTACTCACACCTTCTTGTCAATTGTTTATAATGGGCCATCCTGATTATCACTACAAAAGTTTTTTTTCCTTCTGCTGATAATAGCCCACCTTAATTGATGAGTCTCATTAGAGTTGGTATGGCAACACCCATATTTTCATGTTCTCTGTATATAAATATATATATATATATATATATATCTCTTCCTACTGTATTTTCCACTGCATGCATCCAATAAAATGGGGTTTAGCCCACAAAAGCTTATGCCCAAATACATTTGTTAGTCTCTAAGGTGCCAGAAGTCCTCCTCATTCTTTTTGCTGATACAGACTAACACGGCTACCACTTTGAAAAGTGTGGACATTGCAGCTCACGCGCAGAGGATTGGGTGGGCTTGAGAGCCAGAGCTGGAACATCCACACTGCTATTTTTAGCATGCTATCCTGAGCTCCAGTACTGTGGTGAGTCTGTCTATCTGGGCTGGGAGGCTCACTCCTAGCTGCAGTGTAGCCATGCCATTGAAGGCCTAAGAAAAAAGGAAACCAAGCTACTTTCAGTCAGAGGAAAAGAGAAATGTTTCCCTAAGACCTTGGCAGCTGAAAATTAAACACGTGAGGCAGGGCTTCCCTTAGGCAAATTGCCAATAGTAGCATTTTTTTTTTTACAGCAAATCTTCTTTATAACACCTTCCCTGCAGGTTCATGTATCATGCCCCTCATGACAGTCAAAGTCATTGACATTTGTGTGCTAATTCCCCAAGCCCTGTGAGCAAAATGAAGAGGTGATAGCCTGTTTGGGAAGGGGTTTTAACCCCTTTCCTGCCAGACCCTGTTTAGAGTCCCTTCATGTGCCTCTGACACTTTAGAAACCTCAATACCGTGTGTGTCAGCTAGTTCTAGTGGCACATTTTCAATGACCTTTGTGGGCTGTTATCACATGAATGTCAAGGGCAGATACACAATTAAATCCATGTGCACCTCTTTGGATATTTACTTTAAGGGGTAAATTGTGCCTTGTGCAGTTGTGATGGGGAATAGAGTGGTGGCAGGGAGACACTGTCCTCTTCCTCAGTTCAGCCATGCAGGAACCAGATGGGCAGGCCCCTGGATAACACTTTGAGTGTTGCTTTACAACCTCAAAGGGGAATGATCAGCGAAGTAGATGGTATGGCTGGCCTTGTCCATGCCTGTGTAACCCAGTAGTGGATAATGTTACAGGTCACCCTCTGCCCAACCTGCAGAGGATATGAGTTATTACAGCTCCAAATACAAAGCTTTAGCTCAAGCTGTATCAGCTTGTATTTTTAGCACTGGATATCCCTGGTTCAATACCAAGTGTGTCAACCAAAATAGTGAATGCCACCCCTGCATACAGCAGCAAATTCCAGTAGAGTAAATGCTGCTCAGTTCTGAAGAAACGCAAGGGTTTCACTGAGCCTTCCCTGAAGCATTCTTCTAGAGAGCGCCCTGTGCAGAAGGAATGGCTCGGAGAAGCTCCATTTGGATGCAGCTTTTACAGGATATTTGTGGGTTGGGGAAAAGGCGGAATTTGGGCCTCACTGCTTACAATTCAGAAGAATTGTCATATTCATTTTTTAATTTGCTCTTTGAGTGCCTGATTCAACTCCCATTAAAGGAAATGGAAAGACTCACACTGACTTCAATGGCCTTTACATCAGTTCATTAGGGCTACTCTGTTATTTCCCTTTGCTAAGCAATCCCTGGATATGACTGCACATTTTTCTTTCTCTGTGCACCACTGAATTCTACCCATATAGTTTGGCATTGTTTTCTTTTGGTTGTTACTGTGGCTCCAGCTTTTTTTTGTTTGTTTGTTTAAAAAATTATTCATTTATTTTTACTTTAAAAAAAAGAGAAAGAAATAGACTGTCTGCACATCTGGGACCTCATGACCCCAGCCACTGGATCCATTCTGTCATTGATTGACCTTGGCTGAAGATGGCACTTGGAGAGCCTGCAGCGTATTCAGCTTTCTCATCTAAGATTCACAGGGATGATAGGGATTTCCCCAAGCCCTGAGCCTTCCCACTTCTCTCCTACTCTCTTCCCCTATTCTCAGCATAGCTCACAGATTCAGAAGAGGCAGCTAAGACCTCTTCTGTGTGGGAAGGTGGAAATATGTGAGCTGATGGGCACCTCTGTGCTTGGATCTAGGGAATATTATCTAGGCCATAAGCAAGGGTAGGGAGGAGTTATTATTTACCAATGTACTGTTTAGCTTGACAAGGACTAGTTGTCTGAGGCCCAGTCCGAAAGATCAGTGGGAACAGAGGGACTTCTACAGCTCATAGGGAAATCCTTAGTACTTTGCAGGAACAGGGTTTTGGGAAAGACTAAGGAAGAAAGCTTTCTAGCATGTTGAGTTGGAGTGACAGTGCATAAAGTCCTCACTGCTGTTCTTACAGCTGTTTGATAAACCAAACAGGGATAGGCTGTTAGGTAATTCTGCTATTAGCTGTAACTTTCAATATGATGAGGAAATTTGTAAAAAAGTGATGTGAGGAAAGGTATGAATACAGAAAACAAGCTCAGCCTTCTTAACTACTCCAATAGTTTGCTGCTCCTGCTTATATCCTCAGGTAACTTGGCTTCCAGTCAGTAAATATTAGTGTTGTCTGGTGCCAGTTATTGCTATTAATTATTAAATATTTATATTGTGGTAGTGCCCAGAAGCCAACTAAATTAAGGTCCTATTCTTCCAGGCTCTGTAAAAACATATAGAAAATGCCCATTCCTGCCCCCAAAAGCTTACAGTCTAACAGAAAAGACCTAATCAGTGAATGGGAGAAACAGATGGGTTACAATATGGGTAGAGAGACAGGAAAACAAAAAGTATAGGCTGTGTATAATTGAGTCTTAGCTGATCAATGCCTGAATAGGCATATTCAACCTGCTCCTTTGAAGTGACTTTCATAACTTTCCTCCCCTTTCCTTTCCACCCTTTTGCTGCTCTGAACTTTCCAGTTGGAAACAGAAACAAAACTGATGAAAACCACAAAAAGGCTGATGTCATGGGATTTGTGACTTGACTGGAAGCAGGAAGGACAGTGGTAACCCATTAAAAAAAACCCCACCATCATTTCCCAACAGGAACCACACAGTGGTATCTGAAAGATCACCATTATTACAAGCCTAGGGAAAGAATGTGATATATTGGATACCACGGTGTAGTAAGTGTTGGCAACTGGTGATTTTTTAATGGAAACCACTATACTCAAACTCTTAGAAGAAAACCTTTTCAAATGAAATTTCTAGTTCAAATTTGCAGATTCAGTATGTTTGGCTAACTTTAGAGTGTTTATCCACCATAGTTGCATCTCCAAACTTTTGAGATTCTTCATTTGTGGATAGGAATGACAGTTACTTATTGTATTTAATTTTCCTTCTCAAACGTGTTTTTTCATGAAAAGAATCAAAGAGCAGTAACTCAAATATTTGTTCTGTCTAATTCTACTAAAGTGAGTAAATTATTTTGAAACGTTGAACTAAGGGTTACCAAGAAAGAAAAAAAATCATTTTTATATTCTGACAGTAGCTGAATAATTGCTATGGTAGTAAAGCAGTAGATGCACTATAAATTAGAACTGAAAAATTAAGGGTAGTTTCTGTTTTGTTTTTCTGCTGAAGAGAAGACAAGCTGGCATTAATTACCAATTTGGTGCCATGGTTACTCCTAGTTATTCAGATTATTTTAATGAACAAACACATTGATTTTGCTTTAACCTCTTCCTACTCCACAACCGTTGCAACTGTCATTTTTTATTTTTTGCCACTTCACTTTTTTATGTTTTGATCAGTTTCATGGCTCCTTGAACATATCGGCATTCAAGAGTTTATAACAAGCACGGTCTATGAACCACATCACTGGTTCATAAGATATTGGTTCTATGGAATAAAGCCTTTGGCTTCAGCATTTCCAGGGTATAAAACTGCTATAGCAGCATGAAGACGCAGATGCATACAATAAGAATAAATGTTTAATTTTCAACGTGGAAAAAGATTAATTGTGGGAAGCCGCAAATTTCTGAAGCAGTAACACCATTCTAATGTATTTATGAATGATCTTGGGAAAAGGGTGAATAGAGAGGTTGCAAAAGATGACTCAGAATTATTTAGGGCTTGGCCTTGCATGGATTCTACACATTCGGCTCTGATCCAACAAAGCTCTTAGCGCTTGCTTAATTTTAAGCCACTGAGTGGTCCCACTGAAGTCCATATGAGAACTATATCTTCCCAGAAACCTGAGCAGTGACAATGAGCTGTGTGTTAATTAGATCTAGTCAAAACATAGTGATATATTTTGTGAAAAATTCTCTGCAAACTCCTTGTGAAATTCTGACTAGCTCTACTTGTTAGGATATAGATATTCAGGCCTGTCTGCAGAGGCCTGTACTTTAAGAATTTAGGTGTATTCTTATCACTTGGCTAGTTAGAGGTATAAAAGAAAGAATCAAAATCACTGTCTGCCAGTGTAAGGTCCTTCTCCTACTGTGACAGTCTGAGGCCCTGTTCTTAGGCTAAGGCCTTTGGCTAAGCGACAGAGGCAGCCATAAGCTGGGAAGCGACCGGTCACATCCTCACATTCCAAAGTAGTCACATTGAAAGAAGGTGCTATTGGGCTGTTAGGAATACAATCCTGTCCTGATAGTGCCTATCACCTCCAGAGAAAGGGAAGTGCCTAGAAGATGTAAAAGGAAATTGAGGTTGATAGTTTTCTGTCTGGTAAGAACTCACTTATCAATAGACACAGCTGGGAAACTCTTATGTCTTATAGATGTAGTTGTGAAATCCTCACTTCTGTATTGTTTTGTCATTATAGTTCCCACTTTGCTATTGTTTATTGGCATGGTCTCTGTCTGGTTCTGTGATTGTTTCTGTCTGCTGTATAATTAATTTTGCTGGGTGTAAACTAATTAAGGTGGTGGGATATAATTGGTTAGCTAATCATGTTACAATATGTTAGGATTGGTTAGTTAATGATTGGTTAGGGTATAGCTAAGAATATTACTATATAAATTAGGGGCAAACAGGAAGTGAGTTGGGATTCGAAAATAAGGAAAAAGGAACGTGTATTTAAGCTTGCTGGAAGTTCACCCCAATAAACATCGAATTGTTTGCACCTTCGGACTTTGGGTATTGTTGCTCTCTGTTCATCCGAGAAGAACCAGGGAAGTGGGAGAGTGAAGGAATAAGCTCTCTAACACTACTGTTTGTGCAGCTAATGTCATTTTTTTAAAATGTCCTTTTCTTCATAAATAAAGCCAATATGTTGTAGTTCAATGACGAACGCAGGCAATGATATTTTCGCATGATATTTGCCAAAAATGCAGGAAGCGACATTCTTCACATGGGAGGCTCTGCAGCACGGCAGGTACATAATGGACCTGATTCTGATCTCATTTACAGTGGCACAACTCCATTGACTTTAATGGAAGTCGTTCCATTGGAATTTCCAGTGAGCTTGCCCTTAAATGAGAGTAGTAAGAAGGCAAAGAGGATAAGAAACAGATGAAGAATAAATGGGGCAGGTACTATCACCTAATGAAAAATGTTACTCATGAAGGACATTTCTTTTTAATTCATTATCAGGACTATATAACCAGAATTCAGTTTAGGGGGAAGTATGCAGAGCTTTTATTAACTTCACAGGCACTCTAGTGAATCTGAGCGATAGTACACACAGAGCATTCTCAGGGGATTTACACAGTCATTGCCATAGTTGCTCCACTCCTAAATTTCCATAATTAAGTCAAAGAAGTTGCACCTTCCTACACCAAGTCTGAATTTCCCCCCTCATGTTCAGGTCAGATTTACTTGGAATTTGCTTAAGTAACTAAGGCTTCATATTACTTACCTTCAGTGACAATGTATTTACATTCAGAGTATATATTTTAATTTCATAACAAA
The DNA here is from genome assembly GCF_965152275.1 of Natator depressus. NCBI lineage: Eukaryota > Metazoa > Chordata > Testudines > Cheloniidae > Natator > Natator depressus. The sequence continues at coordinate 109,120,184 of NC_134237.1, forward strand.
GCACACAAGGGAAAACATATGCTGCTTAATACCTTCAAAGTAGCATAAAAATGCTTTGAACTATCTTTTGTTACTGCAGTCTTGTTTGTGACAACCATGAAAAGATTAGAATAACTCTCAGAAATTTCTACCCTCTGAATTACTTGATTTGGTGTGTTTCATTGGTTGCATTTGTTGCCATTCAACTACTGGTTTGGGTGGAATTCTTTGTGAAGCTTAAACAAGACACCATACTTAAAATATATAGTTGCACTTAAATATTAATAAATATTGAGTCACGATATGTCATCTAAATCTACTGCATGTCCTTTTGGCTTCTTAACAGGGAGAGATATTTAGGTATTTATATGGATGTTTTTACCACCATATGTATCTATTAGTATATTTCAGGTTTCAGAGCAGCAGGCGTGTTAGTCTGTATTCACAAAAAGAAAAGGAGTACAAATAAATTTGTTAGTCTCGAAGGTGCCACAAGTACTCCTTTTCTTTTTAGTATATTTCAGTTTCTGAAATAGCTCTGACTTTGTAGTCTACTGAACAAATGGATGCAGTCCTTAGGGAATATTCAGTGGGTGGGATCTACATATGTGGGGGTGGGGAATGTAAAAAGAGGTTTGCACTCAAGGAGATCCAGTTTAGCTGCTTTGAAGTTTCATTTATGACTAGCCCGAAGGTCCTATTTTATATTTATTCTATTTTGGAGGAAGCCTGTCTGAATTACCATTCAGCATTAAGAGATCACACAAAAAGCCTGGTGAATGTTATACATGCTTATTTGCCAATAAAATTGTTTTCAAAGATCACACAGCTCTGTGTTAAGTGCAATAACACTTTACACATTTCACTACTGTGGAATGAGAACTGAGATAGCTGCCATTTTCTGTTGCTACAGATTCATTTTTTGTACAATACCCCTGGGGTGCTGTGCCACTTTGTAACACTAAAAACTTTACTTTTTACTAGAGTCCCATTATTTTCACCAGGGGAACAGGGTGCATGAGCCATGTAATGTGTCGTGGGTGTCTAGGGATAATTATTTATGAATGATAATGCTTTCGGTCTCTCAATCTTGTGAATACTGTAATTCAGTTTTAGTGCTCACTGTTTGTAGTGATCATTCAACTATCATTCAACTACATAGGCCAATTTACTTTCCAAACCCCAGCTCCTATTATGCTTGTGCATTTGTCTATTGCTTATATGACTTAGTAGGTTTTTGGTCAATTGGAAGGATCAGATTAGCAATAATTTTGTTGATGTTTTAAAAGGTGGGAAATTAAATCTCACCTTCTTCAGTGCCACTTCACTGCAGATAGGGAAAGTGACACCTTGTAAACATAGCAACTAAAGCATTAATCTGACTACTTTGCCTTCTTCCTTTCCTCTTCTGTATGTACCTAGCAGTAGCCCTGAGATACCCCAACTAGGATTAGGGCCTCTCTGTGCTAGGAACTGTACAACATACATGCCTTAAAATGCAAGACGGGGATATTGGTTCTGTGCACATGCCTGCTTTTTGTCACTCACTCTCAGGGCTGAGAAAATACTGTAAAATGCACTTATAAAAATGCATGGATTCCAAATGACTGTTTAGAATTCATGCCTAGGAAGGAGTACTGAGGATAGGGATCTGGGGTTCATAGTAGATCACTAGCTAAATATGAGTCAACGGTGTAACACTGTTGCAAAAAAAGCAAACATCATTCTGGGATGTATTAGCAGGAGTATTGTAAGCAAGACACAAAAAGTAATTCTTCTACTCTACTCCACACTGATTAGGCCTCATCTGTAGTATTATGTCCAGTTCTGGGCACCACATTTCAGGAAAGATGTGGACAAATTGGAGAAAGTCCAGAGAAGAGCAACAAAAATGATTAAACGTCTAGAAAACATGCCTATGACGGAAGATTGAAAAAATTGGGTTTGTTTAGTCTGGAGAAGAGAAGAATGAGAGGGACATGATAACAGTTTTCAAGCACATAAAAGGTTGTTACAAGGAGGAGGGAGAAAATTGTTTTTTAACCTCTGATGATAGGACAAGAAGCAATGGGCTTAAATTGCAGCAAGGGTGGTTTAGCGTGGACATTAGGAAAAACTTCCTAACTCTCAGTGTGGTTAAGCACTGGAATAAATTGCCTAGGGAGGTTGTGGAATCTTCATCATTGGGGATTTTTCAGAGCAGGTTGGACAAACACCTGTCAGGGATGGTATAGATAATACTTAGTCCTGCCTTGAGTGCAGAGGACTGGACTAGATGACCTCTCAAGGTCCCTTCCAGTTCTATGATTCTATACCCCTTATAGTTTGCTGTTTGTGAACGGCTATGCAAATGAACATAAGAACAGCCCTACTCGGTCAGACAAATGGTTCATCTAACTCAGTATCCTGTCTTCTGACAGTGGCCAATGCCAGGTGCCCCAGGGGGAATGAACAGAACAGGTAATCATCAAGTGATTCATCCCCTATTGCCAATTCCCAGCTTCTGGCAAACAGAGCTAGGGACACTTCATAGCATGGTTTTTCATCCCTGTCCATTCTGGCTAATAGCCATTGATGGACCAATCATCTGTGAACTTATCTAGTTCTTTTTTGACCCCTTTTATAGTCTTGGCTTTCACAACATCCTTTGGCAAAGAGTTCCACAGGTTGACTGTGCGTTGTGTGAAGAAATACTTCATTTTGTTTGCTTATCAAACTGGTTATATATTATCAACAAGTTAGGACAATTAAGGTATTCCCAACATTTCAATTTCTATGCATGGTTGTTAAATTCCAAGTTTGCATGATAACAGTTTATCTATTTGGTACCATTTACATTTTCTCTCTTTATTGTTAAAATGCTTTCAAATACACATGGAAAAAATGATTAGCTTGACCTTTCTTTTCTGCTGAGAGAGTTGCATCCAACCATTAAACACTGGTGTTCTTTCACGAGGCAAGAGATGTCAAACTCTAGGATATTTCATCATTTCCCATGACTTTGAAGTGTGATGAGCCTTAAAATACAGAAAAAAGTGCTACATTGTAACAAACAAAGTTTTAAGGTTCTGTGTTTCAGCAGATGACTGAATATTGGGTATTCAGACAGTGATGTTCCATCATTACCTTGGTATTTGAGGTAACATATAATCTTGCAGATGCAGACACCTTCTTTTTTTAAAAAAAACTTTTTCCTGATGTAATGCATTTAAATTGTTGGTTATTGGAACTGTGGAAAGAGTTTTACCACAGATTCTAGCAATACTTACATCTCCTTTCTTTGCAGAGGGATGACATCCGGAAGGACCATATGATAGTAATCAGAACACTATGAGAATTGTTATGGTAATGCATTTGGTGTCTACCATTTACTCGTCTCTTTACAATTATTGTCAAAGGAATGGAATTAATTTTCTGTGATTCCCTGTCCTCAGTATAACAATCATTGTCATGAGAGCACAGAATAAAAGTTGCAGTGCTTTAATACTGAGGTTAACAACTGACACAACAAAGGTAATATATGAAGTGTGCTCTGTCTGAAACAAAGCAACAGACATGGTAGGGAAGATGTATATAAGGGCTTAAACCTGTTTTAAAGCTTGGAAAGTATTCTCTTTCTCTCATTTTGCTGAACATGTTGTGCTAAGTGTACTTGTGTACCTCTGTCCTCTACTGGTTGGAATTACAATTGCTCAGCTATTTCATAGTTCCTATACTGCTAACAGCTAAATAAGATTCTCTTTTATCTCAATGGCTTGGACGAGCTATTGTTCATTCAGTTTTCAAGGTTCATTCAGATCAGTCAGGAATAAAGCCCTGCAGCTGCACCTGCTCAGTCTCCTGATGGCCTAATGAGCACAGCATCAGCTAGGCTGGCTGACTGACTACCCTCCCGATTTGGCTGAGGAAGTTAGCAGGCCTGTTCTTAAGGCCAGCAGCAGCTCAGTGCAAATGCTTATGTATTCTCTGTCTCCCTGTGCTTGCCTTGCTTCTGCCTTACTCTAACCTCGACCCTGCCTGCACCTGGCATTGTTCCACTCCTGTCCCAGCCTTGCTTCTGCCTTAAATCTGTCCTGCTCCTGCCTTCCTTAATTCCAGGTAATCTGATCTTGGATTCCAATTCCTGGCTCTGCCTCAAACCTTGGCCCTGGCATTCAGACTGACTCCTGGGCCAACCATTAGGCCAGATTGCCCAGGACCCAGTCTCCTGACACCATCTGAGGACAGAAAGGTGTGGATAACAACCAAATTAGATTAATCATTGATTTGATTATCAAAATTATAAACATAGGGTAAGAAAGACAATATTTGTAATGTTAAAGTCTCAACACATTAGACATTTTTTTCCTCCACACATGACATGAAGAGAATATAGATTTATAAAAGAACTTAGGCAGGTTAGGTGCCTAACTCCCATTGAGTTCTTTCCGGAGTAAATCCTCCCATCAGCGTGAGTTGGTATTTGTCTTGTGTAGATGCTTTTGAAAATCCCACTATGCATATTTAGATACCTCAATTGCATATTTAAGCACCTAAATACTGTTGAAAATTTGACATCTAATCTAACAGAGTGATCAGTGGGGATGCTTCAGTAGAGTGGATCTTGTGGAGAGCAGAGGGCAGAGAGCTTTTTTGTGAAAGGTTTTGGGACCCACTGCCACGTGCAGAGGTTAGACGGAGTCAAAATCTTGCCAGCTTTATGACATGATGAAAGACTTATTTTTTCATTCAGATGTTTTCCTCAGGTGTGAAGCTGATCTTGCAGTGCCTGGAACATCCCCATTTAAGAAAGCAGTTCTGAAAAAGGAGCTTAGAGGAAGAGTATTCCCATCTGGGGTAAAAAAAAATCCTTGAAGCGATTTAAAGCTGTAGATAAAATGGTGATGAATAGATAAGAAATACATGTACTACTCATCATACTCATAGCTGCTAGTTATCATCAGTGAAAGAAGCTTGTCATGTATTGCCGTGAATAGTTTTCTTTCTCTCTGTTTGGGAACCTCAGCCCTTAAAGACACAGCCTCTATTACCACACTTCCAACGATCTGCCACAGTATCTAATCAAGGGAGCTGCTCAAACAGCAAAAAATAAAATATAATAAAAAACCCTGTGTGTAAGTAGCTTGTCATATTAGAAAATGTGTTTTGATTCTGTCTAGTCACACCCCTATACTGTTAGTTGCTCACAAGTCACATGAGTGATGTTTGAGTCATACAAATGGTCTCTGGATGAGAATTTTAGGCCATAGCCAAGATTCATTTAATCAAGAAAAGGAATTATTTTGTGATAAAACAAAATTTGTTTCAGGTGGAAGTAGAAGTAGTTGAGGATCTGAGTTTGGCAAAGCACTTAACCTCATGCTGAACTATAAGCATATACTTAGATCCCATTGACCTAAATGGGATTGAAGCATGTGTCTTTTCTGAATAGGGATGAATTTACACATTTAAAGTTAAGCATGTGCTTGCCTACTTTGCTGAATCTAGGTCTAGGTCATCCAATCAGGGAACAGATACAACACCATGTAACTCAGGAGTCCAGTCACAAAGTATTGGCAGATTATGACCTCAAATTAATTGACTGTTCGCTGCTAACAATTTGTGAATATTCGATATCTCAAATACGTTTATAACAATGGTTTGACAGTTTTGAATAATCAACAAATTTTGTAAAAATAACTAGCGAAATAAAAGGGATTAAATTCCCCAACAAACTGTTCACAGTTCTGATAGTCAGCATTGATTAATGTAGTGCATCATATTCATGAACACCACTTTCTTCACTATTTCTTCTGGGAAAGTCAGAGAATAAATCAGTGCAGATTTCTTCCTGGATCACTACAGTGTGGTTTTTTAATAGAAAATGTAAAACAAAATTTACTGTCAAACACAGAAAACACACTTGTCAATAGTGCATATGATTAGTAACTTTCTTTTCACATTTGCTTTATTGTTACCTTAAAGGGAATCAATAATTCTCAATATATTTTTAAACAAGTTTACCCAATTTACTGTCTACTACAATGTTACCACAAATTGTACCTTATGAAATAAATATTTTCCTGTTAAAGTTCTATTCTTATCTGCTAAACAACTTGTTTTTTTAGTGTCATGGGTTTCACTATGAACCGACAACACAAGTAAATGGAGCAAAAATATAATTATAGCAAAAATAGCACATTAAGAAAATGAAAATAAAATGGGGGCTGCATCAGTACTATAAATTAGGGAATATCAAACAGAATCATTGAGTCACAGTACTGTTCCTACCATACAGCCCATGGCACCAAAGACCAAAACTCTGGAGGTCTTAGTGTTTTACTCAGGTTTTACTCAAGCCAAATGTCACTGAAAATATGGGAGATTGCATGAGTAAGGACTGAGAGTAATAAATGATGGACAGTTCACCCCCTCGCATAGATGAACTGATTAAAAAGAAGGTAGGGAGGAAAAATTTAGGTGATTCCCTTGGAGTCTTTTATTGGCTGGCTCCCTCCACTAAAAATTCCACTGGATTGCAGCCCTTTTTGCATTTCAGACATTCTGAAATAGTTTGGTTTTACAGTTGAAAAGAGTTTCAGGTTCTCAGGGAGGCAAAATATGAGTTGGGATGATTAATTAAAAAAGGCAGCCAAGCTGAGATGATTGTCTGTGCTTCACACCCTTCTAGTCAAATCATAAGTTGGTGTGAAATAAAAAGAGAGGATGTGTCCATATGTATCAACTTCCTTTCATGAATGCAGCTGAATATTTCATTTTGAGTTAAGCAAGAAAATTCATAGATTCTAAGGCCAGAAGGAACGACTGTGATCATCGCGTCAGGCCATAGAACTTCCCCAAAGTAATTCCTAAAGCATATGTTTTAGAAAAACATCCAATGTTGATTTAAAAATGGTCAGTGACAGAGAATCTAGCACAACCCTTGGTAAATTGTTCCTATGACTTATTTCTCTCACTGTTAAAAATGTATGCTTTATTTCGAGTTTGTTTAGCTTCAACTTCCAGTCATTGGATCATGTTATACCTGTCTCTATTAGACTGAACACCTCAGTATTAAATCTGTTCCCTATCCAGGTACTTATATATTGTAATTAAGTCATCTCTTTGTTAAACCAACTATATTGAGCACCTTGAGTCTATTGCTCCAAGGCAGATTTTCTAATCCTTTAATCACTCTCATGGCTTTTCTCTGAACCCTCTTCCATTTATCGACATCCTTTTCGAATTGTGGGCACCAGAACTAGACATTCTGTAGTATTCCAGCAGTGGTCACACCAGTGCCAAATAAAGAGGTAAAATAACTTCTCTACTCCTATTTGATATTAGGGTTGCCAAGTTTCTAATTGCACAAAACCGAAAACCCATTCCCCCCGCTCCCGCTCACTCAACCCCCCCTCCCTCTGTCCCTCGCTCTCCCCCACCCTCACTCATTTTAACTGGGCTGGGGCAGGGGCTGGGGGTTAGGGTGTGGGAGGGGATGAGGGTTCCGGCTGGGGTTGTGGGCTCCAGACTGGGGCCAGAAATGAGGGGTTCAGGGAGCAGGAGGGGGCTCTGGGCTGGGGTAGGGGTTTGGGGTGTGGGCTCTGGGGTGGGCCAGGGATAAGGGGTTTGGGGTGCAGGAGGGGGCTCTGGGCTAGGGGGTTGAGCCGAGGGGTTCGGACTGTGGGAGGCAGCTCCGGGCTGAGGCAGGGGGTTGGGGTATGTGGGGGATATGGTCTCTGGGTGCAGTCTCCATGGTGGGACCAGAAATGAGGGGTTCAGGGTGTCAGAGGGGGCTCCAGGCTGGGGCAGAGAGTTGGGGTGTGGGAGCAGCTGCAGGTTCAGGATTTAAAATTTTTAAATAGAATAGGGCCAAGCATCATTCCTTGCAGGATCCCTCTGAAATCACACACGTTTGTTGATTCTCTCTTTATAACAACATTTTGAGACCTATTAGTTATCCAGCTTTTAATCCATTTAATATGAGCTATATTAATTTTATATTGGTTTAGGTTTTTAATCAAGATGTCATGCTGTACCAAGTCAAATGCCTTGCAGAGGTCTAAGTACATTACATCAACACTATTCCCTTATCAACCACATTTGTAATCTCATCAAAAATATTGTTAGTTTGACAGGACCTGTTTTCCATAAACCCAGGTCGACTGGCATTAATTATATTACCCTCTATTTCTTTATTAATGGAGTCCCATATCAGTCACCCTATTATCTTGCCCAAGACTAATGTCAGACTGACAGTCTTACAATTGCTAGTGTTGTCATTTATCGTTTTAAAATATTGGCACACCATTAGCTTTCTTCTAGTCTTCTGGCACTTTCCTGGTATTCCAAGCTTATTGAAAAATCAGCATTAATGGTCCACTGAGTTCCTCCACAAGCTCTTTTAAAACTCTTGGATGCAAGTTATCTTGACTGGCTGATTTTAAAAGGTTTAACTTTAGTAGTTGCTGTTCAACATCCTCCTGAGATACTAGAGTTATGATCTGATATGACTGCATCATCTGTTTTTCCCAAATACAGAACAGAAATATTTATTGAACATTTCTGCCTTTTCTGCATTATTCTTGATAATTATACCATACTGATCTACTAATGGACCAATACCATTGTTAGGATTCTTTTTGTTCCTAATAAACTTTAAAAACCTGCTCTAATTATACTTAACTGTGCTCCCATATATTTCTCCTTGTGTCCCTTTGCTTACCAATTTTCTACAAAACTGAGCTTGAAGTATATGATATGGTACTTGTAGAACAATTAGTGAAATGAGATTGGAAAAAATAAGTTCACTTAGGCTCTGATCTGGTATACATTTATACATATGTATGAGTTTATGCACACAAACAGTCTCAATTAACCCTAATATATGAGTAGTCTACAGAAATACTAATATGAAAATTATGCCTAAGCGTTTGCAAGAAGGAGTCCTTGGATTGTAGAAAGGTAGCTCACACTTCATGTCTGCTGTCAGAGTAGTCATGTGAATTTTTTTCCAAAGAATAATCCTTGTGTAATTCACTAAAGTTGGCAGGGTCTAGAAGGCTGCTGTGACAATATCAACATTCATATGTAATTTTCTTTTCTTGTATTATAACTTACCTTTATATTAGACCCTCTATAATTCTCCTAAATGGCTGGGGCCTTGATGCTGCACCATTAAAATGAATGGGAGTTTTGCCATTAAAACATTAAACCTATTTTCTCTTCATCTCTTTCCTTCACTTCAGAGCATCTGCCTACAAACTTCCCCAGCTCCTCCTGTGTGGCTTTCTGCTAAAGATAAGAAGAAACAGAACATTTATTTTTGTATTGACAATAGTGTCATGTCTCACTAGGGACAGCCACAATTTAACGGTGTTGGGTTGGAATCTTAATCTAAATTAAATACACATAGATAAGCATATATTTGCCACAGTATAGAAATGATTTACTGAGGTATAGAAATAACAACTTCATCCAGATACTGGGTCAGGCTCATTGGCCCTGCTGTGGTTCCTGCGCATCACCAGCATAAAAAGAGGCTGTAATAACACAAAAAGCCAGCTGATGTTTCCTCATTGCAGGGTCTACCTCACTCCCCTACATACATAGGAGGCATGCTGATGGTATTAACAAGGTGAATGCCTAAGTTCTGCTGTCTTCTCAAATTTTGCAATGGTTCCCCCTAGGAGACAGTTGCAGTTAGCTGTAACTTAGAGCAGTCTTAAGGCTTCTCTGAGTTGTGCAGGGGGCCAAACTGGCCACTGGCTGACTCTAGAATCAAGGGAGCACCAAGGTGACATAAATTCATATTTGCTGCCCCTTCAGATCCTCCAGACTGGCTGGACCTAGTGATGTGACTAATTGTTTTGATACTTCTGAGGGAAAAAATCCTGCACGTATTTAATGTAAAACATTTAACTGCTCCAGGATTGTATACATATTGTCCTGATCTTTGCTTTCATTCAGATATAGTATATCTGTACCCTAGTCTTTGTAATCAATTTGAAATGCTTATTCATCATGATATGATGCCACACAGCCTCCTATGTGTGGGATTTGGAGTAAAAGATATCTATATGCTCACAAAAAAGCCTGTTCTTATGAAGTGAGCTGTAGCTCACTAAAGCTTATGCTCAAATAAATTTGTTAGTCTCTAAGGTGCCACAAGTACTCCTTTTCTTTTTGCGAATACAGACGAACACGGCTGCTACTCTGAAACCTGTTCTTATGTGATATCTTGTCCCATTTTAAGTAACTAAAGAGTGCAGATCATTTAGAAAAGTCTCAGAAGCATTGACATTTTTGGTACTTATCCAAACCTCAGAAGCTTTTATAGTTTGACCATCACTAGTTACAAGAGTTTATACAGTAGCACAAACACTTACAAGGGAATGACCCTGAAAGATGGACAGTGCTATCAATAGGGGTAATGCTAATTAGAAATTGGATGTGATTCAATCTTGACAAATAGTCAGTTATAGAGTCTATTATAACTGTTTTAAAATGTCAAATCTCACCTTTGTCACCTTTGTCCAGCTTGTCCTTGTCCATCCCTCCACGAACGCAAGTCGATGTCACACCATTCTATTTTGTTGTGAGCACGTTCTTTCCATTTCTGGCCAAAGAGTTTTATCATGGGATTGGCCCAGAGCGTTTTTGGTCTGCCCAGCAGTCGCTTGTGGTTTCTGGGAATCCAGCCTGATGCATGTTGTCCACCTATTGTCTTGCTTACGGACTGCATGACCTGCCCATCTTCGCTTTGCATCATACATTGCCTGCACTACATCGGTCACCTCTGTACGCCTTCTGATCTCCTCATTCGGTATATGATCATGCAGTGATATACTGCACATTCGCCTTTCCATTGCTCTCTGAGTGACAGTGAATTTTTCTTCCTCCGCTTTTGTCATTGACCAGCTTTCTGCTCCGTATATCATTGCTGGCAGAACAGTGGAGTTAAACAGTTCTTTCCTTTTCTTCATGGGCAGTTCATCATCTGTTAGAGATATCTTTATTTTCTTGAAACTTGCCCCTCCCCTTCTCCTCCTACTGCATTCCCCTTCGAATGAGTTGTCCCTGCTCAGCTGCTGACCCAGGTAAATGTATTTGTTGACTGCCTCAATTTCTTTCCTGTTTACAGTGATGATTCCTGCTGCACAATGCTCATTCTGCATCCACTTCATCTTCGATGTGTTCACTTCCAACCCGATATCATGCAAAAGTGTGTGCAGTTGCTGCAATTTGTTCTCCAGTTCTGCAATGTCCTTTGCCAATATTACATAGTTGTCAGCAAAGAGAAGTTGTGTTAACTGTTCTCTGTCAATTCTGATTCCTTCTTCCCCGTTCAATTTCTTGTACAGCGACTCCAGGACTTCTGCCAACAGCTTCAGTGACACTGTGTCACCTTGTCTGACTCCTCTGTGTATAGTAATAATGCAGGGGACATTTAATCATGTTATCTCTGTGAAGCAATTGTGGCTAATTTCTTCCAGCAGGTTGATGTACCTCAAGTCGATTCCGATTTCATTGAACACGTTGAGTACAGCATTAATCTCTACCAAGTCGAATGCCTTTTTATAGTTGACAAATGCAATACACAATGGTACTTTGTATTCCTTGCATTTTTCGATGAGCTGCCGAACTGAGTGGATGTGATCAGTTGTCGAATACCCTGAGCAGAAACCAGCTTGTTCTCTGCTTCTGTGCATTTCAAGATCCTTCTTAATCTGACTGAGTATGACGCAGGTGAAGACTTTATATACTTGTGAGAGGAGTGTGGTCGGATGGTAGTTGCTCAGTTCTTCTGGATCGACTTTCTTCATCAATAGTATTGTTTTTGATTTCTTCCTTGCATCTGGAACATACTTGCTATTGATGTTGATGGTGAACCGTGGAGCCAACGCTTTGAAGAAAGTATCTTCCTCTACTTTGAGATATTCCAGCCAAACATCGTCCACTCCTGGACTTCTTATTCAATTTCTTCCCACATACTGTCGGGAACTTCTTCTCTAACCTATTGCCTTGAGAGTGCATGCTGGGCAGTGACATGTGAGGAGTAGAGATCATTGTAGAATTTTGTACATATTTCATTCAACTTGCTCCCTTCCGATATCCTTTCACCATTTTCATCTTTCAGCGCTGCCAGGATAATCTGTTTCAGTCTAACATCTCTTTCTACCTTCTTCAGACTCTCATTCTTTTCGGCCGCCTCGTTAGCTTTTTCTTTCTAAAGTCTTTGTAGTCTTCTCTGATCTTCACATGAATTTCTTTGCACAGTGTTCTATATTCTTTGCCCATTTTTCCTTCTAATTTAATACGTGCCCTCCTCCCCATCAGATTCACAGTTTCCTTGTTGATCCTTTGCTTGCATCCAAGCGTTTTCAATGCCTTTGCCTTCTTAGCTGCTAAGATTTCTGCGAGATAAACTCATATCAAATATAGCTAAAGAAGAACCAAGTAGAACTGTTATCACTCTTGAAAACTGCCTCAATTTTTTAAGGTGACCTATGCCTTTTTAAACTTCAAAAACATTAAAATACAGACCAGCTGCTCCAATTCCAAGCAAGTTGGTTTGTGAATGTTTCTGACTACTTGGAGCTGAGAAGGTGTTTGTCTACTCAGTGAGGGCTAAGCAGAAAATGATTCTTCTAGTTTTTGCTTTAAATAGCATTTTTGGGAGTTAGAGTGAACACACTACAAGTAACAACCACCTGTATTTTCATTTTATTTTAACAGAAATACCTTTTCCAAGACCTAATTAAAATTACATCTTGGTCTTCATGTGGTAAATGTAACCATATCACATTTGTTCTTTAATGTCTTCCCGTGTGAGTTGTTATGCTCATCTTAACGAGACTATAATGAAAAGCAAATCAATTCATTTATTTACATGCAATTGTTTATAAAAGTGATATGAATTTAACCTGCTTCCCATTTGCAAGCACTGTGACATTAAACAGACAAGCATTACATTTAGCCAAAAAATCTACTTGTGTAGACTGAGGTGACAATATTCTGTTACTAATGTTACTCTATGTCTTGCAATACTACTTAATTTCTTAGCAAGCTCCTGTACTGGGGGCGAGGGAATGAAGATCATTATCTGTGTTTTATAATTAATGAAATCAGTACAGGTCTTGTTGTTGCAAAATGGCAGGTGAAAGTGGCAATGAATGTGAGGTGAAACTGATAAAAAAAAAGTCCTCCTTTGCTAATGTAAATGGACTGCTTCTAAGGAGAATTTAATCATCAAAACACATCAGTACACAAGAGAAGTTGAACAAACACTTGTCAGGGGTTATTTGGTCCTGCCTCAGCATAGGAGGCTGGACTTGATGACTTCTCTTCCAGCCCTACATTTCTATGATTCTATTATTTGTGTTGTGGAATTATCAAGGACAACTAAGTTTATGTACTATAGTTTTTTCCTTTTACAAAGAGAGTCAGAGGTTCCTAAGAGGCAAAAGGGCAGTGCACAGTGTGACAGACTCAGACCAGTGGGGCACAGGAGTCTGGTAGAAGGCAAATATAGTGGCCACTGGATGAACAGTTTTCTGTTCCCTGAGTGACCAGAGCAGGGGCTGCACTAGAGCAATCAAGAACCTGATAGAACCAATTAAGACAGGCAAACTAATTAAGACACCTGGAGCCAATTAAGAACATACTAGAATCAATTATGTCAGGCAGACTAATCAGGACACCTAGTTTAAAAAGAACCTCCCATCAGTTAGGGGTGTGTGTGTGTGTGTGCAAGGAGCGAGAAGGTGTGCTGCTGGAGGAGTACAAGTGTGATCAGGCTTCAGGAGGAAGATCCTGTGGTGAGGGTAAAGAAGGTGTTGGGAGGAGGCCATGGGGAAGTAGCCCAGGGAGTTGCAGCTGTCACACAGCTGTTACAAGAGACACCGCAGACAGCTGCAATCCACAGAGCCCTGGGCTGGAACCTGGAGTAGAGGGCGGGCCTGGGTTCCCCTCATCCCCCTCAACTCCCTATTTGAGACAAGAGGAGGTGACCTGGACTGTTGGTCCCACCAGAGGTGAAGGTCCCTGGCCTATCCTCTGACCCACTTAGGTGGGTCAGCAGAGACTGCGGGGATTGTTCTCCTCCCTTTCCCCATGCTGGCCAGTGATGAGGTTAGCTGAGTGAACGGCAGGTTTGAGCCACTAGCAAAAGTGGCCAAACTGAGGGCGGCCATGGATCTCTGAGGCGAGCAAATCCGCCAATAGGCGCAGGACCCACCAAGGCAGAGGAGGAACTTTGTCACAACAGATACACTTGGCAGACAATAACAAAAAGATGTTAAAGAATGTAGATGTCATTGCTGTCAGTGGTCTATGCTTGTTGAGCTCAGAACAGGAAGTTTCTAAACTTGATTATTGCTTACCATTTTGGAATAAGTAAAAAAACCAAAAAACCTCTTTTTAAAACACAAGAATTGGTTTGCTACTGATCATGGTAAACACAGCAATAAAATCTGAGAGTTCTGAGTGTAAAGGCAAATTTAGTCAGCAAAATAACCTATCATGAGCAAGAAAAGACAAAGAAGATGGGAACAAACTAAGGGACAGATCATTCCTTTGCATGGTAATACACACATAATGGGAAGGAAACTGCACCAGGGAGACAAACCCCTTTTCCCAAGATTCCCCTTAGCCCTCATAGCAGGGGAGGGCGGTGGGATCCCAGCAATGGGCTGGGATCAAGCTGGGAGTGGGGAGGACTAACAACAATACTACCCCAATAAGTGGAAATGCTTAAGGAAAGAAGGGACCTGCATTGTACAATTATTGTTGGGTATTTCCCAGACAAGTTAATAAAGCTGCAGCCTAATGAAACCACATCCTTTGCACCTTATCTTTCTTCCTGGATGGTAGTGACAGTGGACAGGAAACACCACCAGGTCCCTTTTAGTTTCTGTACTTTTCTCCAATGAGGCTCCATGGCCTCCCTTGGAAAGAAAGCAAAGGTGTGACCTCAAAACCATGGGGGTCCCAAGGTCTTTTTAGACATTGTTTTTTTGAATCCTTACACACTCAACACTGTAATGGATTGCTTTCCTTTTCTGCCAACTATTCAGCTGAAATTGACATACATTTCCATTTTCCAGTCAGAATGTTAGATCTGATTAACATTTCCACTGCAAATTATCCTAATTGCAGCTATCACAGTGTAGCATTGTTTCTGCACAGCTGCTATTGTTTTTAATGTTTGAATGCCTTTGGGTATCTTCCTGTGAGTCTGAAAATATATTATAATAGGCAAAACACTTTTAAAAATGTTATATTTATAAAGATGTTTGCAACACTTATTGTGTACAACCCTCGTGTATTAGACATTTTATGGCCCACTTGATCCCCAGATGCTACCATGTGAGTCTTGCACAGCATATACAAGGGTGTACAAATTTACCCCACTTCCTTCTTAGCAGTAGATGAATTCAATATGTAATAACAATAAATACATAAAAATACTAATAAATAATAAATTAATAATAATAATAGCTTGGTTCTTAACAGGAGATCCCAAGGAGCTAAGTGGTTCATCAGTTTCAAAGATTCCTAAATATTAAGGTCTGAATGGACCATATAACTACTTAATTTGATCTCCTGCATATATATACAAGTCATATAGTTCACCTAGGGATTCCTGTGTCTAGCCCAAGAACTTGTGGTTGAGTTTAGTTCAGAACACTTTCACTTCTGAATGCTGGTCTTCAGATCGTGTTTTAGGTCCCACGTGTCACTAAATTAGTTGATGTTATCCTAGTCCCAAGTGGACATTTATCCAAACTGCAAAACCACCAAATAGTATGGCATCATACCATATGATTGGCAGGCTGACCAGGAGAATCCCAGGGCTGGAACAGCAGAAGTATCGGAAGGTCAGGATTTGTGCTGGGCTGAGCTGTGTTGGGAAGTTGAACAGCACATTTGCATAATTTGCTGTGGACATTACTAAGTTCTCACAAATATCTTGCAAGGAAGCAGGATCTCTGGATATTAATGGATTTACAAGAAATATGCACTAATCCCATTCTTTGAGGTTTAGGTCCTCTGCAAAATTCTGGCTGAGTATGGGGATTAGATGCATTACTAAACACAAGAAACAGAATCTGAAAAAAAAAGATGGACTTTTCTTCCTACTGTGCATTACTGGATGGGACATGTTCTCTTAACCTACCAAAATCTCATGGCATGCGAAGTCATATTATGAAACGGGGAACCAAATGAAACTGGGAAGCTGTGTGCAAGCTCCCATAATTATTTTATTCTTTTCAAGAGAAATAAGAAGACAGAGGATAAAGCTAATGGAAAACAGGTAGCAAAAGGTAGCAGGGAACTGGACTAGATGATATTTTGAGGTCCCTTCCAGTTCTATGATTCTATGAAATAGAACCCCTATCACAAGCCCTCTTTGAATACAGAATTAGGGCCTCATCCTGCTGCGAACAAATTCCATTTGACCTGGATTTCAATGGAAAAAAATCTAGGTGGGACAAAACTTAAGGGCAGGGATGGAGAGAAACTGGGAAGAAGTGCTCTCTATTGAAGCCTTCTCTCAAGTCTGGAGAGGAGCTCCAGCCTAGTAGGAAGAAACTCTGGGGGAGTGTAATTTGGGGATGGACTGATGGATCTGAACACTTCAACACTCCTGCAGAACACCGGGATGGGACCCAGTGGAGGGGGAGGCCCAGGTCTCCCCATTCCTCTGTCATGAAAAAGCCCCAAGGGGAGAATAGGGGAACCACAAAAGGGACTGACGCCCGCCAAATATGACATGGCAGGGTCTCTCTCCAGAACAGAGGGTGAAAAGGACTGTGGAGCCATGGCCTGACCCCTAGGCCAGCTGGCCTTGGACTGATCTGCTACACCATCCCTAAGCTTTGATGGCAGCAAATATTCTACATATGCACATTCACTGGGAATTGCACGCTCTGCTCCGTGTTGTTTCTGTGTAGAAAATTGCTTTGCAAAACATTTAGGACAATAAGAGCAGCCAAAGAAAGTGGCTTTCATGTCTAGGCTCAGATACAGTGTACAAACAATGAAGTTGTTTTATTGGTGACAAGTGAGGGAGGAATATAGCTGTGAGGCCATCAGCCAATCTCCTTATGTTTATTGTACAGATGGTGGGTAGTAAAGAATGCAACTTTTTGGGACTTCTTGAGCTTTGGATTCTGAATCTGAGAGTTTAACAAACAGTCAACGTAGGCACAGAAGTTGCCTCCAAGAGTACATGGTGAAAGGCAATGGCAAGACAGGCCCAACATATTTATTTAATCATCACGTCTTACAGTAGAGATCAGGGCTGGCAACTGCAACTGGAAGACAAGCCAAAGGAAAGGCAATATATTTATTTAAAATATTTATGTACGTCAGGGATAAAAACAGAGTTCACTGAAGGCCTGGGATTCTTATCTGGGAGAAGAAGGGCAAGTGGTGAATTGTATATTCTAAGCCTGTCACTTTGAAATACTGTAGCCTCCTCTAACTATGCAGCGTCAGAATAGCGGGTTTCTAAAATACCAACAAAGCAGGACAAGACGTACTTGAGGACAACAGCATATGACATTATTATATCTTGCTGGAGGTTACTTATCAGGCAGATTTTTATAAACTCTGACTACCAGAGATGTCCAAAAGAATCTGAATGAAATGTAAAATTCAGAATTCAAGGTATTTGTTTTTCATTTAATTACAAATTGAAAAATGGACCCATTTTCCTGAAACTTTTTTGTAATTTTTTGGAAGTAAAAATGGGTCTAATATCCTGTGCATATGGACTAACTTTTAAGTAAAAATGGGCCAAATTTTGAGCAAAAATGGGCCCAGTTCTCAAGGAAAGAGGACTTTGAAGCTGTGCATGTGAATGTTCACCATTTTGCATGTTACTATCAAACCTAAACTGCAAATAAAGAAAACTTAGAGGGTTTGCAAAATCACACAAGATTAAATGGCCAATTTTGTGGAGGCAAAATTTGACAACTCAAATATTGTTAGTTTTGCGCATCTCTACTCATTATGCTATGGATAATGGAAATGAAAACCAGACATATTTAGATATAGCATACATAAAACCTAATGATGCAACTAGCCATTAAATTATTCCTTTAGAAAGACTCCCATTCCAAATTCTGGACATCTGAACTTTCTATGCATAATTATAACGAAACAGAGAGATTTCTATTTGTAACTTATCTCCTAAATTAACTGAAAATGAATCCATTCAACATAAAAACAACAACAGAACATAGTTTAAAGTCTGATAGTTGTTGCACCAGTTATTATATACCAAATTCTGGTTCTTCAATATATTTGATGTCGGTATGTTATTTATTTCATACGTAGTAGAATGCTAAATATTGTAAAACAGAATCACATGAATCACACAATACATTAACGCATTAAAGTGCCTTATCTGTGAGTGCTCATGTGCAAATCTCATGAGTTTAATTGTATGCATGACAGAAATGTTCTTTTCCTCAATGGCGACTACATGATGAAGTAAGAGATTTTATATTACTTGTGGAATGCTTTTTGCTCCTTGAAACAATGGTGATATGCATTACTGGAAGAGTTGTCATTTCCAGTTGTAATTGATTTGCATGGCTGCCATGGCATAACGTGTAAAATCACGACAGCAGGGAAGTATGGGAACAGGCAAATCACCACTGTGCTTAATCTGGGATTGTTCATTCATCGTATTTTAAACTTTAAATTGCACTTGTCAGTTGGGATCATGGAAAGTCTGACCCACTAACTTTCCTTACTGTTCACTTCCTAATGTTTGGTTTCAGAGTAGCGGCCGTGTTAGTCTGTATTCGCAAAAAGAAAAGGAGTACTAGTGGCACCTTAGAGACTAACCAATTTATTTGAGCATAAGCTTTCGTGAGCTACAGCTCACTTCATTGGAGGCATCCGATGAAGTGAGCTGTAGCTCACGAAAGCTTATGCTCAAATAAATTGGTTAGTCTCTAAGGTGCCACTAGTACTCCTTTTCTTTTTTCCTAATGTTTGATGACATTGCTTCAGTGCAGTGAATTTGGGCTCACCAAGGCTATGAGGACTGCATGAAGCCTCATCCTGATGTGGGGAAATTGTTGTAAGTGTTGGGGTTATGGAGAGGAGGATTCTCAGTGAGAGTTCAGCATGTTAAGTACCTTCAAAGAGTGAGGTGTGGAGCCCACACTCACTACCAGAGCTCCCACTGGCATCCCACCCACATTGGTCCAAAAATCGTCCTCCTTGTTTCCCAGGATAGATTAAGTGTGACCTAGTTTTATTCTTAGATAAGCCAATCTGCTCTGACTGCCTACAACAGTAGGGAGTCTTCTGGCATGTTGACAAGAGACAGTAACATACATTCACCTGATGTCAAAAGCTCATTAGCTGCTGCCATTTGTTGGACTCTTTCGAAGCTGTGACTAATAATAATAGTTTGGGTGTGTGATGGGGCACACTGACCTCTCATGAGCACTTCTGTCAGCTGGGTGCAAACCTGCACTCTCTCTGCTCGTCGTGCCCCCTGTCAGTTCTTGCCCTCATCAGACAGGTCTTCACTGACTGAGCCCCCCGGCCGAGTCACACACAGTCTAAACAGACGAAGGAACCCCTTCCAGGGTAAAAGGTCCAACAGGACCTGTTCCTGTGCCCTTGTTACCATTTTTAGCCCATGTCTCTGGGCTAGTTTTAAGTCTGTGTCTGCCCTGGGATAGAAGAGTGCCCCCAGGGCTTTCTCCCTAGAGACTCTAAGTACTTTAGCAGTTCTCTGGTGTCCCTTTAAGTCCTGCCCTTCACTTGGGCCTCTGAACAAGCCCTTTCCCTTTTCAGGGCTTGGGTCACCACCCCCATGGCTAGTGCGGGGATCCAGATCTTGACCCAGGGACCCTATACATAGCAGCCACATGCTGCTTCCTGTAATAGTTGCTGCTGCTATTCCCTAGGCAATTTCCCACATAGCCCCTTCCACTTCACCCTTACCTCAGGGCCAAAGATCTCAACTCCTCAACTACCTCACCCTGCTGTTCTCAGCCAGCAACTAATCTGCTGAGGCTCTGCAGCTCCTTTTAACTTGGGCTGGTGCACTCTGATTGGCTTCTTCCCTGAAGCTTCTCTAGGCAGGCCTGAAGGACCCACCTTCAACGCTCCTTTTCTGAGGAAGGGTGTGGTAGGACCATGAGGCCTCCAGCAAGGGGCCTCTAAGGAACCAGTACATCCCTTCACAGGGTGACAACAAATTCTTCCCATGTAGGGCAGATTGAAGAAAATGTAATCTGTTTGCAAACATTTTCTATACCTGAGTAATTTACTACAAGATATCTGAATGTGCCCCAACCTTAGGTCACTTTGGACACAACATAAGATCTCTCTTCTCTCAATAATGTGGCAGGAAAGTGGAAGAAAAGGGAACAGAATGGATGAAAAATGTTGTTTCACAATAATCATCTATTCACATGAAAAGCCTTCCTAGTGAACAATAGAAGTGACTGCAACATGAACCATATCATGGTGCATGGCTCTCAGGTACTGTGGTGAAGGACATATCAGAAATGCATGGATAGATTAGGCAGACAATTACAAATGCACATGTATCAGCCTTCAAGCAGAATTCCCTTTCATGCCTGCCAGATCTCCCTTATGTGCCGGTTTGTTTGGGTTTCTAGAACCCAATGGAAGTCCCCAACCCTTCTTTGTTGGGGGTTTGGTGAAAATTCTACAACTGCCTCACTAGCTACATGAGATACTGTACTCCTAGGACCTCCCCCAGGACAAGTTCTGCCATGGGTGGGGTAGCTAGAGAATGAAACAGCAGCTGGGGAAGCTGCAACAGGGCAGTGGGTTCGTATGGGCCTGAGAGAACTTCTTTTTTTTCCTTCCTTGGAGCACAGGACTGATCCACTATGGGGTGCCCTCCACTAACCACCCACCCACCAGGTGTGGCGTAGAAGTTCCAACATCTCCCAGTGTGTAAGCCTTACCCCTAGAAGAAGGGTCTCACTGGGGGGTGGGGGATAAGGCAGTGCAGAAGCAACCAGAGGGCAAGGAACTTTCTAATATGAGCACTGCCAATTCTCTGAACTTTCACTCCAGCTGAAATTAGAGGGAGACAGTTTTGTGGGAGGAGCATAGAGCAGGCTGGGAGCGAAGTGAGGTGAGGGGTGACTGTGTGGAGCTAATGCAGGAAGAAGTAGTCATGGATAGTGGCTGATTTTATAGTTAAGGGTTGTGAGCTGTCCCTCCAAAACATAAAGCAAAATAAATAAATAGAAACAAAAAACCCAAGAGCTGTGCAGTCCCATTGAACTAACTCCTAATTTTGTATTCTCCATTTTCCTTACCCATTTCCTCTGTTTTGTCTCCCCTTGTCTTTTCCTGTTTCTCCTTATAATGTAAAGACTTTAATGGAGAAATTGTGTCTTCATGTAGGTTGTGAACACACCTGACACATTTTGGGTTCTCCAATAATAATAAAAATGATGATGTTGATGGTGACATCAATATTGGAAGGGAAGCAAAAACACATGAGCATAGGGCCAAAACATGAAATTACCTGAAGAGATTACAGTAGATGGAGACTGAGGGCAAGTGTAAATAAATGTGAAGTTTGTACACTGGGAGAGAGGAAATTAACAGCAGAGATAAGAATTTTTATTTATTTATTTTCTTACGTTAGATTTCTATCAAAGTGAAAATCTGTTGGTTGCTTTTTTTTTATCAAAGTTTCAAATACACAATGTTAAAAATAATCACCTATCAGCTTCCATGATGATAAGTGATCTTATAAAAACACAGATGAAGAGATAGAGAAATAACAGTTCTATTGCATACTTTGAGAACAGTAATAATTATAAAAACCATGCATCTAACAAATCCACAAACCCACATCCTTCAACTCACTCCACTCTTCAAACATCTGAGAAAAAAGATGAGCTATGCAGCATGTCTGGAAGGTTAACAAATCCAGGAACAAGCAGGGAAACCAGTTACAGAATAGCAGACTTCATGGAAACTGCATTGTCAGAAGCCTCCTTCTGACCTTCTCTGATTGCAACTGCAGTATCATATGGGGAGAGACACAGATTTCAAATTATTTATGACTTTATACTTTAAAATCATCACTCTAAACTTCACCTGAAAACTAACTGGCATCCAGTGCAGATCAGGCTAAACTGTTGTGAAGTACTCTCAGTGGGAAGCTCCATTTAATAAGCTTGCAGCACTAGCTGTAAGCTCCAGATAATGTTAAAGTATAGCCCCATGTAGAGTGCTTTACAGTAGTCTATGTACAGTAGTCTATGTTCATGATGACAAAGACATGGATAAACTGTATCTGAAAGAAAGGGCCCCACTTATATGACCTGACACATCTGAGAAAACAAGTTCTTGGCTCCTGGGGCTACAGTACCTAAGCACCTAGGAACAGGCAAGTTTTAACAAGACTCCTAAATTGTGAAGTTGTGTATCAAACAGGGCCCACCATTTGCAGTCAGCAATGCTGATGTAATCCTTGCCAATTTTTTTCTGGTTCTTATCCCCAACCTATTAATACTGTCCTAGTGAAGTCTGGATTGAACTTTAGCCATACCCTCATCCATACCCCAGTCTCATGCTAACACTATGCCATTCATTTCACTGAACCAACAGGGTTGAAAGTGATAGACACACAGATCTGGGACTCATCAGCATACAGAAGATACTGCAATCTATATCTCCTTCTTAACAGACTATGTTTCATATTGAACAGGAGGCATGTGGCACTCTGCAAGAAGGACTCTGTAGGCCAGGTGCACAATTATTTTAGTACTTAACATAATTATGACAATTCATCAAATTAGATACCGCAATTTGCTGATTTGGATTATTTCTAGATTTCCCTCCAATGTTCTTTGAGAATCACTTACCATACAGATGGCAATAAAAATACAGCTGCACATGTTAAGTGAAATACATTTTATTGTTTTCAAGATGGCTGGCAAACCTTCAACTTCCATAAGCACATACGTTTGTCTCAAGCATTTAAGAAACATTTCTGTGATTTTGCATTTCCTACCATACTTTGGCCCTGAGAATTTGACTACGTCAGTTATTCACATAACACTCTGAGCCAATATCAGAGTTTATATGAAAATTTAAAGGCAATTCATTTTAAAAAAATATTTGCACAGTGTATACGTCCCCCCAGTTTAAAATGATATTTTGATGTCCGTCTGCAGTGTTGTTGTAGCTGATAGTATCTTTTATTGCACCAACTTCTGATGGTGGAGGGGACAAGCTTTCAAACTTCACAGAGCTCTTCTAACCTCTGTTCAAGCTCTTCTAAAAGAGCTCCGTGAAGCCTGAAAGCTGGTCCCTTCCACCAACAGAAGTTGGTCCAATGAAGGATATTCCCTCACCTGCCTCATTTTTGATGTCTGCCATTTAAAATCATACAGTATTTACTTAGCTGGAAAAAAAGCCATATGAAATTCCACCTATCAGGCTTCTACTCCAGTGGCTTGATTTTCAGAGGTGCTGGACATCAATAATGCCTATCAAACTCAATAGGCGCTACAGACACCCAGTCAATATGTGATTGGATCCTTCAGGTCATGAGACTAAGGTTGCAAGATCAGTTTCCCTGCCTGCTAACCAAAGGTCTGATCCTACAAGATGCAGTGTGCCTCCTCTATGTTGCTGAGCCCCCTCACCAATCAGGCTCTTCTGGCCTGGTTCTGTGCCTGTGCCAGTGATCTCAGTTTCCACTGATTCCTGAAATTTACAGCATTTCAGAAGAGGGTTTTGTCATTGAGCTCTTAGTCAAAAATTTGTAAATGAATTTGCTTCTGTCATGGTTGTGCCCCTTGTATGTTCATTTTCCTCCACTATCCATGTGATGTGATCCAGGTTTACTAGCACAAATACTTCAAGTATTTTTAAACCTGAACACTCACAGGAAGCTAATTTTATATTCACTGTCTCTGACCATTGACACTAGAAACCTGAGTATAAAAGAACATTGCTCTTCCAGTCAGAGAACATAAACGATACTAAATGATTTATGTGACTGATTGTAACTAAGAACTCAGTTTAACTAGCAAGCCTCCAAGGAATTTTATGAAAATTTCAGTGAATTATCTTGAATAACTAATAAATTCAAGACTTATCATTATCTACTCAAAGATATTTCCTGAGCAGAGAAAAAGAGAAGTTCATTAAAGAAATTATTTTATATGAATTATTTGCTCAGACTTAATGTCAATAAAGAATGTGTATATTTTCAATCTTACATACTGTAACTGGACAATTTTCATGCCATTTAAAATATATTACCATATATATACCATATGCTGAAACTAAATAGCTTGGATTTGAAATAATATGAGTTTTATTTTTTTGGCACAGGGTAGTATACATTATTTAATGATCTCATGTTCTTCCAGTAATAATTTTATCATATGCCTTAACATACCCTTAATCATATCTGACTTTTTGTTGTGGTACAGTTATGAATAAAGATAAACATGAGGAGCTAATATTTTAAACATTATGTATGAAAATAGACAACAGACGCAACAGAGTCATCCCAATGCCCTCCCCCCAATTCTGTATATTTGTATAGTGATCACTCATCTAAGACTATGCGTGTTTATAAATAAAGATACATTAGTGCAGAATAACTAGAAAATTCATACCCCACAATCTAATTAAATGTTATGGACAGGCAGATTTTACCAAATTATGACTCTAAACAAATTAAAAGGAAATCAATATTAAATTCTAATTAAAAGCAAAATATATTCTGCTTTCTGCGTTGATGTCACTCTCCACCTCTGTCAGAGACCAAATAGCAACTAAGCAGGCATACACTACAAAATCAAAAAATGAACAACGTGCAATGATGTGCTGGTTAAACTTCAAAAGGTACTGAGCTTAGTTTGATTCAGGGAAGCAGCAAAAACCTTGGATGTTTATCCAAAGGTTATCTGTACTAACTACACTTAAGTTGCTGGATTTAATTATTGTTGTGGTGCTTAAGAGCCAAGGCAACAGGGCCCAAGTGAAAATACATACATAAATAATGTGTCTGAAACATGGATTCTTTCTCATCTGACCACTTTCTGCCTTGCTACACCTGTGCCTAGAAAGCTCCAGTTCCTCCTAACTTTTTGCAGGATTTTCAAAGGAGATGCTAAACACTATAGGCCTCACTGATTTTAAGGGGCATACTTAGACTGTAAGATTTATCCACTGTTGATCATGGAATGCTGCTGTCTCATCTGACAGATGTAGCAGGAGTTAGTGGGAACATACCAAAATAATTCATAGCTTTCCCCTTTGAACATACTCAAGTGGTTGTGATGGGCAATTGTTCTTCCACTTCCCAAGCACTATCCTATGGTATTCACAAGGGTCTTTCCCTTACCATTTTTAACATGTATATATGAAGCTTTTAAGGCAGGTCATAAAATAATTTGGACTCAAATAACAGCAGATGGTGCAGGTACAGAAAGGGCTAGGAGGGAGACTACATTCTCATTGGAAAAGCATAATTTTTCAGAATGCACTTTTAAAAAAAGTTCTTAAAGGTTCTCACATGGAAGTGTTTCCACAGTACAGTAATTTAATGTCACAGCTCTCTACAACTGTAACTTAATGTCCATTAATTAATTAGATGCAGACAATGTTATTAGCTGTATTTGCTTGTCTTGTTCAACATTTTTTGTGGTGTGGATATCTTGGATTAGTTAGCCATCTCTTTGATAGATTTTTCTAACTGATATGCATTGATCTCTAACTCAGCTATAGTAAATGTTACAGAACTTACAGGGGTAGTAGGGTTAGGGCTAATGGCAGTTTCTGTGCCCAACTCCCCCATTGCTAATTGCGAGTCATTGAATTTTGGTGTGAAATTCAAAATTAAAGGATATGCTCTTCTGGATTTGTCTCATAGAGGAGATTAGACTAAATTCAGATCCTAGCATGTTCAGGTCTACATGCGAGACCTATCTTTTTAAATAAAGCCTTTCCTCAGTCGTAGCAATTCCCCATGACTATTTCATGGTAGGAAGAGTTGGTGAAAATGGAGAAGACGAGTAAAAAAAAAAGAAGCACCATGGAGGGGAGGAAGATAAGGAAGTGCAAGAGAAACAGATGAGAAAAATGAAGGCAGTAGAGCATTTTGGGGGATTACTCCAAGCAACTGTCAGTTGTTGAGTGCTTCCATACCATGGTGACAGGCTGTTGTGGAGACAAAGCATGCATTCTTTTCCTCGATGACAACATCCCTTACGTCTTATCCAATTAAATTATTCTGGGTGGCTGATGGCTTGGTGGATTCATTTGGAGAACAAGCTGAATATTTCTCACTGTGAAGTGTACTCTATTTGCTTCATGGATATGTCTGATCAGATTCAGATTAGATTGGTTTATGTCAAACTTTTTCTGGATGAATTTCAATTAGACTTGCTCACTAGGCTTCTGGAGGGGACAAAGGAGCTTTGGAGTGCTACAGGGAAGTTGGACATAAGTTATTGATGGTCAGTAAACTCAACCTGAATGGCATTGGGTATATTGCTTTTTGAGATTACTGACACTTCCTTAAAGGGAGCCAGCCTACCAGTTTGCATCAGATCGGGTGTTGTCAGCCTCTTACTCAAGAAACCATCTGTTGACATGACCAATCTCACTGTCATCCTACCAGTTACTTGCCATTTTTTGGAACAGTTATTGAAAAGGCAATGATTAAGCACGTTTGATAACACCTGGAGACCTCTGAAAATCAGGGCTTAAGCCTGGAGATGGCACAGAAACTATACTGCTCTCATCGGCTGATGATTTCCTTCTACTGTGGGCAAAGGTCTATGCTGTTTCCTGTTGATCTGTCTGGAGTCTTTAATACTCTAGTCCACAAGTTTTTGGTAACTCAACTGCAGACCTTAGTTGGGATGGTTGGAATTGCACATCAATGATTCCGTCCTTCTTTTCTGAGACATCTCATAGCATGTTCTTGGGTGACTGTTCATGTAAAGCAATAGATATTTGTGTGGGGTTCTGGAA
Source organism: Natator depressus (assembly GCF_965152275.1). Taxonomy (NCBI): domain Eukaryota; kingdom Metazoa; phylum Chordata; order Testudines; family Cheloniidae; genus Natator; species Natator depressus. The sequence continues at coordinate 109,147,178 of NC_134237.1, forward strand.
AGTTCTATTCCATCACTCCTGTTCAGTGAGTTTGGGAGGCCTCTGTGGGAAATAGCTGTGTGGTTTGGGCTCCAGTGCAGTCATTACGTGACTGATCTCTCTCTCTCTCTGATTTGTAATCAGTTTCTGTATTTTATTACATCTACCGTAACTCAATTCTTCTAATTCCTATGTCCCCAGTCCTGCACTGAGAATTGCACTGGCAGAGGAGTGCTCCTGTGTAGTCCTCAGGGACTATATCAGGAAAGCAATAATATTTATGCTTATGGCAGCAGGAAACAAGAGATGAAACAGAAAGGAAGCAAAACCCACACGGCAAAGGGAGCTAGTACAGCTTATTGAAATGGTCAGTGGGAGGGGAGGGGATTTTTGGGTAGCAGGAGGGAAAGAAAGTAACTTCTACTGTATCTTTTGGGTGTCTTTTTCTGGTCTGTCTTCTAAATAAATTCTCATTGTTCACAGAACATTTACACTACAGGAAAGAGGGGAGGAGACAAGGAAGAACAGTCAGAGTTTATTTAGTATTTGTTAGCTTTGATAGCCATGCTGCGTGCTAATAAATTACAGAAAATATCAAATTCCAAATGTTTTTTAAAGATACATCTGTTTGGTATTCTGATGTAAGAACACATTAATAGTGCTTTCCCTGTGCCTCGTCAATACAGAGGGCGCTGGGTGAGGTTCAGTGCAGGTAAGAGATGGTTGATCTCTTATCATACTCTAATAAATATGGCAGAAAAGATGTCTGATCCCAAGGTTTAGAGCATCCACCATAGCTTTGTCAATGAATATCACAATTTTAGGATGTTTTGGATTCCCCGCCCCTTGCTGCTGAATTCCCTAATGGTGCTACTGAAATAGACATTTGCATTTTGTGTGACAGTTACAACTGTTTTGCTCTCTTTCTCAAACTTATCTTTGTCTTTGTGACCTCCAGTTTCAGTTATTGTAATTCACTCAGTATGGGATTACACTTGAAGGCCGTTCAGAAGCTACAGCTGGTGCAGTATGCAGAGGCCAGGTTGCTTGGTGATGATAGCTACAGAGAGAATAATACATTAATGTTCCAAAGACTGTCTTAGCTCCAGATTTCCTTTCAATATGTTCCTGTTGATCTATAAATCCCTACATGCTTTCAGTCCTAGCTGTCTGAGAACCTCCTGTCTCCCTCTGCACCAGCATCACAATAGAGAACAGCTGCACTCATGCCTACATTCGGGGCCACCTAAGCACTGTTCTTCCAGGGCCCACACATACCTTTGCTCAGCCACGCAGAAAGCTATCCCCGATTTCCCCATCTGTGGACATGCCTGCCTCCAGTGTCAGTGAGCAGTGGGCTAGACACTGTGTTACCCAACAACCTTCTACCATTTCTATTTGGAAAAGCTGTACTTTAGCTAGATTAAGTTTTGTGGATAGAAATTATAACATGTGCCTGGACTCACAGCTGTTAATCCTCAGAAATTATAAACTCAGGTGTCAGTATTTTTTTAGTATTTGCACTGGTGTTGGTACCTGCTCAGTTTAGTTGTTATGCATGTGCACAAGTATAGACTTGGTAGAGGCTTCTAAGAATAGAACTCCATAATCTTATTTATAAAGCCACTTTTCAGAGTATAACTGCAATTTGCATTCTACAGTGTCTTTAAATGACTATCCCTAGCAGAGATCCATAGATAGTTGATACAGATGAAATGCAGTACAGGTATGATGTAGTGTTTATGGTTGGAATGCACTGATAATTTAAAAGAGAATTCATCAAAATCCCATATATAGTCAAGCAAGCCATCAGATTTCAAACCATATATGTGAATACTGATTTCAAATTTCAACAAGTCCATGTTTGGGAGACCAATTTAGGAACAATTACACATTAAAAAACAACAAATTGGGTAGAATACCCCTAAGTCCCAGTTTGCTTATTTAACTAGGCGCTCATGCATTCCTGCCAAATCTGGTTTACATGAGAACAATTTATTTGTTCATTATGTGACATTTGAAACCATTTAAGCAGTTGTGAGATGGAATTAAAGTCTCCACTAAAATGTTTCACTGACTGGAATGTATTGGCCATCTTTGGAGGCCACTTAAAGTATGGTGAAAAGGTGTGAAAGTGTACTGAAATATTAAGGCCACTTTATTGACAGTTTGTAATTTTCCCATGTTGATACTTTCCCCCCACTTTTAGCATTTTAAGTGGGAATGTTTCTTACTTATTTAGAACGTATGGATCCAAAAGACTGAAATTTAAGCTGATTTCAAAAGAAAATTATCTGATAACAGTTCTATTCCCCTGCCAAACAAAATTCCATTAACCAGCTGAAATGGGACTTAATAACAATCATGTAAACCAATTAGTCTCAATTTATAACTCCATTAGGCGTGTTATTTATCACCACATTGCTTTATAGAACTATGATTCCTTCTGACTTTGGGCACATTAAATAAATACAACCTGGGGTGCTAAATATAAAATGCTAATGAAAATACTCTGAGCAAGACTTACTTCTCTGACACTGGATCAGTGAGAAATCTCATTCCTCTTCCACATTCAACATCAGAGATAGTCTGGACTTGATCATAAAAATGTGATTACCTCTAATGACATAGGTATTGTTGGAAACTGTTACTGGATGAAGTATTTTGGCTACTCAGTCTCCTTTATATTTACTGATAGTAATACAATGCCAAAGTAACTTGGAATAGTATGATCACTTTATTGTAAATGTATTTGATTCCTTCTTTAAATGCCTCTTTCACTATTTAAAAATGTTATTGTTCCCAAAACTATGAATTCCATAGTGCCTGGAATCTATCATTTAACCATTGTAATCTGCCCCACCCTAAGCATTTTGCTGACAGTTATAACGGAAATCAAATGTTTCTAAAGTCCGAGGATTGAAATGGAAAATCACATTTAAAATGTTCAGAACTGAGTTGTTTTCATGTGTGGGATAATAAAGTGCAGTGGATCTATTTTAATATTGTTTTTCACTGGGAGTGGTGAGGGATTTTTATGACCACATAATTAATCCTAATACCAAGACAAAAGGTTTCCTTCCCAAACAAACAGACTATGGGTTTCAGATCAATGAGAGTGACTATGTCACGTACTTCTGTACCAGATGTGGACTAACCACAGAACTTGCTTATACACACCAGATGTGATCATCATAAGATCCTTTAATGCTCTGCCAGGTATAGCTGAGGTTCTTTTACATAAGGTATTTTACTCACAGTGCCACCTAGTGGCTGAACAGTATAGTACAGGTTTCAGAGTAACAGCCGTGTTAGTCTGTATTTGCAAAAAGAAAAGGAGTACTTGTGGCATCTTAGAGACTAACCAATTTATTTGAGCATAATAAATTGGTTAGTCTCTAAGGTGCCACAAGTACTCCTTTTCTTTTTGAGTATAGTACAGTTTAGCATTCCATTACATCTCCCCCTTTAAATTCTACATTCCTATTTACAGTATTTACATCATGCTGTCTTTGAAGTTCAGTATGCATCAGTCTGTTAAGAGTTTCTGAAACATACTGGTTTTCTAATTACATCACCCAAACTCATAACAACATGGTCATTAGGCTGTCCATTAGTTGCAAAAACTGGCTGTGGTCAGTTTGAAATCCTTGAGTTGTCTCTTGGTCTGCATCTGCCATCTATAGAGTTTGCGCTCTTGATTGTTCTTTCTGAGGAACAAACTGTAGATGACAATGGTTTGTTGAACTCTCCACTGTCACTCTTGATTACATGTGATCTGGGCACTGAATTCTTTTTCATTATGACAGCTAGAGTTGTCCATTCTTTTTCTCCATCCAATTTGACATGAACATGGTCACCAGGTTCTAGACCTGGCATTTCTCTAACTGAGTAACATCCACTGTGTGACAGGTTGTCCCCCTTTAAGGTGCCACATAATGTACTGGGATACAACTGAGCCCATCTGTTCTGTCAGCCTGGGCCCCCTTTACCCTGTCACACACAGGCAGGGTCACACCCAGCTGCAGAAAGAAACAGACACTGAGATCAGCTCTGGGAAGACTCAGCTTAAGAGACTTGCCCCAGCACTTTGGTGCCCACTCCCTTGGGGTGCAGACCCAAAGGTATATTGTCTTGAGCTGTATAGAAAAATCTGCACAGTGCAAGCTCATAAAAATTTGCCCTCTCCCTCAATGTAAAGAGAGGTATGCACAGCTTCTTGCCACCCCTCTCCCCCCAATATGTATTGTACACACTGGGTTACGTTATAAACAAGAAATATGTTTATTAACTACAAAAGACAGATTTTAAGTGATCATAAGCAATAGCAAACAGAACAAAGCAGATTACTAAGCAAATACAACAAAACATGCAAACTAAACTTGATTCACTAAAGAAACAGGTTACAAAATGTAATTTCTTACCCTAAATGTTGAATTAGGCAGGGCGCAGAGTTTCTGTAGCTTAGAGTTCTAATTATCTCTTCTTACAGACTGGACCCCTGTCTCATTCTTGACTCACCCCTGCTTTTCCCCTCAGATACTTTCAGAAGTCTTTCTTCTTGGGTAGGCAATGGAGGAGAGTCAAGATTAACCCCCTCCCCAGCCTTAAAAAGGATTTTCCTAAGGCAGGAAACCTTTGTTTGATCCCCATCCTCCTATAGAGGAAAAGTACCAGCAGTGTCCAAAGTGGTATTTGGTATCTGGTGATTTTATCACCTGACCTGGTTGTGTCACAGCTACGTCCCAGGATGCCTCTCAGGAAGGAGAAAGATTAGTATCTTCACAGTTTTATCATTTCTTCCTAATGGCCCTTCAAGGCTGTGATGGCCAGTTGTCTAGGGGGTATCTCCCAAATACACACACAGTTGTAATTGTTACATAGTCAATATTTCTACCTTTAGATACATAAATGATACATGCATACAAATTAGATAATCACATTCAGTAAATCATAACCTTTCCAATGATACTTACAAGACCAATCTTGTATAAAATATATCTTAGGCGATATTCATATCATAACCATATTTCTATGAAGAATATGGAGTGTAATGTCACATGTCATAAAAGTGTTCACAGGTTCTTTTAGACTTTTTATCCAGTTTGTCTCTTCTCTTCATGTCTGGCCATTTTTGAGATAGATTCTTTTCCAAAATTCGAACAATAGTTCTGAGTTGTCTTCCCTTCAGCAGTTGTATTAGAATTCTATTAGAATTATTTGAGGGGGTCAACAAACATGTGGACTAGGGTGATCCAGTGGATATAGCATAGTTGGACTTTGACAAGGTCCTTCACCAAACACTCTTAAACAAAGTATGCAGTCATGGGATAAGAGGGAAGGTCCTCTCATGGATTAGTAACTGGTTAAAAGGTAGAAAACAAAGGGTTGGAATAAATGGTCAGTTTTCAGAATGGAGAGAGGTAAATAGTGGTGTCCCCCAGGGATCTGTACTGGGACTAGTACTGTTCAACATATTCATAAATGATCTGGAGAAAGGGGTAAACAGCGAGGTGGCAAAATTTGCAGATAATACAAAATCACTCAAGATAGTTAAGTCCAAAGCAGACTGTGAAGAATTACAAAGGGATATCACAAAACTGGGTGACTAGGCAATAAAATGGTAGATGAAATTCAACATTGATAAATGCAAAGTAATGCACATTGGAAAACATAATCCCAATGTGATGGCGTATACCAGACATGCTGAGGCCTCACACCCTAATCCAGGAAAGAAACAGTGAAGGTGGGTCTCCTAGGCCTGCCTATGAAGACTGCAGAGAAGCAGCCAATCAGAATGCAGCAGGCTTAGTTAAAAGAAGTTGCAGGGCTTGAGCAGGGCAGTTGCTGGCTGGGACCAGAAGGTTGAGGAAGGGTTGGAAGACTCTGAAACTCTTCAGGCAAGAAGGCTGGGGGGAGATCCTGCACAAACAGGGAAGAGACACAGAGAACCCATAGTATTCTTGCCAGCAAGTTAAAGAAGTATGGGCTGGATGAATGGACTATAAGGTGGATAGAAAGCTGGCTAGATTGTCAGGCTCAACAGATAGTGATCAATGGCTCCATGTCTAGCTGGCAGCCGGTATCAAGTGGAGTGCCCCAAGGGTCGGTCCTCGGGCCAGTTTTGTTCAATATCTTCATTAATGATCTGGAAGATGGTGTGAATTGCACCCTCAGCAAGTTTGTAGATGACACTAAACTGGGAGGAGAGGTAGATACGCTGGAGGGTAGGGATAGGATACAGAGGGCCATAGACAAATTAGAGGATTGGGCCAAAAGAAATCTGATGAGGTTCAACAAGGACAAGTGCAGAATCCTGCACCTAGGATGGAAGAATCCCATGCACTGCTATAGACTAGGGACTGAATGGCTAGGCTGCAGTTCTGCAGAAAAGGACCTAGGGGTTACAGTGGACGAGAAGCTGGATATGATTCGACAGTGTGCTGTTGTTGCCAAGAAGGCCAATGGCATTTTGGGATGTATAAGTAGGGGCATTGCCAGCAAATTGAGGGACTTGATCGTTCCCCTCTATTTGACATTGGTGAGGCCTCATCTGGAGTACTGTGTCCTGTTTTGGGCCCCACACTACAAGAAGGATGTGGAAAAATTGGAGAGAGAGTCTAGCGGAGGGCAACAAAAATGATTAGGGGACTGGAACACATGACTTATGAGGAGAGGCTGAGGGAACTGGGATTGTTTAGTCTGTGGAAAAGAAGAATTAGGGGGGATTTGATAGCTCCTTTCAACTACCTGAAAGGGGGTTCCAAAGAGGATGGATCTCGACTGTTCTCAGTGGTAGCAGATGACAGAATGAGGAGTAATGGTCTCAAGTTGCAGTGGGGGAGGTTTAGGTTGGATATTAGGAAAAAAATTTTCACTAGGAGGGTGGTGAAACACTGGAATGCGTTACCTAGGGAGGTGGTGGAATTTCCTTCCTTAGAAGTTTTTAAGGTCAGGCTTGACAAAGCCCTGGCTGGGATGATTTAGTTGGGGATTGGTCCTGCTTTGAGCAGGGGGTTGGACTAGATGACCTCCTGAGGTCCCTTCCAACCCTGATATTCTATGATTCTATGAACCCGAGGACTGTACCCTAAGGTAATGGGTGAAGGTGATGTAACTGAGTGGGAAGCAGCCCATGGAAAGCAGCAGCAACTATTAAGGGAAGCAGTATGTGGCTGCTGTTTATAAGGTCCCTAGGTTGGAATAAGAATGGGATAAGGCTTTGTGCTAAAATGCTGAGAAAGGGGCAAAATTTAAACAGGCCCAGAGATGGGGCTGAAGACCTGGAGAGGACTATTTGTTGGGCTTTGTTAAGAGATGACCTGGCTGGAGAGCTTGGGCATGGAGAACCAATAAAGACAGAGTCTCCAGGGAGAAAGCTCTGGGGGCATTGCTCTGTAACAAGGTTCAGAAGGGCCTGAGAACTGGCCCAGAGACAGTGTTGTGGGTACCAACAAGGGCACAGTGATAGTCCTTGTTGGAACTTTGTTAACCCAGAAGGGTTTATCCATTTTAGATTATGTGTCACTTAGCCAGAGGGCTGAGCCACTGAAGACCCACCTGAAGGGGGCATCAGCCAATGGGGGGTGCTGACAGCAGAGAAAAAGAGTGCAGGATCACATCCAGGTGACAGGAGATGCTCATGAGGGGTGAGTGTGCCCTGTCACATCCAACTATACCTTTAAAATGTTGGGGTCTTAATTAGCTGTTACCACTCAAGAAAGAGATCTTGGAGGCATTGTGGATAGTTCTTTGAAAACATCCGCTCAATTAATCAAAAAAGTTAAGAGAATGTTAGGAACCATTGGGAAAGGGAAAGATAATAAGACAGAAAATATCATAATGCCTCTATATAAATCCAGGTACTCCTACACCTTGAATACTATTTGCAATTGTGATTACCCCATCTCAAAAAAGATATTGTAGATTTGGAAAAGGTACAGAGAAGGGCAACAAATTCTCTGGTGAAAACATGCTTTTTCATAAACCACATTTCTCTGAGATATAAACTATCCATCAAACATAGCCAGAACCCTTTTACAGTCACCTTTGTGACTGTCTTCAGTAAAGTCAAAGGATTTTAAAATATGCTCTGCCTGCTTCCCCAAAGCATAAATTAAAAAGAAACCTGTATATCTCCAGTTTCTTTGTACAGGTTGCTTGCAATTTGAAATCTTCCAAAATACTGCTCCCAGTCTGTCCATTGTGAAGGTCTGTGGAAGCTGAAGTTCTTTGGGACACTAAAGTAGCATGTTGATGAGATCTTGCAACCTTTGTTGCTTTGTACTTTCTGTCTGTAAACTTGTTGCTGTTTCCCTTCTATTTCTGTTCTTTGTCCCATGTACTTCTGTATCAGATATGGTCACAGAGCTTGTTTACACACACACCAGATTTGTTCATCATAAGACTCTTTAATGCTCTGTCAGGTATGGCTGAGATACCTTGGTTTAAATAAGATTTTTACACACAGTGCTAGCTAGTGGCTGAACAGTATAATGCAGGTTAGCGTTCCATTACAGACTATAAAAATCAAACAGTGAATAACATCATTTTGTGCACCAAATGCTGAAAGCTAAGAGAGGAGCGTCATTTTCTTCCAAATTATCTGGCTTTCACTGTATGTGCTGGAGCCAGACATAGTAAACCAGATACAGTTTGAGGCTTGCGGAATTTATCCCTCAACCAAGCAAGGAGGTGAATTAATACATTTTTTATTTTTACTTTTGTAGATATTAAATAGCTGAACATTCTCCAGCATATTCCTACCAGATGGCAAGAAACACTTCCTATAATTGTGTTCCAACTGTGGATCTCTTCCTGAGGGAGCTGCCATTCTAAAGGTAGAAAAAGAAAGCCATAATGTAAAATGACAGAGATAAGAAAAATGGTGAGAGCAGCCTCATTGGATTCAGATAATGGTTGACCAAGGAAATGGATTGAGAATTGAATGAGAAGCTGTTTTTCACCAAGTTATATAAAAGATGTAGTGAAGGAGAATAGAGAACTTGACGGCCACCATGGCTAAAATGTGCTGATGCATGTAATGACAGGCTAGAGGGCTGCACAGGGTGCGGGCACAGGCAGATTTATTTGTTGATCAAAGTTGACCAGAAAGGATTTATAACATGAAAGAAAATGCATGGTATGGATGTGCTGTTGAATGGCCACTCTGCTGTGGGAGCCACCATGAACAATTCTGACTGATTTGGCTTGATACCTTCAGGAGGCTCCAAAGAACTCTGCTGCAGTGAGGGCTCTGCTGCCCTTTCAAACACACATTTGCCTCCCACTAGGGCCCAGTCCTCTTCGTTTTTCAGACAGCTAGTTCCTGCAGGAGCATTGTCAGGGAGTGGTGCCTGACCTCCAAAATCCAACACAGGGATTGGGGCACTCTGTGTGCTCTTCCCACATTGCAAACCAGACAGCTGACACTTGAGCTCTTAATTTGGAAGCACCTGCCCTTTCCAGAAACTAAACAGACTATGTGTGACTGAGAGACCATGGAAAGAGGCTAGGCAGTGCTGGTCACCAGATAGCTGAAAAAGTGCCCTCTGACATACCAGTACTTGCATCACAGAATGAATACGAGGATCAGTATGACATAAATTTCCATAGACACCTCACACAACCTTGTCTGAGTTGAAACCAGAAGGTGTTGTGTGAGGAGTCTATGGAACCAATATGTAAGGCATAGTGAGTTTTTGTCAGGCCTGTTACAGAACAGTTCACCCTTTGCCCCTTGGCAGTGAGGGATTCTTAGGTTCAGTTAGATGTATGTAATCTGCCAAGCAAATTGTTAGGAAAATAAAACATTCATATTTGAATGAAGCAAATTTATATTTCTTTTTAGGTCTGTGCTGGGGTTTTAAAAATGATGGGCAAAGTGCAAGGGTTCAGAGACTGAGGTTCCTAGATACAGATCAATCCAGCTGGTGCTTGATCTGCAAGGAGGCTATGTCACTTGGGGATTTGCCATGAAGAGGATGAGAGACTGAGGTTAAGTATCCAAAAGGCCATATACTTATATGCAGTTTATCCAAAAGTTTGAGACATGCTTCACCAGGTTCTACCAAGTCTGTGCTCCTCCCCAGTCCCCATCAGCAAACAATGCAACCTTCCTCAAACAGGTTGGATTCCCCTACCTACTGCATTGTTTTCTTTTGGAAGGTGTGGAGACCTACTCTATCGAACCTTGAAAAGAACATTAATATTAAAGTGCTAACTTCAGTATACTGTTTCTCGGAGTTGCAGATTATACAATCAGAACTCTTAGCAGCACTGCTAAGATTGTAAACTCTTCCGGGCAGTACCCAGAACAATGTTGATGTTTAGGAAATAATAAACAATAATAGAACATACTGATAGGCCTGCTGAGGTTTATGATGTGACAATAGCACATTGTAGAGGGAGCTCAAAGTTACCATTCTCAGTGATTTCCCAATCCACTGGGGAACAAACATTTCAACCCATGCCTCCAACTTCCTTCTCCTGACAGATTCCACACAATTCTCATGTTAAAATCTAACCAAAATTATGCCAGAACTACATACCTGGGTGTTACAATGCCAGCCTCTTGACATCATACTTGCAATGACCCAGGAATGCAGTTCCTAATTTTGTCCAAATACAACCTATTGACTCTATTTCAGTCATATACATTTTCCTCAGTGTTTTAATAAGTATAGTTTTCTTCATAAAGCAATATTTGGTGGTAGATTATAATAGACCGTTATTCCTGGATTCTGCCTTGATTAAGGCTAACATTGTTCTGGTAAATCCCCAGTTATTGTAATCAGTAATGGCGTCAGTGGAATAAGATAGAACCACAATGGAATTGTTCTGATATTACAATAATATATAGCTATGAATAATGGAATAGCTGAGGTGAAAATGTGAAATAATTATAGTTTGCCTTTCAAGTTGATCCCATGGCCAGTGAAGTCAACAGAAAGACGTTTATTGACTTCAGTATGCTTTGGATCAGGGCTTTATTGAGTCATAGTAAATGTAATTACTACAGATTTGCACTAGTGAAAGTGAAATCAGAATTTGGCTGCTAATGCATATTGTACTTTCCATCTGAGGATCTCAAAGCAAATCACAAACATTAATTCAGCTTCACAACACCCCCATGAGACAGATAAGGATTATACTCATCTATATTATTTTTGTAGAGGACACTACACAAAATGTAAAGCACTGTACACATATTTAAAATGATTAAACACTGTGTTATCAATGGATAAAATAAGGCATACAGACTATACTTTGCCCCTCTGGGCACTCTTTAAAATTTCAGTGAATTTTAACAGGATGCCTGTCAAGGCAGAATTTACCTCAGAGAGATTAATGAATTGACAATGACACCAATATCTGTCAAGGTGAGAACTCCAAGTAGCCCATTCTGAGTGGAGCTTCGTCGTGTAGCAATAATGAATTGTCTGGTATGGCACTTAAAGAAATTTCCAAACTATATGCTGACAATGCAGCAAGAACACCCAGCCTTAATGAGCGATAGATTCTACCACCCTTGTTCCGATTAAAATCAATGAGACTACTTATGGAACAAGTTGCCACTCAGTGTGAATGAGTGTGATAGAATCTGGTCCATAGACTGTCAAAAATAACATAGCTTTTGAATTCTGGAACAAAAACAAACACCTGTTATTGTGCACAAATGTTTTTAAATAACAAAGCAGGAGTGGAAGGAGTAGAATGAAAATATTGCCTTATTTCTGCAGTAAATATTGTCTGGTTTGTGTAAATCAGTGTACTCTTTCAGGGCCCAACCCAACACACACTGAAGGTTATAGAAAGACTCCCAATAGAAGTTTTACTGGGAACTTAGAATGTTCCCCAGCTAATTCCTATGGACATACATGTAATAATTGTAATGCAACAATATCTGACCGAGACTTTAACCCAGGCTTCAAGTAGTACATTGATGGCAGCAGCAGTCAAGACTCATATTACACATCCCAGTTTATTTTGACAAATGCTGGTAGGAATAGTAGTGAGCACTTTTGTAAACAATAATGTAGCTGGTATTGTAGCTAGGTACTTATGTTGATAAGACTCAGAAGAACTAAATTTTTGAATCCCAGAGGTTGCAAATGACATATATTTATCTATGGCTACACACTGAATTTCAGCAACGAATACAGGCTAAACCCAACTCTTGTCTTCAATACTTCCTGAAATATTTTAAAAAATTGCTAAAAACATACTTTGTCAAAAAAGGGATACTCTAACTATGATAATTACAGTACTCTCTATCTGCAATATCACTGTCTCATAGTGTTGGCAGTTCAAATGTCAGATCAGTCCAAGCTGTTTCTGTGCAGTGTTTCTGATGATAGTTTCCTGAGCCATGTTCACGAAACACTCTCAGTGGCCTGCTAACAGATATCCCCCCACACACTTAGAAAACAGGGCAACATTTATAAAGTGGTCACAGATCTATAACTGTTAGTTTCTGTCTCAGAGTCATCCTCATAGAAAAGAATGATCTGTGATTCTTGCCTGAGTAGTGTTGGCTACTGTTACTGATGTTGTGCAGGAGGTCAGACTAGATGATCATAAGGTCCCTTCTGACCTAAATATCTATGAATCTATGATGTCAACGGACAATAAAATTTACTGTCTACTCTAGCAGGTTAAAGTGCAGAAAATTCAGGCCTGCTGATTTCCATGTCTTCGTTTCTATATCTTAATCAGTTTCTAATCCAGAACTGAATCTTACCTCTCACCCTGTGGATACTGAGCTACTAGCCTCCTGCGAGCAATTTTATCAAAGGGTTTTGAAAGTCCAAACACATTATATCTAGATCTCATTTGTCTACTGACTTGTTGATTCCCTCAAACCCTCTCCAAATTATTAGAATTCTTTATGTGTGTGTCCTATAACTCTTCCTTTAATGATTTTTTTCAACAAAAAATACCTGGGACTGAAGAAAGGTTTACTGATTCATAATCCACAGGATAATCGCTAGCACATTTTTCAAAGCTAGGTGCATGCTTACTCTCCAATTCTCTAGCACAGTAGCTAATTTTAATGATGGATTGCATATTTTTCTTAGAATTACACCAACAATATTCATAACTTCCCTCCAAACTATTAGATTAATATCATTGGATCCTGCTGACTTAACTATAATTTAAATGATCATGATGTTCTAGCAATGTCATCTCTCTGTGCATTAATACTGTGAGATTGGGCTCATCAAATGGCAAAAACCACTAATCATAAGCTCCATAGATTTCAGGAAAGCATTTGGCAGACTCTATCATGATTCACTCTGAAACATCTTGAAGTGTTACGGTAGGCAAAAAAATTTACATAATCAAGACTCTATATCACGGTGCAGCTTACACAGTTAAAGTTAATGCAGACTTGAGCTAATGGTTTAATATAGACACTGGTGTCATACAAAGAGGTATTCTCTTCATTATGAGAAGAAGTGTAGATCGATACTATGCAGGTGGCAGATGGTTTAACAACAGTACAATAGAAGATTTAGATTTTGCTGAAAATACAACTGAAAAAACAACTCTAAAGTGAACCCTAGCAACTCCCAACTCAGTCATTATGTTAGAAGGCAAACAAACTCTAGAGATGAGTCAATTCACATACCTTGCCTGTAATTTGCAAGCCCCTGGGGATATCCAGAGGGAAATAATGTCACAAAATGTCCTGGTGAGCAGCTGCATTCACCAGCTTAAACAAGATTTGGTCATTGAAAATGTACAATTTATAACCAAACTACAATACTTCAACTAAAATGTTATTTCCACCTTAATGTATGGTTGTGAAAGCTGGAAATCCGCCAAAGGTACAGACATCTAAATGCCTTTCAAAGAAAATGCCTCAGGAAAATTCTAAATATTAAATGGAATGAATTTATAACAATTGCCGAGTTTCATCAGAGAGAGAGCAACAATTTCCACATGTCTATTCAGGGGACACCATCATAAGGCCTAATCACATCAGCCACACTATCAGAGGCTCATTCACCTGCACATCTACCAATGTGATATATGCCATCATGTGCCAGCAATGCCCCTCTGCCACGTACATTGGTCAAACTGGGCAGTCTCTATGTAAAAGAATAAATGGACACAAATCAGATGTCAAGAATTATAACATTCAAAAACCAGTTGGAGAACACTTCAGTCTCCCTGGTCACTCGATTACAGACCTAAAAGTCACAATATTACAACAAAAAAACTTCAAAACCAGACTCCAACAAGAGACTGCTGAATTGGAATTAATTTGCAAACTGGACATGATTAAATTAGGCTTGAATAAAGACTGGGAGTGGATGTGTCATTACACAAAGTAAAACTATTTCCCCATGTTTATTTTCCCCCCTACTGTTCCTCACACGTTCTTGTCAACTGCTGGAAATGGCCCATCTTGATTATCACTACAAAAGGTTTTTTTTCTCTCCTGTTGGTAATAGCTCAGCTTAACTGACCACTCTCATTATAGTGTGTATGATAACACTCATTGTTTCATGTTCTCTGTGTATATATATATCTTCCTACTGTATTTTCCACTGCATGCATCTGATGAAGTGGGTTTTAGCTCACGAAAGCTTATGCTCAAATAAATTTGTTAGGCTCTAAGGTGCCACAAGTACTCCTTTTCTTTTTGCGGATACAGACTAACACAGCTGCTACTCTGAAACCAACGATTTCTTATCTCTGAAGTTATCCAGAAAAGAAGGTGGAAATATCTGGGGCATGAGTTAAGAATAGAGCCAGAATATCTGTCATGGCAGAAGTGCCATTGGACAGTTGGAGGAACATGGAAAAAGGGGTCAACAAAGAAAAATCCCTCTGATTAACAGTTCTTAGAGAGGGAAACCTTATGTGAATTAATGAGGAGGGCTAAGAGTAGACAGAAATAGCAGAGCCCTGTTTGTGCTCTAGGTGATGTTTGGCAGTGTTGGGAAGGATTCAGATTCAACTGTGCACATCACTAGAATACCTGAGCACATAATAAAACTGTCATCACCACAGTGTTCCAACACCACTTCCCTCATCTTTGAGAATGCCTCATCTTTATTACATGTGAAAAGTAGCTCAGAGGTTAAGTATCATCCCATCATCCTTTTCATTGAGGGCTGCTGGGAAGAAGTAATTTAGGTTCTCTGTAATATCCTTATCCTCCTTGGTTGTGCTATTCTCCAGATCCACTAATTTTCTCCCAGCTTTTTTACTTTTGATATATCTCTCTTTAATATGTCCTTAGCTATTTGGCTCTGCAGGTATCTTCCTAGCCTTCAGTTTCATATTTTACCTGCCATAATTTAGGTTCCTTTTTACTGGAACCATTTTCTGTTTCCATTCCACTCTTTGAAGGCCAACTTTTTTTTGGATTGAATAAGACCTTTCCTCAAGACATTTAACTATATTTATATTTAGTCCCCTTTCCTCTTTTCAGAGTGCATTTTATATTTTAAATTATTTTACTATTCCAGGTTTTAAATGCAAGGGAAGTTAACATATAATGAAGGGAAAATTAAAGTTTTGAATAGAGCCATTCATTATTAATAATATTCATTATAAATGGAGCCCATTTTTTGGCTAGTGAACATAGGTGCTGGAACAATTTTTATAGTGGGGGTGCGAAAACTATTACCAATGTATTTGTTTTTTTCTATTTCAAGCTGGGGGTGCTGCCACACCCCCAGAACCGTTAGTTCCAGCACCTATGTTAGTGAACCATTCATGATCCAGTCTTGCTTTTCTGAATGCATCAATTTACTCATAACTATTCAACAAATACTTTTGATGAAAATTATTTCCAAGTTATTGGATACTCACAAACTGTTTGGTTACCTAAATCATGTGAAATTGTTTCTTCCATTTAATTGAATGACTAAATCTTTCAGAATAGAATAACAAAATGGGGTCTCTTGGAGTCATTGTGTTGTGTGAGGACTTGCGAAAAAGGGACTCACAGCTGGAGAGGCTGGCAGGGAAAGACTTGAAAAGTTCTAGATAAGGCTCCAGGGTAGATATTAAGATGGTGTAAATCAGTGTAATTCTATTGACTTCAACTGATCTTCCAGAACAGGAGCTTTCAACCTTTCCAGATTATTGTACCTCTTTAAGGAGTCTGATTTGTCTTGTGTACCCCCATGTTTCACCTTGCTTAAAGACTACGTGCGTACAAAATCAAACATAAAAATACAAGTGTGTTACAGCACACTACTACTGACAAATTGCTTACTTTCTCATTTTTACCATATAATTCTAAAATAAATCAATTGGAATATAAATATTGTACTTACATTTCAGTGTATAGCATGTAGAGCAAGATAAACAAGTCATTGTCTGTATGAAATTTCAGTTAGTACTGACTTTGCTAGTGCTTTTTAGGAAGCCTATTGTAAAACTAAGCAAATATCTAAATGAATTGATGTACCACCTGAAACACCTCTGTGTACCCTAGGGATACATGTACCCCCGGTTGAGAACCACTGCTCCAGATGACAATCTGGTCTCCAAGCTGTTGGCTTCTTAGCTATCCTGTTCCTGGATCCCAAACCCTTTATAGTTTACCTATAGAGTAGAATAGTCAACCAGTCTGGTTACAAGAAGAACTGACCTGAACCTATTCTAAGGTTCAAATGTTTTGTTATTTTTCTCAGTTTTCATGAACCATTTAGTTTTGGCAGGGCCTGGAGGCAGAAATACCACAAAATATGACTGTTCTCACAGTATTTCCAGCCTAGTTTCCAAACCAAAGAGGTTTGGTCAAGTTCAAATAAGCTTTGCATAAACATTCTAACTTGCAGAGGCTTTTGCTGAATAATTACAACCTCTGAATCTTTTCATGTCCATCCATCCCAAGTAGTGAATTTCACAAATCCTCTCTCTCAGTGTAATAAAACACATATATGCAGAAGGGAGAATGAGAGAGACCCAGTGAGCAGGAGTGGGAGATGCATATTATAACTTAACATTTAGAACCTGACTTTTCAAAAACGTTTGGGGAGTGGGTGGAGCCTTGACTCTGCTCTCACAATGTATTGGCATTGTAATTTGCTGCTCATATAGATGAGTAATAAATGACCCTCCTCCTTCCCCTATAGAGCTAGATGGTAAAAGTGAAGTAACTGTGCTCTTATATATAGAATTCCTTTCCTGCACTGCTCCTCAGGAGGAACTGCTATTTGTTTCCCCTTACACAGGGATTGCTGCAAGTTCTTGGACAGAAATAGCATAAGGCCTCTCATCGTAAGGCCTAACTAGCATTTCTGACTCCATACACTGGGATCTACATTTTAGTTAATCCACAGAGACCTGGCAAGATATTCCCACCACTAGCTGCCACGGTTTGTGTTCCCATCTTCCCAAACAACTGTTTTTTCAAACTCAGACACAAGTATATATGTAATATTTATATTAATAATGTATGATCATGAGTCAGGTTTAAATGACTCTGTGACACTCATGAATATCTTCTACACAGGGGGAATTCCCAAGTAGACAAGTAAACTGGCTTTCTGGCTGCTTTGGACCACCAGACTGGGTAAAGCAGACAAAGTATGAGTTAGGATTTGGCCCATCATCTCAGACAGAGAGGAGGAGCAGGCAGACCCTTCTCAACCACAAGGGCTGGTGAAGGCCATTGTGGGCGTGGATTAAGAAAAATGATGCAGGGTACCGCACACTCTTAAACCAACTAACAGGGAACCTTCTAATTCTACCCTTGCATCCGCCTCATAGTAAGCCAAGAACCCCCTCCCACCTGAGCACTGAACCACACTGCACTTTCCTGTAACAATGTCCTCAGTCATTACCATTCCCAGCATTATATGAACTATACTACCTTCTGGTCTAAATGGACTTTGAGCTGGTCCAATTTCCATAATATTTTAGGTTTCAGAGTAGCAGCCGTGTTAGTCTGTATTCGCAAAAAGAAAAGGAGTACTTGTGGCACCTTAGCGAGGTAACCTATTTCCCTTTGTTTTTTCCTACCCCTCCCGTCCTCAGACGTTCTTGTTAAACCCTGGATTTGTGCTGGAAATGGCCCACCTTGATTATCATACACATTGTAAGGAGAGTGGTCACTTTAGATAAGCTATTACCAACAGGAGAGTGGGTTTCTGTGGGGGGGGGGAGAGAAAACCAGTATTTGTGCTGGAAATGGCCCAACTTGATTATCATGCACATTGTAAGGAGAGTGATCACTTTAGATAAGCTATTACCAGCAGGAGAGTGGGGTGAGGGGACGTATTTTTCATGCTTTGTGTGTATAAAAAGATCTTCTACACTTTCCACAGTATGCATCCGATGAAGTGAGCTGTAGCTCACGAAAGCTTATGCTCAAATCAATTGGTTAGTCTCTAAGGTGCCACCAGTACTCCTTTTCTTTTTGCATAATATTTTAGGCTCATTCACTCTGTCGCTCTTTATCACTAGCATGTTTTCAGACTTTAACTTCTAATGGATGACTGTTAGCTCTAACATCGGAGTGCTTGTTTGCAGGAGTTTGCTTTACTTCAAAAAGCTGGCTGTGGCTCTGGTGTTATGTCCTAATGTGTTCACATCACTCACAAAACTAAAGTGAGAAAATGAATTTACAGTCAAATAATAGATCTGTTTAATTATTAACAAAAGAGGAAAATGCTCAAGTCAAAAACAAAAGCAAGCAAGCAAGCAAATAAAACTTTTAATGTGGTCTTGTGGTTCAGACAGGAGACTGAATGTTATTCTTGGCACAGTCATGCCTTTTTCTGAGAACTTGGTTAAGACACTTAGGTCTCAGCTATGCATTTTTGTCACAGCCCGTGATAGAGGGTGCTGAGGAGGAATGCAAGGACACAGCCATCTATCCTGGTTTTACCGAGATTATGCCAGTTTTTCATATGATATCTGTGTCCCAGGAATACCTGAAACATCCCAGTTTTTCATTTAATCAGTGAAAGCATTTGGATTTTTTTAAAACTACAAATTGTTAGTTCAAGACTGACTGTTACACAGAGAATTTGCTCTGGCCAAGATTTTCAAAAGTGGTTAGTGATATTGAGTTCCAGCCTTTAAAAGGGCCTATTTTTTTAACAAAGTGCTGAGTATCTGCACTCTGAAAATCAGGCCTCTCTGTGGGATCTCAAACTGGATACCAAAAATCACTAGTTGCTTGTGAAAATCTTGGTGCCTGTGTTTACCAGCTACAAACAGTGTGGTGGAAGGAGCGTTCACTGTTACCACCAGTGTTTGGAGTGAAGAGAAAAGCTGAATGGGATAGGAAAGGGATGGATAATAGAACAGAAAATATCATAAATCCACTCTATAAATCCATCATATGTCCATACCTTGAACACTGTGTGCAGTCTGGTCACCTCATCTCCAAAAAGATGTATTAGACTTGGAAAAGGTACAGAGAAAAATGATTAGCAGTATGGAACAGCTTCCGTAAGAGATTACAGATTAAGATGATTGGAACTGTTCAATTTAGAAAAGAGATGACTAAGGGGGTTTGATAGAGGTTTATAAAATCATGAATGATATCGGAAAGTAAATAGGGAAGTATGTTTACCCCTTCACATAACACAAGAACTAGGGGTCGCCTGATGAAATTAACAAGCAGCTGGTTTTAAACTAACAAAAGGAAATACTTCACACAATGCAAAGTCAGCCTGTGGAACATCATACCATGGGATGTTGTGAAGGCCAAAAGTGTAACTAGGTTAAAAAAAATGTGATAAGTTCATGGAGGATAGGTCCATCAATGACTATTAGCCAAGATGGTCAGGGGCACATCCCATGCTCTGGGTGTCCCTTAACCTCCACCTGCGAGAAACTGGGACTTGACAACAGGAAATGGATCACTCAAAATTGCCCTGTTTTGTTCATTCCCTCTGAAACATCTGGCACTGGTCACTGTCAGAAGACAGGATACTGGGCTAGATGGACCATTGGTCTGACCCAGTATGGCCGTTCTTATGTTCTTAATAAGTGTAGACACTATCAAAGCTGTTCTTCTTCTGAAAGTGAATGCTGTCAACACATGCTCAGTGTTCCACGATAAACTCATCAGTATTCATTATTAGTACTGCTGCTGTTATTATTTATTTCTATTGCAGTAGCACCTAGAGCAGTAATCAGGAGTCAGTGTAAGAGATAACAGGTGGATACAATAAACAGATGCAGGGAGCATAAAGCACAAGTAGTGAGATGATTATGATTAGTGTAGTAAGAAGCAGTCACAGCACAACTGATCAGACATTGTTACATTGGTATCAGGACTAAATTAGTGTAGTCCTTATTCTCCCTGAGCTCATGAACTGGATTGTACAAAGCGTCTGCAGAGGAGCCCTGATTCAAGTAAGCAGGTGCTTACTTTAAGCAGAACGGAAGTCAATAGGATTAAATTTAAGAAATTGCTTAAGTGCTTTCCTGAATCAGGGCCAGATTGGGGAAAGGCCCTTGCTCCCTTTGCCCACCTCTTGTTTGCTTGTGTAGGGCCATGCATGATCTTAGCTTCTCTGTGCTTCAGCATCCTCATTTGTGTTAATAATCATCACAGTGCCTAGCCCAAACAAGTGCTCCAAAGTCTAATAAATCATAGAATCATAGGACTGGAAGAGACCTCGAGAGGTCATCCAGTCCTGTCCCCTGCACTCATGACATGACTATATTATCTAGACTATTCCTGACAGGTGTTTGTCTAACCTGCTCTTAAAAAAATCCAAAACCTCCAGAGGCAATTTATTCCAGTGCTTAACTACTCTGACAGTTAAGAAGTTTTTCCTAATGTCCAACCTAAACCTCCCTTGCTGCAATTTAAGCCCACTGCTTCTTGTCCTATCCTCAGAGGTTAAAAAGAACAATTTTTCTCCCTCCTCCTTGTAACGACCTTTTATGTACTTGAAAACTGTTATCCTGTCCCCTCTCTGTCTTCTCTTTTCCTATTACCAGCAGGAGAGTGAGTTTGTGTGTGTGTGTTTTTTGGGAAAAGGGGGGGGGGTGAGAACCTGTATTTGTGCTGGAAATGGCCCACCTTGATTTTCATGCACGTTGTAAGGAGAGTGGTCACTTTGGATAGGCTATTACCAGCAGGAGAGTGAGTTTGTGTGTGTGGTTTTTGGAGGGGGGTGAGGGGGTGAGAGAACCTGGATTTCTGCAGGAAATGGCCCACCTTGATTATCATACACATTGTGAAGAGAGTGGTCACTTTGGATGGGCTATTACCAGCAGGAGAGTGAGTTTGTGGGGGGAAGGGGGGGCGGAGGGTGAGAAAACCTGGATTTGTGCTGGAAATGGCCCAACTTGATGATCACTTTAGATAAGCTATTACCAGCAGGAGAGTGGGGTGGGAGGAGGTATTGTTTCATGGTCTCTGTGTATATAATGTCTTCTGCAGTTTCCACAGTATGCATCCGATGAAGTGAGCTGTAGCTCACGAAAGCTCATGCTCAAATAAATTGGTTAGTCTCTAAGGTGCCACAAGTACTCCTTTTCTCTTTTCCAGAGAGTGGCTTGAAATCCTGATATGAAAGGTGCCACAGACACTTAAGCATTGATTTTATTATTATTGAGCCAAATCTTGAGTTTCATAGGAGTTTGTCTAAGTAATGAGTGACTAGAAGCTGAGTAACCCCTTCAGGATACTAATAGTGTTTAATTAGTAAGACTGAATTTGGTTTACAGACACTACTTTTGCTGGACATTTCCATCCCCACTCCCAAACCACCATCGCTACTCTTAAATCACGTTATACTGTGTTTCGCTCAATAATGTAAAAAACTCTGGTACAGTGGCAGTGTATTCCATCATATTTACAACTGCATTTTGGATGTTGGTCACAGAACCAAATGTCAAACTATGGAAGATATTTTTGCAGTAACATCTGGTTTTTCACTTAGCTCCAGATGCCATTAAATTGGTGGCTTTGGAGTTGCCTTTGGGTCAGTTATTTTGGGCCAAGGTTTTTGTGGCTGTTTTCCTCTTAGAAACTGTTTGTGTGTGTGTGTGGTTAACCCTTAATATTCAGGATTTATTCATACAACTCTGTATGGAATTATTTTCTACAGTAAATATACCTTACTCTGGTGCAAAACATACGCTTACTTGCTTGGAGTGCAGGGGACTGGACTAGAAGACCTATTATGGTCCCATCCAGTCCTACACTTCTGTGATTCTATGTAATCATGTACAGTACTTTGAATATAAATTATTTAAATAGATGTTCAGTTTTTCTACCCTGGGATATTCCAGAAGAGGAGGAGGAAGAGAAGAAGAAGAAGATGAAGAAACATTTCCTACAACTCAGACATAGTCAGAAGTAAATGCAAAACCATTCTGGCATGGTGCTGGCAAAAGTTATAATATTCCCAGTAATGGAAAAATAGATAGGTGATTTAAAATTAAGTCAGACCAAAAGCTACCAAATCAGGTCTACAGAGAGAAAGTTTGGTATCCTTTAAGAGTGGATTTACTACTAGCCCTGAGTAAGAGGCAGTTTGTGGTAGTGGTGCGCCCTCAGATGCAGAGCAGTGCTGGGGTCCTCCGCGGGGGAAAAAGCACACTGAAATAATGAAAGTGTGTGTGGTTGATAAGTTGGTGCAAGAACTTTTTTGCTGTTATGGTGATAGCACAGTAATATCATGCTTAAGGTATAACATTGCTCTATTAAATATATATCACAACACTTCATATTCTTTTTAGGTGACAAATCAGAGGAACTGTCCCAAATTGAGGTGACATTTGAGGAGGTATTGAAACAAATTGATAAATTAGACAGTAATAAGTCACCAGGACCAGACGGTATTCACCCAAATTCTCTAAAGGAACTCAAATGTGAAATTGCAGAACTACTAACTGTGATATGTTATATGTGATAACCTTAAACCAGGTTCTGTACCAGATGACTGGAGGATAGCTAATGTGACACCAATTTTTTAAAAAGGCTCCAGCGGTGATCCCAGCAATTACAGGCCAGTAAGCATAACTTCAATACCAGGCAAATTGGTTGAAACTATAGTAAAGAACAGAATTATCAGACATATAGATGAAGACAATTTGTTGGGAAAGAGTCAACATGTTTTTTGTAAAGGGAATTCATGCCTCACCAATCTACTAAAATTTTTTCAGGGGGTCAACAAGCTTGTGGACAAGGGTGATCCAGTGGATATAGTGTACTTAGATTTTCAGAAAGCCTTTGACAAGGTCCCTCACCAAAGGCTCTTAAGTGAAATAAGCTGTCACGGGATAAGAGGAAAGGTCCTCTCATAGATCAGTAACTGGTTAAAAGATAGGAAACAAAGGGTTGGAATAAATGGTCAATTTTCAGAATGGAGAGAAGCAAATAGGGGTGTCCCCCAGGGATCTGTACTGGGACGAGTACTGTTCAACATATTCATAAATAATCATGAAAAAGGAGTAAATAGTGAGGTGGGAAAATTTGCAGATGATAAAAAACTATTCAAGATAGTTAAGTCCAAGGCAGACTGCAAAGAATTACAAAGGGATCTCACAAAACTGGGTGACTGGGCAACAAAATGGCAGATGAAATTCAATGTTGATAAATGCAAAGTAATGCACATTGGAAAACATAATCCCAACTATACATATAAAGTGATGGGTTCTAAATTAGCTGTTATCACCCAAGAAAGAGATCTTGGAGTCATTGTGGATAGTTCTCTGAAATCATCCACTCAATGTGCAGCAGCTGTCAAAAAGGCAAACAGAAGGTTGGGAATCATTAGGAAAGAGGTAGATAATAAGACAGAAACTATCATATTGCCTTTATGTAAATCCATGATATGCCCACATTTTATATACTGCGTGCAGATCTGGTCACCCCATCTCAAAAAAGATATATTGGAATTTGAAAAGGAACAGAATGGGCAACAAAAATGATTAGGGATATGGAACAACTTCCACATGAGGAGAAATTAATAAGACTGGGACTTTTCAGCTTGGAAAAGAGACAGCTAAGATTAAGATCATGGCTGGTATGGACAAAGTAAATAAGGAAGTGCTATTTACTTCTTCTCATAACACAAGAACTAGGGGTCATGAAATGAAATTAATAGGCAGCAGGTTTAAAACAAACAAAAAGAAGTATTTCTTCACACAACACACAGTCAACCTGTGGAACTCCTTGCGAGAGGAGGTTGTGAAAACCAAGACTATAACAGGGTACAAAGAACTAGATAAATTAATGGAGGATAGGTCCATCAATGGCTATTAGCCAGGAATGGCCGGGATGGTGTCCTTAGCCTCTGTTTGCCAGAATCTGGGACTGGGCGACAGGGGATGGATCACTTGATGATTACCTATTCTGTTCATTCCCTCTGTGGCACCTGGCATTGGCCACTGTCAGAAGACAGGATAATGAGCTAAATGGACCTTTGGTCTGACCCTATATGGTCGTTCTTATGTCTTCAAAATACATTTAACCAAGACCAGATTCTGCTCGTGGTATTCATTTCACACACACACAACCCATTATTTTATACAAAATACGCCAGTTAGGAGGCAAACTGTTAGCAATGTTTTAAATCATCTTCAAAAATGTATTGGGACAGTTTCTTGTCTCCCTCTGAAACCATATTCTTTCGTTACTGTTCTTTTTATGTGTAGAAAAGCATTCACTAATGTATGACTACATCTTGTCATCCTGTGTCACCAGCAAGTGTAATTTTTTTGGGAAAATGGTACATTTGGAAAGAAGGAAATACTTCCACATATAGACACAAACAAATGTCATAACAAACATTACACTTTTAATAGGTATCACATGACAATGGTTTTAGGCCATATAGTTAGACTGAATAGAAAGAACAAATGGTCCCAGGTAGCAAGATAATATGGATGTAGCCAATGTTTAGGGCAGTAACTTTCTCCATTTTAAGGATGTTCCCAACTACTTCTTATCTCTTTGGTAAACTAATATTGATAGGTTTGTGAGAGTATAAAAAGAGTCTCTCTGGAGCACCTCCCTGGCTGGGTGCCTTGCCCAGTTACCACCACAGAGTTGGCCCAGACCATGGCCTTAGTCCCTGAAGTGGGCCACACCTTTGTGCATCTGCTTATGTAACATCAACAGATCCAGGCTGTCGGCAGGTGGGATTAAACCTGGGACCCCTGGAGCTAAATGCTACATGGAACTTAGCCAAGGCTGTAGCAAACTCATTAAGCTAGAGCTGGGCTAGGTGCTACTAGAGGGGGACAGAGCACCACACCAAGCAGGCATAGGTTACACTTACTTTATTCACAAGTGAGAGAAAAGCAAAAGTTCAGATTTAACAGAGAACAAGCCCCTCTTAGGGTCAACAACAACCAAAAAGATCAGTGGCACCACCTTATTTCAGGGGTATCAGGGGAGCAGCTTTGCTGGAGTCCTTATGGCCAGATAGCTGGGCTTGGCCCTGGGGGTTGCTGGATCCTCACAGAGCTGGGGGATCTGGTGTGGGGTGTACCCCCACATTGCTTCAGAGCATCCCCCTTGTTGACTGCAGCTTCCTCCTTTTAAAGCCCTCCTCCCTGTGATGCATGATGGGCAGAACCAGAGAGGCGGGACTACCTTAGCACACAGATCTTCCCAACCCCTTTCCTGGCAGTGTGGGGTTTATTCACCCTGTCACAGGGAGACATATGTTTGAAGGAAGATTTTGAGCGAAGAAAGGGTGTTCATTTGGCACACCAGAAGGAGGGCATTCTGCATATAGGGCCCAAAGGTAATGATCCGATCTCCTTTGTAAAGTGCTGGAGATCTACTGATGAAAAATGCTAGATAACAACTAGATATTTATCATTATAATTATTATTATGAGCTATGCACTGTGGAGAATGTGGTAACACGCCTAGTTTAATACAAACTTCAAGTTGTGATGATAAACACAAAATGTTGACTAGCCAAACAAGAGAAGGATTATATACAATAATGCTGACAATGTGTAGGCACTGTTCACATACACACGAAGATGCAGTGTGTTCCCTGACAAGCATGTGTCTAGGAAGAGGGGGAGGGGCAGTGTGTAATGACACATCAGTAATTTACAATATAAAGGACAATATTTAAGCATGATATATTCCAGGATGCTATAGCTATTCAGGTTCAGAACTTTCAAAAACCTTTCATTTTACTATGATCAATTATAGAGCTGTATATCTTAAAGGTATCATGTTTCAATAGAAATCTTTAAACATTATTATTAATTTATTATGTTTTATTATTATTACAATGGTTCCTAGAATCCCTGACGAGGTTGGTTCCCATTGTACTAGGCGCTATAAAGTTGTTCAAAAAGAGACAGTCCCTGCCCCCAATAATTTACAATCTAGTTTAAGGCAAGACATAACAGGTGGATGAAACCAATGGTAAGGAAAGGGAGAATGGGGTAATAATAAGATACACTTGTTTTTTCATAGACTATGTTCATAATTTGCAGGTAGAGAGTTTTTAAGTGAGCCAAAACCACAGATCAGTAGCATAGCCTAGCAATTATCAGCTGACATACAGTGTTTTCTAGGCATTGCAGTACCAGTAAATCTGAAGAAGGGATATAAAGGAGTACCACGAAAGTTTGTGCATTTTCTGTTGTTCATAGTTATTCTACCCTTAAACCAAGGTCATGTTCTGCCTAAGGGGAAAGTATTCTTGAGGTACAGGTCTTCAAGTCAGATGACATCTATCCTATTACTAATTACAGATTGGGTTCTTTCCAAAGAACACTGGGTACAGAGTAACTTTCCTGAATGAGAGGGTTGGTTTTTTGGTTTTTTGGGTTTTTTTTTGGGGGGGGGGTGAAGAGATTGTGATTGTTGTTTATGAAACATATTAATGGGATCTGAAAGAGAAGGGCAAAATGTTGTCTTTAACTTGATGAAGCAATCAGAACTAGGCAGCAGTCCCAGTTTCCCAATATATATTTCAAAATTGTTAGAATGGATGGATGCATCTGGCATAGACGATGAGTTGGGGATTGTTAATGCTGGAAATAGCCAAGGAGAAAAAGAGACATGTTCAAAGAAAGTCAAAGAAAACTTTCCCCAGAGATTACTTTTTAAAGAATAGGTTTCAAAAAGGGAAATTAAGTCACAAAATAGTCATTAAAGACCATTTGCAAAATATATTTTT
This sequence comes from Natator depressus, assembly GCF_965152275.1. Classification (NCBI taxonomy): domain Eukaryota; kingdom Metazoa; phylum Chordata; order Testudines; family Cheloniidae; genus Natator; species Natator depressus. Next base: position 109,174,263 of record NC_134237.1, read on the forward strand.
CTTCTCCTTTCTTTTCATAGCTGTGTCATATTTTCCCCTATGCAGTACTGAACCTTAAGGGAAAAATTACAGTAGAACTACAGATAATGCAGTGGCTTTGCAGATCTCTTCCCTCAGACTCACCTGTAAGGTAATGCCTACTGTAAATGGCTGAGGGCAATGGCTAAGCACCTCATTTTTCCCCCGCCTCTACCCCTTTTGTATCTTTTGTCTTTAGCTGGGGCATAGTGAGGTCATTATATGCAGAGTTGATTAAAACTGTTCAGTCATTTTTTTCCAACCAAAACTTAGGTTTTTCAGCTAAACAAAAAATGTTGTCTGAAGTGTCTGCTCTTCCTCAAAAAATGATTTTTTGGTTGGAAAACTGAAAATCCAAATTCTGGCCTTTCCCCCCATTTTCATTTGATATTTTCTAAGAGGGTATCATCCTCCCTCCCTCACCCCCTCACCTCCCAATTTTCCGACCAGCTGTAACTGGAAATCTTTGCAATGACTTCATTGGGAATTGGATCAAGCCCCCGAGGTGAGCCAGGATTTTACTCTTAGCCTTTAAGCATAACCTGCTATTTAACATGTTATGTATCTCCCTCTGTGCCCACTTTCATAGAATCATAGAATTATAGAATATCAGGGTTGGAAGGGACCTCAGGAGGTCATCTAGTCCAACCCCCTGCTCAAAGCAGGACCAATCCCCAATCAAATCATCCCAGCCAAGGCTTTGTCAAGCCTGACCTTAAAAACTTCCAAGGAAGGAGATTCTACCACCTCCCTAGGTAACGCATTCCAGTGTTTCACCACCCTCCTAGTGAAAAAGTTTTTCCTAATATCCAACCTAAACCTCCCCCACTGCAACTTGAATTTAGTCAAGTGAGGGTGGGGGAGGTTTAGGTTGGATATTAGGAAAAATATCACTTTGTGAGGGTGTGAGTTTGTTACAGCTCCCGGCTGTGGGAATTGGTACTTTAACTCAAGCTATAGACACTTCTGCCTTTAGCTTTGGAGATGTCCAGATCAAACACTGTGTGACAGAATGCTATCAGCAGCACCCTGCTCACTGACATTGCTGCAGCCTAAGGAAGGCTGCAGGCCCGGCTGAGGGCAGTTATACACTTTCTGTTGGGGGGATGGTGAGCACCTGTTTGGTGACAGTCATGGGGATAACAAGATAAGTGGGGAGAATATAAGAGGAGGAAAGAGGAAGTAAGGAGTAGCTCAAGAGGAGCTCAGAAGGAAGCCCAGGGAGCGAGGACTGCAGGGAAGCGTACCTTGCTGTAAGTGTGTATTGCAAAAGTATTACTATGGAAGAGGGAAATAAATACACACCTTGATGTAAGATAAAGTCTGGTGTGTGACTGTGATTGTGAAACCATCTGAACGGGCCAGGCAGTGAGATTCACTGGGTAGTGATGGAGGCACTGTGTGATACCCTGGTCATAACCAAGATGGCAATCCTCACATAAGCTCGTGGGGCCAGGCACTGTCCTAGAATTTATGTTTGTAATAAGGGCCCAGTAGGACCTTGATTCTGATGATGCATCTGGGCACTACCATAGTGAAAGTGTTAAAAAGGTACATTATATAGAGAGATTCATTCTTGTAACTGTGTGTTGAACTGGGAGAGAAAAATCATATGATATACCAGATATTTGATCACAGGCTAAAGCCTCTATTGAAAGTAATACCAAAACTTTACAAGTTCAGATAATTCTCCTCTTGTCCTAACTGTGTATTTTATCGGTCTTCATTGCAGGCTTGCTCCAAAGTCCATTGAATGGGAGTCTTTCCATTGACTTCCGTGGTCTTTGGATAAAGCTGTAGCTGGCCCAACTAGTCTAGTAGTGTTATCTTTAGTTTTCACGTCATCTTTTTAAACTGACTGGAAAAATGTACCCATGCATAATGGAGTAGAATGTACAAAAACATGTTTCAGCCACTTCCGACCTATGTAAAGGGCTGATGTTGCTGTGAATACCAACATTTTTGAAATCACAAAGAACATTGCAAAGAGAACTGGTTGGAAAATCCAAACTTTTCAAAAGGTTGATGAAAAATACCAGAATATTACATTCCAGTACTGGCCAGACATTGTTTCACTGTGTGACCTTGGGCAAGACACTTAACCTCTTGATGCCTACATTTCCTCATCAGCATATTGAGTAAATTACTTACCTTATTTACTGCAAAATCCTTTCCTAGCTCATGGTGATTAGGGGAAGTTTAGTTCATTAACCTCTGTAAAGCATTTTGAGGTTTTTGGAGAAAAGGTCCCATATATAGGCAAATTATTTATTAATACGAGTTACAGCTACTATAAGAAAAGTTGGAGCACTTACTTCCTGATCTTGTGTGGCTGGAAACAAATACTGGTATATATAAAATAAAATTAGCACCTAACACTTCTGGAAGTACCAGCTACAGCATCCCCTGTTACCTCTGTCAAACCACTACTGTAAACGAATCATGAAAAGGGATCCAGTTCAGTGAATCAAAATGAATGTTAACCTCCCCCCGCCCCCGAACTAAAATTAGAGAAAGAACACCTGAGGCAGTAGGTGACTTTACTGTTTCCTCTGACTGTCTGATATGAATGATTAGGGAAAACTGTTAATTGTATTAGTAGAGCCACAATGACAGCATTTCCCTTTACTTGCATTTTCAGTATTGCTCTGTGTGACTGTGTGACTCACAGATGAGGGAAGGATATTCACATCCTAACTCTCCCTTTGCCTGGAGAACAGAGATGATGCTGTTGCTTCCGCAAACTTCTGTCACATACAGCAAGAAATTTGAGGGCTTTGGGGCCTTTGAATTCACTTACCTATTTCACACACACCCCGTTACTTCTCTACCTTCCTTTCCTGTGTTAGATTGTGTTTTCTCCTTATTCCCTTACAAAGGTATAATGAGTTTTTATCCTTGTACTGTACCTTTTCTGTTCTACTGAGACGATCATCCATCAAAAACTTATCTGAGTAGAAGATCCTGATTTGGGACTAAAACAATAACCTGCCAACATTTTGACAACTCCTATTCTGCTTCTTCCACACATGTCTGAGACCTGATTTCTGTCCAGGAACATCAGAGTGTTTGCCATCTACTTTTTATGTAAAACTTGGGGGAGGCTTGTCTAGTGGCTGGAACATTGGCCCAGGAGTCAGGTCTCCCGTCTTTGCCACTGGTTCACAGTGTGGCCATAAACTCTCAGACCTATATGTGTGTATCATGTAACACCGTAAACTTCAAAGGAATTACACCATGGATGATTTTTTGCCCCCTCTGTCTCATCTGTAAAATGATGATTACAACACTTACTTGTCTAGTGGGGCTGCTATAGGGATTAGTCAATATTGCAAACCACAATGGGATCCTCAGGTGAAAAATGTAACAAAAGCACAAAATACTATACATATTAGTATCAGTATTTTGTAATTTCAGTTGCCTGCCCAAGTACTGAACTGTGACAAATAAATTAAACTCAATTTTCCTCCAACTGCTTTATCTGTGTGTTTTCATCATCTAAGCTGGGACTGATACAGTATATGAATGCAATAAGAGGCTTTCGCAAAGAAGCCTTTGAAAACGCTTTTATTTTTTGCCTTACAAATGTTTTTCATGTTGACAAAATATATTGATTTCTCATCTGCAAATAAACAATAAGAAAGAAAACAATAAATATGTGATCATGAAACAAGACATGGCAAAATAATTATAAAAGTACAAGATGGTTATGTTACTTTCATTTCCAGGCCAGTTGCTTGCAATAGGAGTCCAGGATGTGCTGATAAAGAAACCCCTTGATAATAATGATGATGATGATCAAGGAATTCAGTAACAAAACTACATCTATTAAACTATTTTCTGTATCTAACACAACTATAGAAGGACTTTAAAGACCAGGGTTCAGATTCTCAACAGGTGTAAATTGTCATCACTGCACTGACAATTTATGTAAGTTGAGGATCTGGCTCAAAATACAAGATTTTAGACACTTTTTCAGTATATTTATTTATTATGACTTTTTTTTCTGTAGAGTTTTGGTGTTTCCATTATGCTCATGATTGCTACTTGTCATATGGAGAAAGTATGATTAAGAAAATCTCATGCTCCCATGGAAAAAGCTGCAGGAGAAAGAGCTCTTTTGGGTTCAAGGAAGGAGAGATGGTGCCATGGAGATGTTTGAGGACCCCATTTATGTGGATCTGTATGTGAAAGGTCTTCATCAAGCTTCCAGTACAAGACTCACTGAAGTCAATGGAAAAAATCCCACTGACTTCAATGGAACTTCGTTGGATCAGTCCACAAGTGGGGGTCCAAGGCAGATGATCTAGCTCAAAGGGATGCAGCATACTAAATTTGAACCTTGATCTTTAGCTCCCTTTGTATTGTGCTTTTGCTTAGTGAAAACAGCTTTTTACCCATTGCATCATTTAATAAAAAAGCACTGGGCTAAACCTGTTTTTACTTATTTTTGTAAAATCTGTTACAAAATTGGCTGTAAAGCAAATATTGCTTGACGTAAAACTGTTTTGCAAGGCTTCCTGCATAATGCCAGAAACAGTTGTAAGGCGGTCCCACAAGATGAAGAGCCATTAGAGAAAATAAAGCTGTTCAAGAAGAATAGCTTATGTTTGCATTGGTGTGTGCCTTGCACTGTGATAACTCCTATAAGAATTAAACAGTTATTTTAAAGACTGTAGGAATGACGCTCCTTTACTAACTGTAATCTTTTTGGAGAATACTTTAAAGGACATTGTGGTTAAAAAAATATACAAAAACACAAAACTCAAAAATAAACACTGGAAGGCCTGAAAATTCAGTTAAGGTTCTGCTTAAATAAACAAACATTGGAAGGCATGGAAATATACAATTAATGGCACCCAAACAACCTTAAATCTTCCCCTTTACTTCCCCCTCAGATGAAACTGAAACTTTCAGAAAACCTAACCTATTCTTTCCAATGCTATATATATTTGATTTCTAGTCCTGAGTAGTTGCATGTCATTGGACTTTCAACCTGTTGATCCAGATTGATTATTGTCTGTCACTAGTTTTCACTACAGCTGGTGTAGGTTAGGGAAAGAAACTCTGAATTTATCTGAGACAAAAGGGAATATATTTGTGGTAAATTGTTCCCCCTGCCCCCCCCCCAAATGTGGCAGCTCTTTGAAGTTGTTTGAAATGTTCCAGAAAACCAAAGAAGATGGATCATTGGACAAAATATAGGTGATACATTTGAAAAAAAAACCCCACGATAAATGAAAGTTATGGCCTGGCCCCATTATTAGTCGCATTGATATCATCACCACACAGCATCCCTGATGAAACACTTTGGAATAACCCAACAACTTATTTAACAATGGAAACTAGAGCACATTAGGTACTAGTAATGCATTATAAAACATGTTTCAGAGCAGCAGCCGTGTTAGTCTGTATTCGCAAAAAGAAAAGGAGTACTTGTGGCACCTTAGAGACTAACAAATTTATTTGAGCTTTGTTAATTTGTTAGTCTCTGAAGTGTCACAAGTACTCCTTTTCTTATTATAAAACATGTATCACCTATTTTTTATATAAGTTTAGAAATAAATTTGGCAAAAAAGGGGGAAATGAGTAGATATTATAATGTCTTCCTTATATAGCAAAATTGTACTGCTTGCTAGAATTGGCTTATGATGGAAGTTATACTTGAAAGCTTTTGTAACGAAGAACACTTGTTTATGTCATGTGTGTTTGATTTACTATTCAGCTTTATTCCCAAGTGGAATTTTTTGATTTGAGATGAGTTTATAATTATGGTTTTAGATACTGACTGCACAAATTAAATGTCTCTCACTCTAAGAGAATTACACATATAATTAAGAATTAAAGAAGAAAAAATATTGTTTGCCTTGATTCTAGCACTATCTCTTTTTAACTTGCATACAATTTTACTGTGTAGATGCAGAACACCCATTGCAGCATCTTCCTTGATTGTGTTGCAATAGTCAAATCTGATGTCATACACATTGGATTTATAGGGCCTATTTTACTGTAGAAAACTGGTGAGTCTACATGTTTCAGTAACAATTTTCCACTAAGGAATGGTACAGATTTTCAAATGTGCCAGACCACTGATAATGATTTAAGATATACAAGATCACACTTTTAACTGCCTCTGATTATGCACACTCATGTACAGTTAGGGCTTATCTAAACAAACATTTAGTTCATGGCAAGCTGGAGTGTTACTCTACCCCACACAAGCCTGCCATTGAATAACTATGTGTGTGGACCGTGTTGACGAGCGTTAGCAATTTGTTAATGGGCTTTGGTCTACTCCTGTTTCAAAGAGGACTAGATCAAAGCACAGTAATTAATTGTTAATACACAGCAGCAGTGTCCACATGGACAGTTAGTATGCGGCAGGCTGGGAGGAAGGTAGATTCACACTACAACTTGCCATGAACTAAACATTTGTGTAGAAAAGCCTGAAACTGCAGATGTGAATGATAACATTTAAACCATCCAACTGCACCTGAACTTGGATCCAAAAGGGCCTCATTTTGATCTCATTATTCTGGTTTCACAGCAGTGTGAATTCATTGATTTCAATGGAATTACTCCTAATTTATGCAGATGTGAGAGGAGAATCAGACCCAAAGTGTGGCCAAAGGTAATAACAGTGTTGGGGGCTCAGTTTAGTAAGATACAACAAAAAATCCTACCCATAAATTTATTATGGGATTGCAAATACTAAAAGGAGAAGCAGCATGGTCCAGCTGATATCGTGAATAGGGTGTTAGCCTGGAACTTGGGAGATCCATGTTCAGTTCCCTGGCCTTCCTGCGGGGCCTTATATAAGTCACTTTGGTCTTGTCTTCACTACAAAAGTAAAGATGAGCTTGTTTGTAATTTTTTGTTTGAGTTAAACACTGTGGAGAAGCTTACAGTTTAACTCATCTTGCTAACTTATATGAAAACTACAAACTACTTTGTTTTCATTAGAATTTTACCTCATAGAATATCAGGGTTGGAAGCGACCTCAGGAGATCATCTAATACAACCCCCTGCTCAAAGCAGGACCAATCCCCAATTTTTGTCCCAGATCCCTAAATGACCCTCTCAAGGATTGAACTCACAATCCTGGGTTTTGTAGGCCAATGCTCAAACCACTAAGCTATCCCTCCTCCTTCCTCAAGCTAACTAATTTGAGTTAAGAAAACACCTTTTTTTACATACTGAAGAAAAGGCCTTATTCACTCTTTGACTCAGTTCACCATCTGTAAAACAGGAGTATTAGCACTTCCCTACCTTACAGGGGTATCTGAAGGATAAACACATTAAAGAGTGTGACAGCCTCAGACAAGTACACAAGCGAGAGAGCCTAAAATGAGATTAAAGTGTCAGTTCTGATTAATAAACCATAAAAACAAACAAACAAAACCCTTCCTAAAACTCATTCATGTGTGCTGAATAGATGATAGTAGGAGGAATTGTATTTTAAAGTATTAAAATCATAGTACAATATGAAAGAAGGATAACCATATTTTTTAATACAAGCTTCATACTTACAAACTGTTTTCCTATTATGCTGTTTACAAAAAAATATGAAAGTTCTCCACACCAAGCAAAACCTGAAGCCGGCCTTAGTCTTGATATGTTTCCAACAGGTCCAGATGTTATCTTTATTCTTTTTATTTTGGTTGGGCCCAATCCAGTCTTTCGACATTTTACCATAGCTGTTTACTGCCATAGGTTAGTGTTCAAGAAAGCATGTGGTCCCTTCACTTCAGCTGCTCTTGAGTGTGTGTTTTTTATTTCCATATTAACAGCGAAAAGGTAAAATGGTGGAGGTCATGCATGATCACTGGTAACTGTGTATCTTAGCCCTTACCAAAGCGAGGGTAAAATGAACATAAATAGCTGCTACACTTTTAGGTAATTAGGGAAGAGTTTTCTCTGTCCACTTAGGGTACATTTACACAGCAATAAAACACCCATGGCTGGCTCCCACCTCCACAAGTGGGGAGGGTCTCAGATCCCAGGTTCAAGCCCAAGTCTGAATGTCTACATAGCAATATTTAGCCCTGCAGCCTGAGGCCTGTGAGCCTGAGTCAATTGACCGGGCCAGCTGTGGCCTTCTTCTGGCAGAAGATTAAACTAACTAGCAGAACTAGTTATCTACTCACATGTACTCACATGTTCAAGCAAAAGTGCGTTTTGCAGGAACAGGGCCTTACTTTGCAAGTAGTCCCCTTGAAATCAACCGGTTGGAGCCACCTTCTCTCCACTGTTATCCTCATCTTTACTCCTGCCTTCCATCCTATTGTTCATTGCACTGATTAGTTCCACTTTGTTTTAAATTAGATTGTAAAGCTTTTGGGACCCTGTCCTCCTATGTGTTTATGCAGTGCCTGACATAACAGAATGCAGACCACCACACAAATAAATAAATGACAACAACAATAATAACAATAATGTGGCAATCTATCATGTTATAATAGAGTCCTGACATAAAACATTAAAATTCAGATAGCTTTGTGAGTCATGAATGAATTGTGTGGGAATTCCTCCACTTACACAGACTAAAATTCCAGTACTATAAATAAACAGAATTACAGTGGCAAGTATGGAATCCAGAAAGATAGTCCCTTGGATAAATGTGTTACAATACAGAACACAACACAGTGGCATTTAATGCTGGTCAGCTACAGTTCATTTTGCATTCAATGCTTAAACCATTAGCTCCTTGTGAGGACACTTTTGATTGTCCTCTTTTCAGAAACTCATTACCTTCATTCACAATATTATGCAGGTAACAGATGTAACATGAAACTCAGGTTACTTTGAAAATATGAACACTTGGAAGACTGCATTTTTCTCTCTCTTTCCCAGTTGCATGCAATTTGTATATGCATTGTATTGCCCCAGAATCAGCAATGCCCTTGGGAAGATTCCATCCCGCCCCCAAATTCACACAGAAGGCACCATATTGTTCCACAAAATGGTTGTCCTCCACAAAGTGTGACCTTGCACACACTATACATAGAAGGTCATGCCGCATGGAGGATGCTGTTTTGTATGCAAGTGTAAAATTGCTTGCTTGACTAAAAATGTCACGCCATGCCACTACTCTTACCAAGGCACCCTTAATTGCATTCTCTACAAAATCTTTTTTTTTATTACACAAAAGGTAAAATATTAAAATACAGGGAGATTCAACAAACAAGTCCTCTGAAGTAATAAAAAGAAGAAAATTATAAAACTTCTGAGGGAAACTGACAAACTATTTACTGTAGAGCACTGCTCAAACCTGCATTATTTTTACAGGCCAGAAGGTAACAGTAATTTTTTTAAAAGCTTTTGTTTCAGTAGCAAAAGATGCTATTTCTTTCCTGACCTCCTTCCTTAAGTGTTCGCCATATGTTTGGCTTCCGTGGAAAGGTATATTATTTTATGACTTACCTCTCTGGCATACAGTTCATTTTAAAATGGGAAGATTTCTTTTAGAATTTGAATGTGAAGTGGCTTTGGAGAATAAATATAAACCAGTACCCACTAAACCAAGGATTGTTGAAAACAGAGGCATTAAAGGAGATGATGGGAGAACCGGTTCAGATAAAGATTCTGCCCCCCATTCCCCCAGCTGCTGCGTGCCATTCTGGCAGTACAAAGCAGATGCAAAGATGAATTAACAGACTATCCACAAATTTCTTTCATATGGGGAATCTCTGGGTGATATAAGACCTACGTAGCAGCTCCGATAGGACCCCATCTTGTGGGGCCCAATTTTTATAGGGATTTAGGCATTGTTTAGCTGAGTGCAGGGGGATAGTTAAGTGCCTAAGAAAAGGATTTTCAGAAGACATACAGCTGAGAAGGAAGCCATGTAAGTAGCCAGGAGTGATGTGCCTGGGAGAGGAGCAGGGAGAGGAGAGGCGCTTAGGTGGCAGACCTGGTGTATCTAGCTGACTTGCCAGGGATAGGTACCTCCCTCTTCTCAGGATCCTCAACCACGAACCCTCTCCTGGAGTTAGGAACCTAAGACAGGTCAGCTGCTCAGATAACCAATGCCCTAGCAACTGAAACCATCTCTCTGTCTCCTGCTCACACTCAATACCACTTTCAAGCTCACCCTGAATGTCCTTGTGCTCTTGGCTGTCTTTTTGTGTGGCTGTTGTATTGCTCCACCACTTATTGGTGCCCTGCTGCAGGGTCTGACAATGTATCAGGTCTTAGATGTATGCTTAGGCCGCTTTGAAAATGCTGACCTGCATGACACAGAGGCAGAGCATCATCCTTCCATGCGTACACTTTCCTCTCTAAGGGTGAAATTCTGGCCCTGCTGAAGTCAGTTAGAATTTTGCCAGTGTAGACTGGATTTCACCTCAGAAGTAAATGTGTAAGAAAACATGAGTCTCTGAGAAAGTTAATCTGTTTCCAGCTTTTGGTGGGGAATACATAATTTATCCTTAATTTAAATTAATCTGAAATCTCTTTTAATATTATCAGGATTAATTGCCAGCTCTTAAGATTTAGGGGCATTCCTTATTAAAGCTGATTTTTTTTCTCATTAGTTCACACTGTCTTCTTCCATAGAATACATCTGGGGATTAACAGTCCATGTTTACTGAATTAGTTGTAATTTTTAAACCTAGCAGTATGGTCTTTTTCTATATTCAGCCTTTAACTTAGGCCCTGATCTTTCAATCACATACAGCCATGAGTAGCTTCCATTGATTTTCATAAGGCTATTCATGTGCGTAAAGATAAGCACATGGTTAACTGTTTGCAGGAGCAGGGCCAATGGTGCCATTCTAAATATATTGGGAAAAAAATCCTCAGCATCAAAATATACTCTTCCCTGGAGTTTGCTGAAGCCAAGCAGATAAACTGCCATTTCTCAGAACCTTTTTCAAAACCACAGAACTCTGCATTGTGACAAAATAAGGCCCCCATTCAGCAGAGCACTTCAAGTGAATTGGATTCAGTGGAGTTACTCACTTGCTTAAATACTTGCTGATTTGGGGGCGTCAGAGAATAATCCATTATTTACAGATATAGCAAAAGGGTAGGTCTTACTGGTCAGCTTGCTTTCCAGATGCTGGAATTTCATATGACTGAGGTAAAGAGTTTACTACAGAGCTTAATGGAGTGTGTTAAATATTCAGAAAAAAAGAAAAGGAGTACTTGTGGAACCTTAGAGACTAACAAATTTATTTGAGCATAACCTTTCGTGAGCTACAGTTATTCAGAAGACTCCTTTATACAGCAAATAATAAATTCACTTTTCTATTTAGTGTATTCACTGGAGATTCATATTCTCCTCATAAACCTTGCAATAAATTTTTTACCTCTGATTTCAAATGCTGTGATACTTTTAATAATAACAAATGTTGTCCCTGCAGGACTGTGAATATGCTGATCAAAAAAAGAGCTTCCCATGGGAGCTCCATAATAATGAAATAGAGACCTCTAGTTTCACACACCAAAATCGAGGAGAATATCTTTTGAATTTCTGTGGATGCTCTTCACGTTTTACATGACACACAGTTTATTTCGTTTTATAAATATGCATTTCTCTATTATGTACAGCAGGCTTTACCCTACAATTGGTATGGGTTTAGAATATTTTGTAGACTTTTTCCAGAGTATTCTATGTTCCATTATATCATCTCACTGTGCTGTGCAGGGAGATAGTGTCATAATATATTCATGTAGAATAAATGAGGCAATTTAAGAGAACATTATTTCGAAATACAGTGCAATGCTTCTTCTGAATATTCTTTCCACATCTCCTCCTTCAAGAGAAGATCTTTAAAAAAAAATTCTAATGCAATAGTATTGATGAATGAAAGTTCTTCTCTGCATAGAATAGCAGCAGTGTGCCCATATTCCAGCTTCTGAGTCTAATCTATTTAAAGTATTGTATTGGGCGATTGGACGCTGTTGCATTGTTGGATCTGGTTTGGAAGTATAAAGTGGATCAACTGGTGGATCAACAATCTATCTAAGGTTATATAATATCACCCCTATTACCATGGTAACTGGGAGCCTCACAGTCATTAATATATTTATCCTCACAACATCCCTGAGAGGATGTTCCCATTTTACAGATGGGGAACTGAGGTACAGAAAGATAAGCCAATTGTCCAAGGTTATATGGGAGCAGGGAATTGAACCCACAATCCTAAGAGAGGCTGTAGTCTGGTGCCCCACTGAACCTGGGTTGTTCTTTGGCCCCTTGTGGAAGACAGACAGGATATGACTTCACCTCCTCACATTCTCATCATCATAGGACTGATATGCACCACCTAGTTGTATGTGCGCCCCTGAGTGCAGAAACTGCTACTGGGGCTTTTGTAAAAGTGTGCAACTTCTAGGAGGAGCTCCTGTGACCCTCCCCCACACCATGCTCCTGTATGAGGGCCAGTCCCAATGTTACCCTGTGTATTTACCTGATCTTCTGCATAAATAATTGTGCTAACTACAATTGTGGTAATTGTGGAGATTAGGTATATGCTAATTAGGCCCTTAGAGTGCTGGCACCCAATTTTTGGTTGTTTTCTGCACTCAAAATTGTATGTATATGGACAGGACAACAATTTTAGTTTCTTTAACGTTTTGATTTGTAAATGAAACAACTTTTTTTAAGAGAGGGAAAGAAAGTAGGAATGCACAGTCTTCTGACTGCTTGCTGGTGTAGAAGAACGGGCTATCCTTCAGTTGCTGGTTTCTCTTTTCTTTGTAATAAATACAGTAATGTCAAGATGGTGGATAGTGTAACAGGTTTGTTCCATGGATCCCATGGCTCCATGAGCTAAACATTTTCCCTTGTGTGATACGTGCTTCTGGCCTCCCGTATTACTGGCAACTCAAAACATTGTGATGAGATTGTTTTGGGAGTAAGTGATTCTCCCTTTGCTTTACCAAGTCCAAATCTTATCTTACCTCCTTAATTTTTAACACTATTCTTCTTTCCTCTTTCCCAGTTACATACACCACCTGGCTCACTAACTGGCAACCTGAACCCCTGAAACCATAACTCCTTCTCCACCTCAATAGTGTCACTGGGCTTATTCCCTCTTTCCTGTGACAAACTACAGCTGCTGATCCTTTCCCTTTCAAGGTCCAGATGCCTCTCATCTCAGACTCAGAGGCTTGTTGCATTGCAGAATTTTACAGCAGCCTATTTGCTAAAAATAAAACGCAATATGGTTGTTTCATCTGAATGTTTGGATTATTCTGGGTCTTTCCATATATGATGAAAAGAAGAAAATATTACAACTGATCCCACTGTGGGCTGCTGTTGCTAGTGTCATGGGTGCCAGTCCCCTAAATATTTAGTAGTGCACTGGGTGTACTACACAATCAGAGGGAAGTCCTGTAAGGTGCTACAAGCATTAGGTTCTTCAAGCTCTAGCCCTCAGCAGATTCCCAAGAATCATAGAAGATTAAGGTTCGAAGAGACCTCAGGAGGTCATCTAGTCCAATCTCCTGCTCAAAGCAGGACCAACACCAACTAAATCATCCCAGCCAGGGCTTTGTGCAGATTCCACCACCTCTCTAGGTAACCAATTCCAGTGCTTCACCACCCTCCTAGCGAAATAGTGTTTCCTAATATCACTCAGACACTTCAGATAAGAAAGAGGATTTCTTTACAAGGGCTACCAGAAATGAAAGGGGCAAACACACTCGGCACACCTGCTTTAGTTGTAAACTTGTCAGAGTTCGATTTGTATTCTTTTATAATTCTGACTGATAATATCATTGTTTATTTTTGAGCATTGTTTTAGAGGTTTTTATCAATTTAAATTTTCCCAGTTGTGCAAAATTATGAGTTTTAAGTAATTTTTTCCTCATTTTTCTCAATTTAAATTTTCATAGTTGAGGGAAAGCAAGAGGGTGGGGTTCAGCCATTATTTAATGAAAGTAGACATTGGGATTCAACAAGTTGAAGCTTTATACATCGTTAAAACACAAACTGTCAATATCACATGTCAAAATGTACAAAGTCAGTATCCTTCCTTCAGCTAATCATACCTCTTGTTTCTATTCACTCCCTAGTCTATTTGTAATGAGTCTTATTCAAAAGTCTAAATCACTGGATTTTGACACTAGTAAGCTCTTAAGCAACATTTTTTCTTCCTTTGCCTATCTGTAAATTTTGGTTCTTATTAATGGGGAAAAAATTTCATTGGTTTGTGTGTGTAAGTTGAAATTGACATTTACTGATAAAAGTCTAATCCTTCCAAGCCTATTTAATGGTTAGAAAACAAATGCAACATTGCACAACGCAGCCCCAAGGGGCTGTCCTGTACAGTCCGTGAGTATAAAGGTAGAATGTTCTGGTATAATCCCTGTGCATCATCCTCTTGCCTGCAGGCCGCAGCCTTGTGTTCTCTTGCTATGGCTATTGCTGGCCTCCTGCCAACAAGGGGTGTGTATTTCTGTCCAACTTTAAGGCCCGCCAGTCCCACTTCATTGCTATCAGTACTCCCCTCTGCATTCAGTGCCGAGGCAGCTGCCTTTGGCCTATTCTCCTGCTCCTATAGTCTTTGGATTCTTCTTGAGCCTGTTCTCCTGTGACTTCAGGTAGTACTTCCCTTTCCTGTGCTGGAGGGATTATGGAGCCAACTGGATGGTAACAGAACATACTAATGGCTCAGCAGGTTCATTACAATATATTTATGATTGTTCAAGTGTATTTTAATTTGAATGCACAGAGAATTATACTGTGTGTTCCCAAACACAGAGTTGGAAATAGGCCCCCAGTATCTTGAACTTTCCAGTGTTAATGTTGTCCTTCAGCTTTAGACACACTGTTTAACTGTATCCTTTTCAATGCATAACATTTTGCAAATCCCTGAAGATCACAGCTTCCTTCCCCTGGCCATACTGCCTGTATGAGCAGCTATGGAGGGGTGTGGCACAGGGGCTGCTACCATGGCTCTGAGACAGCTGTGGATTCCCTAACTTGAAAGGATCCTTTCATGGCCTGTTCAGCCAGCTTTATGGCAACTTTGTGCTTGTGCTGTGGGCAAAGCATCCTTAAGACAGGAATGAATGGGATCTCACAACCAGATTTTACTCCATCCTTACTCAGGCAATGACTTCAGTGTGCATTTAGCCTGAGAAAAAGGCAGGACCATGGGAAAATTTAACAAGGACTGGAACTCTGGGACCAAATGAGAGTTTGAGGGCAATATTAGCCTCCAGGTTACATCTACACAACAATAAAAGACCCATGGCACAGCTGTGGCTGGCCCAGATCAGCTGACTCAGGCTCATGGGGCTTGGGCTGCGGGGCCATGCAATTGCAGTGCAGATATTCAGGCGTGAGCTGGAGCCCGGGCTCTGGGACTCTCCCCTCTTGTGGGATCTCAGATCCCAGGCTCCAGATTGAGCCTCAATGTCTACACTGAGATTTTATAGTTCCACAGCCCAAGGCCCATGAGCTGATTCTGCTGACCTGGGCCAGCCGTGGGTCTTTTATTTCAATATAGACATGCCCTAAGTCATTATTCTACATGGAAAATTTAGCTTAAACAATTTTATAGGATTAAACTCTCGTGCTGAATGGACATGGACATTGTTTATTTAATTTTTTTTTACTCTAATAACAATCATGGATTATTACTATAGCAAACTCATTGCTTAATTATATGGTTTTAGGCTTTAAAAATATCCTAGAGTGATCTTCAGCTAATTAGTCCTCTGATATTATTGATTACATTTACTTATATTGTATAAGACCTTTGAGATGCAAACATCTGATCTGTTTGGCTGAAAAGAGGGATTTGAGAGAGGACAAAAATAAATATTCATTTCAGGCTAGTGAAAATGTAGTTTGGTGAACAAATTATTACCCATTTTACTAATCAGTAAGATTGCATTGAAAATTGGCTTTGAATGGGAAGAGTGGGTCAACATTAAATACTGAGCATTTACAATCCCTAGGATTTGATCTTCCCCTGATATGTGTGTCCTTTCTTTTACTTAGAATAGAAAATGTGGGAAAATCAAAATCCATGGCATGAAAAATGTTGAACATTTAATGGCAACCACTTTAATCTGGGAATTCCAGCTAAAATATCAATATTTAGCTTCAGGGAAAAAATTCAACATTCCTACAGTACCTGGCTGCAGCAGCAGGGCTGGTTCTGATGCTTCTTTCCTCCCCACTTCTCATGACAGCAGAGGAAGAGTGTTGTAGCTCATCTCTGGCTTCCTCACATGGTCAGGAGGAGCTACTCCCTTGTTCTTATTCCTGCAACAAGTTGGCTTTGTGGCTTCTTCAAAGGGTTATAAGTGAGGAGGAGAAAGTGACACTCTTTTCCTCTTCATACATCCTTTGTTTTTGCAGGGCAGAAGCAAAGAGAGATGGGGAAGCTCAGGGCACGGGTGGAAGGGAGTTAGAGAAAGAGTGTGGTGGTGGTGGTGGTAGGAGACTTCAGGAGTCCAGCCAAAGTTGCATTAGAAACCTGAGAGTGGGAAAGAAGGTCAGTGAACACAATTTTTTCTAACATTTAGGTCCATGTCTTCATTTATTTCCTCCAACCATTTTCTTTCCACATCCTTCTTGCTGTCTATTCTTTTCCGATTTATTGTTTATTCCCTTTCTCTAGGGGTCCTTTGGTTCCCCCACCTATTTCTCTTCCTTGAATCCCCTGACATTCCCATCTCTTTCACACCATGTTGCAAGGACAGTCTATGTAGGTAGAATGGCTTCTCCTTCATCCCTCCCCTTCTTCCTGTGATCAGGAGAGGAGATACACAGTCTTGAGAAGTATGAAAGTACTATGAGAGTGTAACCAACTTGCCTTAAACAGCCCAGTTCAGCAAGAGCCCTCCATTGTCAAAGTGAATGCGCTCTGAGGGATGAAGAAATATCAAGAAACTCTTTGACATCTGATAGATCTGATCTAAATCTGTGTCATTATCTTATATGAATTATAATAGGATCTAAGTTCCCTGTACTGATCTGTCCTTATTAAAGAAGTGTGTGTATCCAAAGAGTTTGATAGGAGTTTCATCACTGGTAATGAAAGCATGTATCATTCATAATCTTTCATGCAACAGGCATAGTTAATCAAACATGAAGTTCAAAATATTATTACAAAGAGAACCTATCAAAATATCTGTTGTCTTTCTGATATTCCATAGAGCTGCTACCAGAAGGTTTGTATGAATTTCATATTATTCAGACATATATTCTATCAATTTGTGTAGCTCTGGATTCAACCCATACAGTTTCCTAGGATCACTTTCCAAAGATAAGCAAATCAAGCTAGGGGAATCATTTTATCCTTTAACAATAAAATAAAGATGTAATTTAATATGGAATGTAATATTGGTATTCTCCATTCCATTACACCAGTTTTACAATGGTGTCATTCCATTGATTTCACAATATAAATATGTATGTGTGTATATATGTATATAAAAACTTATGAAGTAACTGAACAAAAATATTATAAAAGCACATTGGAAGGGACTCTCTCAGATATATCAATGACTTTCAAATAAGCACTGTGTAATTAACTATAGAGAGGATGTGTGGCTAAAACTTCAAATAGAAATCATTAAGAATTTCTTCCCCCAAAACCAGGCTTGCAGAACATGACTGTTTAACCATGTAATTGATTGCTTGAATATGTAGACAAATTTCCAGCACTCTCAGTGACAGAGTTGGAGAGATAGCTAGCTGGGCACTAGCTTCCACAAATCTAATATGGCTAGATTGTACATAGCAATTGTGCAATTGTCCATGGAACTGTGACCATTCTTAAGAGCTGCATGTTAGCAGCTGCACACAGGAAGTCATTTCCACTGCATAACAAAAACTACAATTATTGAACCTGCTAACTTATAGACAATGCTTCATATTCTTATGTGCCAATAGATCAATTAATCTTAACTGTCATTGCACTGCAGAGAAGACCCAAACTCTGTGGGACTCTAAAGATAAATATCAAACCCCTTAGTTATAGCCGGAAGTAAATAGAAAGCCAGTGTAGTTAGAGCTCAGTGAATACTGTAAAAAGTATTTCATATACATAGGTTCAAATACAAAACATAAATTAGCTTTGATGGTACTCACAACCTTTTCACCTGTTTTGTACGAACATTCATGCTAATTATTTTCATTTGACAAAATTCTCCTTGAAAGCAGATCTCTATCTCCTCTGGGGAGTATGGGCTAGATCCACGAAGGAGGATCTAGCCCAGTGTTAGACTCCGTGTTACAACACCTAACTTTAGATGCCCAAACACCTAGTGGAATCCACAGCCCTGAGTGAGGTGGCCAGGCTCCATAATCGCTCACCTTACCTGATCACTCTTGTTACAGTGTGTATGGTAACACCCATTGTTTCATGTTCTCTGTGTATATAAAACCTCCCCACTGTATTTTCCACTGAATGCATCTGATGTAGCTCACGAAAGCTTATGCTCAAATAAATTTGTTAGTCTCTAAGGTGCCACAAGTACTCCTTTTCTTTTTGCGGATACAGACTAATACGGCTGCTGCTCTGAAACCTGTGTTTGTGTATGTTTAGACTGTAATAAAAAACCTATGACTGGCCCATGCCAGCTGACTCAGGCAAAGGGGCTGTTTAATTGAGGCATAGGCCGTCGGGTTTGGGCTGCAGCCTGAACTCTCAGACCCTGGGAACTGGTCAGAAAAAAGTGATGAAAATGAAATTTTGTTGAACAACAGAAACTAAATGTCATGAAAGTAGTAATACTTTTTGCTACCTTCCTACCAGCTCTAACATTTACATGACCTGTTGTTGCACAAATTCAAACATCCAATTCGTAAAAATCCAACTCTGTACAGAAATAATCTGTGAGGAGATAAAAGGGTCAACTGGAGTTTTGGGTGCTCAGTACATCTGAAAAATGTGCTGCCTTTGGGTAGGTGCCTAAATAAGGATTTAGAATATTAATTTGAGGCTCCCACATTTGAAAATTTTGGCCAATATTTTTTAAGTTACCAATTATATGTATTATGGTTTTTATTTACAACATGTGAATTTATAGTTTTTAGGAATAATTCAATATGTATCTGATTCTTTATCATTCCTAGGGTTATTTTCAGCTATCCAAGTGTTATAGGCCAGGTTCATGGTGTGACATAGCAAAGTGCAATCTAGACCAGTGAGGTGCTGTGTCACCCCTGCACTGCAGCCTTGTGTGTCTTACAATACCTTGCTGCGGTAGTTCCCACTTGGGCCACTCACAAACAGCCTTCCAGTATGCAAGTCACACACTGAGTGTCTGTGTGTGACAGCAACCTGCCAGCCTACAGTGGGCTACCTTCTGGCTTTTACCAGCCCTGGTTATACTGCAGGAGGGCCCACACAGTCCCAGTCCCAGATTTCCCCCCAGAAATGTAGGTCGTGTTCTGCCCAGCCCTCTTCTAGACAGGCCAAATATATTAAGTTTGTTACTCCTTTAAGCAGGGGCGTGCACAGGAATTTAAATTTGAAAACTTTTGGAGGGGCATGTTAAACACACACAAATGAAAGGTTTGTGTGACCCCCTCCCCATTTCTTGGGACACCTCTGGCGGGGACACCCAGCAGTGAGGAGGCAGCAGCTCTTCTGGCACCGGCACTCTCTGTGTCCCTGCAGCCTGGGCAGGGAGGAAGCAGCAGGGCAGCTGGCAGCAGGGTCCTCCCCCGACCCCTACAGCTGCAGCCTGCTGCTTCTCCTTCCCTGCTGCTGGAGTTTCAGCGCTGCTGTCTGCTTTACAGAGTCAGGGGCTGGAGGCAGAGGCAACACATGGGACTCCAATTGCAGGGAAGGAGAAGCAGCAGGCTGCAGCTGTAGGGGCGGAAAGAGGAGGAGCTCACCCGGCGGCCAGACACCCTGGTGCTTCCTCCCTCTCCGGGCTCAAGGAACACATGGAGATTTGGGGGGGCCCAATGTCCCAGGTTGCCCCCCCCTTGTGCATGCCCCTGCCTTAAGGGAATAATATACATGAGTTTACCACCTCAAATGGAGTTACCCAGACACTTCAGTTTAAACAAACTGGATTAGATAAAACAATCAAACAAGTTTATTAACTACAAAAAGACAGATTTTAAGTGAGTACAAGCAATGAGGCATAAGATTCAGAAATGGTTACAGGAAAAATAAAGATAAAATGAATTCTAGTGCCTAATTTAACAATCTACATTAGATTTAAAGCACAGTTTTTCACCACATGCTTCCAACTACATTATTGACCAAACTCTTCAGGTCAGGATTCTTACCCCATAACCAACAGCAGCTTCTTTTTGTCTTCTCAGGTGCAAAGAGTGAGATGGGCAGGGAGAGAGAGGAGGGGTTTCTTGGGGGTTTGCCCCCTCCTTTTTATGGTTTCAGTCCCAATCTTGAAAACACATTTTCAGATGAGAATCAGGAGACAAAGAGTCTGTGTGGAAGGATGTTCTGTGTGGAAGGATATTCCCTGTTCGGTTTTTTCCACCTGTGTACGCTTACGTGCAGGTTTCCTTTTCTTTCCTCCCTTTCCCCTTTCTGCTTGATGACTCTGTTTACCGCTTAAATCCAAATGAAGGCAAACACACAGCCTTTGTTTGCCAGCTTCTGCCTGGGCAGAGCTGTGGGGCTTGGAACATGTGTTAATTGCCTCATACAGGGGAATCTTATAACTTCACATATAATGTTCCTAAGTATATTTCACCATGACAATACTGACCATCAAGGTATGCGTTTTCAAGTGATACCTCACAAGGCATGCTTTGTACAAAGATTAGGACAACAGGGTGCATTCTGTCACAGAGGGATTTTGGCATGATGCTGTTTTGAAAGCCTCACCTAATGTTTGCTTTTAATGAGCATTCACGCAGAGCTAAGGGATTAATCTTTCAGCAGAAAATCTCAGCCTGATCACAGTGCATGTAGTAAACTTGCATGAAATGCCCCTTCAGGCAGTAATTAGGTGCAGATAGATTATTCTGGTAAACCTAAAAAAACCTCTTGTCTTCATTTTGCCTAAATGAAGTAGCTCAGTGTATACCAATATAAGCAGGGGCATGTGAGAGATAAATTCAGAGATCATAGAGCTCTTCTTTCCATTTTTTCTGCGTGCCTCTCTCACAGTAGATAGTACTCACATGACATGCTAATATTGTCATCATCACACAACACCAGACTGTGCCCTCAGAGAAGAAAAACCAAAAGTGAAAGGTTACAGAGTAGCAGCTGTGTTAGTCTGTATTAGCAAAAAGAAAAGGAGTACTTGTGGCTACTGAATGCATCCGATGAAGTAAGCAGTAGCTCACGAAAGCTTATGCTCAAATAAATTGGTTAGTCTCTAAGGTGCCACAAGTCCTCCTTTTCTTTTTGCAAAAGTGAAAGGTTTCTCTATTAATGCCTATAGGAGAGCTCACCTGAGAATAAAAAACAAAACTCCACTGTGTTTTGTGGTTTAGAGTATTTGAAAGTCTATGAAAGAGCCAAGGAGATGTACAGTGGGGTGTGCCTGGGCCATGGAGTTTTCATTGGATCTGGGGAGCTAAACTCTAGAACTGAATAGAAGCTGGTCAGAGCCATGTGAGACTGGGGCCAAGAAAACACAAGGCAGCTGGATCTAGGCTGGCTTCCAAATGCAAAATAGTGGTGACTGCTGATTAAAACCATGTCCATATAGGATCCTTTGATTTCAGGGTTTTGTTATAGAATATTAATTAACTCTTTTTATTGGGCATGTTATTGCTATGAAAACAAAACAAAAACAAAACTGATGCTGAGGAATACCCAAGCTGTATTGCATTGCTAATTAAGCAGAGTTACAGACTCTTAATTAGGGTGATGACTCCTCAGTATCCATTTATATGCCAGATGCATTCCTAAAATGAAGAATGTCAGTAACGTTGACCAAAAAATGCTGGAAAGGAGTCAGCGTTGTCAACAGTTTATCTTCAGGGGGAAGAAACATGCTGTTAGTCAAGTTATGACTTCCCAGAAGAGATGCATTGGCAGGGAAGAGATGAGAATTCTCCGCTGCCCAGCAGACAGTTAACTGCCCTCTCTGGGCACAAGGGCACCACTAGCACTGCCAGCAATGCTGAACATGCCAAAGGTTTGTCTGGTGAGGTGGGGGCATTGCCACAGTGCCCTTCCCTACTAAACTGCATGCAACTGGAGCACTGGGCTTTCGAAAGAGTGAAGAAAGGGCCACCACTGAGCACAGCTCGCCTGGAGGCATTATGCCTGCTCCAGGCATGATGCTTCCAGTAACTGCCACTCAAGCTTTGCATCTTCTGCCTCCTACTTGTGCAGCTTCGGCTCTAGGAGCATTAATTGAGCCCTACATTAGTGATGATTCATGTCTAGGTGTCTTAACACTAATTCAACTCATTTGATTCATTTTCCTACTGCATCGTCCCTTAGTAGTTTCATGTAACATTAGCAGCAGCACGTTCGTGATAAGGATTATATTTAAACTGAAAACACCCTTTTAAGTCGAGTGACAGTCTGGAGACCAATGAACGGAATGAACAATGTTAGTAAGATAATGCCTGTGCAATGGGGTTTGCAGACACTCTTCAAGCAGAAAATGTGGCCATTGTAATGGGTCTTTCGGATACTATAGTGCAGGGAGCCAAAGAAAAATCCTAAAAAATACAGATAGATTGCAAATTTGTAAATGGTTCATATTTTTTAATGGTCTGGAATGTTTGGCTTGAATTCCCCTCTGCACAGGGCTGGCCTTACCATGAGGTGAACTGAGGCAGCTGCCTCAGGTGCCAGACTGTGTGTGTGTGTGCGGGGGCACCACTAGGACCCAGAGTGTAGAAAATTGTGTCTGCTGCTGGTGCATATGTATCCTCTCTGCTCTAGATGCACAGAGATGGTGGAGTGCTGTGCTGGAGGAAGGAGGGCACAAAAGACATAACTGGCAGGCAGGAGAAAAGGTGAGAGGGAATAACAGAAAGCAGCAGGAGCTGCAGGGAGAGACAGGAGGAGGAGCCTCTTATGTACCTCTCTAGAACCCCCAGGAGCCTGGACTGATTAACACCAGTTCTCAGGGAGCTTCCTGTTTCCTGCTGCTTCCCTGAACCCACTTGAGGAGAACAGACAGTCAACTGAAGTAGTAGGAGCCAGTTAGGCCCTTAAGACACTGGTATCTTCCCTCACTCAGGCCCTGCTATCAGCCTGCTTATTTGTCCCCTTCAATTAAGTGTTGAGACCCACTGTAGCTGGCACAGAACAGCAGTCATGAGTGAAAGAAGAAAACGCCCCTCTGGGACAGCATTCAGAAAAAGAAAGCAAACAAAGGAAGCTTTTCTATCTAAGCAGGAAGGAGCTCTGCTGAGATACATAGACACAAATGTTCACGGTGAGCCTTCCGGCCCCAGTGAGGATAGGAGTGGTGAGGAGATGCCTGATCTTCCAGTTAGTCAGAGTGCAGGTGACCTGGCAGCTACTGCAGCATCCATATCTCCATCTCAAATGGATATAACCATGCACATTCCTGAAGAAAAGTGTAGATCAGAGAACAGTGTGGTGGAGGCGCAAGAAACAGCTGCTGCTGCGTTTATTTCCTTAAGTCTAAATGATCCAGGACTGTGGACCCACTTGCACAGCAGCCTGAGGGACTTCCTTGTACTGCATGGGCCACAGCAAGTGAAAAACTTCATGTTCCCCAAAGACAATGAAAATAGAAGTTTCCATCCAACACATTACTGGTGTGAAATCCCCAATGGTGACAAAGTGGAGAGGCCATGGCTTATGTACTCAAAAACCCAGAATGCTGCATACTGTTTTTGTTGCAAACTCTTCCAGTCTAATGTTACAGCGACATTGGGTTCTACAGGAACAAAGGACTGGAAAAATCTGGCTAGAAATCTGGCATGCCATGAGAAGGCAGCAAATCATCAGAGAGCATTCCATAGGGGGAAAGAGCTTGAGATGAGACTAAGGTTAAAGGCCACCATAGATGATCAGCATCAAGAGAAGATTGCATCAGAGTCTCTTTACCGGCAAAATGTTCTGAAAAGGCTCATTGCCATTGTGAGAATGCTTGCTACCCAAAACCCCCCACTGCGTGGCACTTCAGATCAGCTGTATGTGCCAAACAATGGAAACTTCCTTAAAATTGTGGAGCTGATGGCTGAGTTTGATGCTGTACTCCAGGAGCATCGAAGAAGAGTCACCACCCAAGAAATGTACATGCACCACTACCTTGGAAAAACAATTCAAAATGAGGTCATACAGTAACTGGCAACAAAAGTCAAACAGAAGATTGTGGCAGATCTGAAGTCAGCAAGATATTACTCTGTTATTCTGCACTGCACACCTGACATCAGGCATATGGAACAAATGACTTTAATGGTGCGTTTTGTAACAACAACAGAACCTAGTGGAAATGTCCCTGCAATGGTGACTGCCAGAGCATTTTCTAGAATGTATTGACATTGATGATACTACAGGAGCTGGTATGACAAAAGGGCTTCTTAAAAAGCTGAAAGATACGGGAATTGTGATAGCTGACATGAGAGGTCAGGGCTACAATAATGGTGCCAACAAGAGAGGAAAGAACAGAGGAGTGCAGACACAGATCCGAGAGTTAAACCCGTGAGCTTTTTTTGTCCCATGCAATTCTCATTCATTGAACTCGGTAGTCAGTGATGCAACATCAGCTTCTGTATTTTTCTCTGCATCAACGCATCGATGGCAAATTTTGAAGCAACATCTGGGAACATGCTCTCTGATACTGAAACCACTGAGTGTCACACGATGGGAAAGTCGAGTGGAGGTGATAAAGCCTATCAAACACCAAATTGGGAAGATAGATGATGCCATAGTTGCCATTATGGAGGATAATGCTATGAGAGGAACTGTTCATGGGAGAACAGTGGCAGAGGGAAATGGAATCACCAGAAACATAGATAACTTCAAATTTCTGTGTGGCTTAGTGTTGTGGCATGACATACTGTTTGAAATAAATGTTGTAAGCAAGAGACTTCAAGGTGTTGACTTTAATATATCTGGAGCAATGGAACAACTAGACAAAGCAAAGTCATACCTATAGTTTTACTGGTCAGATGAGGGATTTCAAAACATTCTGAAGAGTGCACAGAAGTGGGCAGAGGAACTTCCCACTGAAGCTATTTTCCCACCCATTCAAGAATACCAGAGTCACAGAAGAAGAAGACATTTTGATTACGTGGCATGGGATAATCCCATAAGAGACCCCAACCAACAATTCAAAGTTGAATTATTTAACCAGGTGCTAGATTGTGCAATACAGTCAGTTGAACATTTCATGCAGCTCAAGGAACCCAGCAGTATATTTGGTATGTTGTATGATATTCCAACACTCCTCACTACACCTGAAGAAGACCTACACCAGCAATGCAGGGCACTAGAGACAGTGTTGACACATGATGATGTGCGCGATATTGATGCGAGTGATTTAGGTGATGAATTGAAAGCCCTTTCAAGATACATTTCAGCAGGATCAACTCCAAAGGCTGTTCTGGAATATATGTGCACAAATAAGATCACCACCCTCTTTCCAAATGCTTTTGTTGCTCTGCGCATACTTCTAACACTTTCTGTAACAGTTGCCAGTGGAGAATGCAGCTTCTCCAAGCTGAAGTTAATAAAAACACATCTACGCTCCACAATGACACAGGAGAGGCCGGTCGGCCTTGCAACCATCTCAATAGAGCATGAGCTGGCCCAGACTGTGGACCTTCAGGAAGCAGTTCAAATCTTTGCAACCAAGAAGGCATGGAAAGCACCACTTTGATTATTCAAACAGATAAAAATGCCAGTGTTTACTATGCAGACAAGAAAAGTTACATTTGCTGTTCAGGCATTTGAAAGTTAAGTTTTACTTAAAATTTTTAAACAAGGCATTTAAAGTTGTTAGTTTTCCTTTATTGGGGTAGGTAGCAGAGCAGTACCATGAGAAGAGTAGAACAGGAAGAAGGCAGAATTGAGACCTTTCAAAGTTTTGGCCCAAGCAAGGGGGCAGGGGGGTGTCATTTGAGCTCCCCGCCTCAGGTGCCAAAATGTTGTGGGCTGGCCCTGCCTCTGCATTATTTAGAATTTCCTATTTAAGGCCTCAGTTCAGCAAAGGACTTCAGTAAATGCTTGAGTTCAATGAGGCTACCAACATTCTTAAAGTAAAGCACATACTAAAGGCATTTGCTGAACTGAGGCCTATGTCTTGTGGAAAATTAGCGGTTTTGTCAGAGGTGGTTGTCTATCTCATTCTGAGTGGCAACATGCTGGGAGATGAGAAGGACCAGGATTATAGGGGGAAAAATTCCTGAGTTGTAATCTTGGCTGTGCCACTAACTTAATATGTGGCAGGAGGCAAGTTACTTTACACAGAAATCAATGGGGGTGTTTTCCAAGTCAGGAGAGAGGGATGGCTACACTTATTTGCTGTTTTGGATCCTCCCCCAAAGGACATTTTCAAACTCTGAAACAAATTGCTCCAATTTACAAGATGAACTTTATACTCAATAATCATGGGTTTGAAATGTATTTGCAAAAATATTATTCAAAACCTCAAAGAATGATTAAATGTCTTTAGTTGGAATGATTGTGTTCCCACAGTAACTCTACTCTTAACACATTTAACTAAACCCTAAAGATTTTCACATCAGAGCTGAGTTGGTTGATCTGGTTGAGGTCATTCTTGGTCTTTTCTTTTCTTTTTGTTTTGTTTCATCAGATGGAAGAAATGCTACAGAAAACATTATAGGCTTATTATTTGAAGGAAATTGTTAGCATGCTGAACACTTTCCAAACTCCACAATTTCTTCAGAATGTCTTTCTTTTGAGGGTATTGCATTCAAAATGGGGAAAAACCATAAACACCCTTTGCTGGTATGGAATCCCATTCCATGATGTAATGGAATACTGATTAGGAAAGCAACGGTAGAGCAAATATTCTATACTGTATCTTGCTGTTCATGCTTACTTTTAGGCCCCTACCACACCACATCTTATGGCATAGCAAAAGGGGCACGGTAAGGCTTTCCTTACCCTAGCTGGAACAGAGCAGTTAGCTCATGTTATAGAGATCTCCATCTGGAATGCTTACTCACACATAATGTGGAGGCTCTCCCATCTTGCACTTTCAGATGGGAGGCTGGAAGAAGAGTGGGGAGGACTGACTTATACCTGAATTCTGACTCCCTAAACAGGTGCACAATGATCATGGGACAGGAATAGAGTTTTTTCTGCTCTATAGCAGAAGAAACAGCAGTTACTCAACTGAGGCAGCTGGCAGCATACATGATGAGCAACAGTTCTGCCAGCTGCTCTGGTGAGTGACTGCTCCTTCTGAAAGTATTCAGGAAGTCCCAGTTTGGGACACAGGACATTATTCTGGTTTCACTTACACCAGTATTACACCATCAGATGCAAATCTACTAAAGTCAATGGAATTACATCAGGGTAAAATCGATCAGAATTAGCACTGTAATTTGTTATTTTTATTCCAGTAGTGCCTATGGACCCCAACCACAATCAGGGCCCCCATTGTGCTAGCTGCTGTACAAACACATAATAAGAGGAAGACCCTGGTCTCAAGAATTTATAATCTGAACAGAAAAGACAGACAAATAGTGGGAGAAAGGAATTATTATCATCCCCATTTTACAGACGGGCAGCTGAGATATGTACAAATTAAATGAGTTGTCCTAGATAACTCAGGAAGCCTGAGGCAGAGCCGAAAATGGAACCCAGATCTCCTGAGTTCCAGACCTGTGCCTTAATCACAAGACTCCCCTTTCTAATTTTTATGCTTATTTGTTAAACAAATATTTATGCACCGAATGCCATTTTTATTTGATAGGACAAAGCCTTAAATAGAATTATCTGAATAATCATTGGTGTCCAGTTGAAACTGTGGTACCTCAACTCTCAGTCCTAACACACATTATTGGACTGAGAAGCCTGTGCATCGTTTCAGTGGTAGTTGCTCTAGTTTTGATAATGCACTATTTATTTATAATTATTCCCAGGATGCTGTCATGAATATTCTAATCTTGCTGTTCCTAGTTAGTGAGATGGTTATTTCAGATGAGGGAATGTAATTACCCTGCATTGTATTATTTATGATGATTCTTAGATTTGTAGATTTTAAGGCCAGAAGGGACCATTGTGGTCTTCTAGTCTGATTTTCTGTCTAACACAGGATATAGAACTTCCCCAAAATAATTCCCACAGCACATCTTTTAGACAAACATCCAAGCTTGACTTTAAAATTATCGGTGATGGAGAATCCATCACGACCCTTGGTAAATAGTTGTAATCATTAATGCCCCTCATGGTTTAAAATGTACACCTTGTTTCCAGTCTGAATTTGTCTAGCTTCGACTTCCAGCCACTGTTATACCTTTCTCTGCTAGAGTGAAGATACCAAGATGATGATGATGTAGTATTATTATTAATTGTTTGGCTTTCTAAGGTGCTCATCATTTAAGCATTTGGGAACCTAGTTCTGTATTGGAATTGAGCATAAAAATGTGTAGTAACAAATCATGCAAGGACCAAAGTAAAGGTTTTAATTTATCATATTTGTCCTGGCTAAAATGAAGTCCAGGGATACAAATCTTGCCCTAAACTAATATCTGTCAATGCAGATTTTATGAAAAGTAAAGGCAGAATATATGTCAGAATTCACATGACCACATTCATGCCATGAAAAATTTCTGTTGCTATTTGTGGAACTTTGTCTTCAAAGAGCTAGAAAAAGGAAAATATCAATTTTGTTTATGCCACCAATCACAATATTTTAAAGCTATCAGCGATTTTTATCCATAGATTTTCTCAAAAACTTTTCGAAACTGGATAAGCATTATTAACCCACTTCTACAAGTATGTGTAACTGGGACATAGAAAAGTGTCTTGCTGAAGGTTATACAGTGAGACAGTAGTAGAGGTAGAAACAGAACCCAGGCCAGAACAGGATGTCCAGTGGAGCCACAGCTGCACCCTATCTACCAGAATTCCTCTTTTTGGGGAACAGAAATTAGTCTTAACAGATATCTTAACTATACAGGTGTAATGGTTTGTTTGTCATGTCTACACTGTGAAAAATAGATAGAGAAATACTTCTTTGTAAGTTCAGGAAGATCATTTTCCTTGTGGATTCCAAGCCACCACTCCTCATTTTAGCTACAATTAAGGCCAGACTCTGGATTGCTGCTATATGACTCTGCAACTGGGAAAAGACAAAAGTTCCCTCCCACAGGAGATGTCCAGAATCTCTTTGGGGAATGCAGTCCCTGCATGGGCTCAGCTGTCAGTAAGAGGGTAGGGGAGGCTGGATTGAAGACAGGGCAAGAGACTGTCCCTTATGCATTGTGGCGCAGGAGGTATGCAACACCCTCTCAAATGGTGGTGGAGTTACCACTGTCTGATGTAAGCGTCCTGCCTACTCCACATCTCCTGTGAGCAGAGTAGAATCTTATCCTTAGTTGTCTTAGTTGGATGGGGATGTCATTAGGTCAACTATAAAGCTGGAAGTATAGTAACAGTGTTCTGCTAATTTTTTCTTTTGATCATCTTTCATTAGCTAGTTTTCAACTGGTCCTGCCTTTGGTCACCTGAAAGAACTGCTGTGTTTTTTTTTTCTCTTTTTCTAATGTCATGACAGAACACACAAAGATCTGTGTGTATCATGCATGTGTTATCAGCACACTTTTGTATGCGAGTGAGACATGGACCTTGTACTCTCATCAGGAAAAGGGGCTCAACAGCTTTCATATATGTTGCCTTTGTCAAATCTTTGGAATCTCCTGGAGGGACAGAGTCACCAACACTGAGGTGCTCAAATGGCCCAGCATGCCCAGTTTGCAAATGCTCCTCAAACAGAGACGTCTCCGCTGGCTTGGGCATTTGTGCCGAAAGAATGATGGGAATACCAAAGGACATCCTCTACAATGAATTGGCATCTCGAAAAAGACCCAAAGGATGCCCAAAATTCTGTTTCAAGGAAGTGTGTAAGCGAGACCTCAAAGAAATGGACATGGATGTGGACAAATGGGAAGATCACATTCAAGACCACAGCCTTTGGAAACAAGAGCTTAACAAAGGTCTCCGGAGTTATGAGAGGAAGCAATCCAGATTAGCTGAGGAGAAAAGAGCTCGCAAAAGGCAGAGCCCAAAGGATTGAAAACATCACCTTTAAATGTGACAGATGTGGCAAAGATTGTCTCTCTTGAATGGGTCTCTTCAGCCATAAAACCAACTGAGTACATTCTTTACCTCAGGGGCACATACCCATGGTCTCTTGAGACTGAAGGATGCCTGCTACTACTACTAATGTCATGACATTGCTATGGGGTGTATCACAGGGGACACATTGCTTGTGGAGCCTCCTCCTGACCATCCTGGGAATTAGCTCTGACTAGGTATTGTGCCCTCCTCTGGCAGTGAGCCCTGGCAGTGTCTTCTGATGATGCCTCTTGCTCTAGGGACTGCAGCCTCCTCTTTGTGACTTGCCCCTCCAGCCAGGTCACTATGTGAATCCCCTTTCTCGGGTATGTTACAAAGTCTTTCCAGAACAAATCGGGCAATCCACTGTCCTCTGCCTGATTAGTGCCAGATCCCCAGTGGCTGGTAGGGGAACCCGGGCCCTCCCTCTTCTCCAGGTTCCAGCTCAAGGGCCTTCTAATCACAGTCAAGGCCTGAACTGCTTTTCCTTGCTGCTTTTCCATGGAGCCTTCTCCCACCTTCCTGACTTCTGCTCTCTCTGGGTTTGCCAGCCTCCCAACTCCCTCCTCTCAGGAAGTAAGCATAGACTACCTTCTATAGTCCTGAACACACCTCCCTCCTCCCAGGAGTGACTGCAGCCTGCCTTCCAGCAGTCCCCTTCTGCTCTCAGGTCCTTAGCTTTACACAGGCCCTAGCTGGGCCTCATTTAATCAACTCTCGACTCCTCCTCCTGGTGCAGCCAAGGGAGTTAATTGGGCTACCTGACTACCTTAACTCTTTCAAACCTTGTATGGGGTGGACACCCCATCACAGGATGGTACATGGACTCAGTATTTGGTATATGAAAGAACACTACCTTATATTTCTGTTTTTCCCCCTGCAGCCTGCTAAACGATCTGGATTAGTTTTTTTTTCTTTTAAGTATGGTGTTATGGAGGTTAACTTTGGATTCTGAACCCTCCATTCTTTCATTAAATTATTCAATTATTCTGGAAAAAAAAATATTTCTTCTTAACTCTTGCAATACTAAAATGTTTGAACAGCCTGCTCTGAAACATCTCAGAAACACCAAAGTATCCAAATCTTACCCACTGCTACTGCTTTCTAGCTCTAGCCCCTAATGCAGACTTGAGCTTTTCAATGTTTTCTGACCTCATTGAATAAATCAGTAATTAAATGGTCCAATTTAATTCTCACAGGAACTAGTAATTCCTATAGACTGTAACGTCCAGATGTTGGATCTACATAAGAGAAAGTCACAGTAAAGGACTATTGTACAATACCGGCAAAAATTTTAAAAAACCAAAAGGTGAGATTTTTGAAAGCACCTAAGTGAATTAGGAGCACAAGTCCCATTGGTTTTTCAGTTGCACTTGTGCTTCTAAGTCACTTAGTCATTCTGAAAAATCCTGCCCAAAATGGTTCAGTAGACAGCATAATGAGGAAAATATTAGACTATGGAGCTGTTGCCTGATAGCATTTGTGATGATTGCTCATGGCAATTGTTATCATCACAAGCCAGGCTACCCTTTCTTTAGCATGAAGCCATTATTCCCTTCCTATGTAAGAAAATTGAGTGGCAGAAATCATTATGTGTAATTCTGGATGTCTGTACTTCATAAATGACAACAACCAGCTTCTGCTAAATAAAACCCCAGAAGAAACAACATACAATAGATGGTACTTCTGTGAGATCATTCCAGAATTATATGACGCTTTTCACAAAAAGACATAGAATGTGATTTTCAGAACATTCTGTGTTAGTCTAACTCTCTCTCACTGAAATCAGTGGTAAAACTCCCATTGACTTCCACTGAAGGAGTTAGGCCAATGCTCAGCTTTTCTGAAAATTCCAACCGCAGAGCCGTCTCTCTCTCTCTCTCTCTCTCTTTCTCTAGGATTGTACATAAAGATTTCTGGACCATAGTTTCCTAAAATAGAAAAGGAATAATGTCAAACTGAAGAAGTGTTATCAAGGCTCTGCTAATAACCATTTCCATAAGAAGCCATCACAGATAAGTACCATGTCATATTTCAGGGAGAGGGATATTTAGAAAGAGACACACATGTCTTGGGCTTTGAGTATCACTTATTGGTCCCAGAAAACTGAGGACTGTTTTTGTGGGATGTACCTATACCTTCACTAACTCTGATTAGACCATGCTCCTTGGAGAATGTATCGAGTCAGGAACTGTTGGGAAATGTTTGTATTCTGACACTGTGGATCAAGGTAGAGAATGGAATGTGTGACAGGAACTATAATCAGATAATTACTCCATGGAGTTTTGTTATTTGTTGTGGGGGGTTTTTTAAAGGCAGATTAATTACTCCTTAATTATTGGATTTCATTGAATGTCCTGTCTTTCCGATGTTGTTCAATAGATTTTAAGCTTAGTGGCAGAAACTCCTTAAGCACATTGTCATATTTCTGGGTAGTATTATCATCATATTTCTTATTTTGACTTCTGTTATGCTGGCTTTAAGTATACAAAAAAATCAATAAAGAGAATGTTACACACTGAACAAAAGCTGACATAATCCTCTGTGATTACAGAAGAAATGCAAATTCAAACCTAATTACTTAGGCTGTGACCTCTTTAGGGCACAGACCATCTTTTTTGTTCTGTGTTTGTACAACACCTAGCACAATAGGGGCCTGGTCCATGACTGGGACTCTTAGGTGCTACCACAATACAATTAATAAATAGTGATGACCACGTAATCAATATGCACAGAAATCTGTCTTGCAGCTCTTTATTTTTTAACCTGTTAGTTACTGCAAAAAATATCTCCCATAGCACATGGAATTGCCTGGGCACAGAAAAAAGTGTTTTGTTCAAAGGGGTAGGCTTTTAAAGATCAGTTAATCTTTGAAAGGTCACTCGGTAAAAATGGCATCATGGGGTTTCCTCTTTACTATCTCTCAATTACTTCCAGATTTTGTGTTGCTCGGTTTACAAGAAAAAGGAAGGTTTTTTTGTAACTGCCAGCCTGCAAACACATCCTGGGCTTTGAAAATCAAGAGGGATTCTTTCTAGCTTTGACATCCCCAGTTTTAGGTATTCTTCTGTTGGGATTTAGTTAATTCTGCTAATATTGTATGAACTGGTGGCTGTGCAGTGCTATCAGGAATAAACAGCAGTAAACACTTTCATTTTGTTACTGATGGCAGCAGCTATGACTGACACACACGGAGGATGCAGATCTGTCAGGTAATAGATTTCAGTTTTGCATAATCACTTTTTAGGATTATGATTGCTTTGTCCTAGTGCCATGCTTCTTCTGTTTGCATGAAAAATAACTTTTTTTGCATTTTTTGTCCCAGTTGAAACAATGGAACGACTAAGGGCTAGATTTCAGAGTGGTAGCCATGTTAGTCTGTATCAGCAAAAATAATGAGGAATCCTTGTGGCACCTTACAGACTAACCAATTTATTTGGGCATAAGCTTTCGTGGGTTAGAACCCACTTCATAAGGTGCATGGAGTGAAAATACAGGAGCAGGTATAAATACATGAAAGGATGGGGATTGCTTTATCAAGTGTGAGGTCAGTCTAATGAGATAAATCAATTAACAGCAGATTACCAAGGGAAGGAAAATAACTTCTGAAGTGCTAAGAGAGTGGCCCATTACAGACAGTTGACAAGAAGGTGTGAGTAACAGTAGGGAGAGATTAGTATTGGGGAAATTAAGTTTAGATTTTGTAATGACCCAACCACTTCCAGTCTCTATTCAAACCTAATCTGATGGTATCCAGTTTTCAAATTAATTCCAGTTCTGCAGCTTCACATTGGAGTCTGTTTTTGAAGTTTTTTTTGTTGAAGAATTGCCACTTTCAGGTCTCTTATTGAGTGACCAGAGAGATTGAAGTGTTCTCCTACTGGTTTTTGAATGCTAGATTGTGACTGGTCCTTATGGAGGTGCACAGTGGGTAGGTGGGAGCCACTAGGAACTTTCCTTCCCACTTGCACTGCTTGCATAAAATCCAGGCACAAATGCAGTAGCAGAGATCAAGAGCATGCAATGATGGGTCTCTCCATACTCTGCTATCTGTTTAGGGCACACAGTAAACCAAATGTGGGAAGGAAATGGGGCTTTGACGCTATAGACACCCATCCTGCCAGGCTGGAATGGAATCTTGTCTTCGGCTATCTCTCAATGAGAGGGTGGTGTCTGCCAAGGGGGTTCATTGGTGGGTTTTAAAGTGGCTGAGGAGCCCAATTCATGCCCTGCAGATTTTCCCAAAGAAGTGACAGGTGTAATCTTGGAGGAGACATAGTTGTTGGCTGGACTGTGCCCTTTCTTTCCTCCTTTGTCGCTTCTCTATCATGAGCACATCTGTTCTCCTCAAAGTGAGCTGTGGCTTGGTGTATGGTGTAGCCACTGTGTTTTGTTCCATGCCAAGTCCTCCCAGTTTGCTGGGTTGATGCCTCCCTTTTTAAGATGTCCTTTCAGTATGTCTTTGAAGCACTTCCACTGTCCTCCGATAGCCCTTCTTTCCTGACTTACCTGAGAGAAGAGTACTTGCTTTGGGAGGCGAGTGTCAGGCATACATACACAGTGGCCAGCCCAGCGGAGTTGGTGTTTCATGACCTGCGCTTCTACACTGCTGATATTGGCCGCAGAGAGAACGCTGATGTTAGTGTATCTGTCTTCCCAGTTGATCCTGAGAATCCTCCTGAGGCAGTGCTGTTGGAATCACTCCAGCTGCTTGAGATGTTGACTGTAGGTTACCCAGGTCTCACACCCATAGAGAAGGGTGGGGATGACAAATGCCTTGTAAACCAAGATTTTGGTGCCTGTTTACAGATCCCTATCACTGAAGACTCATTTGAGTAGTCTTCCAAAAGATGTGCTGACACAGCAGATCCTGTATTCAATTTCTGTGGCAATGCTGGCTGTTTGGGAGAGGTGGCTGCCAAGCTATGGAAAATGGTACATGTTTTCCAGAGGGTTTCTGCTGATGGTGATTTGTGGAGTACAAAGAGTATGGACATGCTTGCTTTGAATGCCAGGGAGCTCTGCAAGAATGTCTCTCAGAACTCCCCTATAGTGGTGCAGCTCTCTGGCCCTGATCTAGCGAATCACATAGTGCATGTATAACTTTGAGCACAAAAGCAGTCAAACTGACTTCACTACTCATGTGTTTATATATTATACGTGCTTAAATGCTTTGCTGGATCAGTGCTGGTATGAGATAATCCCAAAGATTAGCAGTCAGTTCAAATCAAACTCAGAGGGGAAGGACGATCTAGTGGTTACGGCAGTGGCCTAAGACTTGGTTCAAATTCCTTCTCCACCACAGACTTCCTATGTGACCCTGGGCAAGTTTATTTAGCCTCTTTGTGACTCACTTCCCCACTTGTAAAATGGGAACAATAGTATTTCCCTACCTCACAAGGGAGTTGTGAAGATGTAAGGTTGTGAGGTGCACAGACGTACAGTAAAGGTGGCATATAAGTACATAGTATATAAATAGAATTATTTATACTAGGTGATGCACTGGTAAAGAATGCTTGCTTTCAGTTAATGTACCTATTTTATATCCTTTTCAGTGAAGAAAGAACTGTCTATTATTACAAATATCAACTTCTGTTAAGTTCCATGTGGCCAAAGGTTAAATTGTGAAATTACTGTAACCGCATCTGAAGTGCATTTAAACTAAAAAGTCACTGAATTTCTGCTGTCCTAAAAATAGTGTTTTAAGAATTTACTTCGATGTAACAGGATTTACAAAATGGTATTGTTTTTAATACCTGCTTTTCATTTTTCAGACATTCAGATATTGTTACTTTTGGTTTATTTGGAATAAATTAGAATAGATTGAAATCTTTTGTGCTTTTGGAAAACACTAGAATGTGCATACTGAAGATGTGGATTGTGTATGAGTCCTTTGTATCTCTCCTTCACTTTTCTTTCTCCTTTTTATTTTTAATGAGCGTAACATTTGGGGAAACCACAGAGCTATGACGCTAGCTTTGGATCTGGCTCCCTTCAACTTCTATCCAGTTGCCTATCTTTTTTCAGGAAGTCTGATACAGCTTCTGACACAGAGATCCAGGGGCACATCTGAGACCACAAGGTCCCAGCTGCACATGGCTCACTAAGAGTATGTCTACACTGCAGCTGGGAAGAAAGCTTCCTAGGCCAGAAGCCTAGGACTTCCTAGACTTGTGCTAGTGGGGAACTCATGTTAGTGCACTAAAAATAGCAGTTTGGACATTGCAACACTGGTTGGAGGCACGAGCTGAACACCCAAGCTTGTAACCAAGAAGTAGGATGGGTCCAAGCTAGGGGGGCTCGGCCGAGCACTATTGGTAATGCAATGACCACACATCTATTTTTAGTGTACTAGCATGAGCCTTATCACATAAGTCTGTCTACCTGGGCTGGGGAGGCTCACTCCCAGCAGCACTGTAGACATATCTGAAGAGAAACGGCAAGTTAACTAGAGGAAGTTATTCACGAATAGAGAGCCAAGTGGGGAGTTAGAAGGACCTAAAGAAATCCAAATGAACAAGCAGAATCAAGTGATCTAAAGCTTGGCCATATAGAGTCATTAATTTTTAAGGCCAGAAGGGACCATTAGATCATCTAGTCTGACCTCCAGTATAATACAGGCCATAGAAATTCACATGCCCATTGATCTTTTAGTGAGAAAAATTTAGAAGCTTCCTGAAAATCTGAATTACTCTTCTGTATTTTGATTAAAAGCTATTTGTCTGCCGCAGATATTTCCCAGATTTCATTCAAGGAAACACTTCACAATTGCATAAAGAAGTGGTCTATGGTAGTGCATGTCCTGCAGATGGGCACTAGTATGGCTATTTAGTGGTCCACTAATACGTATCTTGCATGCGTTGTGATAACCCTGAGGATGCAGGCCAAATTCTTTCAGTCACCCTGGGCGTATATTGTTGGTCAACAAACTAGTCACATTACCATACTAATATTACATCAAAATATTGCATTAATTAAAAATCCCTCTAAAGTCCAAAGTTTTTGTCAATATGTTTCCCTATGGAACATAATTAATAATGCTTTAAAAAGGGAGTGCTGTAATACTTAGTAATTCACCTATTCAATATGTTTAAATAGTCTAGATTTAGTTGTACAGGTATTTTACTAATTCTTCTGGACCAAATACTACAGTCTGTAGAAGGGCTGGTCAACATTTTTTTTCCAGCAGGTTTTTCATTTTAAAAAAAAGGGGGGGGCAATTGAAAACTAAACTTACCCAGAAGGGGTTTGTTTGTTTGTTGACTTTTCATTTCTCAACAATTTTTGAAATGAACTTACACATTTTTTAATTGGGAAAATTACCACTTTCTCTCAAGTGTTTTTACACCCCCCCCCCATTTTTTCTCCCCCCACTGGTAAAGCAGAGCAAAGGAACAAATTAACAGGGAGAAAAACCCACTTTTCCCCTTACATATTTGAAAACCCTTTATCACACTCCTTAAGTTTATTCTACTGGAAACCCTTGTATACTCTCTCACCAGCCTAGGAAAAAGCCCATCTCTCAGAAGGCCCTTCCCTCAGACTGTACCTTTATTCTTTAAAGATAAAACTTAAACCATCAAAACAAAGCAATTCCTTTGCTCACCAAGGGCTACAGCCCCTAGGGTTTTTTCTCTTGCCTCCCTCAGTACTGAAAGGACAACACACCCTTTCCTAAATCTTCCTGCCTCAGGACCTTCTACAGGAGCCCCTCTCCCTCCAAGAGCTCCTCCAAACTGAGCTTTATAGGGATCATCTGACCCCTCCCAGCTGGGTCTGATAGTCAGACAGGGCTGGCTGGCCCCAGGCACACTGGCCCTTAAAGAGGAAGACCACCCTGTTACACTGTTTGTTTATTGATTTTTAAAAAAAATATCCTTTCCAGTGGGGGAAATAATAAGTAAGGAGGGATAAGTAAAATAGTGAAAGGAGAAAAAGATGTGAAAGTCTGAAATGAAATATTTTGAAATTAAATGAAAAAAAATCAATTCATTTCCAAAAGTTTTGTTCTGAATATTTTCATTGAAATAGTTAAAAAAAAAAACCTAAAGCTTTTGCAGAAAATAAACCCCAACAATTCCAATGAGGTTCAGTCTTTAGTTAGTGCATACAGATCTGAAAATCTGCCTTCTCCCCCCTTCCAAAAGAATCCTAAGTACTGTAAATGTATCTCTTGAATAAGAGCCCATAATGGCAGTTGGTAGGGT